>NC_045794.1:52838771-53463771 GCF_009873245.2 Balaenoptera musculus
CCTCTGAGCTCCCCCTCTGACTTAAATAGAACAGAAGAGTTTGGTCTAGATACACTCAAGAAACAAGTATTTTAGAACGGGTAGAGGCCTTGGAGATCCTTTATTTTAGAAATGAGAAAACCATAGCCCAAAGAGTTAGTCACTTGATCAATATCGAGCACCTGCTGGCAGCTGTGCAAGCTGACACCCACCTCCCCTAACCCCTGTCCTAGTGCCCTCTCCCTAACACCACTTGATGGACTTTCTGAAGGTGTGTTTATTTCACTGTTATCTTTATAACTATTAGGATGGTTTTGGTTGCAAGTATCTCAAATGATTTTTAAATTAAGGGATTTAATGTACACATATCAAGAAGTCCAGAGAAAGGTGGATTCCACTGTTGGTGAGTCCAGAGATCAACAGCATCATTAAAACCACAGATCCTTCCCATATTTCCACTCTGCCATGCTCAGCATGTCGACTCTGGTTCCCAGGGTAATTTCCTTATTATCACAAGATAATGATGGCAATTCACATAAGTCCTTAAGCCAGAAGGGGGAAAATATCTTTCTTGAGCCCCTTTTTAAGAGCGAGAAAACATCTATCGGGGGCCCCAGAGAGCTTCCCCTTCCACTCCATTGGTCGGAAACAATCATTGATGGGAAAAACAGAATCATCACTTTGGCTTAAGCTACTACATCTCGAAAAATGTAAGGTGCCACTGATGTCAGCAAAGTTGAATTTTTTAAAATATACATCTTAGAAGTATTAGAAAATAGTATCATGAATTGTTTACCTGGAGGAGAGCCCGGTGGGGGGAGAAGCTGAGCTGATTGGGAGGCTTCTGTGGGTACACATCCCCTCTGTTCACGTTCTATTGGTCAGAAATAGGGATGCCTGGGAGATGTAGCTTAGCTGTGTGCCTGGGAGGAAAGAGTACCACATAGTCTCTGCCCGTGGCCACCTAATACCTGGACCAAATCAGTGTTCTGTTAGCAAGAGAGGGGATGTGAGTAGCTATAGGATAACTAACCTACAGAATGTACAAGCACACACTTGTGGAGAACAAGCTTTGAAGATAAGTATCAACTTCTTCCATAATCTGCCCGTGTAAAGACTGGCCTTTGTGGGGTGGTGGTGGTGTGATGCATTGGGAGATTGGGATTGGCATATATACACTAATATTTATAAAATAGATAACTAATAAGAACCTGCTGTATAAAAAATAAATAAATAAAATTCAAAAATTCAAAAAAACCAAAAAAAACCCAAAAACTGGCCTTTGTGAAGCCTAAGTCCCCACTCTTGAAGTGTGGGCTGAACATAGTGAATTCCTCCTAAAGACTAGAGTATGTGAAAGTGGGGAACAGGGTAAATTTATAGTGGAGAAACCTGACAAACTCTACCTTAGCCAGGTGATCAAGGTAAACATCAACAGTGATAAGGTACATGTTCAGACTTTTGATGCGATGGAATGGAAATGATCCTCTACCTTGAATGGTCTCCTCCTCAAACCTGGTAACTCCAGGCTAATCATGAGGAAAATATTAGACAAATCCCAGTTGAGGACATTCTATAAAATACATGACCAGTACTCCTCAAAACTGTCAAGGTCATCAAACATAGGGAAAGTCTGAGAGACGGTCACAGCCAAGAGATGCCTAAGGAGATGTGACAAGTAAATTTAATATAGTATACCAGGTGAGACCCTGGAACAGAGAAAGGACATTGGGTATAAACTAAGGAATACTGAATAACGTATAGACTTTAATTAATAATAATGCATGATTATTGGTTAATTGATTAGGACAAATGTACCATCACTAATGTAAAATGTTAAGAATAGGGGAAACCGGGCATAGAGTACATGGGAACTCTCTAGGCTAGCTTTGAAATTTTTCTGTAAATCTAAAATTATTCTAAAATTAAAAGTTTATTTATTAAAAGAAAAAACCTGGCATTTGCTTGAGCCTGAAATAAAGCAGAGCTCGCTCCTTCTCCCTTTTGAAAAATATTTTTGTTCAGAAGTAGCTGCTATTAACTTGTGGGGAGCCTGTGCCCATGCAGACATCTTGACTAAATTGATTTTAGGTTGAAGAATTTCCTGTTTCTCTAGAGCCATTTACTCATGGAACCTTTGCTGCAGTCAATGAAATTGAGCTATTATCAAAATGCTATTTCATACTGTATGCTACAATAGCTTATCGAGTGCTACAGCTTCTAATGCTGTGTTAACTGCCTGCTGCTTCTTTTCAACTCACATGCGCATGAACTGCAAATACTCTTGTTGCCCTTCAGAGCCCTGCAGATAAAAGATGACTTGTAGACAGTCAAGTTACTGGGCCAGCACAACACAAAAGGAGAAGAAATAAGAACCATCCTCCATTTCCTCACCACGACCCCACACTCTGTTTCCCAACACACACACACACACACACACACACACACACACACACACACACAATTGTCTATATAATGCCAAAGTCACCTCTGGAAAACTCTGCAATTTTTGCTCCCAGAAGAATGATCAGTGAAAACCTCCCTCTGTAGCAAAAAGGGAACATACAACATTGAAATTCCTAGTGTCAATACAAACTGTAAGATAGTACATTTTGAAAGATGTCACTGCTCAAATTTCTAATTAAGATACAGATACCAACATATCCTTTAGCTCTTTAAATATGAAATGCCTTTAAAGTGCAGGTACAGCCATGCTGTGTGATATGGAGAATTATCAACTCATTTCTCTGCCCCCTTTTACTTCCTAAGGGTTTCCTTTTTTTAAAATTATTTATTTTTTATACAGCAGGTTCTTATTAGGTATCTATCTTATACATAGTGTATATATGTCCATGCCAATCTCCCAAATCATCCCACCACCACTCCCCTCCCTTGCATTCCCCCCTTGGTGTGCATATGTTTGTTCTCTACATCTGTGTCTGTATTTCCGCCTTGCACACCGGTTCATCTGTACCATTTTTCTAGATTCCACATATATGCGTTAATATACGATATTTGCTATTCTCTTTCTCACTTACTTCACTTTGTATGACAGTCTCTAGGTCCGTCCACGTCGCTACAAATGACCCAATTTCGTTCCTTCTTATGGCTAATATTCCATTGTATATATGTACCACATCTTCTTTAATTTGTCTGTCGATGGGCATTTAGGTCGCTTCCAGGACTTGGCTATTGTAAATAGTGTTGCAATGAACATTGGGGTGCATGTGTCTTTTTGAATTATGGTTTTCTCTGGGTATATGCCCAGTAGTGGGTTTGCTGGGTCATATGGTAATTCTATTCTTAGTTTTTTAGGGAATGTCCATACTGTTCTCCATAATGGCTGTATCAATTGACATTCCCACCAACAGTGCAAGAAGGTTCCCTTTTCTCCACACCCACTCCAGCGTTTGTTGTTTGTAGATTTTCTGATGATGCCCATTCTAACTAGTGTGAAGTGATACCTCATTGTAGTTTTGATTTGCATTTCTCTCATGATTAGTGATGTTGAGCATCTTTTCATGTGTTTGTTGGCAATCTGTATGTCTTCTTTGGAGAAGTGTCTATTTAGGTCTTCTGCCCATTTTTGGATTAGGTTGTTTGTTTTTTTGATATTGACCTGCATGAGCTGCTTGTATATTTTGGAGATTAATCCTTTGTCAGTTGCTTCATTTGCAAATATTTTCTCCCATTCTGAGGGTTGTCATTTTGTCTTGTTTATCATTTCCTTTGCTGTGCAAAAGCTTTGAAGTTTCATTAGGTCCCATTTGTTTATTTTTGTTTTTATTTCCATTATGCTAGGTGGGTCAAAAAAGATCTTGCTGTGATTTATGTCAAAGAATGTTCTTCCTATGTTTTCCTCTAAGAGTTTGATAGTGTCCAGTCTTACATTTAGGTCACTAATCTATTTTGAGTTGATTTTTGTGTATGGTGTTAGGGAGTGTCTAATTTCATTCTTTTACATGTAACTGTCCAGTTTTCCCAGCCCCACTTATTGAAGAGACTGTCTTTTCTCCATTGTATATCCTTGCCTCCTTTGTCATAGATTAGTTGACCATAGGTGCATGGGTTTATCTCTGGGCTTTCTATCCTGTTCCATTGATCTATATTTCTGTTTTTGTGCCAGTACCATATTGTCTTGATTACTGTAGGTTTGTAGTATAGTCTGAAGTCAGGGAGTCTGATTCCTCTAGCTCCATTTTTTTTTTCCCTCAAGATTTGCTTGGCTATTCAGGATCTTTTGTGTCTCCATACAAATTTTTAAGATTTTTTGCTCTAGGTGTGTAAAAAACTGCCATTGGTAGTTTGATAGGGATTGCATTGAATCTGTAGATTGCTTTGGGTAGTATAGTCATTTTCACAATATGATTCTTCCAGTCCAAGAACATGGTATATATCTCTCCAACTGTTTGTGTCATCTTTGATTTCTTTCATCAGTGTCTTATAGTTTTCTGAGTACAAGTCTTTTACCTCCTTAGGTAGGTTTATCCCTAGGTATTTTATTCTTTTTGTTGCAGTGGTGAATGGGATTGTTTCCTTAATTTCTCTTTCAGATTTTTCATCATTAGTGTATAGGAATGCAAGAGATTTCTGTGCATTAGTTTTGTATCCTGCAACATTACCAAATTCATTGATGAGCTCTAGTAGTTTTCTGGTGGCATCTTTAGGATTATCTATGTATAGTATCATGTGGTCTGCAAACAGTGACATTTTTACTTCTTTTTTTCCAATTTGTATGCCTTTTAATTCTTTTTCTTCTCTGATTGCTGTGGCTAGGTCTTCCAAAACTATGTTGAATAATAATGGTGAGAGTGGACATCCTTGTCTTCTTCCTGCTCTTAGAGGAGATGTTTTCAGTTTTTCACCACTGAGAATGATGTTTCCTATGGGTTTGTCGTATATGGCCTTTATAGTATGTTGAGGTAGGTTCCCTCTATGCTCACTTTCTGGAGAGTTTTTATCATAAATGGGTTTTGAATTTTGTCAAAAACTTTTTCTGCATCTACTGAGATGATCATATGGTTTTAATTCTTCAATTTGTTAATATGGTGTATCACACTGATTGATTTGTGTATATTGAAGAATCCTTGCATCCTTGGGATGATGTTGGGTTCCATCCCATGGTGTTGTTGGATTCTCTTTGCTAGTATTTTGTTGAGGATTTTTGCATCTATATTCATCAGTGATATTGGTCTGTAATTTTCCTTTTTTGTAGTACCTTCGTCTGCTTTTGGTATGAGGGTGATTGTGGCCTCGTAGAGTGAGTTTGGGAGTGTTCCTTCTGCTGCAAATTTTTGGAAGCATTTGAGAAGGATGGATGTTAGCTGTTCTCTAAACGTTTGATGGAAATCACCTGTGAAGCCATCTGGTCCTGGACTTTTGTTTGTTGGAAAATTTTTAATAACAGTTTCAATTTCATTACTTGTGATTGGTCTGTTCATATTTTCTATTTCTTCCTGGTTCAGTCTTGGAAGATTATACCTTTCTAAGAATTTGTCCATTTCTTCCAGGTTGTCCATTTTATTAGCATAGAGTTGCTTGTAGTAGTCTCTTATGATGCTTTGTATTTCTGCAGTGTCCATGGTAACCTCTCCTTTTTCATTTCTAATTTTATTGATTTGAGTCCTCTCCCTCTTTTTCTTGATGAGTCTGGCTAAAGGTTTATCAATTTTCTTTCTCTTCTCAAAGCACAAGCTTTTAGTTTTATTGATCTTTGCTATTGTTTTCTTTGTTTCTATTTCATTTATTTCTGCTCTAATCTTTATGATTTATTACCTTCTACCAACTTTGGGTTTTGTTTGTTCTTCTTTCTCTAGTTCCTTTAGGTGTAAGGTTAGATTGTTTATTTGAGATTTTTCTTGTTTCTTGAGGTAGGATTGTATTGCTATAAACTTCCCTCTTAGAACTGCTTTTGCTGCATTCCATAGGTTTTGGGTCATCGTGTTTTCATTGTCATTTGTCTCTAGGTATTTTTTGATTTCCTCTGTGATTTCTTCAATGATCTCTTGGTTATTTACTAACGTATTGTTTGGCCTCCATGTGTTTGTGTTTTTTACGTTTTTTCCCCCTGTAATTGATTTCTAATCTCATAGCATTGTTGTTGGAAAAGATGCTTGATATGCTTTCAATTTTCTTAAATTTACTGAGGCTTGATTTGTGTCCCAAGATGTGATCTATCCTGGAGAATGTTCCATGTGCACTTGAGAAGAATGTGTAATCTGCTGTTTTCAGATGGAATGTCCTATAAATATCAATTAAATCTATGTGGTCTATCGTGTCATTTAAAGCTTGTGTTTCCTTATTAATTTTCTGTCTGGATGATCTGTCCATTGGTGTAAGTGAGGTGTTAAAGTCCCCCACTATTATTGTGTTACTGTCGATTTCCTCTTTTATAGCTGTTAGCATTTGCCTTACGTATTGAGGCACTCTTATGTTGGGTGCATATATATTTAAATTGTTATATCTTCTCTTGGATTGATCCCTTGATCATTATGTGGTGTCCTTCCTTGTCTCTTGTAACATTCTTCATTTTAAAGTCTATTTTATCTGATATGAGTATTGCTACTCCAGCGTTCTTTTGATTTCCATTTGCATGGAATATCTTTTTCCACACCCTCACTTTCAGTCTGTATGTGTCCCGAGGTCTGAAGTAGGTCTCTTGTAGACAACATATATATAGGTCTTGTTTTTGTATCCATTCAGCAAGCCTTTGTCTTTTGGTTGGAGCATTTAACCCATTCACATTTAAGGTAATTATTGATATGTATGTTCCTATTACCATTTTCTTAATTGCTTTGGGTTTGTTTTTGTAGGTCCTTTTCTTCTCTTGTGTTTCCCACTTAGAAAAGTTCCTTGTGCATTTGTTGTAGAGCTGGTTTGGTGGTGCTGAATTCTCTTAGCTTTTGCTTGTCTGTAAAGCTTTTGATTTCTCTGTCGAATCTGAATGAGATCGCTGCTGGCTAGAGTAATCTTGGTTGTGAGTTCTTCCCTTTCATCACTTAAAATATATTGTGCCACTCCCTTCTGGCTTGTAGAGTTTCTGCTGAGAAATCAGCTGTTAACCTTATGGGAGTTCCCTTGTATGTTATTTGTCATTTAACCCCTTGTTGCTTTTAATAATTTTTTTTTTGTCTTTAATTTTTGTCAATTTGATTACTATGTGTCTTGGCATGTTTTTCCTTGGGTTCATCCTTCCGGGGACTCTCTGAGCTTCCTGGACTTGGGTGGCTATTTCCTTTCCCATGTTAGGGAAGTTTTTGACTATAATCTCTACAAATATTTTCTTGGGTCCTTTCTCTCTCTCTTCTCCTTCTGGGATCCCTATAATGCAAATGTTGGTGCATTTAATGTTGTCCCAGAGGTCTCTTATGCTGTCTTCATTTCTTTTCATTCTTTTTTCTTTATTCTGTTCCACAGCAGTGAATTCCACCATTCTGTCTTCCAGGTCACTTATCCATTCTTCTGACTCAGTTATTCTGCTATTGATTCCTTCTAGTGTATTTTTCATTTCAGTTATTATATTGTTCATCTCTGATTATTTGTTCTTTAATTCTTCTAGGTCTTTGTTAAACATTTCTTGCATCTTCTTGATCTTTACCTCCATTCTTTTTCCGAGGTCCTGGAACATCTTCACTATCATTATTCTGAATTCTTTTTCTGGAAGGTTGCCTATCTCCATTTCAGTTGTTTTTCTGGGGTTTTATCCTGTTCCTTCATCTGGTACACAGTCCTCTGCCTTTTCATTTTGTCTATCTTTCTGTGAATGTGGTTTTCGTTCCACAGGCTGCAGAATTGTAGTTCTTCTTGCTTCTGCTGTCTGCCCTCTGGTGAATGAGGCTATCTAAGAGGCTTGTGCAAGCTTCCTGATGAGAGGGACTGGTGGTGGGTAGAGCTGGGTGTTGCTTTGGTGGGCAGAGCTCAGTAAAACTTTTATCTGCTTGTCTGCTTATGGGTGGGGCTGAATTCCCTCCCTGTTTGTTGTTTGGCCTGCAGCGACCCAGCACTGGAGCCTACAGGCCCTTTGGTGGGGCTAAAGGTGGACTCTGGGAAGGCTCACACCAAGGAGTACTTCCCAGGACTTCTTACTGTCTCTTTTAAATATGTTTTGAAATCAGGAAGTGTGAGTCCTCCAACTTTGCCCTTCTTTTTCAAAATTGTTTTGGCTATTTGGGCCCAGTAATGGCTTTTTATTTGGAATCACAAGGGAACTCTGCTCAGGTTTCAGGTTTTGGGCCTTTGCCTCCCAAGGCCTCACTGCTGCCCAGCAAGAAGCCACTGCCACATGGGCATCCTCACTGTTGCTCCAGTTCCTGAGGCATCAACTTCCTAAGGGTTTCAAGTCCATTTAGGTAAATTCTGACAACACTTGGAAGATGAAAGTTTGATTTTTTTTGTTTGTTTAAATGGAGACTATTAAGAAAAGGAAGTTATATGAAGTATTTTTGTTAGACTAATTAACCGTAAGCCCTTAGCCCTTTCTGCATCAGAGGCCACCAATCTCAAGGCATTTGGAACATGGTGTGGTGTGTGCAGGAAAGCAGCAATGTCTAAGAGAGCAAGAGATGCCTGAAATGTATCTTTAAATGCAATTAGGAGAAAAACTCTAATGAATTCTGATGGTGTTTTCCTCCTCATATGACACCAACATGGAGGCATGAGACTGTCCTTACGTCAAGAATTCTACATGAAAATATAATTAATTGGACTTCTAACACTAGACTGATTATCTAGTAAAAGCAAATACAAATATATTATAAAATATATATAAAATAAAATCCTGACATATCGAACCACCATTTTATGAGCTACAGATTCACATTAGGCAAGGGTACTTCACTTCATTGAAAGTCTTTCTTAATGACTAATAACTAATCAGAGTGCTAACTGTTAGGAGATCTGGTCTATGAAAATTTAATCTTATATGAAAGTGATAATCCTTGAAATGATGAAAGCAAAAAAGATCTATCTTATTTTTAAAAATCATAAATGCTATAAAGCTTCTGAAGAGTGTCAATTCTATTTTTATAATAGTACAGCTGGAGGAGAGCTTCAAGATGGCCGAGGAGTAGGATGTGGAGATCACCCTCCACCCCACAAATACAACAGAAATACATCTACATGTGGAACAACTCCTACAGAACACCTACTGAACGCTGGCAGAAGACCTCAGACTTCCCAAAAGGCTAGAAACTCCCCACGTACCTGGGTAGGGCACAAGAAAAAAGAAAAAACAGAGACAAAAGAATAGGGATGGAACCTGCACCACTGGGAGGGAGCTGTGCAGGAGGAAAAGTTTCCACACACTAGGAAGCCCCTTCACTGGCAGAGACGGTGGGTGACGGGTGGGGGGGGGATCTTTGGAGCCACAAAGGAGAGCGCAGCAACAGGGGTGCAGAGGGCAAAGCAGAGAGATTCCCACACAGAGGATCGCTGCCAACCAGCACTCACCAGCCTGAGAGGCTTGTCTGCTCACCTGCTGGGATGGGTGGGGGCTGGGAGCTGAGGCTCGGGCTTTGAAGGTCAGATCCCAGGGAGAGGACTGGGGTTGGCTGCATGAACACAGCCTGAAGGGGGCTAGTGCACCACAGCTAGCCGGGAGGGAGTCCAGGAAAAAGTCTGGAACTGCCTGACAGGCAAGAGACCATTGTTTCAGGGTGCAAGGAGAGGGGATTCAGAGCACCCCTAAACGAGCTCCAGAGATGGGCGTGAGCCGTGGCTATCAGCGCAGACACCAGAGACCAGCATGAGACGCCAAGGCTGCTGCTGCAGCCACCAAGAAGCCTGTGTGCAAGCACAGGTCACTATCCACAGCTCCCCTCCCAGGAGTCTGTGCAGTCCACCACTGCCAGGGTCCCGTGATCCAGGAACAACTTCCCTGGGAGAACACATGGCGCACCTCAGGCTGTTGCAACGTCATGCGAGCCACAGGCTCACGCCACATTCTGTACCCCTCTCTCCCCCCCCCTCCCCCAGGCCGCAGTGAACCAGAGCCCCCTAATCAGCTGCTCCTTTAACCCCATCCTGTCTGAGTGGGAACAGACGCCCTCAGGCGACCTACACGTGGAGGCGGGGCCAATCCAAAGCTGAAACCCAGGAGCTGTGCAAACAAAGAAGAGAAAGGGAAGTTTCTCCCAGCAGCCTCAGGACTGGCAGATTAAATCTCCACAATCAACTTGATGTACCCTGCACCTGTGGAATACCTGAATAGACAATGAATCATTCCAAAACTGAGGCAGTGGACTTTGGGAGGAACTGTAGATTTGGGGTTTGCTGTATGGGACTGACTGGTTTCTGGTTTTATGTTTATCTTAGTTTAGCATTTAGAGTTTATTATCATTGGTAGATTTGTTTATTGAATTGGTTGCTCTCTTCCTTTAAAAAGAAAATATATATTTTTCCTTTTCCTCTTTTTGTGAGTGTATATGTATATGCTTATTTGTGTGATTTTGTCTGTATAGCTTTGCTTTTACCATTTGTCCTGGGTTCTGCCTGTCCATTTTTGTTTTTGTTTTTTTAGTATAGTTTTTAGCACTTGTTATCATCAGTGGATTTGTTTTTCGGTTTGGTTGCTCTCCTCTTTCTTTTTTTTATTACTTTTTAATTTTTAATTTTAATAACTTTATGTCTTTTCCTTTCTTTTTCTTTCTTCTTTCTTTCTTTCTTTTTTTCTTTCTTTCTTTTTTTTCTTTCTTTCTTTCTTTCTCCCCCCCCCCTCTCTCTCTCTCCTTCTCCCTCTCCCTCTCCCTCCCTCTCTCTCTCTCTCTCTCTCTCGGTACTCCAGCCGGGTGTCAGGCCTGTGCCTCTGAGGTGGGAGAGCCGAGTTCAGGACATTGGTCCACCAGAGACCTCCTGGCTCCACATAATATCAAATGGCAAAAGCTCTCTCAGAGTTCTCCATCTCAATGCTAAGACCCAGCTCCACTCAAAAATCAGCAAACTACAGTGGTGGACACCCTATGCCAAACAACTAGCAAGACAAGACAGAAACACAACCCTACCCACTAGCAGAAAGTCTGCCTAAAATCATAATAAGGTCACAGACACCCTGAAACACACCACTGGACATGGTTCTGCCCACCAGAAAGACAAGATCCAGCCTCATCCACCAGAACACAGGCACTAAGCCCCTCCACGAGGAAGCCTACACAACCCACTGAACCAACCTTAGCCACTGGGGGCAGACACCAAAAACAATGGGAACTATGAACCTGCAGCCTGTGAAAAGGAGACCCCAAACACAGTAAGTTAAGCAAAATGAGAAGACAGAGAAAGACACAGCAGATGGAGCAAGGTAAAAACCCACCAGACCAAACAAATGAAGAGGAAATATGCACTCTACCTGGAAAAGAATTCAGAGTAATGATAGTAAAGATGATCCAAAATCTTGGAAATAGAATGGAGAAAATACAAGAAACGTTTAACAAGGACCTAGAAAAACTAAAGAGCAAACAAACAATGATGAACAACACAATAAATGAAATTAAAAATTCTCTAGAAGGAATCAATAGCAGAATAACTGAGGCAGAAGAATGGATAAGTGACCTGGAAGGTAAAATAGTGGAAATAACTACTGCAGAGCAGAATAAAGAAAAAAGAATGAAAAGAATTGAGGGCAGTCTTAGATATCTCTGGGACAATATTAAACGCACCAACATTCGAATTATAGGGGTCCCAGAAGAAGAAGAGAAAGAGAAATGGACTGAGAAAATATTTGAAGAGATTATAGTTGAAAACTTTCCTAATATGGGAAAGGAAGTTGTCAATCAAATCCAGGAAGCACAGAGGGTCCCATACAGGATAAATCCAAGAAGAAACATGCCAAGACACATATTAATCAAACTAACAAAAATTAAATAGAAAGAAAAAATATTAAAAGCAGCAAGGAAAAAGCAACAAATAACATACAAGGGAATCCACATAAGTTTAACAGCTGATCTTTCAGCAGAAACTCTGCAAGCCAGAAGGGAGTGGCAGGACATATTTAAAGTGATGAAAGGGAAAAACCTACAACGAAGATTACTCTGCCCAGAAAGGATCTCATTCAGATTTGACGGAGAAATTAAAACCTTTAAAGACAAGCAAAAGCTAAGAGAATTCAGCACTATCAAACCAGCTTTACAAAAATGCTAAAGGAACTTCTCGAGGCAGGAAACGCAAGAGAAGGAAAAGACCTACAATAACAAACCCAAAACAATTAAGAAAATGGTAATAGGAACATACATATCGATAATTACCTTAAATGTAAATGGATTAAATGCTCCAACCAAAAGACACAGACTGGCTGAATGGATACAAAAACAAGACCCGTATACATGATGTCTACAAGAGACCCACTTCAGACATAGGGACACATACAGACTGAAAGTGAGGGGACGGAAAAAGATATTCCATGCAAATGGAAATCAAAAGAAAGATTGAATAGCAATTCTCATATCAGAAAAAATAGACTTTAAAATCAAGACTATTACAAGAGACAAAGAAGGACACTACATAATGATCAAGGGATCAATCCAAGAAGAAGATATAACAACTGTAAATATTTATGCACCCAACATAAGAGTACCTCAATACATAAGGCAAATGCTAACAGCCACAAAAGGGGAAATCGACAGCAATACAATCATAGTAGGGGACTTTAACACCCCATTTTCACCAATGGACAGACCATCCAAAATGGAAATAAATAAGGAAACACAAGCTTTAAATGATACATTAAACAAGATGGACTTAATTGATATTTATAGGACATTCCATCCAAAAACAACAGAATACATTTCTTCTCAAGTGCTCATGGAACATTCTCCAGGATAGATCATATCCTGGGTCACAAATCAAGCCTTGGTAAATGTATGAAAATTAAAATCATATCAAGTATCTTTTCCGACCATAATGCTATGAGACTAGATATCAATTACAAGAAAAAATCTGTAAAAAATACAGACACATGGAGGCTAAACAATTCACTATTTAATAACCAAGAGATCACTGAAGAAATCAAAGAGGAAATCAAAAAATACCTAGAAACAAACGACAATGAAAACACGACGACCCAAAACCTGTGGGATGCAGCAAAAGAAGTTCTAAGAGGGAAGTTTATAGCAATACAATCCTACCTCAAGAAACAAGAAACATCTCAAAGAAACAACCTAAGCTTACACCTAAATCAATTAGAGGAAAAAGAACAAAAAAACCACAAAGTTAGCAGAAGGAAAGAAATTATAAAGATCAGATCAGATATAAATGAAAAAGAAATGAAGGAAACGATAGCAAAGATCAATAACACTAAAAGCTAGTTCTTTGAGAAGATAAACAAAATTGACAAACCATTAGCCAGACTCATCAAGAAAAAATGGGAGAAGACTTAAATCAATAGAATTAGAGATGAAAAAGGAGAAGTAACAACTGACACTGCAGAAATACAAAGGATCCTGAGAGATTACTACAAGCAACTATATGTCAATAAAATGGACAAGCTGGAAGAAATGGACAAATTCTTAGAAAAGCACAACCTCCCGAGACTGAACCAGGAAGAAATAGAAAATAGACCAATCACAAGCACTGAAATTGAGACTGTGATTAAAAATCTTCCAACAAACAAAAGCCCAGGACCAGATGGCTCCACAGGCAAATTCTATCAAACATTTAGAGAAGAGCTAACACTTATCCTTCTCAAACTCTTCCAAAATATAGCAGAGGGAGGAACACCCCCAAACTCATTCTACGAGGCCATCATACCAAAACCAGACAAAGATGTCACTAAGAAAGAAAACTACATCCCAATATCACTGATGAAGATAGATGCAAAAATCCTCAACAAAATACTAGCAAACAGAATCCAACAGCACATTAAAAGGATCATACACCATGATCAAGTGGGAAGAATCCAGGAATGCAAGGATTCTTCAATATGCACAAATCATTCAATGTGATACAACATATAAACAAATTGATGGAGAAAAACCATATGATCATCTCAAGAGATGCAGAAAAAACTTTTGACAAAATTCAACACCCTTTATGATAAAAACCCTCCAGAAAGTAGGCATAGAGGGAACTTACCTTAACATAATAAAGGCCATATATGACAAACCCACAGCCAACATTGTTCTCAATGATGAAAAACTGAAACCATTTCCTCTAAGATCAGGAATAAGACAAGGTTGTCCACTCTCACCACTATTATTCAACATTGTTTTGGAAGTTTTAGCCACAGCAATCAGAGAAGAAAAAAAAATAAAAGGAATCCAAATCAGAAAAGAAGAAGTAAAGCTGTCATTGTTTGCAGATGACATGATATTAAACATAGAGCATCCTAAAGATGCTACACAAAACTACTAGAGCTAAACAATGAATTTGGTAAAGTAGCAGGATACAAAATTAATGCACAGAAATCTCTTGCATTCTTATACACTTATGATGAAAAATGTGAAAGAGAAATTAAGGAAACACTCCCATTTGCCACTGCAACAAAAAGAATAAAATACCTAGGAATAAACCTACCCAAGGAGACAAAAGACCTGCATACAGAAAACTATAAGACACTGATGAAACAAATTAAAGATGATAGAAACAGATGGAGAGATATACCATGTTCTTGGATTGGAAGAATCAACACTGTGAAAATGACTATACTACCCAAAGCAACCTACAGATTCAATGCAATCCCTGTCAAACTACCAATGGCATTTTTTCACAGAACTAGAACAAAAAAATTTCACAATTTGTATGGAAACACAAAAGACCCTGAATAGCCAAAGCTATCTTGAGAAAGAAAAACAGAGCTGGAGGAATCAGGCTCCCTGACTTCAGACTATACTACAAAGCTACAGTAATCAAGACAGTTTGGTACTGGCACAAAAACAGACACATAGATCAATGGAAACAGGATAGAAGCCCAGAGATTAAACCCATGCACCTATGGTCACCTTATTTTTGATAAAGGAGGCAAGAATATACATGGGGAAAAGACAGCCTCGTCAATAAGTTGTGCTGGGAAAACTGGACAGCTACATGTAAAAGAATGAAACTAGAACACTCCCTAAGACCATACATAAAAATAAACTCAAAATGGATTGAAAACTTAAATGTAAGGCCAGACACTATAAAACTCTTAGAGGACAACATAGGCAGAACACTCTACAACATACATCACAGCAGGATCCTTTTTGACCCACCTCCTACAGAAATGGAAATAAAAACAAAAATAAACAAATGGGACCTAATGAAACTTAAAACTTTTGCACAGCAAAGGAAGCCATAAACAAGACGAAAAAACAACCCTCAGAATGGGAGAAAATATTTGCAAATGAAGCAACTCACAAAGGATTAATCTCCAAAATATACAAGCAGCTCATGCAGCTCAATATCAAAGAAACAAACAACTGAATCCAAAAATGGGCAGAAGACCTAAATAGACATTTTTCCAAAGAAGATATACAGACTGCCAACAAACACATGAAAGGATGCTCAACATCACTAATCATTAGAGAAGTGCAAATCAAAACTACAATGAGGTATCACCTCACACGGGTCAGAATGGCCATCATCAAAAAATCTACAAACAATAAATGCTGGAGAGGGTGTGGAGAAAAGGGAACTCTCCTGCACTGTTGGTGGGAATGTAAATTGATACAGCCACTATGGAGAACAGTATGGAGGTTCCTTAAAAAACTAAAAATAGAACTACCATACAACCGAGCAATCCCACTACTGGGCATATACCCTGAGAAAACCATAATTCAAAAAGAGTCATGTATCACAATGTTCATTGCAGTTCTATTTACAATAGCCAGGACATGGAAGCAACCTAAGTTTCCATTGACAGATGAATGGATAAAGAAGTTGTGGCACATATATATGATGGAATATTGCTCAGCCATAAAAATAAACGAAATTGAGTTATTTGTGGTGAGGTGGATGGACCTAGAGACTGTCATACAGAGTGAAGTTAGTCAGAAAGAGAATAATAAATACCATATGCTAACACATATATATGGAATCTTAAAAAAAAAAAGTTCTGAAGAGCCTAGGGGCAAGATAGGAATAAAGACGCAGACGTAGAGAATAGACTTGAGGACGTAGGGAGGTGGAAGGGTAAGCTGGGACGAAGTGAGAGAGTGGCATGGACATATATACAGTACCAAATGTAAAATAGATAGCTAGTGGGAAGCAGCCGCATAGCACAGGGGGATCAGCTCAGTGCTTTGTGACCACCTAGAGGGGTGGGATAGGGAGGGTGGGAGGGAGACGCAAGAGGGAGGGGATATGGGGATATGTGTATATGTATAGCTGATTCACTTTGTTATAAAGTAGAAACTAACACACCATTGTAAAGCAATTATACTCCAATAAAGATGTTAAAAAATAAAATAAATAAAATAGTACAGCTGTTACCTGGGAAATAAATTAACTAAAACAGCTTGAACAGAGTATATGCTAAGGAAGGGCTGAATTTGACACAGAAAGTTTTAACACAGGAAGGTACAGATTTAAATGGCACCTGGAGTTTAGAGATCAAATCCAGAGAACCAAGGAAAAATGGAATGCCTAGTTTAAGACTGAATGGTGACTGAAGTGGTCTTAAAGAATCCTTTTGCCAGCAGTCTATGCTGTTTAATTGGGTGATTATGTTCTAGGGGATTATAAGTTTCCCAAATGGCAATCTGGCATTCCATTGTTGGTCCATGGGTTAATCTGGAGGTAGAAGAAGCAGGGATGTGACATGTCACGGATGGGCTCTATCTGAAGCAGGACATTTTGTCTCCAACATTTATCATTAGTTGTTTGGACCTAAAGTAGCACAGACTGTTAATGAAGATCGGTTTATCAAAAAATTCGAAGACCAATGTAATAGTGTGACTCCAGACTATTTAAAGGAATTTCTCTCAGTTTTTCTGGTTGATTAACCAGCAATGTCTGGATATGTATTTTATTCAATTTCTGAATAATATTATTAATAGAAATAATTGACACAAATTAAAACAACAGGAACTTCCCTGGCAATCCAATGGTTAAGACTTCGCCTTCCAATGCCCGTGGTGCGGGTCTGATCCCTGGTCAGGGAGCTAAGATCCCACATGTCTCACAGCCAAAGAACCAAAACATAAAACAGAAGCAATATTGTAACATATTCAATAAGGACTTTAAAAATGGTCCACATCAAAAACAAATCTTTAAAAAAAATAAAATAAAACAACAAATAGAAAGATACTCAGTAAAATTTAGATTTACAAAATTTGCTCCAGGGATGTTGTCCTTATTGAAGTAACTCTCTCTCTCTCTCTCTCTCTCTTTTCCTAGAAAAAACTGGAATCCATAGACTTATTATGATCAAAGTGCTGATTGATTAATCGAATTTTGTAAATATCAGTCCAAAGAAGAAAGAATTGATCTCCATGAAAATTTAAATAAAATTTAAAATGGAAAAAAAGTAACTGGAAATGGTTTAACTGATTAAGGAAAATTACTGCAGAAAATGCTTTTTTGACAAAAATGCATTAACGTTGTTACCATTTCCATTTAAAGGCTTTTTTTTTTTTCCTTTTCTTTTCTTTTCTTTTTTTTTTTTTCATATAACTTCAGCCTCAAAACATCCTCAGGGTCAAAGCAGTGAGAATATAACTTGCTGTGACCCCTCAGTGGGAGTCAAACAATGCTGTTTTTACCTCTTAGCTTTTGCATATATTGTTCCCTCTGCCTGGAATTCCTTTCTCTGTTTCATATTCTAACGCACTGCATCCTGGCTCTCTCTAGGGTATGGCTCATGTTTTAGTTCTTTTGTTATTAAATCTCTGGCATATGATAGACATGTAATGAATTAATGCTGAATAATTGAGTGGTTGCATAATTGAGGTCTCCATGCTACCCACTCGTTCATTCCTCTTATTCTTTATTTACGAACGAAATCATCAACTCTGTACTGCAACTTTAAAGATGTATTAAGAAAAAGTTCTTTGCTATAAATTCAGATGTATTTTTGCGATCTCTCTCTCTCTTTCTTTCTCTCAGCAACACTTCCCTCCTTTGCATCTCTCCCTTATCCACAACCAAGAAAAGCAGTGCATTTATAAGAGTCCACTTGGGACTGAGATGGCTAGTTTAGGAACTCTTGGCTATGGACATTGGTGGGGGCATCCCTAGAGTGTGGGAGTACTTCCTGGGAGGTCCAGAGGTTAGGTCAGCCAAGGGCTTTTTCTTTCCATCCATCCTCCATTTGACTCTGGATTCAGCTGAATATGGTTAAAGGATTAATTGCCCATCATCTTGTCCCCTAAATGAAGAGTCATTGTGGTAAGAACCAAGTATAGCAATATGCGCCAACCACAAAGAAAGAAATTACTTTGTAAGTTTCAAAAGATTTTCACCAAATTACTGCCCTGTGCAAATGATTTTGGGGGGATAAAGTTTGTTTGAGAAACATTTTATTTTGTGACTGTAATAAGGTATGTGTACCCCTGCTGAGATATGAGTCACATCCCCTGTGATCGGAAACTGTGGCTAGTTTTTGTGGGTTTGGGGTTTCATACTAAGTTTTCAGTGCCTCATGTTTCCTATGACTGATGGATGGATCATCACCTGACTCATAGACTCTTTTGCTGTGGATCAACATAGTGTAGCTTTTCAAATTCAGTAATGTGGCACCCAGCTGCTCAGAGTTTTAATATGGAGGGAGAAACACCAGAAACATGCAATCAGTGCTTTGAAATGGACTTTACTGAGATCGTCTCTTCCCAACCTTTGACAGGATTATAATTAAACTGGTCTAGACTCCTTTGTAATTCTTATTTTAAAAGACCTACAATGCCCTCTTTTTGGTCTAAGTAGATGTCTTAGTCCATTGAGGCTGCTATAACAAAACACCATAGACCACGTAGCCTATAAACAACGGAAATTTATTTCTCACAGTTCTGGAGGCTGGCAAGTCCAAGACGAAGGCACCAGCAGATTCAGTGTCTGGTGATAACCTGCTTCCTGGTTCATAGACAGCCATCTTCTTGCTATAATAGCACACGGCAGGGTGAGAGAGCTCTCTTGGGGCTCTTTTTTTATAAGGACACTAATACTATTTATGAGGGTTCCACACTCACGACCTAATCACCTCCCAAGAGCCCCACCTCCAAATACCACCCATACATTGGGATTAGATTTCAACATATTAATTTGGGGAACACAAATATTCAGACTGTAGCAGTCGGTATACAATAAACATTTGAGGTTTTCTTTCCAGACTAAGGACATGCCATCCACCTCAACTTCAGTGTTCCTAAAGGCAAATCTTTATTTATTCATTTATTCAATGAATATTTACTGTATAAATAAGTGTGTCCCACTTACTGAGATAGGGAGAGAGGAATTAAGGTGAGGCCTCTGACCTTAAGAAGCTTAGAGGTGGTGGGGGAAACATACAATTAATTAAATATGGCACGTGCCATGACAGGCATGGTCACAAAGTACACAAAGTGAGTAAATGACAAACCTATGAAAAGGCATGTCTAAAGGCAAGACATCAGGAGAGAAGATGGCTATTAAAAGATCAGTTCAGCATGGCTGAAGCACAGATTGTGAACACTACTAGGGAACATGTAAGGGATGAGGTCAGGGAGGGAAGGCAGGAGCTAGATCTTAAAGAGCCTGATGACTTTCTCCTGGTATCCAGGAGGAGCCCTGAAAGGTTTCAGCAGAGGGGTGACAGGACACGATTTGCAGAGGTGTTAAGGAGAGATTAGATGAGGGCAAAGTAAGACTGTAGGTAAGCAGATTAGTAAGGAGCCTATCTTGATAAGCCAAAGGGAAAACGGCATTGAGCCCAAATGAAAGTAAGCTCAGTGGGAATGGAGAATAGGTGAAGGAAACAGGAGATAGGACCTGGTGATGGACTCTGGGCTGTGATTTAGGGTCCTGGTGCTCAGATTCTTGATGTTAGAGCCCGATCCCCTGCCCAACCCCAAGGGCACAATCCTTGGTCCTCTTTTTTGTTTTTCTGGATACATTCACTCCCTTGGCAATCTCAACCAACCTGTGATGATACCCAAATTCATAACGTCAGCTCACACTTCTCTGAACTCTAGACTTGAATATTCAATGGTGTATGTAGCATCTCCACTTGGATGTCCAGTGCAGACAGCAAACTTAACACGCTCCAGTCTGAATGTGAGCCCTCCCCTGAAACCTCTTTTACCTGCAGCCCTCTCCGTTTTTGGTCACCTCAGTTTCATTTTTGGTTTCTTGGATCCAAAGCTTCGACGTAATTCTTGACTATTTTTATTTATTTCACATTCATTCCATTGGCACATCCACGTAGCTTTAACTTCAAAATTTATGAAGAATCTGACCACTTCCCAGCACCTCCACTGCTACCACCCTGATCTAAGGCATCATCTTTTTCTCCTGGATTAATATAATAACTTCCTAACCTGTCTCCCTGCTTCTTCCCCTGCAGTCTATTCTCTACAGAGCAGCCAGAATGATAAAACTCTCTCCTGTCAACTTCTTATTTGAAACTTTTCAAGCATATAGAAAAGTTGAAAAATAGAATATAAAATGTCTTTTACAGTTTTTTTGTTTTTTTCTGATCCAGGATCCAATCAGTTTCACGTATTCATTTATCTTTTTAATCTCTCTTAATCTAGAACCATCCTCCTGCTTTTTTAAAAATGACATTCATTTTTCCATCAAGAATGTCTCACACATTCTGAATTTGTCAGTTTCCTCATAGATGATGTCATGTACTTCATATTGCATCATATCAAGAGGCAGATAATGTCAGGTTGTCCTAATATTAGCGATGCAGTTTGATCACTTGGTTAACGTGGTGACCTGCCAGAGCTCTCCATTAGGAAAGCAAATTTTCCTCTCTGTAATTAGTAAAAAGTTGTGGGGTGCTCTTCTGGCACCTTCCAAATATCTTAGCCACAACACTTTACCCACTGGTTTTAGGATCTATGAATAACCCTTCCTAGATTATTTATTATAGTGGAAGTTGGGAAATGGTGATTTCAAAATACTCCCACTCTTATTTTTTAGCAGACATTTTAGTTAAAACATTGCCTTCCTTATTTTTTCCTTTTTCTTCCTCCCTGATTCATCCTCTTGCCCTTCTCCCTCTCCTCCTCCTCTTCCCCTCTCCTTCTTCTTGCCCTCCTTCTCCTATTCCTCCTCTTTCTTCTTCTGACTTTCACAATGGACTCATAGATTCTTTTTCATTCAACGTGTTACAATCAGTTACACAGAAAGATTCATTAAAAATGTGTATCAGATCATGTTCTACTCCTCAACTCAAACCACACTGATGACGTCCCACGTCGCTCAAGAGTAAAAGACAAAGTTCTTAACCTCTGAGGCCCTGCATGATCTAGTCCCCAGTTCTCCTGTGGCCTCAGCTCCCTCTGCTCACAGATCCAGCCATCTGGTCTCTTGACTATTCCTCCAGCATGGATGTTCCTGCCTCAAGGTCTTTGGTCCCACCATGCCCTCTCCTTGTAATCCTCCCATCCCAGATACTCACTTGGTTTTGTTCCTCACCATCCTCAGATCTTTTCTCAAAGTCACCTGACCAAATATTTAGAAAAATTTAAAGCCAGTACTCCCCACTCACCTCACTTTATTTTCTCCATCAATCTTACCACCTTCTTAGATTTATTATATTTATTGTCTGCCCCCAACTAGAATTTAAGCTCCTTGCGGGTAGGGAATTTTACCTGTTTTATGCACTGCTGCATCCCCATGGCTGGAATACTACCTCTTTGTACATGTTTACAGTGAGTGAATGCATTGATGGATGAAGGGTTGAAGGACAGGGAGATGCCCGTTTTTCAGGTTTGGCAATTTGAGATGACAATGCTGTACTCCCTGCAACAGGGAACACAGAACAAGGAGCGTTTTGGAGAACAAAATTTGAACATGTTGAGTTTTAGGTGCCTGTGAGATAGTCATGTGGAAAAACCCAGTAGGACGTCAGCTAGACCTGGATTTAGTGGATAGACTGGGTATGAAGTAGTTTCCAAACACCTAAAGCAAAGTCATGTCTTAATTCATTATAAATGAATTGAACATTACCGAATTGAATTAATATGAATGGAAAGGCTCAGAGTCTTTCACCTCCCAATCTGGCATGCCAACCAAGCGTGGGAAGAGAGCTATTAACACTTTCCTGCGTGTGCTAGGTTTTGAGCTGCTCAACTCAAAGACAGCACTAAACACCTGGTAATAGTTCTAATGGTTTGTCAACAAAGCTGGTCTTCTAGGGTGATAACTGTGTCTAGTAGTCTAAAAACTTTGTTAGAGACACCTGCATCTTGTATAGAGCAATTAGTAGTTTAAAAGTGTGGTTTTGCTGTTAATCTACTAGTGTGGTAACCTTTGCAATTCCTTTAGTCAAAGGATAAGAAAAGCAACATCAAGAATCTTTTCTTTCATTAGGTACTAATCTTTTCTCTTCCTTCCTGCACCTTCTTAGTTCTTTCAAGCCTTGGGAAAGTCTCCAAGAGATGATGAGCCATGAGAATGCAAGAAGAGTTTGTCTTGTGTGGTGTTTAGAATAGCACCTAGCCTAAACTAGGTGCTCAGTAAATTTTACTCAGTTGTATATTAACATCCAGTTTCTAGATTTCTGAACCACCATCCATATCCCTGTTCTACCCCAAAAGCTCAATCCCCCCATCTCTCTAAATTAAAGTCCTGAGCCACACAATCAGTCCCTATAGTTAAAAATAAAGGTAACTATGGGAAAGGGCGAAGTCGATGGCATCCCAGCCAGAATGGAAATTGTCCATTGCACCTTTGGATGTGAGGGAAACTTAAACACATTCCAACATCATTAGACTGGACACACACCAATGAATGGGAATACGAGTCTGGATGCTCATGGAGAATTTCCATATTAGCTTATAAATCCTGCCCACGTGGTGGGTCATTCCATTATAAACTCCTTGAAGTCTTTTATTTTCCTTTTGAATGATGGTGCATAAAGTAGATGTTGTCATTCATGTCTTAAAGAAACAGAGATCAAAGAGAAATTATGGGCATATATTTCAGCAATTTCAGAAGACTTTGTCATTATTTATGAGAGTGACAATACTGATGGTGAGCTGATCTATAGTACTTTGAGATAGCAGTGTTACTAAGTTAAGTGTACTATAAATCAGAGAGGCCTCCCTTCCCCTTTAGGTACAAGAAAATAATTAGAATCTTTACTGGTCAACATCAAGGTCAAAAGTAAATGTATATTTAACTTGCCCATTGTTTTTATGGCTCTTCTTGCTTCTTTCTTTCCTTTTTTTTTTTTTTTTTCTAAAATAGAAAGTGGGGACATAGTTAAGTTAGGAAAGCAGCACTTTAAGAGCACTTTTTAGAGTAACAATAACAAGATGGCCAGATCAGGAGAGCATCAAACACAAAAGTGTAGAGCCACTGAAATTCACTTCAGTGAAACCGGAAATTAACAGTTTTTTAAACCCCAGTGCTGGTAGGGACTCTTGCTATTCTGACCCTTCCTAGGGATTTGATTTTCAGGGTCATCTATGCTTTTCTTTTAAAATTCTGCACAGAGTAGATTTCATATGTAGCAATTACTAACAGAAGACATGTAGGTACCTGGATGCCATCCTTTCAACTGAAGGCACACACCTTATTAATCTGAGTGCTAAATTCAGCAGTAAGATATTCTCATAATGGATGTTCATGAAGTCCTAAAGCAGGAAAGAATTAAGACATAAAATATTTCTAAATAACAAAAAAATCAAATATGTCTAAAACAATAAATGAAAAAGATCAAACAACTTAGAATATAGAATATCTAGCTGTGATTTTTATTTAGATAAGCAAGATTAGAAGAATTGAAAATGGCTAAATAACCCCTCTGAAGTTGGGTGGTTACTGTTTTATGTATGGAATTTTAATTACTTTCCATTCATTTGCCATTTCCATTCATTCAGTTCAGAATTCCACAGATGCCCAAGCACTTAAACTTTAAGTCATTGACATAGAGGTGTCAACTCCTGAAGACATCCCATCTGCTTCCAATAAGAAATTTGATATTCTTCAAGATTTATGGGTGGTGGGAGGAGGTTGCCTAAAGTGGGGTTGCAGAAATGGCCGGAAAATCCTTGTAGGTGAAACCCATATTTCTTTGTGTGTAGCTCTACATTTATATCTAGAATCTCAACAATAAGTGTAGAGTAGTTTCTTTGCCCAAAGAGAGCCAAATTATAGATTTCTGATAAATCTAGTGTGCATGTCTATATACAGATCTTTTGGGGAGATGGGTAGGAGTGGGAGAAGGGAAACATCTGATGACAGATTAAAAATATTTTTAGTTTCATACTCGTTTGCACTCATATAACAGTTCCAAATAATAATAATAACAATAATAATAATAATAATTTATAGACCCTGGTGACTGTCCAGAATGACTCTTCTTCCATCCTCTTCCTGGAATCTGAAATGGTTCCACCTGGTCTCAGCAGAGAACGGACCCAGAAGTTGTGATACATGAAGATGCAACAGCCACCTTGTATCCAAGAGGAAAAGGCCAAAAGAATCACAAACCCTGGCCTTTACATTGTAGAGGCCCTAAACCAAGGCCAGTAGTCACCTCTCTTCAAACCTCTTAGGCTCTTAGGAAGATAATTATCTAGTTGTTTAAGCCACTGTTGGTTGAGTTTTCTAGTATTGGCAGCAAAATACATCCCTGTCTGAACACACCCAGGCCCAGCTTAATCTGACACTCTCAAAACAATGTTAGGTTTGGAATTTGGACAGATCGCTTTAGGTTTTAGAAAGTAGGCCTAAATCTCACCAGGTGAATCCAACTAAAAATCAAGCAGCACAAGGTGTACAAGAGCACTTTGCTTATTGCCTGTGTACTCCACCCCACCCTCACCGCAAATCCTGTAACCCAACATGCCTCCTCCAAAACCTGGATTTTAAAAAATACATTCCCTGAGTCCCTACCTCCTACCCTTCCAGCTCACTTACTCTGACGCCTCCCCCTGCAACAATTTTCTACTTCGGTGATCCCACCTCTTTTTTACTGTTCATTTATCCTACAACTGGTGCACTATCCACAGTCCTTCATATCTTCACTTCCCTCCCTTATTCAATTTAGATTCCACTGTGTATCACTTACAAACACCCTCAACTCCCTTCTTTCACCTTCATCATACTCTTC
Source organism: Balaenoptera musculus (assembly GCF_009873245.2). Taxonomy (NCBI): domain Eukaryota; kingdom Metazoa; phylum Chordata; class Mammalia; order Artiodactyla; family Balaenopteridae; genus Balaenoptera; species Balaenoptera musculus. The sequence continues at coordinate 52,863,916 of NC_045794.1, forward strand.
TGATTAAAATAAAGCAAAGCAAAGCAAAACACAGAAGAAAAACAAAAACAAAAATAACCTTACTTAAACCTAACTCTCTTCCATCTCTGTGAATGAACCCATGTTGCCATGTTGCCTGATGAGATCCCACCAACAGGACCTATTTTAAAATCATGACCCCACATCCCAAATCCCCAAACCACTGCCCAATAGTTCTAATTTATTTGCTCTGTAACTTGCTTTCTTGCTCTTTGAGTTAAAATTTAATACTTTCCCCAGTTGCCTCAAACCTCCCCTTATTTCTACCACCCAGGCATTGGTGTCTCATACTTTACTGAGAAAAGAAACTCCTTAGCATTCTGATGGGTGACCTAGCATTCTGATGGCTTAGGTATTTACACACTTATCTGCCTTTTTAAGCATTTCCCCTGCTTTTATAGAAGAATCATCTCTATACCTAAAAAAAGTAAGAAGTCCCTTCATTTGTGCTCAGATACCATACCATCTCCTCTCCCCTTCCTAGGGACATTTCTTGGCCAGCTATTACAGCTTTTGTGCATCAGCAATCTCTTTCTCTTTACTGAATCATTTTCATAGGGCTATGTTAGCATCATGCTCTGACAACCCTCCATTCAACTATTCAACCGTTGCCCCATTTCTCTGTTTCCTTTCAGAGCAAACTTTCTCAAAAGACTTCTAAACATGCTGTCAGCACTTTAGTCACCTCCCATTCATTCAGCCTTCAATGCATTCCAGTCTATCTTCCGTTCCTACCACTTTACTAAAACTGTCCCGGTCACTGTCACCAATGGCTTCCATGTTGCTAAGTCCATGCTCCTAAGACATTCACAAGCACTGAACACAGTTGACCATTCTCTCTCCTTCATGAAACACTCTCTACTCTCAGCTTCTATCACACCACACTCTCTTGGGTTTCATCCTTCTCCTCTACCCCCACTGGTCACTTCTTCTCACTCTTCTTGGCTAGAATCTCATTTGTTACTTGACCTCTAATGTTGGAGAGTCTAAGGTTTTGGTCTTCAGCCCTCTTCCCTATTTATAGTTCTTCTATAAGGAATTGCATCTATGAATACAATCTTTATGTGGCTGATTTTCAAATATTTATCTCCAACCTCCCTTGAGCTCCAGATACTTATAGTCAACTTCCTGTGTGACAGCTCCACCAGGTATCTAATAAGGATATCAAACTTTTCATATGTGCAAAGTGAATCCCCCACCACTATATACACCATAAGGCTTGCTTCCCTGGTTCTTCTATTTTGATAAAGGGTAACATCTCCACCCACATGGTCCAACCAGATATTTAAGAGTCTTTTTAGAATCCTCTCTTTTCCTCAACTTCCTCACCACCAAGTCCTCTGGGTGTTTTTTCTAAAATTATCTCAAATCCACCCATTTCTCTCCATCTTCACACCTTTTTAGTCTAAGCCACAATCCTTGCCCACCTAGACAACTGCAATAACTTCCTAACTCATCTTGCTCCTCTCCTGTGGCATTCAAAACCCCACAGAGCATCCAAAGAGATCCCCTTGATATAGACACTGGATTTTTTAAAGTAAAATGCAAATTCTTTTCCTTGGCACACAAGGTCCTGCCTGGTCTTGGTCCCCCTCCCTCTGCAGTCTCTTTCCTACCATTCTCCTACTCCTCACTGTCCTCTAGGAACCAGTCCCCTTTCCTAACCCCAGGCTTGAGCACCTGTTTTTCTGTCTACCTAGAATGTGCTTTTCCCCACCTCTTCACATCTTTTAGTTTCCATGCCAGTTCACCTCCTCAGAGAGGCTTCCCTGGCCATGCTCTCCCAACTGGCTTTCCCCACTGCTTCTCTGTCTCATCAACTTGTTTGTTGCTGGCAAAGAACTTCTCACAGTCTGTAATGATTTTATTTGCTTACTGAGTTACAGTTTATCTCCTGCACTAGAACATTACCTCTCTATCCCAAGGTCATTCCTGTATCCCCAATGACTAGCACAACAGGAGCTCAATAAATTATGTTTACAAATGAATACAACTCTGTAAAGACTGTTTTTTTTTTTCAAATAACCTAGAATTCAGGAACATTATAGATAAATGGACCTTAGAATCATCTAACCCAATGATTTAATCTAATGATGAAGAAACTGGGACTCATGATGAAGAAAGACTAAGGGACCCCTCTGGGTTAATAGACTATTTTAGGACAGAGCCAAGTCTGCCTCCCAAGTCCCTCGCCCCTCCTTTTGTCCTGTGAGGACTCCCTCAGGTTCTTCAGTTGCTAGGTAAGGACACTGACTCTGGAAAATTTAAGTAATAAAGGGATTATTAAAAGGGTTTGAGGTTGGTTGCTCCTAGAATTAAGGGGAAATCTGCTACCCCTGGCTTTAGAAAGGACAGACACTAGAGTGGCTCTGAATATTCAGGTAACAAGTGTTAATGGACAGTCAGGGCACTAAGTCAGGGTGAATTAACTCTGATCTTTTCCCTTTATTGTGTCACTCCATTCAATAGTCACATTCCCAGGGGGAAAAATAGGAGAGTCCTAGTTTGGCTCTTGTTCCCACTCTTTGGCAGATCAAGTATTGGTCCTGCCTATCCTGCATGTGATAGTCGTTGGACGATTTCCCAAATGGAAATAGAGGTGCTTGTACCAGAAGAAGAGGAGCTAGATTCTGGGCAGGCAAAAACAACAGGTGTCCGTGGTACATCATCATGCACAGCTGGTAGGAACTGTTGATGCCAAAACATTGGCCTCATGACAAGACCAGTCCTCAGGTTGATAAAATTCTATGTTTCTTGAAATTATTTGGTGATGTCTTTCTTGCTGGTGTGTTGTGCAAATTTCCCTGCATGAGAATTTTCCCATTAAAGCCCAGAAGGCCGACAGTAGGGCCTTCTGTGGTGTGAAGGTTGCCAGCCGGCACTGTAACCCTCACTTATTACACATTATTTTGTGTTTGTTCCTGTTTGCCCAGGGGTCAGGTTGCTAAGAGTGTGGAATTTTGTGTTCTCTCTCTCTACAAATGAAGTAGGCCTGAGAAATATACTCTCATATATCTTTTCATACATATTCTCAGCTGTTGAGAAGAAGGTATGTACATTTTCCACATTTTCTGCTTGTTAACAATGCCCCACAGCTACGTTAAAGAGACTGCAATAAGTATAAGCATTAACTCACCAAATACATATTGATCCCTAGCCAGGAATTAAGATTACACTGAAGAGTGAAAAAAAACAATACCTTTTAAAATCACATCCAAAAAAATAAAATACTTAGGAATAAACCTGACCAAGGAGGTGAAAGACGTATGCTGAGAACTATAAAACATTGATAAAGGAAATTGAAGATGATTCAAAGAAATGGAAATATATCCCATGCTCTTGGATTGGAAGAATTAATGTTGTTTAAATGGCCACAATACTCAAAGTAGTCTACAGATTTAATGTGATCCCTATCAAATTACCCATGACACTTTTCACAGAACTAGAACAAATAATCCTAAAATTTATATGGAAAAATAAAAGACACAGAATTGCCAAAACAGGCCTGAGGAAAAAGAACAAAGCTGGAGGCATAATCCTCCCAGACTTCGGACAATACTACAAAGCTACAGTAATCAAAACAGCATGGTATTGGCATAAAAGCAGACATATGGATCAATGGAACAGAATAGAGAGTCCAGAATTAAACACACACACCTACGGTCAATTAATCTTTTTTTAAAATTTTTTATTGGAGATAGTTGATTTACAATGTTGTGTTAGTTTCAGGTGTATTTTTAATAAAGGAGGCAAGAATATACAATGGAGAAAAGACAGTCTCTTCAGGAAGTGGTGTTAGGAAAGCTGGATAGCCACATGTAAATCAATGAAGTTAGAAAACTCTCTCACACCATACACAAAAATAAAGACAAAATGGCTTAAAGACTTGAATATAAGACAAGACACCATAAAACTCCTAGAAGAGAACATAGGCAAAACATTCTCTGACATAAATCATAGCAATGTTTTCTTAGGTCAGTCTCCCAAGGCAATAGAAATAAAGCCAAAAATCAACAAATGGGACCTAATCAAACTTATACGCTTTTGCACAGCAAAGGAAGCCATCAACAAAGTGAAAAGACAACCTAAAGACTGGGAGAAAATGTTTGCAAACCTATGCGACTGACAAGGGCATAATTTCCAAAATATGCAAACAGCTCATACAACTCAATAATAAAAAACAAACAACCCAATCAAAAAATGGGCAGAAGACCTAAATAGACATTTCTCCAAAGAAGACATACAGATGGCAAATAGGCACAAGAACAGATGCTCAACATCGCTAATTATTAGAGAAATGCAAATCAAAACTACAATGAGGTATCACCTAGCACCAGGCAGAATGACCATCATTAAAAAGTCTACAAATAACAAATGTTGGAGAGGGTGTGGAGAAAAGGGAACCCTCCTATACTGTTGATGAGAATGTAAATTGGTACAGACACTATAGAAAACAGTATGGAGGTTCCTTTAAAAACTAAAAATAGAGCTGTCATATGATCTAGCAATCCCACACCTGGGCAGAAAACTCTAATTCAAAAAGATACATGTACCCCAATATTCATAGCAGCACTATTCACAATAGCCAAGGCATGGAAGCAACCTAAATGTCCATCAACAGATGAATGAATAAAGAAGATGTGATATATATATATACAATGGAATACTATTCACCCATAAGGAAAGAATGAAATAATGCCATTTGCAGCAACACAGATGGCACTAGAGAAGATAATGCTAAATGAAGTAAGTCAGACAGAGAAAGACAAATACCATATGATATCACTTATATATGGAATCGAAAATATGATACAAATGAACTTATTTACAAAACAGAAACAGACTCACAGACATAGAAAATATACTTATGGTTACCAAAGGGGTAAGGGGGTGGGGAGAGATAAATTAAGAGTTTGGGAGATTGGTTCAAGATAGTGGAGTATAGGGACATGCGATCACTCCCTCTTGTGAGGGCACCAGAATCACAACTAAGTGCTGAACAATCATCGGCAGGAGGACACTGGAACTCACCAAAAAAGATACCTCACATCCAAAGACAAAGGAGAAGTCACAATGAGATGGTACGAGGGGCGAAATCACAATGAAATCAAATCTCATAACTTCAGGGTGGGTGACTCACAAACTGGAGAACAATTATACCACAGAAGTCCACCCACTGGAGTGAATGTTCTGAGCCCCATGTCAGGCTTCCCAACCTGGGGGTCCGGCAACGGGAGGAGGAATCCCCAGAGAATCAGACTTTGAAGGCTAGTGGGATTTGATTGCAGGACTTTGACAGGACTGGGGGAAAGAGAGACTCCACTCTTGGAGGGCACACACAAAGTAGTGTGTGCATGAGGACCCAGGGGCAAGGAGCAGTGACCCCATAGGAGACTGAACCAGACCTACCTGCTAGTTTTGGTGGGTCTCCTGCAGAGGCGGGAGTGGCTGTGGCTCACTGCGGGGATGAGGACACTGGCGCAGAAATTCTGGGAAGTACTCCTTGGCATGAGTCCTTCCAGAGTCTGCCATTAGCCCCACCAAGGAGCCTGGGGGCTCCTGTGCTGGGTCGCCTCAGGCCAAACAACAAACAGGGAGGGAACTCAGCCCCACCCATAAGCAGACAAGCAGATTAAAGTTTTACTGAGCTCTGCCTACCAGAGCAACACCCAGCTCTACCCACCACCAGTCTCTCCCATCAGGAAGCTTGCACAAGCCGCTTAGATAGCCTCATCCACCAGAGGGCAGAGAGCAGAAGCAAGAAGAACTATAGTCCTGCAGCCTGTGGAACAAAGACCACATTCACAGAAACATAGACAACATGAAAAGGCAGAGGACTATGTACCAGATGAAGGAACAAGATAAAACCCCAGCAAAACAAATAAATGAAATGGAGATAGGCAACTTTCCAGAAAAAGAATTCATAATATGATAGTGAAGATGATCCAGAACCTCAGAAAAAGAATGGAGGCAAAGATAGAGAAGACGCAATGAATGTTTAACAAAGAACTAGAAAAATAAAGAACAAACACCTAGAAGAATTAAAGAACAAATAATCAGAGACGAACAATATAATAACTGAAATGAAAAATACGCTAGGCGGAAACAACAGCAGAATAACTGAGGCAGAAGAACAGCTAAGTGACCTGGAAGACAGAATGGAGGAATTCACTGCTGCAGGATAGAATAAAGAAAAAAGAATGAAAAGAAAGGAAGACAGCCTAAGAGACCTCTGGGACAACATAAAATGCACCAGCATTCGCATAATAGGGGTCCCAGAAGGAGAAGAGAGAGAGAAAGGACCCGAGAAAATATTTTAAGAGATTACAGTTGAAAACATCCCTAACATGGGAAAGGAAATAGCCACCCATATCCAGGAAGCACAGAGTCCCAGGCAGGATAAACCCAAGGAGAAACACGCCTAGACACATAGTAATCAAATTGACAAAAATTAAAGCCAAAGAAAAATTATTAAATGCAGCAAGGGAAAAACAACAAATAACATACAAGGGAACTCCCATAAGGTTAACAGCTGATTTCTCAGCAGAAACTCTACAAGCCAGAGGGAGTGGCACGATATATTTAAAGTGGTGAAAGGGAAGAACCTACAACCAAGATTACTCTAGCCAGCAAGGATCTCATTCAGATTCACGGAGAAATCAAAAGCTTTACAGACAAGCAAAAGCTAAGAGAATTCAGCACCACCAAACCAGCTCTACAACAATGTGAAAGGAACTTCTCTAAGTGGGAAACACAAGAGAAGAAAAGGACCTAAAAACACAAACCCAAAACAATTAAGAGAATGGTAATAGGAACACACACATCGATAATTACCTAAAATGTGAATGGGTTAAATGCTCCAACCAAAAGACACAGGCTTGCTGAATGGATACAAAAACAAGACCCATATATATGCTGTCTACAAGAGACCCACTTCAGACCTGGGACACATACAGAGTGAAAGTGAGGGGATTGAAAAAGGTATTCCATGCAAATGGAAATCAAAAGAAAGCTGGAGTAGCAATACTCATATCAGATAAAAGAGACTTTAAAATAAAGAATGTTACAAGAGACAAGGAAGAACACTATATAATGATCAAGGGATCAATCCAAGAAGAAGATATAACAATTATAAATATATATGCACCAAACATAGGAGTGCCTCAATACATAAGGCAAATGCTAACAGATATAAGAGAGGAAATTGACAGTAACACAATAATAGTGGGGGACTTTAACACCTCACTTACACCAATGGACAGATCATCCAGAGAGAAAATTAATAAGGAAACACAAGCTTTAAGTGATACAATAGACCAGATAGACTTAATTGATATTTATAGGACATTCCATCCGAAAACAGCAGATTACACTTTCTTCTCAAGTGCACACGGAACATTCTCCAGGATAGATCACATCTTGGGTCACAAATCAAGCCTTGGTACATTTAAGAAAACTGAAATCATATCAAGCATTTTTCCGACCACAACGCTATGAGGTTAGAAATCAATTACAGGGGAAAAAACGTAAAAAACACAAATACATGGAGGCCAAACAATATGTTACTGAATAACCAAGAGATAACTGAAGAAATCAAAGAGGAAATCAAAACATACCTAGAGACAAATGACAATGAAAACACGACGATCCAAAACCTATGGGATGCAGCAAAAGCAGTTCTAAAAGGGAAGTTTATAGCAATACAATCCTACCTCAAGAAACAAGAAAAATCTCAAATAAACAATCTAACCTTACACCTAAAGGAACTAGAGAAAGAAGAACAAACAAAACCCAAAGTTAGTAGAAGGAAAGAAGTCATAAAGATCAGAGCAGAAATAAATGAAAGAAACAAAGAAAAGAATAGAAAAATCAATAAAACTAAAAGTTGATTCTTTGAGAAGATAAACAACATTGACAAACCATTAGCCAGACTCATGAAGAAAAAAAGGGAGAAGACTCAAATCAATTAAATTAGAAATGAAAAAGGAGAGGTTACAATGGACACCACAGAGATACAGAGCATCATAAGAGACTATTACAAGCAACTCGATGCCAATAAAATAGACAACCTGGAAGAAATGGACAAATTCTTAGAAAGGTATAACCATACAAGACTGAACCGGGAAGAAATAGAAAATATGAACAGACCAATCCCAAGTAATGCAATTGAAACTGTTATTAAAAATCTTCCAACAAACAAAAGTCCAGGACCAGATGGCTTCACAGGTGAATTCTATCAAACATTTAGAGAAGAGCTAACACACATCCCTCTCAAACTCTTCCAAAAAATTGCAGTGGAAGGAACACTCCCAAGCTCATTCTACAAGGTCACCATCACCCTGATACCAAAACCAGACTAAAATACTACAAAAAAAGAGAAAATTACAGACCAATATCACTGATGAATATAGATACAAAAAATCCTCAATAAAATACTAGCAAACAGAATCCAACAACATTAAAAGGATCATACACCATGATCAAGTGGGTTTTATCACAGGGATGCAAGGATTCTTCAATATACACAAATCAATCAATGTGATAAACCATATTAACAAACTGAAGAATAAAAACCATATGATCATCTCAATAGATGCAGAAAAAGCTTTTGACAAAATTCAACACCCATTTATGATAAAAACTCTCCAGAAAGTGGGCATAGAGGGAACCTATCTCAATGAAATATAAAGGCCATATATGACAAACCTACAGCAAACATCATTCTCAATGGTGAAAAACTGAAAGCATTTCCTCTAAGATCGGGAACAAGACAAGGATGTCCACTCTCGCCACTATTATTCAACATAGTTTTGGAAGTCCTAGCCACAGCAATCAGAGAAGAAAAACAATTAAAAGGAATACAATTTGGAAAAGAAGAAGTAAAACTGTCACTGTTTGCAGATGACATGATACTATACATAGATAATCCTAAAGATGCCACCAGAAAACTACTAGAACTAATCAATGAATTTGGTAACGTTGCAGGATACAAAACTAATGCACAGAAATCTCTTGCATTCCTATACACTAACCATGAAAAATCTGAGAGAGAAATTAAGGAAACAATCCCATTCACCACTGCAACAAAAAGAATAAAATACCTAGGAATAAACCTACCTAAGGAGGTAAAAGACTTGTACTCAGAAAACTATAAGACACTGATGAAAGAAATCAAAGATGACACAAACAGATGGAGAGATATACCATGTTCTTGGCTTGGAAGGATCAATATTGTGAAAATGACTATACTACCCAAAGCAATCTACAGATTCAATGCAATCCCTATCAAATCACCAGTGGCATTTTTTACAGAACTAGAACAAAAAATCTTAAAATTTGTATGGCGACACAAAAGACCCAGAATAGTCAAAGCAATCTTGAGGGAAAGAATATGGAGCTAGAGGAATCAGGCTCCCTGACTTCAGACTATACTACAGAGCTACAGTAATGAAGACAATATGGTACTGGCACAAAAACAGAAATATAGATCAATGGAACAGGATAGAAAGCCCAGAGATAAACCCACACACCTATGGCCAACTAATCTATGACAAAGGAGGCAAGATATACAATGGAGAAACTACAGTCTCTTCAATAAGTGGTGCTGGGAAAACTGGACAGCTACATGTAAAGGAATGAAGTTAGAACACTCCCTAACACCATACAGAAAAATAAACTCAAAATGGATTAAAGACCTAAATCTAAGACTGGACAGTATAAAAGTGGAAAAGATAGGAAGAACACTCTTTGACATAAATCACAGCAAAATCTTTTCTTGACCCACCTCCTAGCGTAGATAAAAAGAAAAATAAACAAATGGGACCTAATGAAACTTCAAAGCTTTTGCACAGCAAAGGAAATGATAAACAAGGCAAAAAGACAACCCTCAGAATGGGAGAAAATATTTGCAAGCAAATCAACAGACAAAGGATTAATCTTCAAAATATATAAACAACTCATGCAGCTCAATATTAAAAAAAACAAACAACCCAATTCAAAATTGGGCAGAAGACCTAAATAGACATTTCTCCAAAGAAGACATACAGATGGCCAAGAGGCACATGAAAAGCTGCTCAACATCACTAATCATTAGAGAAATGCAAATCAAAACTGCAAAGTGTGTATCACCTCACACCGGTTAGAATGGGCATCATCAGAAAATCTACAAACAACAAATGCTGGAGTGGGTGTGGAGAAAAGGGAACCCTCTTGCACTGTTGGTGGGAATGTAAATTGATACAGCCATTATGGAGAACAGTATGGAGGTTCCTTAAAAAACTAAAAATAGAATTGCCATATGACCCAGCAATCCCACTACTGGGCATATACCCACAGAAAACCATAATTCAAACTGACACATTCACCCCAATATTCATTGCAGCACTATTTACAATAGCCATGTCCTGGAAGGAACCTAAATGCCCATCGACAGATGAATGGATAAAGAAGATGTGGTACATACATACAATGGAATATTACTCAGCCATAAAAAGGAACAAAATTGGGTCATTTGTAGTGACGTGAATGGACCTAGAGACTGTCATACAGAGTGAAGTAAGTCAGAAAGAGAAAAACAAATATTGTATATTAACGCACATATGTGGAATCTAGAAAAATGGTACAGATGAACCAGTTTGCAAGGCAGAATTAGAGACACAGATGTAGAGAACAGATATATGGACACCAAAGAGGGAAAGCAGGGGGGTGGGGGGTGATGGTGGTGGGATGAATTGGGAGATTGGGTTGGACATATATACACTAATATGTATAAAATAGATAAGTAATAAGAACCTGCTGTATAAATAATAATTAACTTAAAAAAGCGTTTGGGGCTTCCCTGGTGGCACAGTGGTTAAGAATCCGCCTGCCAATGCAGGGGACATGGGTTCGAGCCCTGGTCCAGGAAGATCCCACATGCCACGGAGCAACTAAGCCCGTGCGCCACAACTACTGAGCCTGCGCTTTAAAGCCCACGAGCCACAACTACTGGAGCCCACATGCCTAGAGCCCGTGCTCCGCAACAAGAGAAGCCACCGCAATGAGAAACCCGCACACCGCAACAAAGAGTAGCCCCCACTCGCCGCAACTAGAGAAAGCCGGTGCACAGCAACGAAGACCCAATGCAGGCAAAAATAAATAAATTAATTAATTAATTAATTAATTTCAGAAAAAAAAGAGTTTGGGATTAGCAGATACAAACTACTATATATAAAATTGATAAACAACAAGGTCCTACTCTATAGCACAGGGAACTATATTCAATATCATGTAATAAATCAGTGAAAAATATTTTTAAAATATATACGTATATATACTGCATATAACCGAATCACTCTGCTGTACACTAACACAACATTGTAAATTAAATATACGTCAATAAATAAATTTAATTAGAAATTTTTAATTAAAAATTAAAATTTTTTTAATTGAAAAATTTAAAATTTTTTAATTAAAATTGTTTTAAATTTAAAAATAAAAAATAAAAATTCAAAAGATTACACAGAAGTGAAATAAGAAGGGAACAATTGCCCCCATTATATTTTCCTTATTCCTGACACCACTTTTCTTCCCTTTCTGCCCCTTCCTTGCCCCACCACAACTACAACCATCCACACAATACCTGGGTCACCCGCCATCCAAGTCTGTTTCTTTGGGATTTTTTTTTTATGGAGGAAAGAAATAGAGAGGAAGCCAGAAGTGCCATGGAGGGTTTGCCAAAGCGGAAATTAAAAGTTCAAAAGAACCGAAACCAAACAGATCGCTAGCCATACCAGGATCTGAAACTAAATCTGGGAGATGGAAGCTCTCAGGCAATGTTCCCTCCTTCATGATGAATGGACGATATCTACTTGTTTTTTCAGAAGTTTTATTTACCCTAAGCTATAAGGTGAGATGAACTCCAAGGCTGTTGTAAACCCCAGTGCTGTTGGGGACAGTAATGGAATCCTGAAGAAAGATTAGTTAAAAAGCAATATTTATGGAATGACACCCAGAGACTAAAAGGAAACAAAAACATGTTTAACCAGACAGTGTTCTGGGATGCAGTCTGAGAACTCAGAATCAAAGTTGTTTAATTTGAAATGACTTTGCAAAACATGGAATATAATCTCATTTACCTAGAGTGTCTGGCACTTGGCAAAATACAACACACAGAAATCTGACTAGTATGTAAAGATGTCTCTATTCTGCTCCCTGTATGGGAGAAAATCATGTGGGAGAAAGACATATGCTGCTATGTGAATGTAAACTGTCCCCTGCCCCTCGCCCCCGCACATCACTTGCCCAAATACATTTGCAAGGTGTCAAGCAGATAGCCCCGATAAAAGGGCTGGAATGATCACCTGGATAATCCTTAGGATTAACTTGAGGATAGTCTCTTCCAATAGCATCAAAGAGCGTGAAAGGTGAGGGCTCAATCAACAGGGTGGCATTCTATCCAGGGCAACCTGAACCCTGCAGTCTGTGTGATAGAATTCTTAGAAAAGTCACTTTTGTTCCAATTAAGACAACATATATAAAATGGCAGACATGAAACTGTAGGGTCAAGGACTCCAGGAGCCTCTTGAGGCTTCATTGTTTGAAACTAAATATGATCTCAGTAGCAGAGCCAAATGTACATCTATTGCCCTGGCTCATGCTATAATATGAATAATAATAAAAACTAATATTTACTAAGCACTTATGTGCTAGGGATTGTGACAGGGCTTTTCCATAGATTATCTCCTTTATGTGGACAATACAACAACCCTGCAAGGAGATATTATCATTGTCCCGATTCTTGAGGAAACTAGAGCTTAGGAAGATTCAGAAACCTGACCAGGATTGCACAGCTAGTAAGAGGTAGAGCCACAATTTGAACCCAGGAAAATTGACTCCAGAGCCTGAACTTTTGACCGTTATGTCCCCCCCCATGGGGTGACAAAGTCCCAGTACTTTGAACCTTGAAGCTTGTCCTTGGCAGCCTTTTTTTAAACTTTAAAATGAGGTGATAATGCTCATAATTTGTTAAATTTTAAAATGATTCTCCTGTCCTTTTCATTTTCCTTAAGTCACAAAGATAGTAAATGGTATATTGGGATCTGGACAGGAATCTCTGTTTTAATCACCTCCAATTCACCTCATTGGTGAGGGAGGGATTCCTGCCCTAGGGTTATGGGGATGGCTGAACACACAACACCCAACACTGGACAGATGACATGGATAGCAGTTCATTAATCACAGCTACTCACCACCTGGGGGAGGGGGACACTGCATGCCAGGGGTTGCATTTAGAAACAGAGAAAAGCAGAGCCTGTGGGAAGCAGTCTTTGTAGTATCAAGAGGGTGAGGTATCCCCTATTCCACAGGAGAATACAATTGGCTTGTTTGAATAATCCTGTGGTCTGGTAGGGATCTGAAAACTGCTACTTGGGGATAAACAGGAGCTATACGTGATCCTCCTAATAAGGAGGGTTGTTTGCCTATAAGACCTTATCTGCAGAAGCAGGGTGGGAAAGGGAATTTGCAGTTGGACCATTTGAAGTCCTTCCAATTTTACCAAATGTCAAGACAGCACATAATATTGGACCTTAATTTTAAGGCTTAGGCCACAGTGTCTATAAAACATAAATAGATGAGAAATATAAGGAAAGTGCATGAGCAGAGATAGCTGGCTAGAAAAGAGCAGGGTGTATTTGGGTAACTAAGGCTATGTGGAAAGGAAACGTGTTAGATGAGACTGGAAAGCTGGTTTCCAAGGGCTTTGATAACCCATTAAAGATTTTTTAAAAAATAGAAGGACATGACCAAATATATGTTTTAGGAAAAATCTATCTGGAATGAGGATAGATTAGAAAGGAGGAGAAAGCAGAGACAGGCAAAGCAGATTACTGTTTGTTGACATCATGACAGTGAGAAATCATGGGCATTTGAGCTGGAAAAGTGGCCTCCATGGAAAGATGAGCAAAAGAGCAAGTCAGGAGAAATTACAGTGGCACAGACCACAGGAGTAATCAAATGATCGGCTCTAGGGAGCAAGGGAGCAAAAGAAGTAAGAATTACTCCAAAGAGAGCCCATCTTTGTTTAAAGTTTTGATATTTTGTTTACCATGGATTTTTTTGCGTTAATTTTGATGTTTAAAAATAAATATTACATTAAAATATTTATCTCGATTACAGAGTGCATTAGTTTCTTGTGGCTGCTGTAACAAATTACTATACATTTAGTGGCTTAAAACAACAGACGTTTATTGTATCACAGTTCTGGAGGCCAGAAGTGTGAAATCAAGGTGTCTGCAGGACCACAGTCCCTCCAGAGGCTCTAGGGGATAATCCATTCCTTGCCTCTTCCAGCTTCTGGTGGCTGTCAGCATTCCTTGGTTTGTGGCTGCATCACTTCCATCTCTACCAGGTAGTCACACTACCTTCTCTTCTTCTTCCTGTGTAAAATCTCCCTCTGCCTCTCTCTTGTAAGGACATCTATGATTACATTTAGGGCTTACCCAGGTAACCCCGGAGAATATCCCCATCTCATGATCCTGAACTTAATCATATCTGAGAAGTCTTTGCCATTCACAGCTTCCAGAGATTAGATGTGGATTTGGGGTGGGGTGGCAGGGGGGCTAATTTTTAGCCTACCACACTGAGTTTTTTTACATCTCTTTATTAATTAATTAATTAATTAATTAATTAATTAATTAATTAATTTTTGGCTGCGTTGGGTCTTCATTCTGCACACTAGCTTTCTCTAGTTGCGGCGAGCGGGGGCTACTCTTCGTTGTGGTCCGCAGGTTTTCTCATTGTGGTGGCTTCTCTTGTTGTGGAGCATGGGCTCTAGGCGTGCGGGCTTGAGTAGTTGCAGTGCATGGGCTCAGTAGTTGTGGTGCATGGGCCCTGGAGCGCAGGCTCAGTAGTTGTGGCGCATGGGCTTAGTTGCTCCGCGGCATGTGGGATCTTCCTGGACCAGGGCTTGAACCCTGGTCCTTTGACAGGTGGATTCTTAACCACTGCACCACCAGGGAAGCCCCCTAGGACTCTTTAAATTTGGCATCTAGGGCAAGTGCCTCCCTTCACTCTCCTCACCCACCCTGGTCCCAGCCCTGGACCATTTGGGCCTGGAACACTACGAGAAGGTGGTTCTGCTTACAAAAATGGGAAATTAAAGGGAAGGAACTGATCTAGGGCACAAATATTGCTTAAATATTTAAAATAAACTACTATTGAATTAGATATTTTAGTGTCCATTTGGATGTTAACACCTGATTTTTATGCTCCTTGAACATGGCCTCATTTTTCCTGGAGCCAAATGAAAGCCCACCTTGAGAACAGGTTAGGACATTCTGTGTCTTTGCCTAGAGTTGAGAAGATAATACTGCCCAGTGTTCATCTCCCTTTCTTGGAAACAGTACCAGAACTTGCTTTGGGGAACCACCTGTCTTCTACTCTCAGACGATGTGATTAGATGGTCTCTATTCCCCACCCCAGGACTGGAACTTGTGGCCCAGGCATTGTCTATCAATGGAACTGCTTCTCCCTAACTACAGCTATGGGTTCACAAATTTGTCTCAAATTGATCTAATAAAAATGAATTTTGGGATTTCAGTGGGAACCGCCAGGAAGTACTGAGTTTTCCTCTCAACTTGTATCAGTGAATATGGAGCTTGAAGCTCTGGAGCCTGAAGCTAACAGAGAAAAGGCAAAACTGAGACTCAAAGATCCCAATGACATCACTTCAGTCACTAAATCAGGTCACACTTGAAGCCAGACCTACTCCCAGGCTTTTCAATTACCTGAACCAATAAATTTCTCTTATTGCATATGCAAGATTGAATTTGATTTTCCTCTGTCATTTAAAACCACAACTGATGGTTAGAAACTTTAATAAAACATATATTTATAATTTTAAATACTTGGCTGCCCAGTGGAAATGGTGTGGTGCATGGGGCAGGAAAACTTTTTGAGCTGGGGTTGTACCCAAGGGACATTTGTGCTTTATTTGGTGAGAGTGTGAATTATTTCATCCTTTGACCACCGCCACTGTCAGGGAATTTATTCAGTGCCACAAAGCCTCCAGTGGGAACCCAGCATTTTCCCTCACGGAGATAGGACTATCTGATCAATCTCCAGGAAATGTATTGACTGAGGAGCAAAAAAGAATTAGAGGAAAGGCTAGCAAGGTCGCTAGGTAATCTTGGACAAAGCTACTGGAGAAAGTGAAAAGGGAGGACCATGGGGCATTTAGGAAAGGGACCAGGGCAAGAGGAAGCTGGTCAAAAATGTAGGGAAGTGATAAGGTATAAAACACTTACCGGATTACATTCCCTAGAGTTCCTCGGGCTTCCTTTACAAAAATGGCAATGGCTAGCACCATACTTATAAATTACTCCTCTCTACTTTGTACACACTTTTTTTGTTGTTGTTGGAATAAAGGAAATTAACAATAAAGAAGTCAAAAAAGAAAATATGATTAAGATAGTAAATGAAATCATTTTCTTTTCATCATTCCGTACGTACCCTTCATATCTGGTAGAAAAGATTATATTGGCATTAGGCTGTGTTATGCTAAAGTAATGAAGAGTGAAGGTTTCATAATAGTCAACTCAATCATCTCCTCATCACTTTACATTTCAACGTTTGACCTCAGGAAAGCCCTTTCCAGGGTCATATGAAGAATATTTAAAAAGAAACAGGAAAGTCTACCAGTAAGATAGCTTCTCCAGTAGAATAGTTAACTATCCATTCAGGAGAGTCTACATTTTCAGCAGCAATTTAACACCTTGCCTAAATTTTTCCACATCTCACTAGTTCTTTCTTCTTAACTAGTAAAGAAATGGCTTATATGTTGGGTGGGTCCTTTTGTATTATGCTTATAAAATAACATTTGACTACATATTTATACTAATTATATCAATGGGCTATAGTAATAGGCAAAATAAACCCCAGAGGAGCATGTTTTTAAAAATATAAACAAGTAAATGAAGAGCCTATGAAGATATTAGCAGTTTTCCTTGACCACAAATTTCTAAGCACTATTCAAAGCTCTTTAGGTACCGTAATTACTGTAGTCTATAGAGTTACTGTTACTTGTATTTGGCAAGATTCTCCACGTCAATTGTACAGTGTGAGGCTGAACAAAACAGAGAAGTAAAGGGAAAAAATTTGGCAAAACATCTTGGTCTTAGCCTTCACTTATATGACTAGGGAGGTATAAGGGACAGCCATCACAGAGAATAAAAATAAGAGGTGACGTTTTGGAAGAAATCCAGATTCTCTTATTTAAGGGAGTCAATTCAGTTTACCTTGAAACAAGATTTATGTACACTGGAGGTAAAAACATTAAAGGATCAGGTATTTGATCAAATTTTAGGGGAAAATTTAAGATTCCAAACATGGCACTACTTATAAATACACAATATGTGTGTTCATACATACAAACATGTTCTGAACATTCTGATGAAGAAAAAATGTTGTTTATACTTTTTAGATCAGTTCCAAAATTCACTTAGGAAAAGTCTTAGAAGCTCTTAGAGATGAAAACTCTAATAAATGAAGCCTAATTTTCATGAATACCTGTACTCAAGGGCTATTTGACCTGAATTACACAGCACGTTTTGAGCTTTGTAACTCTTAGAGTGCATATAATTTTTAATTGACTTTTCTTTGGCAATATCAGTATGTATGTATTATATTCACGGGACTCCCTCTACTGTATAACTCAACACATGAAAATTCTTGTTTTACTCTTTACCAAGGTTTCCTTGCAGCTTGATGGATAAGGTGTCTAATTATGCAGTACTGCAGAAGGCTTTGGATCAAATCAGATGTTTTTATTGAAAATGAGGTCATGTTGGGTTGTGTGATATAGCTAAATAATCACTTAACTATTTTTCCAAGCCAAACACAGAGTAATTAGGTTTAGTAACATGGCTTCCTCCCTTAGATCCATAACTCAGACATGGTGGTTTGGGAACAATATGGGTAGAAATTGTGTATGTTTTTCTTGGACATTCAAATGAATGTCACTTTCTAACTAGACTACATTTTAGATATAATTTAATTTTACTCTCATTTTTACTTTATGTGACACTGCCTGGGAGAACATTTTCCAAATAATCGTCTAAAATATTGTGGTCCCTAAATTTATCACTCAAGTAATATGTCATGTTATTACAGATAAACAATGAATCGAGGATTTTGGGATAATAATTTATACAATGATATCCATAAACATCATTAGAATATTTTGATAGTAGATTTCCAGATATTTCATGGAAGTATTGATTTCAAATATATTGTCATCATACCACCAAAAATCATTGAAATGTTCTAGTTCTAATACTCTCTCAGTTTCAAATGCTTGTGTTTCCTGTGTACCTAGAAGACCTAGTTTGGTGTTCGGGAAATATTAGACTCATTGCTGTACCCAGGTCCATTTTTTTGAAATCTGTTAAATAATAAACTTAGATCAGTTTTATGTTCAAACAGTGCCTAATTTTTCACATTTCAAGGTATAGGCTTAGGCACAAATTCTTAGACTATAGGTATAAGATCATTCCACTGAAGAATAAGGACTCTCTTACTAAGACTATCATTCCTTCCAAGATACTAAAATTTACTATATATTTCACACTGTTGGGGTTGGCCACACAAAATCCTTTCACATTTTAGCTTTGGGCCACTAGATATTTTTTCCATTCCACTTTTATGCCTCAAAAGGGTACTATGTAGTGTACCATTATAAAATTTCCATATTCATCTTAGGTTTACTACCAGTATGACTTCAAAAATATGATACTATCAAATTGTAATGACTGTGAAATTAAGATGCCTTTTAGGGCATCCATGAACAGCTGTATTGAATAGCCTGACATCTGTGAAATCAAAAGTGTATTTTGAATTCAACTTTCAAACCACAGAATTCAAGTAAGCAAAAACTGACCATGTGTTAAAAACACCTGAAACTCTTCCTCTTATAACTGTTTATCTACATTTTTAAAACTCTGTTTACATTGTAGTAACAGCTGTGTTTAAAAGGGACATGACAGAGCAGACTAATTTATAATGCAAAACTCTATTCTAAAAAAAAAAACTTATGCTTGAAAAAACACTTCAAAAGAGGGCAAAAATGATTAAAATAGACACAACCATTTGTTTAAACTATGACTTTCTCTAGAAAAAACAGCCTAATGTAAACTGGCCTATGCATGTTTCAAGCAGCTGTTCTGTATAATGCCTCTACAAAACCTTTTTCTTTGGGGGGTGGGCAGAAAGAAAATGAGCAACTGACCATATCAAAAGGTCACTGACATTTAAGAAACAGCACAAATCTAAGGATGGAATACAAAATATTTTTCAAGTGTGCCAAGTTAGTTAAATTAAAGGCTGAGGAGACAGAACCAGTGACCATCACCGTAGTCAGCGATCTTATGACTGAAAAGTCACCTTTGACCAGCATTCATTCATTGTATTTGTATAGAATAACGGCAAAACTTTTCCATAAGGAAAAAGAGTCCAAACAAATGATTTGTCCATGTTTTACCTTATATTAGCTAATGTTTCTTTTCACTCTCTCTTTTTTTTCAATCATTGTTTGGGCACCGCATAGACATGATCCTAGGGCCTCTTTTTCACCGTTTCAACTGATTTTTCTTGGTGTCTGATGTTGTTGACCACTTTCACTTTTACAAAATCCTCTCTTTCATTGGTTCCCATGATGCCATTCTGTCCTCATACCTCTTGATCATTTCTAAGGATCTAATGGAGCACCTTTTCCTCTGCTTGTTTCCTAAACGTTCCCCTTAAGTGCCATCTGCATCTTCCTTCTCTTCTCAGATACAGGACAGTGGTCTCAGGTAGCTGAAAGAAGCAAGGAAGCAGAGTTTCCCACATCTCAGCCTGGCCATGTGCTCAGGTTTTCAGGAATTAGCTGAGAGGGTCACACCTGAAGGGACCTGACTGGACAAAAGACAAGGACCACACAGAAACAAGGATGCTTCGTCAGATCCCAGCGTGGAGAGCTGACAACACCAGAACCTGGTTTCCGCACTCACACATGTCAATCTTGGAAATGTAGGCACAACCCCAAAGAAAGGGGCATGGAATCCCAAATAGATGAAGATAAAGTTCCTGCTGCCCAACAAAATAAGGGTCCCACATAGAAATTACATTCATTTAAAGAAACATGGGAACAGTTCCATTTCACATGTATGATTTTGTTGAATGATATTCCAGCAGTTCCCAGCACAGTGCCTGCAATATGGTTGGAGTTCAAAAAAATGTGGTTTCCTCTTCTTATTGGAGGATCACAAAATTCTCATTATCTGATGAGTTAAACTGGGTCAACTTTAATTCATTTATCCATTTACCCATGTAACAAAGATATTTTGAATACCTACTCTGTGCCAGGCAATATTCTAGGCACTGAAAACACTATAATGTAAATGAAGTTCCAGCCCCTTAGAGACAGAGACAGTGGAAAAAGAAGAAAGAGGGAAGGAAGGAAGAAAAGAAGGAAGAAAGGAAAGAAGGAAGGAAGGAAGGAAGGGAGGAGGAATGACAAATGGAAGAGAATAAAACAAAGCAGAGTATTAGAGAGAGTTCGGGGTTGGTCCACTCTCCTGGTCAGAGTGCTCAAGAAGGCCTCTCTGAGTAGATGAGACTAACATTGTGCCTTGGAAATTTGTGGCAAGAACACTTGAGGCTGGGGAGCCAGCAGGGCGTAAGCCATTGAGTAGTCTTCCAAATCAGTTACTCTCTAAACTTACAACTCAAATTAGCATGTAAGGGAAGAAGTCTGTAATCTTAATGTGAATCTTAGCCATTCCTTCGGTTTCATTTATATAACAGCCAAAATATATCTTGGAAAAATAAATCAAGATGAAAAGTAAGGATTTGCTGTTATTAATGTGCATTCATTAAATTACATTCATTCAAATAGGAAAGAATAAGCTATATAACTTATATTTGTGTCTATGTCTCTATTTGCATATACCTATATTTGTATCATCTATATCTCTATTTACATTTGAAATATGCTATATACTCTGGTTATACCCATACCTGCATCTATCTGTCTATCTATCTATCATCTATCAATGTGCTGCTGGCTATGTGACCTAATTATTTTACTACTAAGGCCTCACAGCTGATTAACTTATTTCTGAAAGAAGCAAACTGTCCTCCTGAGAAACTCCTCAGAAGTGGAATATATAACTGTGTATCTACACCATGTGTATCTGTATCTGTATCTGGCTATGCTTATAATTGTGTTATGTATATATAAGACTTCAGTTTAAGCACTCCCAGGTTATACCCTTACAGACCAACTGGATCAAATATCTACAGCAAGAAGATGATTCTACTCATAAAACACCAATTGGGGGGATTATTTTTGTTACTATCTTCAAATGAGATGTCGAAAAGAGGTTCCCAAAAGATAAATTATTAATTCTAAATTGCATACAAAATCATACTTTATTATTTGAAAAAATGTAAAAATATCACCCCTGCTTTATCCTTAAGGTTTCCCCTTGGAAAGAGCCACCCCCGCTCCCCAAACAGAAATTGAAGATGTGTTACCAATGCCAATGCAGTCACCTCCAGGATAGCTGAGATATCCATGGCATTTTTTCAAAGCTATGATATATAAATTTTATTTTAAAAGAGTTGCAAACAAAAGGAAGCACACTGGCTTTGTCTATATTCAGGGTCCTACAGTTCTTTTTAAAGTACAGTGTTATGATGCTTTATAAAAAGAGGTCCTACATTTTCTGACACCTGGTAAGACTGATATTTATCACTTACAACTCCCTCACGCTCTTGATTTTATGACGGAATCATAAAATTGTGGGTAATTTTTTAAATGACTGCGTCAATTATAATAAAAATATATGCTTTAAAGCCCTCAAAAGTAGGATAGTTACAATCAGTCATCCTACACTAAAGGAGTCATTTGAAATGAGTCTTATTTAATTAGGATGACTGCATGCCTGACTTGCTGGGGACAGTCCCAGTTTATGTCTACTGTCCTGATGTAAGAACAGTGCCCACACTGACTCTCAAGAAAGTCCTAGTAAACTACAGTTATTCGATGTAAAATCAATTGCAGAATGGTTATAGTGAAGAAATTTTATAAAGCTAGTGTTTGGTCCGGGACAGGAAATACCACCTGTCACTAAAATCTGGAAAATACAGTTGTCACAGTATATAATATTCAATTATTTAAATAATTTTCCTCCTCTGGGAACCAAAGAATCAAAGAGTGACAAAAAAGGGCTGTAGCACAGAGGTAGATTGGCTGCCATGCCAGCACTAGTATAATAGCATAGACACACAAATACAAGACAGTGTTTACAAGTTTATTCTCCTTCAGGCATAAAATTAATGAAATTGACATTTGTAAATGTATTTCTCTGACTACATTTTACTTCTATGAACTAGCAAAAATTTGGAAGTTTATGGCAACTAATCATTTCCACTTTATCTAATACTAGCAGGGAAAAAGTTATTAAAGTTGAAGACTTCTCAAGGGATGTGCCAGGCCCATCAACACATCTTTTCTATGGCATATAGCATTACTATAGTAAGTGTTCAATTGTATAGGAGAAGATATGTAAATCATTTTACATTTTCTAATATTTTCCAGTTCTACACTTTCCCATATACAGTAGATTTGTTTTTTAGAACAGCATTTGTGTTTGACATAATAAGGGGTTTGGCATTTTTAAAAGGTGGGAGGGGGGCAGATCATTTTTGGAAAAAAATTGAACTAGCTTTATGACTACAGAACTTCTTAGAACCTTTAATATTCTAATATACATGGTGACTCTAAGAGACAAGTATTGCATGAGGCATTTCTCAAACATGTTTGCCCACTGAGCTCTCTTTTCCCACAGCATCCTGCTGGTCTAATGTCTGTGCAACACATTATGGGAAATATGTCTTCTTAGAATAATGTCTTATTCTTCACAAATCTACATGGAAAAAAAAAATCGAATCCCTCTGTTAAAGGTTTTAAAACTACTTAAAGATGCAGTAATGAAAAAAAAGATTATAAGAAAATGCACCTACATTTATTTATTTATTTATTTATTCTACAAATACTGAGTGAGTATCTACTATGTGCTGGGCACTTTTCCAGGCATCAGTATTGTTGCAATACAAGCCATTCAAAGTCCTGGTTCTCAGGGAGGAAACATTCTAGTGGGAAATACACAATAAGCACACGTTTGAATATATATGTATCCATGAGTGATGGTGTTAGGGTGCTAATATTGTGAGACTTTGTTCTTTCTGTTTTTGAATTTTCTCTACTATGGGTATAGTACATATATAAATTCAATGCGATTATAATCAACATCCAAAAGGATTTTTGGGGAAACTTAACAAACTGGTTAAGGGCCTAGAAGAACAAAAAGCCAAGAAGAGTCACAATGATTATTAAGACTAAGGAATTTTCCCTAAAATATTACAGAGCTACAAAGTTATTAGCACAGGGGTAGACAAACTAATGGATCAAAATAAGAAGTCCATAATCAAAAACCTACATGGAAACTTGATGAGTGTAGAAATGGTACTGATGATCAATGAAAGTGATGGATTACTCATCAAATAGTGCTGGGACAACTGGCCTTCCAAATGGAAAAATAAACTGAATCCCTGCCTCACACCATACTTAAAAAAGAAACTTAATGTGGAATAAAGAACTAAACTTGAAATTGAAAAAGACACAAATAAGTGGAAAGCTATTCCTTGTTCCTGGTTTGGGATAATTAATATTGTTAAAATGTTTATATTGCCCAAAGCAATCTACAGATTTAATGCAAACCCTGTCAAAATTTGAATGGTATATTTCAAAGAACTAGAAAAAATAATTCTAAAATTTGTATAGAACCACAAAAGATCTTGAATAGCCAAAACAATCTTGAAAAAGAAAAACAAAGCTGGAGGTCTCATGCTCCCTGATTTCAAACTATACTACACAAAGCTATAGTAATCCAAACGGTAAGTTATTAGCACAAAAACAGACCCACAGATCAATGGAGCAGAATTGAGAGCCCTGAAATAAACCCACAAACATATGGACAATTAATTTACAATAAAGGAGCGACAAATACACAATGGAGAAAGGATAATCTCTTCAATAAATAGCACTGGGGAAACTGGACAGCCACATGCAGAAGAATGAAACTAGACTACTATCTTACATCATACACAAAAATTAACTCAAAATGGATTAAAGACTTGACTGTAAGACCTGAAACCATAAAATTCCTAGAAGAACACGCAGGTGGTAATCTCATTGACATTGGTGTTAGTGATAGTTTTGAGGATCTGACTCCAAAGGCGAGGGAAACAAAAGCAAAAATAAACAAACAGGACTTAAACTAAAAACTTCTATACAGTGAAACAAACCATCATCAAAACAAAAAGGCAACCTACTGAATGGGAAAAGATATTTACAAGTCATATATCTGATAAATTGTTAATACCCAAAATATATCAAGAGCTCATACAACTCAACAACAATAAAACAACCCGATTTAAAAATGGGCAGAGGATCTAAATAGATATTTTTCCAAAGAAGACATACAGACGGCCAATAGGCACATGAAAATATGCTCAACATCACTAACTATTAGGGAAATGCAAATCAAAAGAGATATCCCCTGACAATTGTTAGAATGGTTATTACAAAAAGACAAGGAATAACAAAGGTTGGGGAGGATGTGGAGAAAAGGGAGCCCTTGTACACTGTTGGTGGGACCATAAATTGGTTTAGTCACTATGGAAAAACAGTATGATGATTCCTCAAAAATTTAAGAATAGAACTACCATATGAGCCAGCTATTACACTTCTTAGTATCTATCCAAAGAACACAAAAACACTTAACACTTAATTCAAAAAGATACGTGCACTCCTATGTTCACCGTGGCATATTTATAGTAGCCAAGATATGGAAACAATCTGTGTCCATCGATGGATGAATGGATAAAGATATTCAATGGAATGCTGCTCAGCCATAAAAAAAGAATGAAATCCTGCCATTTGTGACAACATGGATGAACCTTGAAGGTATTATGCTAAGTGAACTAAGTCAGGTGGAGACAGAAAAAAATACCACGTGATTTCACTCATATGTGCAATCTAAAAAACAAAACAAACAATAAATAAAACAAAAACAAACTCATAGATACAGAGAACATATTGGAGGTTACCAGAGGATAAGGGGGTTTGGGGATGGGTTAAATGAGTGAAGGTGATCAACCGTATGAAATTTTTAATTTCAAAATTAAGTTATTTAATTAGTAAAAAAAAAAAAAAGAAGAAGAACTGAACATATACAGCACATATCTACATATAGGTATAAATCTACATGGCTCCAGCCAGTTATGGAAGTGAAATTCACATCAATCTCCTCCCACAGTATCGATGCATTTAAAGTTCTTACAAGCATGAACCTTTAAAATGTTTGAATCTTCACAAACTAAATTCCATCTTGTAAACCACAAGAATCATCAGCATGCCCCCACCCACCCTTGTATAACAGAATTGTTCTATAAGAAAATTCTAGGTCCACTGAGCACCCTGTTAGGAAGGGGCCATCTACAGAGTGGAAATTGCCAAGGATTTAGAATCCAGAGTACTGAGTTCAATTCTAGCCCCACCATTCCCTAAGGGTGTGATCCCAGGCCAGTAATTCGACCTGTGTGAGTCTGTTTCCTCGTCTATAAAATGACGATAATGATAGTATCATCTCACTGAATTATCATGAGGATTAAAGAAGAATACACAGGAAAGTGCTTTGTAAATCTTAAACTCGTTTTGCCAAAAATAGTAACTCATTTCTGTACCAGTTGAAGGCAAAAGATGCTTACCACATGAAACTCGCCTTAAGGGAATAAGTGAAGTGCTCTGGTGGAAGAGGCAGGATTAACACTGTAAGCAATAGCATGCATCAAAAAAGAGAAAGAAAGAAAGAAAAAAAGAAAACCCCAAAGAAACGCAGGTTGAATTATGTAGTTGAGACTCTCAGGACTGCAGGGAGCTTCAGTGAGGGTCAGGGTCTAGGATGATGAATGACTTTCACTAGGCCTTGAGGCATGGTGTTTAGATCAGTGGACGGTGTGGAGAGGGTGTTCTAGGTAAGGAGAAGAGAATGCGGTCTATTTGCAAAATAGCAATGATAGGCTTAATTTATCCAACATGGTTAGGATCTTTTCACCGTAGGGCCAATCATGGTTCTTATCAAGCGGGGAAGGCTTACTTGCTCCTGTAGGTTAACCTAACTTTAAAATTATGCAAAAAGGACCTGGGAAACAGCAAGAACTGATACGGGGTGGCAACAAGGTTTCACTAGTTATCAACCAGGTGCGTGATCTGGCCCTTAGCAGCTATTTTATTAGGTTCCCAGCATCTTGTCATAGATCCTCGTCCATAGCTATTTGATGACTGTGAAGGATGACGGTGAGAAATCTCATCTTTGCTTTGTAAACACCCCAGAATTTAAATGTACTGCTTCTAAATCTGACCCACGAATGGACCAGCAAAGGTGTTAAGATATTCTTCTTGAACCAGCACAGCTTACTAGACCTTGAGACAGATATCTTGTCTTAAATTTCTTCTACTTTATTTGCTGTCTGTTGTTTTAAACAATTCTCTTTGATTCTTTGTTTTGATCTACACAAAATGTTAGGTTGAAATAACTACTTGTCATTCCCACTGGATCCAGCTCGGGAGTAATGTGGACCAAGAATCCATAATACAAGGCCATGTGGCTAAAAAATTTGGAGATTTCAATAACATGAAAACTATTAACGCTGAGATTCCTGTTTAGAGTGAAATATGTTGTCATCACACCCCTTTCATTAAACGGTGATGTGATCTTTGTTTCTACATAAGCAGTCACTACTTGGTTGAGGATAAGACAATCTTGAAACTTAAGATAACTGACGCTCAAATAAAATCAATCCTATTGATAGGTTTAGAAACAAAAAAGCCTCACATTTATATTACTGCCTTCTTTTTGCTATGGGAAAGGAGAAGGGATTGTTTTTTGTGGAGGCAAGGCTAGTATCTCAGGGAAACAAGAAAGTAATAACAGATGTAAAGTCAATGTGAGAAATGGCACACACTTCTCCCCCCTTCCTGCTTCCCACTTCAAGTGACATTCCATCTGGAAGACTTTAGACCTTTCCCCAACATTTAGTGACTGGAAATTTTGGTCTGCTTGCCCTCTGGTTGGGGCACTAAGAATTAAGCCTTTCTTAGTAAGTTCCTGTGATTTACTTATATAGTTAAAACTAACCATAATTCACGCACCTCATAGTACATTATACGTCAAAATACATCACCTCATTCAAATGTATACTTGAAAATAATGCTGTCCACCTCACCTCACTTCTACCACCCACCCAGCTAGTTTCCCTTCCTTCTATCTCATCCAGTCCTTCCAAGCTGAGGCCAGCCTGACCCTACTTTCCAGGACACCCTCAGGTTCTCTTTCATTGGAAAGTATCTCAGCATGCCTTGCTCCCACTCACAGGGCCCAGTGGCAGACTCTGTCCCACCACATTGCTCCCAAACTCACGTTTGCCGTCAATCGTACCTGAGACTTGAGACCATGGCTCCTGGTCGTCCACAACGTCCCCCAGCACAACTCATCCCATCCCAATCCTTTAGGCCATCTCACACTCCCCTTCAGGCTATCGAACTGGGACTCTTCCTTTGACTCTGTTCCGAAATGTCCAGCCGGTTGCTGTGCTTACTTCCCTGAGACCTGGGACACGATCCTAAACTCCAAGCTGGTGCCAGAGGCCCCGTGCTGTACTGTGTTCCTGAAGGCCCTCTCAGGAGGACCAGGAGTCTCACCCCAGGCTCTCAGCCCGGCTATAGGGGATGTGAACCAGCAGTGTAGCTTTCCTGCTTGCCTAGGTGTTGTCCCAAGACTCTTGGTTACTCTGCCCCCAACCACAGCCTTTAGAACCTCATCTTGAACTGTGCTTTCTAACTCCTCTCCCTTCCCACCCACCTCACACACCCCCTGGGCTCACAAGCTCCAGGATTAAGATTGAGCCTGGTGTGCCCCTCAGGTACCAATTTCCACAAATGACCATCCTTCCTAACAGATGAGTGTGATGCCAAGCTCTGACACTGTCCCTATCTCCTCTACCTTGCATTGCAACAGGTGTGCCAGCATACCGCATTCAACATTGACCCAACAGAAAGGAACAGTGGCAGCTGTTACAGGCCAGGCATTGGCCTAGTTGATGAAGAGATGAAAAAGGCAAATCCCAGCATCAAGAGGTCTACAGCCCTCACCCGTCTCTACTAATGCTCATGTTCTGATCTATAACTTGTGAAGCACCTCCCTCACTGGACCACATCCTGTGTGTTATACAGAAAGAGTAAAAACAGGGTCCAACCAAATTGGACTTCTAGCCAAGTGTTACCTTAAGAAATATTTTAATTATTCTATAGTTCTTTTGTCATTAAAATTGGAAATATCACATAGGATTGCCTGGGTAATGCAACACAGAAACAAAGGGGAAAGTATGTGTTCAGAGGCTACATGAGAATGGCCATCCTCATAGTTGCAAGTTCACAGATCTGGATCATTGATTCTCAACAGAGGTGGTACCTCCCCCTAGAGGGCATTTTGGAAATCTGTGGAGGTATTTTTTGTTTTCACAATGATTAGGGTATACTTCTAGCAGTTGATGAAGCAGGCATGCTAGAGGTCTCCCAGGGCAGGGGACAGTCTGCTCAGTGAAGAAGCTGAGCTTTGTACAGCTTTTAAATATCCCAACAAATAGTCAAATAAGTGAGAAATTTGTTTATAATTATCTCAGCCTGAAACCTAATGCTACTTTATATAATTTTTGAACAGTTTTAATAGACACTGACTTTCCAGCAAAGCAACAGACCATGCAAATCAAAGGAAGAAGGTCCTTTGTTTGGTTTAGAAGGTTAGTAAGTGTTGTTTGTCATTTTGAGAAGTCGTGTCACCAATCACCATGCTGTTCAAGGTCTTCAACAGCCCATACAACAAACCTGTTTCAGTCTACATCTGTAGATGTCACCAAAAATTGTAATAAAAGTTAACTGAGATGTATTTTAATGAATTTAACATTCAAACGTTGTATGAGCAGAGACACGCAAAACATAGAGATCAGATTGAGGTCCATTAAAAAGAAGGGCTGGTTTATAATACTTCATATTCAAAAATTTGGAGGCAATATAATAAGAAATCTATGTTGTGAAAATTATGTTTTGGAAGTACTTGCTAATTTGGGCGGGGGATGTTTGCTGTTTTTCAGTCTGACTCTGACCTTGTCCCCAGAGGTGTACCACCACACAACTTCTCAACAACCTCTTGAACTATAGTTCCCTTTCCCAAACCTTCTATTCCGCATCATCCATCAAAAAATACAGCCTCCAAGGACTTTTAAAATCCTAGAGACTGAATACACGTCTAGTAAGATAGTGTTATTATCCTAATCCATGTCATAAATTGGGAATAATTTTGATATTATACTTATAAACAGAACCCAGCTCATTTGTAAGAGTATTGGACTTCATTTTCTGCACTTCGACTCTGTATTTCTTCTTGACATTTCCCCTTACTTAAATTAAGATTAGTTTTCTTTTCATTATTATAGGTAAACACATATACTGTTATTACTTACCCTAACACTAGGTTTATTCGAGTATCCATTTGTACTATTCCTCCTTAATTTTTCTATATTTCTCATACAGAATAATAAAAAAATTATTTTATTTTAGAATAATAAAGGGAATTATTATAAAAAGGGAGCACTGACCTCTATAAGGTTGTTTCAACTGCTCTAGAGCCAACAGACTAACAAGTAGTTTTACCCTTGAAAGAGCTTCCTGCAAGGCAAGAGTGAAATTCAGAAAATTTTATAGCCAGTCTAGTGCAAACACCAACAAATCAAAATGGACCCCAGCTATAAACGACAACTCTAGCAGAACCAGTGCCCATCAGCTGAATGTCAGCCCTCTCTAAAAAAATCCCAGCTCGTGGTTGTGACCCAATTCCAACATGGCACTATTATGTCCTGTCTCTCCACCTAGGGCAATGGTGCCTGGGTTTGGTTCGATATATTCCTTATGTGTTATCTCATTTGATACTTTTTTAAAAATCACTATGAAGAGATATTATCTCTACCTTTACAGATGAAGATAGGGAGAAATTAAGAAATCTGTATGAAGTCACAGAGTTAGCAAGTAGCAGAACTGGGATTGTAACATAGATACTTCAACTCCCAATACCCATGCTTCCCCATCCACCATCATCACCATTTCATGTTCACTTGTAAAATTACTACACAATGAACATAGCAGAAAAGCACAGGTGATGGTTGGTTCTGAGCAGTACTTTTCACCAAGACAAGAAACAACAAATGATATAACAATGGGATTAATAACCAGCTGATAACATTTGGACCCTGCTAATGTGGGCCTTATTACAATCCACCAAGCAAAAAGAGACATAAAGAGTTTCTTACCATTTCACACATTCATGTGATCTTCTCTTTTATCATTCTCTTGAGTTATGGTAATTAAGAGGAAACAATACTATCGTGCAGGTACTCATTAAATTCATGGTCTGTGAGCTCCTTGAAGATGGGAAATCTTCATCTCAACTCCAGTGCTGAGCACAGTACCTACAGCAAAGTAGGTGTTCAGTTAATGTCTCTTGTTACCACGGACTGATGACATAGCATTCTGCAGCAAACCATAGGAGAGATGTGCGGTTCTCTCGTTTCTGGTCTCTCTTGCCTTGAAATCTCATAGGCTTGTCCTCATAAACTCCTGGCCAACACATTCACTCACACTCCCAAAAGTTGACTCTTTGGGTTGTTTTTTTGTTTGTTTGTTTTTCCCAAATGTTTTCTTTCTTTTTTTCCCCCCTTTTGTTTTTTCTTTCCTTTTCTTTTTTTCTTTTTGACTCCTCCTTGGGTTTCAAAGTGCACTCAGGTGAAGGATTATTTGGGAGGTAACTGTAAGGATGAATTGGTAGACAGGTCGGGTAGAGAGGCTAAGAGAATAACTGTAAATCCAATAAGGAAGGAAAAGAGTATGCTCTCTACATGAGATTCCAAGCTCCATAAATTCTGTAGCCCTTCATATGTAGAGAGCATTACTTCTTTTACCAATTTATTGAGAAGCTGGTATGTCCTTGGATAGAAAGGAAAGAGAAATTCATAGCATTGGAGATTTGCTAAAGATTGGTGATAAAGAATTTAAATTTGATTTGAGATGAGAATATAAGCTCCATGAGGGCGAGGACCTGCGTCTTCTTTTAACACTATCTCCCTGTTATCTAGCACATTGCCCGGTACTAATCAACATGTGTTGGTTGAATTAATGAGATCACATAAAAGTATGACAAGCAGTGAAAGTATTTTCATAAAGGTGTCATAGCTAAATATTAGTGTGCCGGGAGGGAGAGGGTCCATACTCAAAAACAGGCTTGACAATGAAGTATGTAGATCATCAGTGTCATCTCTCTACAATTCCTCTCTGCAGAATCACTTCCTTACTAGTCGTACCCTTAATGGTCCTATGCCATTTCAGATGTTTAAAATGTGATTATTCCAGAGATTTTTAAATAATTTAAAGGACAAATGTTTCAACATAGACTGCCACCATTTCTCATTTAATTTCTCAGAAGGGGGGGAAAATAACGTATTTTGTAAAGGACAATTTGTTTTAAAAGGAACAATAAGCCCAAACTGGAAAATTTAAATATTGAGTAATAGAAACGAAGGGTTAAATAAAATTATGTCAAAAATATACTAATTTTAGAAATATATAATATTTATTTGGAGTTATACAAGCTATAAATTGCAAACCAAAAAATAGTTGAGCAAAAGTGTCTTTCCAAAGATGACCAATTTTAAAGGGGCAGAGTGTTTCAATTTATCGTGTTGCATTATGCAACTTCTTCAACAGCCCAGGTTTCCCATATACATCAGCTATAATTCTAAGGGAAAAAAAAATGTTGATTTTGTGAGTGATTTACAAAGCCTGTTTTGTTTTGTTTTTTAATTTTTGGCTGCATTGGGTCTTTGTTGCTGCGTGCGAGCTTTCTCTAGTTGCGGCGAGCGGGGGCTACTCTTCATTGCGGTGCACGGGGCTTCTCATTGCGGTGACTTCTCTTGTTGTGGAGCACGGGCTCTAGGCACGCGGGCTTCAGTAGTTGTGTCTCGCGGGCTCTAGAACACAGGCTCAGTAGTTGTGGCGCACGGGCTTAGTTGCTCAGCAGCATGTGGGATCTTCCCGGACCAGGGCTCGAGCCTGTGTCCCCTGCATTGGCAGGCGGAGTCTTAACCACTGTGCCACCAGGGAAGTCCCACAAAGCCTGTTTAATAAGGAAAGGTGACTGTATTAGTTTCCTATGGCTGCTGTAACAAATTACCACAAACTCAGTGACCTAAAATAAGAGAAATTTATTCTCTTTCAGTTCTGGAAGCTGGGAAGCCCAAAATGGTTTTTCTGGGTGGAAACCAAGGTGTCAGCAGGGCTCATGCCCTTTGAAGGCTCTAAGGAAGAATCTGTTTCCTTGCTTTTTCCAGTTTCTGGAATTGCACTCTTTGCTTTCCTTGGC
Source organism: Balaenoptera musculus (assembly GCF_009873245.2). Taxonomy (NCBI): domain Eukaryota; kingdom Metazoa; phylum Chordata; class Mammalia; order Artiodactyla; family Balaenopteridae; genus Balaenoptera; species Balaenoptera musculus. Next base: position 52,896,546 of record NC_045794.1, read on the forward strand.
TCATGACCCCTTCCTCCATCTTCAAAGTCAACAGTCTGGACTTTTGTTTCAGTGGTCACATTACCTTTTCCTTCTTCTTTATAATCAAGTCTCCTCCTTATAAGTATACTTGTGATTGTATTTAGAACCCACCAAGGTAATCCCGGATAACCTCCCCATCTCAAGAACCTGAACTTAGATCTGCAAAGTCTCTTTTATCATACAAGGTACCTCTCACAGTTTCTAGGAATCAGGACCTGGGTATTTTGGGGGGCCATTATTCAGCCTACCAAAGTGAAAAACATATATTTGAATAGGAGGCTGGTGGTTTAAAGTTCTACTTCCAAACTTGGAATAAGACAGAGGCAATTACTTTCTAAAATATGTAGTGTGCATGAAAGAAACAGATAAATGAAGCAAAAGGCAGCTGTGGTTACTTTCTATGACAACCTTAAATCATCACCAGCATATATACCTCATCTTGAAAATGGGCACCAGGCATATCTTCCATCATTTCTAACATTGTCAACATAGAAATATTTGCAGCAGGCTTGCAGGTGCTGATTGTAATCACTAATATAATTGAGGCTGTAACCATTTGTTTCTTTTTCTGTTCTCCAAGATTACTATTTGAGTGGGCTCTCACAATCCAGTGTTTATAGTTTCCTCAGTGATGGAGGGGGAGGATGAAAGGATAGATAGGTCCGATTTCTCATCTTCTTCAGCTTGAATATTATATGATGGTTTTATTTCTCACTCTCTCCCATTTTCAAACACTTTTATTAAATATGAGAGTCTGAAGTTAAAACTCTTTGTTTTTCATTTCAGTCCCTGTTATACAAACCAAATTGATGATGGACTCAGTTAACCGAATGGTTGGAAGAAAAGAGATTTTGTGGAATAGTCAGTAATTTCTTGCTGTTTGGAAATTCTGCATAAGAATGATTAAAAATAAACACTGATGCGTACTCAGTAGAAGTGTCATAGATCCTACCAACGATTCTTGATTCATACTCATGGATGCAGAGATATTCAGCTTTTCTCTTTCTAGTTTTATAAGTCCCCAGGGAGAAAATTAAATGGTTATTACTATTTGATGAAAAGTATGATTAGGGCCCTCATTAGCTGAACTCGCCAGCTTAATAATATGCAAAACAGACTGATCTTAGATCAGAAGACCTCTAAGTTCCCTTTAAACTCTAAGTTTTATGATTCTCTGCTTTTGTGTTTGCTGACAAAAGAACAAGAAAGAAAGAAGCAAAGATCAGCACATGTTTCTCCTTCGCGCGTGAAACATTTGCCTTTGTTTTGGCTTGGAATGCCCACTCTTAGAGACAGATACAGCCTCACGTGTCACATTCTTGCCACCATCTCTACACTTTTCGTTGAGATTGTCATTGACAGGGTAACACACCTGGGAACCACACCAGTTCCCAGAACCATAATTTTAAATACCATCCTAGCAGTCTCTAAATTGCAAGGGTTCCTTTGTAAGGTGAGAAACCCTCTCTCCTGGAGGTTTGTTTATTTTGCAGCTAGGAAAGATAAGGGACTCCTTTGTGAACCATTGGCTTGGAATTTAAACGTATAGTATTGCTGACAGAGTGCTGACAATTCATCCTAGGGTGTATTTAGCATTTTCTTTCTCTCAGGGTGGTGGGCTGGGGCGGTCCCCTCCCTTCTTCCCGGTCCCTGAGCGGAGGATCCTTGGGCAGCGATGACTCAACCCATCTCCTGTCAACCGCTGCTGCCATCCAGTCACTGGCTCGGAAGGGTTCCCTCACCACGGGTTTATTTGGAGGGCTCACTTCCAAAACAAAGATTAAAATGCCCTTTCTCTTTAATAGTCTCCCTGAACACTTGCTCGTTAATGTTCAGACACTAATAGCACTGGAAAGAGTCGTTGCTTGTGTCAACTCATCAAGTAGTCTAAACAAGCCCGTTGGAGGCTGGCCAGTTCTGGTCAGTCATTGACCACAGACACGATCTGGAAGGCTGTTACAACTTGTGAAAGTGAGAGGTAGCTTTGCTTCCTGTCTAGCCCACTTCCCAGGGATTGTCCCCAGAAGCACTGGACTTTGAGGCCAGCAGGGGTTTTTGTTCAGTTGTGGCCTTAAGATGTGCTTTATTGTTTAGCACTAAAATTGAGATGTGTGTCAAAGCTGGAGAATTCTGGAAAAGCCAGAAATAAGAGCAATATCTGAAGCGAGGCTTGGCAGCTGGAAGTTTATAATTTAGTCTTGTGGTTAGGAGGTGCTGATAGTTTTTGTCCTACTTGGTTTTGGATGAGTGAGTGGGCGGATCTGCGAGTTCCCTTCTTTGGATGATGGCGGTGCTTTTTGAGAGCTATCGCTCCTCTTCTTCAGATTAGCCACATTTATCCCAGCCACGTGCTTCCTCTCTACAAAAAGAGCTTTGTAATCATTACACATGCCTCAATAAGGTGGATGGAGAAAAATCTTCAAGTATGCCCTTCTGGCAATAGCAAATAAACAAATTCAAAAACTCAAAAGACTAACATTGAAAAAATGTGTACAGAGTTGTGTTTCATTTCTAACTCTGGAGTATTTCTCAGGAGGGGAAAAAAAAGTGGCTGTATCTCTTACATGGCATCCGAGATCCGATCTGGTCTCATTTATTTGAGAACTTTTTATTAATCACTCATTCTGTGCCAGGAACCATGCTAGATGCCAGGGATTCAAAGATGAAACAACATGGTCATTGCCCCCAAGGAGTGTCTATCCTTAAAATAAAGTCATTGCTATGATGGAAAGATGAAGAAAGTACAAAAGAGAGTAGCTGAAAGAGGCTGGAAAGAGTTGATTAAGGAGATTCTATTTGAACTGAAATGTAAAGGACTATGGGGATTTGTCAGAGGAAAAAAATCAGGAGAACAGAAGGAAAGGGGATGGTTACCCAGGGAATTCAGATCCTCTCCTGCCATCAGAAGGGGGAAGGCCTTGAGGGAGATAGGGCTGCATAGACCAGCAAGGACCAGGCCATTCAGTGCCTTGTAAGTGTAGTTTTCACTCTTACGTGATGGGTAGGTGATTGGAAATTTCCAAACAAAAAAGTGATGTGATCTCATTTGCAGGTGAATAAAAAAATCAATTTGGAAAACTGAATGCATACACAAAGGGATCCACTCTTCACCTATCATCTGGTCATTGAGGCTGTGATCAGGGTACAGAGAAAAGCTACCCCCCCACCCATCTTTTTCATCTCTGTCATGATCCATAATGGATTTAAGGGACTTTCCAAATCTTATTTCAAGCCTTATGCAAGTCTTTGGGAAGTTTGTTGAGGCATCCCAACATTTTATCTCCGTCTAGGTCTCTTTTTTCTCTTTTTGCTTTTTCCCCAGCATCTTACCATGCCTTGCTATTTTTGAGCTCAGTGGTCTTAAGGCTTTTCAAAACATATTCAAATTTGGAGTAAAGCTATGATAATTAAAACAGTGTGACATTGTTACAAGATTGGAAAGACATAGCAATGGAAGACATAGCTGATTCAGAATCAGACTCTAGTATGCATGAAAACTTATATGAGAAATGAATCATCACAAATCAGTATTTCATGAAAAAGTGTTATTGATACAAATAATTAATAAATAATAAAGTTCAATTTCATAAGTAATCAAAAAATGCTAACTAAAACAAAGGTAAGATAAAAGATACCATTAAACAAGAAAAATCAAATGTAATACCCATGAGGTATAGGTGAGAATGGCATTCTCCTATTCAGTAAAAAAAACATAACTTTTCTGGGCTGCCCTAGTGACGCAGTTGATAAGAATCTGCCTGCCAATGCAGGGGACACAGGTTTGAGCCCTGGTCCAGAAAGATCCCACATGCCTCAGGGCAATAAGCCCGTGCACCACAACTACTGATCGTGTGCTCTAGAGCCCGCGAGCCACAACTACTGAAGCCCGCGTGCCTAGAGACGGTGCTCCTCAACTAGAGAAGCCACTGCAATGAGAAGCCCGCGCACCACAACAAAGAGTAGCCCCTGCTCGCCACAACTAGAGCAAGTCTGCGGGCAGCAACGAAGACCCAACACAGCCAAAAATAAATAAAATAAAAATAAAAAGACATAACCTTTCTGAAAAGGCTTGGATGTGTTATAATTTGTTTTAAAAATGTTTATACCCTTGATCTCATGATTTCACTGATCGAAACATATTTTAAGAAAAAAAACTGGAGAATTAGACAAAGATTTGTGCACAAAAATGTTCATTGTAGCATTATTTATAATAACACACATTCTAAGAAGAGGTGATTTATAAAGTAATGATACCAGTAGTCATTCTCTTTCACAGAAATGAACATTTATTGAGCTTCTACTACAAGCCAGTGATTAATTTATCTCCTGTAACCTTCCCATGCTGCAGATTATGAAATCAGGCTCAGAGGGGTTTGGTAATCTGCCCAAGATCACACAGTTTTGGTGCTAACCCAGATCTGGCATCAAAACCTTATTCTTCCCATTATACCTCAGTACTTCTATTTATTAATATGTGTCAGGGGCTTCCCTGGTGGCGCAGTGGTTGAGAATCTGCCTGCCAATGCAGGGGACACGGGTTCGAGCCCTGGTCTGGGAAGATCCCACATGCTGCGGAGCAACTAGGCCCGTGAGCCACAATTACTGAGCCTGCGCATCTGGAGCCTGTGCTCCGCAACAAGAGAGGCCGCGATAGTGAGACACCCGCGCACTGCGATGAAGAGTGGCCCCTGCTTGCCGCAACTAGAGAAAGCCCTCGCACAGAAACGAAGACCCAACACAGCCATAAATAAATAAATAAATAATTTTTTTAAAAAATCAATTGACCATAATTTAAAAATAAATAAATAAATAAATATGTGGTGTGAGTGGGGGAGCTAGTGCCTACAGCTTGGAGAGTCAATGAATTCATCTGCAATTTAGATCATTCATTTCCCAAGAAAAAATAGTGAGCCATAAGAATGCAATGTTCCTCCTGGGAATCTTCTCTCTCTTACTCTTGGAATAAATCCAGAGGAGACAAGCACTTAAGACACTGAGTACATCCCAGATACGATCTGTAGTAAATATTGGCTAGTCCATCTACACTTTTAGTGTTTAGTTATTTATAAGGCTACCTCTTCTATTAGATACCCAGTTTCTCAGGGTTGAGGAAATACAGCATTGTCAGTGCCTTGAATATAGAGAGAGTACACTGTCTAGTGGCAGAAGCAGAGGACTACAGTTATTTCTCAACAGTCAACAGCTTGACTTCGTTCTTACAGGAGGCACTGGTTGGCTTCATTTTTTGTAGAAATGGAAAGTGGAAGTAAAAACAAACTACCAGCCTCACAGGATCAAAGGTCCATCAGCCTATAGCTGCAAATTGCCAAGAAACACGTTGCAGGAATACCAAGTGTTGATGGTCAACAGAAAGGTCGTAAAATAAATAACACTGGTTTGCCTCCTCCTTATATTTTCTTACTTTGAAGGTGTTTGACACACTTGTTTTAATCCTGTGCAAAGTTCTAGTCTGCTATCTTTAGACTGAACCAGTGGCTAGTTTCAGCTTTGGACCTCTACATAGCAAGAAGCAATAGAAAAGTCCTCCTAGTCACAGAGAAATCTCTTCTTTTCCTCTATATCCACTGCCTCCCTCTTTTCTTTTCCCTCCACGAAGAATAGAATGTGTTTCTATTTCATCAAATCTGAGATAACACTGATTATAAGACTAACCAACATATCAGGTATATTTTAAAAAGAAAAGTACTGCCAGTTAAAATGGCACAAAGTTGGGGAGGGGAGTTGTAACTTATAATTTTTACTTTGCTTTTATTGAAAGAGTTCATTTAAGCTAATTTAGATAGATTTTTCTTTAACATATTTTGCTCTAATGCACATATACAAAGAAAAATATGAGGAAAATAACTATAAGTTATTCCTAAAGCCTTCATCCCAAGTTAACTCTTTCCATCATTTTTTGATTCAGAATTTTTCTCCACACACAGTGTTGCTCTCTGTGCTATCAAAATGTTGTGTTTGCTGCACAAGAGTGCTCCCACTATTCTCTATGGGATTTTCCTTCAAGTCATAGACACCCATTTCTGCAAATGCTGGTTATTGCTTGATCTCACCAGATCAAAGGAAGGTTTTCAGACAACAGCCAGAATCCATGTTTCTTCCTCAAATTATCTTTTAACAGTTTGTTGACTTAAATATTGAAGGGTTGCAGTTATCCAGTCATGTTTCCAAAATGTCAACCAAGTTCAAGGTTATGGGAACAAAAGCAATGACGATTATGTCAGGACTTCTACCTGGCCAACACTGATTATAAGAGACCATTGATTGTAAGATGTCAAAGATGTTAAAATGTAAGTAAGTTAGTAAAGTGGTAAGGGGATGATTTCATCTTGAGTTGATGATATAAAGTTTGTATTCAATTTCCACTGCATAGGGAGGACAGTGCGGGGAGGGATATAGGGCTAGAGGTTAGGGTTGGAGAGTTGTTTTCTGATCATTATTTACTCCAAGTCTGAGTTTTGGTGTCCCATAAAGGGCTCAGTGTTTGTAGGCTGACCCCAACATCTTTAACGGAACTGTTTAAAGATCATCAGGAGCTGACCAGGTACCAAGAGCCTAGGATTAAATCAGCATGTAGTTTTCATTTTACTTCCAACATTTCTAATCTATAATGGTTAATTTTTATAGAAATAGATCCACCTTAAGAAGAATCAAGTTTCTTTGTTTGCCTCGACACTCTAAAGTTCAAACACATCAGATGTTACTAAGAGTTTTCTGTGGACCCTAGGAGGGAATCCGAGCCATTTATCTGAAAACAGATATGTGCGAAACTGCCTCTACCTTTAAATTGAAGCGAGGCCAATCCGTATGTCGATTTCATTGAGGTTACATTGGAGGCATTGTTTAGTTGATTATTCATACAGGAGTGTGGAATGAAAACCAAAAGTCAATAGATGGTAGTAGGCAAAGTGTTTTATGGTTAAAAAAAAAAAAAAACCCACTCCCCATTTGGATAGATTTGTGTGGGACAGAGGTAAAGGAAGGGCAATAAGATGAGGAGGGAAGAGGAGATTGGAAAGTGAAAAGTTATCACCAAAGAGGTAAATGTTTGAACAATAGACATTTTCATGACTTTCAAGCACGCATTATATTTGGAATTGGCTCAAGTCTATTTTATTCAAGAAAGACCCTTAGTCTTTCTTTTTTTATATATAAATTTATTTATTTATTTTTGGCTGCGTTGGGTCTTCTTTGCTGCGCATGGGCTTTCTCTAGTTGCGGAGAGCGGGGGCTACTCTTCGTTGCGGTATGCGGGCTTCTCATTGTGGTGGCTTCTCTTGTTGTGGAGCATGGGCTCTAGGTGCGTGGGCTTCAGTAGTTGTGGCACGCAGGCTCAGTAATTGTGGCTCACGGGCCCAGCTGCTCCACGGCATGTGGGATCTTCCCAGACCAGGGCTCGAACCCGTGTCCCCTGCATTGACAGGCAGATTCTCAACCACTGCGCCACCAGGGAAGCCCTCTTGGTTCAGTCTTGAAAGGTTGTACTTCTCTAAGCTTGTGGGATCTTAGTTCCCAGACCAGGAATCGAACCCGGCCCTCGGCAGTGAAAGCACAGAGTCCTAACCATTGGACCGCCAGGGAATTCCCTGTTGGTAACTTTTCAAGAAGGTCCATTATATAATTTCAAGTATAAAAATCACCAAAAATTCTAGTCAGTTCTTTAAAATATATAGGTCTTTGGAATAAATGAGACAATATGAAGTTGTGCATTTTTTAACGTCTGGGAATTATACGACTGATTTTCCCTGTGTTGGTGATCGTCCCAACGTGAAAATCTATTTGCATGACAAGGTCTCATTTATGCTTCAGTGACTCATTTTTATGGTGAACTATATTTTGTTGCTGCTTTCAGTATAGATAATAGTAGATCACAAGACGAAATGGAGTAAACCCACATAAAATAGAGAAATTTCTATTAGTTTTGACAATGGGGAGAAATTCCTGTTTCCTTTGGTGAATAATGCAGATGAAGGATTTTTCTTGGTTATAGTGTTTTAGGAGACATCTGGCTACAGAGTATTGGGTTTTCCCAGAAAATAGTGCTTTACAATTGATTTCCAAGTTATTTCTCAAATCCTCAGGAAACAGATTAGGTTTGTAGCATAGCCTTATTTATTCAAACATATTAGAAATCAAAGTGGGTTTGAACTGGTAAAATGTCTGAATTGAAGACTATTTGCAGAGAAATGCATCTGGATTCCTTTTAAGGATATACCGTCATTGAAACATGATTAATAAAGTTTCTAAGCCAAATCCTTTGAAGGAAACTCTTTCATGAATAGAAGAGACAGTTGAGAATAAATTATAATCATCAAGTCAATTGTTTCTAATAAGTGGGTTCTAGAAACTGTTTGTTCCTTTAAGATTTAAGAGTCTCCCCAAGTCTAGTTTTCACTATTAATTATCTGGGTACACTTTGTGTTCACAGAGAATGCAAACGTATGCTTCAATCTGGTTTCTGAATCAGTGAGGTTTGGGAGAAACTGGGGGGCATCACCTAGCCCCCTAGGCGGCTGCCCCCCTGGCTAGGTCAGTTATCACTGCTGGCTACATTTTCTATTTTCTCTTCCATTACCACAATATCCCAGGCAAATAAATGCACTTCCCCTCCGCCCCCATTTTCTCTGGTGCTCAGCGGCCCCATTTCCCAACCCCAGATCACCATCAAGCTTAAAACCTCCTTCATCCATCTTTCTCCCTCCTCCCCAGAGTACAATCAATGACCAAGAAGAATCCAGCCAATGATTTCACAGCAGTCTCACTAACTCACCTCTTCCTCTCCGTTTCCTCCGCCAGAATCCTGGCTCAGTAGCTTATTTTTTGCCACCTGGCCTAACCATAGTCTTTCAGCAATCCTCTTTCCCTCTAAGCACCCTCCTGTCAATCCATCCCTCAGAACACTGATCACACCACCCTTGGGAGCCTCCACAAGAGCCGATCCCAGTTCCTTCCAATGTGAGCTCCTGCTCCCCTCTGGGTAAACCTCACACTCGAGCCAGTCATGATTTGCTGTTCCCCGAACACACTGTGGGCCTTCCAACCTCTTTATATACTCTCATGCCATTCCCCCATTTTCCTCTCAAAATCCCATCAATCCTTCAGAGTCTAAACCAAATGTCAAAGCTTCCTTTAGGCATATCGTACAGAAGTACTAGCCATATTTATAAATACCTGATTATCCAGTGCCTTTGCAAATCTGTATATCACATAGGCGTATATATCTTGTACTCCCAAAACACTCGATAGTTAACAAAGAACTTTCACCCACCTTATCTCATTTAATTCTTATACCAAACCCATGAGATGGGCCATATCAACAGTCGACAAACGAAGAAGCTGAATCTGGGGAAGTTGCATGGATTACCCAAGGTCACCTAGCTGAGAAGTGACAGAAGCAGGTTTCTCACTCAGGTCTTGGAACAACTCTGGGTTGCTTTCAACCCTATTACAATGACCTCCATTCTAATGGTACAGCGACATGGATGAAGTAATTTCTGCAGCAAATGGGAAGAGAGGCCAGGCCATGGAGGGTCACGGGAGGTTTCTGAGAAGTGCAGTGGCATGATCAAAGTGCGGCTGCAGGAAGACTGATCTGGCGGGGCTGCATGGAGGGGAAGGGAGCAGGAAAGCCCTGCTGGAAACCATCTCTCCCTCTTCTGAACTCCCGAAGCTCTTAGTTTATACTCCCCGTGCAGCATTAATCCAGTGCTGCAAACTGGTTATTTATTTGTTTACGTTGACTCCCTTCCTACTAATACTTTGCCTAGAGCAGAAAGGATTTAATGTGGCTTTAAACTGTCCTATATTTTACAGCTAGATTAATACAACTAGGTTCTTATCTCCTCCACTTGATTTTAAGTATTGAGTGTAAAAATCATGGATTTTACATCTTTGTACTAACCATATGTTTAACATGAAGCCATATTGATTGTGGATGTTCAGAATCCAATGAATGAATGAATAAATGAATGAAAGGGCATTTGAGAGATTTCTGCTAAAGATGGGATTGGCGAGGGGACATGGCTAAATAAATTACAATATTTGGTACTTCAAAATAATCTGCAACCATTCATAGCATGAGGCAGATCTGTATGAGTTAAAATGGTGAGAAGACTGTGGTACACTGTTTAGTAAATCACAGAATACACACGCATATATACAAAAAAATTGTGTGCATATGTGTATGTGAGTGTTTGATGCATATAGAACTATTAACACTGGTTGCCTCTGGGAAAAGTAATGGGATCAGGAAAGACTTTTATGTTATAGTTTGTATCCGGAGTTTATATAATTCTGTATAGTTTTGTACACACTGTGAAATGTATTTTACAAGGAGTTTGTATGACTTTTGTGTGTCCAGAGAATTTGGTAATGCAAACCATATATAACTAAGGACTAATACTACAGTTTCATGTTGTCTTGTGGCCTTAGTCAGGGTTTAAAAGAACCATTTAGTCTCTCCCATGTGCTGAATGTCTTCTTTTAACTTAATCCTGAAGATTCTTTCCAGTTTATTTGTGATCAAGACCCACCTCCGAGTCCAGCTTTCTTCTCTGTGTTGCCTGCTCCCCAGGGGGCCACAGAAGATGCCCCACACGTGGTCTCCTGACATCCTTTCTGTCTTTCCTTTTTAGGACTTTTAGTGGTGCATCCTGGTCCCTCCCAATTTGACTCTCCTTCATCTGCTTGGGACCGTCTACTTAGACCCAGCCCAGCTGCTTCCCAAAGCCTCCCCAGCAAGATGTCACAATGCTCCTTGACATCTTCAGTGCAGCTCCTAGAGGCTTTACTTGCATGTGTTAAACCACTTTGGACCTGTTCGTTTACTTTTAGTAAAAAGAACAAGGCTACTACCATTTCTGATTCTCTCCTCTCTCCATCTCCCTGCCACACCTCCAGATCAACAACCATGATTTTTCAGAAGGAAATTATTTTCCTTAAAGATTTCATTGTGTTCTCCATCAATGAGAAAACATAGTTATTGGGTGGTTACAACCTTTTTAACTACTAACACCCAAACAGTAATTAGAACTAGGATTGTCATCATTCGTCATTAGCCTTTCTTTTCCTTGCATTTGAGTATGTTCTCTTTTGAAAAGTACACTTTTCCTCTTAAACTTTTTCTATTTATCCACTCACCGCTAAATACCTCCCTTAAATTGCATTAAATCTCACTTACGTTCAACTCTCCTAACACTTTAATCATGATCAAAAGCGTCGGATCTTATCAGACAGCAGTATATAATTTCGCCTTGCATGACCAAGTAAACCACACCATAAAATGCGAGGCTATTGAACAATCTCCAGGAGGAGATTTCATAGTTCATAGTTACCAGACACACTCTACCACTATTGTCACCATCTCTCCCACTTTCCCCAGCTGCTTACTGAGCATCCCAGAAGCTCAGGGGCACTGTCGCTCTAGCAGTCAAGTCTGAAACCAAGAACCCCTTCCACCAAGAACCAGCTGGGAATGTGGTGCATCCAGAATGCCTACTACATGCTCCACAGTCACCGTACCTCCTATAACTGTGCCCAGTCACACCGTACCTGATGTGCTGCTGATCACATATAAGACATGCAGAACTAAGTATGTAAGCAGCTTCTGGCAGGAAAGAGCTCTCTGCAGGAGGCAACCCTTTGTCTTGTCACTAACCTTAAACCAGGCACCCCCATGCTCTACTCATCTGCGGACCTAGCACACCTTTCGAATCTCTTGGTCACACAATACCTTGCCTAACCTGTTGGTTCTTTCCATAGACCAAAGAATTAGAAATGAAAAATAAGTAATTAACAGCTGAGCAGATCTCTTCCCTAGCTTCCCCTTCAGTAATCTCGGGAACAAACTGTGGGAACAAGATAGCATCTAAAGGAAAATCCCAAGAAGTTGACAAGCCTGCATACAGTGGGGGATGGCGAGGACTCTGACCCCCTATCTCAATGACTAACTGAGATTACTTCCCTTTTTGCCCTTAAAAACTTTCATGGACGAGCAGAATCTTCGGCGGTGGTTTTTGGGGGACACTGAGTCCACCATCTCCCCAGATTGCTGCCATTCTGATTAAAAGCAACTTTCCTTTCTACCAACATCTGCCTCTCTTGAGGATTGATTTTTGAGCGGTGAGCTAAGTTCCGTAACAAATAGTGGGCAGTGGGTAAAACTTTTACAACAGAGCATATAGAAAATTTCAGGCAGATTTGTGAAGTTCAAAGTAGATTGTCCTTGCACTACTCTGATGTCACCCAAATTCCACTTTCTAGGCAAATTCATTCTCTCTCACCTCTATACACTGGAAATTGAATCAAGCCATGGTTTTCATATTTTGTGGTCACAGATTCCTTGAGAACCTGATGAAAACCATGAGCCCTCCTTTTCCTGAAAAAATGTACTTGTTTATATACATGAAAAATTACAATTTCAAGGCTTTTGCCTATCCTAATGCCCCTTACCCCCAGAAGTTTTTTTCTTAGATCCTAGGTTAAGAACCCTGAAATACAAAGCAGCACTATTCACAATAGCCAAGTCATGGAAGCAACCTAAATGTCCATCAACAGATGAATGGATAAAGAAGATGTGGTATATATATATACAATGGAATATTACTCAGCCATTAAAAAGAATGAAATAATGCCATTTGTGGCAACATGGATGGACCTAGAGATTATCATACTAAGTGAAATAAGTCAGGCAGAGAAAGACAAATATATGATATCACTTGTATGTGGAATCTAAAAAAAATGACACAGATGAGCTTATTTATAAAACAGAAATAGACTCACAGACATAGCAAGCAAACTTATGGTTACCAAAGGGGAAAGAGAAGGGGAGGGATAAATTAGGGATTTGGAATTAACAGATACACCCTACTGTATATAAAATAGGTAAACAACAAGTACCTACCGTATAGCACAGGGAACTACATTCAATATCTTGTAATAACCTGTAACGGAAAAGAATCTGAAAAAGAATATATATGTATATATATAATTGAATCACTTTGCTATACACCTGAAACATTGTAAATCAACTCTACTTCAATTAAAATAAAAGAACCTTGAATTAAAGGGAAGAAATCAATCTTCTGGAATAAAGTCCAGAAGTCTGGGTAAAGAGATTCTAAATGGAGCTTGCAGGTGGTTCTCACAGACAAGACAGAGGATGAGAAGGGAGGTGGTGGCATTTAGGGAAACAATAAAAGAGATATTGGTAAAATAAAGGTGATTGGCATAATGGTGATATGCTTGTGGGTCAATCTGCGATGAGGCTGAGAACAAAGGCCTAGGCCAAACTGCTAAATTCCCTCAGGTAGTAGAGTTGAATGCTTAAAATTTTATATCAGGTGGATGTGGGTGAAGCCTGGCTCTGTCCTATAGTAACCCTTAAACAAATTCCTCACACTCCCCTAAACCCCACTGTCTTCAGCTGTAAAATGAGGATAGCTGTGGTTTAATGGGGATGGCCTTGTAAATGAAGGACTTGTGAAATGCTCGTTACAATGCCTACACCTATTAACATTATGCTGTTTCTCTTTTTCAGACACTGAAAGGATTCTGTGCAGGTCATTTACATTATAGTGTGAATTACAATTAAATGCTAACTCACTGAAAGCTATTTGTACATTAAACCCTCTTTCAGTGTAGGAAGCTCTCCTATGTCAGTCCTTGGCAAAAAGGTGGAGGTGATAGGCACAAGGTAAAGGAGGAAGTTGAAAAGACACTATATAGCATCTTTAAAATCACAGCTCTGGGACAGCTAAGCTAGACCTAAAGAATAATTTAGAGGAGCAAAGGGGAAGGACTGTAGCAGGTATTATGGAGTCAGGAGGTGCATCTGGTCCTGGGCCTCATGCCCTCTGTATTCCGCTGGCTGTATTTGAAATCCATGATTAAAATCCATCTATGGTCAGCGACAGGCAGGGCACTCAGTCACCTGGAAAGTCCTGTGGTCCAGCCCAAAAATCTAAACTGAGCAAAGATGTCAACTGCATGAGTTAAAAATTATTGCCTAAAATTGCAAGTATATTGACCTGACATCTACAACAAGGGCGAATTGCAATATCATAAACACATTTGATGGACTGCAGAGGATCTATCACAGAAGACAAACGTCAAGCCAATCTGTGAGGTGGCCAAAGTCTTGAGATTTTTCAGTACTGGTGGTAACCATGCTTTATGATTTGGCCATGTAATGCATCATCCTGACCACTGCTTTCCACAGAGTTTCATTATTGTGATAAATAGCGTGGTTACAATAGCCAAGCATGGTTTCCCCTCGGGCTGCTCTGTCTTTATTATACTGGGACACCCATGGTTCCTGGAAGGGCTTATGGTCTACTCTACTAACTCTCCAAGGAAAACACGTAGAGCCTTTAGAATGATGACATAGTGTGATCAGAGGAGATTTAAGCTTTTATTTACCCATTTCTATACTAGTAATCCTAACCCCTTGAAGTATATAAAGATTTTATTTCATGTTCTATTAAAACAGACCTGTAGCACTTCCTCTAATTTAATGACTCAGGTGCATGTAATCTTAAAACCTTGAAAGTCAGACGTCTGTGTATGTGCTTATTGTTTGTTAGTGTATATATATGTTACAAACATATCAAATTGTTTGATGAAAACTTATGTCTCTGGACTTCATTTTACTTCGTGGAATGAAATCTGAAACAACTCAGATTATTTAAGTAGGTTATTTAAAGCATAACATTGATTGTGCAACTTGTTTTGTTTTTTAAATATTTAAAAGGCCCATGAGTTGTTTGACCCTACAAACAGAGATTTTGGTTTCTAACTTTGTCTGATCTTCATTAACAACTGTTCCTTCCTTACAAACAGAAGAAATAGATGGGGACGCAAAGCTCTCTAACTCCTTCCAAATCTGATGCTCTGATGCACATCCCCCCCCCCCCCCCCATCCCTTCTCTCTCTCCTATGGTTACCAGTTAACTTTTTTATGGGATTTGTTAACTGTCAGTTAAGGGGGAAATTAAATTTGGGAATCTTCACTTTTTGGAGAATGCCAAGGATCTGTAGGACTGTAAGTGATGAGACATCATCTCTACCTTAAGGGAATAGCCTTAATTCCTTGGAGCTATTTCACATTTTGTTTTGTTTCTTGGATTAGTTTAACAACTTTCACAGACTTAAGAATGAAAGATCTAATATCTGTTTATTTTATTTATTTTCTCAGATCACAAAAATATTACCAATGTTAATATGTGCTTGTTTTAAAGCCATGAAAACTTTTACTCATATTATTTGGCAAATAAAATTTACATGATTTTGCTTTAAGCAAAAAAAAAAAAAAAAAGAAGAAGAATGAAAGATCTAATTCCAGGGCCCAGGTCCACTGTATTTGTAAATGAATGGAAAGTTAATTGAGGAAAAAGGCAGAGTGTATTTCATTCATTGTTAATTTAAGTGGAGCCGATAAGCAAAGAAGGAACACGCTTTTAAATTCCCAAGTATGTTTCTCAGTTTATGTCAATATTTTGGATTTCTTTTCCATGGTAATTTCAAAGGTCAGAATTGTGTTTGTTTCTTTGTTTTTATGAAATGTTTTACAATATAAACTTCTCTCCTGGAAAAGCTTTCATAGATGTAGAGTTCTAAAAATGTAATGAATTTTAGTAAGAGATCTGATCAAACTTTAAACATTCACATTTGGTTCAGTAAGACAGTCAACTGTTTTCTTGTACATTTCTTAATGTTATACAATTCTTTCTCAGATGAATGATTTTACTTTTACTAGATATATAACTGTAAAATCTTAAAGTTCCAGGGGAGTGAAACTGCAAAACTGGAGAAGTGGCTTGCTCTAGTGTTCGATGAACCTCTTTGTTTCCATTATTTTTAGTTTGGTTTTGGTTTTCTAAGAATTTGCACCCTTGATTTTGGAACTCATTATTTCAAGCTCCAATAATCCTAAAAATAAAAGCTGAAACTATGGAATTTTTTATGGTTTTTAACTTGATCGTTCCCTTTCACCTTGAAAAGGACAAGAATTTGCCCCCAACTAAGCCAAATTTGTGGAATAGCTTGATAAAAATGGCAAGTGTTTTATGTATGGCGGTGATGTCCACAGCGGTGTGATCTTTCCTGCCTTCACATTGTATTACATGAAATGTTCATGCCGTTCTTCTAGAAATGCTAACCTTAGTTTTCTAAGACTCCTTTCATTCTTTTTTCAGTCAAAGGGTAGAAGTAATCTGCAAGGAGTTTAGTGTTGTGATAACGTCCAGGGGTTCATGCTTTACTGAGAATTCAGAAATGGATTACAAATAAAAGTGGTTCAGTTTTCTCATCTGTAGAAATGGAGGGGAAGTTCATGGATTACCTTAAAAGACATAGAGAAGCAGCGCAGCGGGGAATTGAAAATATATACACAGACCTACTAGAGAATGGACTTGAGGATATGGGGAGGGGGAACGGTAAGCTGTGACAAAGTGAGAGAGTGGCATGAACATATATACACTACCAAACGTAAAATAGATAGCTAGTGGGAAGCAGCCGCATAGCACAGGGAGATCAGCTCGGTGCTTTGTGATCACCTAGAGGGATGGGATAGGGAGGGTGGGAGGGAGGGAGAAGCAAGAGGGAAGAGATATGGGAACATATGTATATGTATAACTGATTCACTTTGTTGTGGAGCAGAAACTAACACACCATTGTAAAGCAATTATACTCCAATAAAGATTTTAAAAATAAAAGAAAATATATACATATGAAAAGGTTAAAATAGTTCTAAGAAAACAGCTTCAGCAACAAATTTCATAAAGATTAAATGAGAGACCACTGAACAGTCTCCCTCTTGTTATTTGGTCCTTAAATAAAATTACAAAACACAACAGACTTTGTATTTTATTCTCGCCTCTGCTGCTGACACTGAATGATCAAAAATAAGTGCTGGGATTGATGTTGCTTATTTACAGTCTCTTGGCTGCTCTCAGAATTCAGGAAAGATAAAGTGTGGTGACACACATACACACGCCACAAATCCTTACATTTTCAAAAGTAACACTGAGATTCCAAAGTTCTTCCTCTGCTTTTTTATCCTGAATACCTATTCCTAAAAGATCTTTTAAACTCCATCAAAGTTTTCAACAATCTCCTTGTCTCTTCGTCATCCAATCTGGTCCTCATATGTTAATTTTGGCCTTCCTCTAGCCAGGCTTCCTGTCATAGCATCCAGATAGAAAGAATAATACGGAAAAGAGGAAAGTAAAGAGAAGAAAACGTCAACAGATAGGAAAGAATGGAAACAAAAGATTAATGCAATTCCATAACTACAAAGTCCTAGAGAAAGAGAAAGAATCTGGGAAGGGTAATTATATTAGGCCTGTAAAACATTTGAGGTTTTCAGAAAAAACTGGGAAATGAGGAAATGATCAGCAAATGGAGAGAGAAGTTGCATTTCACCAGCAGGGACAGGAGGAGCTCTGCCTGAGAGGGGCTGTGCACAACGGCCAGCCATGGACTTAGAAGCTCAGGAGCCCCAGGACACACTTACCCTCATGACATTTCTCGGTTGTCTGACAACCAACAGAATGATGAAAGGGGAGTCCCCAGGGAAGATATTCCTCTTCTTAGGACTACCAGACTGGATTCCAGGGCCACTCTAGATCCCCCAAAGCATTCTAAGTCCTGTTTTTCAGCTCTGAGTCAGGATCTGGGGGTGGGGAAGGAAGGAGATTGGATATGCCCCCTTGGTTATGGAGGGTTTGCTGAGATTTTTCTGATGCTTCCAGGCTGATTCCAGAAAGCCTGGTCTAAGTTTGGTAGGCTGACCATATATTCATGTTTGCTCAGGGCAGACACAATTGACACCTGTTATTCCATGAGAATTAAGAACACATCGATCACTGTCAAACGAGATGGATGCAAATTCTAAGCCCATCCTAAAGTTTAGGCTCTGAGATCTCTAGGAGACCCAATCATTTATGAGCCCTTTTGAATTTGGAGGAGTGTGAGCCAGATTAGCTCTCAAGTGACAGAGGACATCAGCTCTCTGCAGTCTCCCTGAAGGCTAGGGAGTGAAGATGACAGCCATAAGCTAGAATCATTCTGTGGTCTCAATATACAAACATGACTGGCATATCTGGCTATAGACAGAAGGCAATGAATTTAACTCTTGGGACAGGGGTTCTCAGATTTGGGGGCATGCATCTTGTTTCTTGGAGCATCTTCAAACTAGGATCTCTGTATCCCACCCTTGGACTTCATGACTCACTGTGTCAGGGGTAGGTCACTGGGACCCACAATAGGAAATTCTGATATTCACCGTTAATGGTAAATTTGTTCCTTAAAGCATGCTAAATAAAGGTAGGTCTCCACTAGGGTATTCATTTAACTTCTCAAAAGAAACAAAAAATTGTAATTACAGCTAAAACAACTAACAAGGAAAGGCAACTGTGCTCTTGATCTTTTAACCACTTTGGAGAAAGGCAACCAAATACAGCAAGAAAAAAATATAGAAAGTCATCACCCATAATATAAATATGTAGGGAGTTTCTTTTAAATGTGTGTTTATTTATTTATTTATGGCTGTGTTGGGTCTTCGTTTCTGTGCGAGGGCTTTCTCTAGTTGTGGCAAGCGGGGGCCACTCCTCATTGCTGTGCGCGGGCCTCTCACTATCGTGGCCTCTCTTGTTGTGGAGCACAGGCTCCAGACGCGCAGGCTCAGTAGTTGTGGCTCAGGGGCCCAGTTGCTCCGCGGCATGTGGGATCTTCCCAGACCAGGGCTCGAACCCGTGTCCCCTGCATTGGCAGGCAGATTCTCAACCACTGCGCCACCAGGGAAGCCCCGGGAGTTTCTTTTAATATTAATTACCCTTTTTAAACATGAATTTACTTCATTATCATATTTGATCATCAAGACAACTTGTGAGATAGGAATTATTACCATAGTTGAAGAAAATGAGACTCAGTGAGTTTATGTAGTCAGTCCAAGCTAGTAGATAATTATTCTTATAAAAATTCAAATAAATTGTAGGAATATAGGGGGAAAAATGACAAAGCAGGAACCTATCATCAAAAATAATACGAAGCTATGGTCAACTAATCTCTGACAAAGGAGGCAAGAATATACAATGAAGAAAAGACAGCCTCTTCAATAAGTGGTGCTGGGAAAACTGGACAGCTACATGTAAAAGAATGAAATTAGAACACTCCCTCACACCTTACACAAAAATAAACTCAAAGTGGATTAAAGACCTAAATGTAATGCCAGACACTATTTAACTCTTAGAGGAAAACATAGGCAGAACACTCTTTGACATAAATCACAGCAAGATCTTTTTTGACCCATCTCCTAGAGTAATGAAAATAAAAACAAAAATAACCAAATGGGACCTAATGAAACTTAAAAGCTTTTGCACAGCAAAGGAACCCATAAACAAGACGAAAAGACAACCCTCAGAATGGGAGAAAATATTTGCAAATGAAGCAACTGACAAAGGATTAATCTCCAAAATTTACAAGCAGCTCATACAGCTCAATGTCAAAAAACAAACAACCCAATCAAAAAGTGGGAGGAAGCCCTAAATAGACATTTCTCCAAAGAAGACATACACATGACCAACAAACACATGAAAAGATGTACAACATCACTAATTATTAGAGAAATGCAAACCAAAACTACAATGAGGTATCACCTCACACCAGTCAGAATGGCCATCATTTCAGAATCTACAAACAATAAATGCTGAAGAGGGTGTGGAGAAAAGGGAACCCTCTTGCACTGTTGGTGGGAATGTAAATTTATACAACATTATGGAGAACAGTATGGAGGTTCCTTAAAAAACTAAAAATAGAATTACCATATGACCCAGCAATCCCACTACTGGGCATATACCCAGAGAAAACCATAATTCAAAAAGACACATACACCCCAATGTTCATTGCAACACTATTTACAATAGCCAGGACATGGAAGCAACCTAAATGTCCATCAACAGAGGAATGGAAAAAGAAGGTGTGGTACATATATACAATGGAATATTACTTAGGAACGAAATTGGATCATTTGTAGAGACATGGATGGACCTAGAGACTGTCATACAGAGTGAAGTAAGTCAGAAAGAGAAAAACAAATATCATATAATAACACATATATGTGGAATCTAGAAAAATGGTATAGATGATCTTATTTGCAAAGCAGAAATAAAGACACAGGCGTAGAGAACAAATGTATGGATACCAAGGGGGAAGCGGGGGGTGGGATGAATTGGGAGATTGGGATTGATATATATACACTATTGATACCATGTATAAAATAGATAACTAATGAGAACCTACTGTATAGCACAGGGAACTCTACTCAGTGTTCTGTGGTGACCTAAATGGGAAAGAAATCCAAAAAAGAGGGGATATATGTATACATATAGCTGATTCACTTTGCTATATAGTAGAAAGTAACACAACATTGTAAAGCAACTATACTCCAAAAAAAATATATTTTAATGAAATTTTTTTGCACAAGATTTATTTTTATGTAGAACTTCACAATGAACGACCAGAAGGAGCTCCCAAGTTCAGCTTTCTTCACCAGCTAGTCTAGAAGATTCTAACCATTAAGGTACATTAAACAGGTAGTTGAGCTATAGTTCCGCGGGAATGCATTGCTTAGTGACTTGCTACTGTTCAGTAACTTTAAGATTAGGAAAGTCTTCAGATACTAATACCCATTTCTCCCATTGCCACTGAAGTCTCATTTCTTCTCACTAAAATTTTTAGTATGTCCTAACTCCAGTGCCCTTAGGATAACACTTAAATAACTGAATATGATTATCAGTCATCCTAAATCTTCCCTTACCAGGGATTTAAACTTAACTCCTTTAACATTTCCAATTGATGTAACTTAAATTTCTAGTCCTGGCGGTGCTCTCCTCTGAAATACTTCCAGTTCGCATTGTTTAAAACATACAGGCAAATTTGACTTTTGGTCTAATGACCACCTCATGCCATAGTTAGTACCTTCAAGGCTATAATACTGCAATGTGCAAAGCTGCCCCCTAAGAAACAACACTTTTCAGTGATGTCTCTCTGGATTTCTTGCTTCTTTTACTAGGAAACATATTTCTGGTTAAATTAGTGCCCAGAAAGAGAATGATAGGACAGTATAGATTGTGTTGCTTGAACACTTCCTTTGTGTTGCACGAAATTTTAACAAGTTTTACTGTTGTCCTTTTATTTATTCTTTACAAGAAAAAGATGTATATGATTTACTGATGTATTTATGTTGTTCATAGACTAAAATTTCTTTAGTTTCCTTCTTCTTCTTTCCCAATTCTTCAACCCTTCCCCAAGTTCACTTCATTTTATAGGTAAGATTCCAGTTTCTGAGAGAAACTGATAACCCCAGCTGAATTTAAAATCTGACTTTTCACTTACTTCTGTGATACATAACACCCCACTTAAGTTCTTAAAGACTTTTCATTAGCTAAAATGTTCCTTGTCAATGAAGCTTTACTTGAAATGTAAAAGATTGAGTTGCTGTGTTTCTTTTTATCAGCAAAATACCTATTAATCATTTTGATTTTATATGCACGTCTCTGTTAAAACTAGAAATCATAATTATACAGCACTAAATAAACTGCACAGAGCTTTCTTTGATAAAATGAAATATAAATTACATTTCCCCTTTCTTTGCTAGGCAAAACATTTTTCTAAGTTTTGACTTATGATTACACCCCTTGTACTTTTTTGTGGTTGTTGTCATTAATAATTGAAATTGATTTTAAGAGCTGGAGCATGTGCCCTGGAAAATCATAATAGTCTAAGGATACAAGAACCCTTAATGTTATCTTTAAACATCAAAAAGATCTGTTTCACACCTGGATGTTATTCAAGTCCACTTTAAGCTGGCATTTTTTTTTCCTCTGTGGGTAACATTTGCTACTGAAAAACCTTATACGGATTAAATATCCAGTAGAATTATCAATAATCTTGTTAATAATGTTAATGAAAGTGTACAGTTAAATGACGGAGACAGTTCACACCATTTTGATTTATTTATTTAGCAGGGAGCATTGTTTAACATGTCAGTCCTGAGAAACAGAAACAGCCATGAAGAGGCTTAACATTACTAATAAAACAATCAGTATTAAAATATTTTATGTAACAATTTGTCCGTGTTCATATAATAATCTGTCAACTCTATGATTTGCTTATTATGTGAATTAACTCTGTAATCGCTCTGAGATTGGATTCAGTGACACCGTTTAACTGCTCCCCAGTCGGGGGCTTTTACTCGGTATTTTTAGGGAAGGAGCTGTCAGGCTAATCTGAGGATATTTGGGGAAAGCCAATAAACTGTCACAAACTCGTAACCAGTTAAGAGTTCTCGTGGTTTGGTAGAGATTTTAACACTTCTCCCCTCCTACCCTCCACTTTCACTCCGGCCCCTCCCTCTTCGAAACGCTTAAAATAATAATTATTATTAATATTAATTAATATAATAATTAATTATATTAATTAATTAATATAATAGTTATTATCATTGTTATTATTTTAAACGCTCATGCCGGCTCTAAACGTGCCCCTAATTGGTGAAGGTCAAAGCGCCCTGCATTGGCGCGTGGCTGAGAGGAACCCCGGGACCCGGACACCCGCCAGGAGGGAGAAATTGAACACCCCTCGCTCCGCCCGGGTCGTGGGCACTTGCGCGCCGCAGACCTGGGAGCCGACGTCGCCGCGAGGACACCCTAGGTGGGCGCCCGGGGCGCATCTTCGGGGAGCAGCCGCCCCCGTGCTCGACGCCGGTCCCCCTGCGGCTGGAGGAGGTGTCCGCGGGTTCCCAACACCGCCCTCGGGATGGAAACGTTGGTTGCTCCCGGGCGCGACTTCCGCGTCCCAGGCAGCGGGGGGCCCTGCGGGTCCGCGGGCCAGAGACCCCCGGAGGTCGGCAGCGCCCGAGACGTCGCGGGCGGAGGGGCCCCGGCGGCGCGTCCCGATCGCCGGGGGCCGCGAGCGCGCGCGGCTGGGGGTCGGGGCGGTCGAGCGGCCGAGCTGTCCCGGGGAGCGCGGGCTCGGCTTTCCCGGCGCCGCAGCCTGGCCGGCGACCCGGTGGGGCGGGGAGGGGGCAGCGGCGAGCTGCTGCTAACTGCGCCTCTGCGGGAGGGGGAGGACGTCCCCCAAAAGCTATTCTAAGTACAAAAGCCGAGCCGTGGGTCATTCAGGACACCTAAGGAATAGTAATGAACGGCAGCCTCCGCCCACAAACATAACATTATGCCTATGTGCTTTCTTACAGGTTGACTTGTCAGACTCTCCTTTATTAATTCCTCCCGCTGCGCTCCTTCCCTGGCAAGAATTCAGCCACTAGATTTTTTTTTTTTTTTTTTTTTTTTTGCACTTCGGATTAGAAGTTGGCTAACATCTCTTTAGAGCAGATTTCTGTTTAGTATTTTTTAAAAACTCATCCCTGGTAAGAAAATCACAAATGGCATACTCATACAAATTCGTTTTTCAACCGCATCCTCTTCTAGGAATGTATTCCAAAGTCTCATTGCCATCATTCGAGACAAATAAGCCTAGTAATTTTGGAAAGTGTAATTAATGATCAGGATAATTTGGGGAAGGAATAGAAAGGACCGACTGAGACATCCAGTTACTTATCAGAAACCTTATGGCTGACCATCATTGGAGAGCAAAGCAATGCCAGGAATGTCACATGCTTCTTAGATCTTGGTATCCTGTCTGGGCAAAGAGCCAGTGTTTGACACTACAGAGAAAGGGACAAACCTGTGCAGCAGATTCCCAAGAGTGAATAACACACGCAGAGCAACTTTTCAAAGAACATCATTTCTTGAGTGAGTGAGTGATTTTTCATTCAAGGAATATTTGGACAAACCTCTTCTGGTAGGAGGGTTCAGAAAGAATTGGGGAAGGGATAAAATATGAATAAATGCAGGGCTCCTACCCACATGGATCATCCAGTCTAGTGATAGGAAGAAAGTTTAGACAGTAACAAGGGGTAGAAAGTGTAAATACCTCAAGATAGGCTCCAAATAAAGTACTAGGGAATTCAGTGGAGGCAGGATTACTCCCAGCTGAGAAATAGTCCTTTATTAAACTGAGTCTGGCCAAACTTCAGTTCCGTCTTGGGCTCCAAGTAAGTGAAGGAATTCACTAAAGGTCATTTCCCTCTAAGAAAGTCTCTGATGTGGATTTAGCATACAGGATTGCCTCTTCTAGAACCTTCGGTATGTTTCCTCCTACCAGCCTTAAGTCGTCACCTTCTTCCCTTAAGTTTCTTAAGCACTCGTTTTGAGGGTTAATTCCTGTAAATTGAGGCTGAGCTGAGGTGACACAACCAAAGGGAGTTAAGAGTTATGAGCTAATTACGTTTTACTTATTCTTTCCAAAAAGAATCTGGGTGGTCTACGACTGAAAACACCCCCATTTCAAATAAATTGGTAAAATCAAAATAGAAAACCAGGGGAAAAAATGGAAACTTGAAATAAGGCAACCCTAAGAGTGAACATGATTACTAAAATCAAGCTTCAGATTTGGTTCTGAGCTTCTCAGCAGCCAAGGTAAAGAGAGAAAAACCCTGATACCGATCTTGCTGTTGAAAAATGCAAAGAATGCCTATTTTCAAATGAAACTAATTTTAAAAGAAATTTCCTATGCGGAGTATCATAAAGGGCACCAAGGGACGTAACAGGAAGTGTCCTAACAGTACTTTTATAGAAAAGAGGATATCACAGCCCTCTTTCTTGTAATAGCCTTCCATAAAAATCAAGACTTGAGTGAAGGGGAGTCTTTGCAGACTAAGCTAATATAATTCAGAATTTGGGGGTTCACTTTATTTTTTAAATTTATTTATTTATTTTTGGCTGCGTTGGGTCTTCGTTGCTGCGTGGGCTTTTCTCTAGCTGCGGAGAGCAGGGGCTACTCTTTGTTGCAGTGCGCAGGCTTCTCATTTCGGTGGCTTCTGTTGTTGCGAAGCACGGGCTCGAGGCATGCGGACTTCAGTAGTTGTGGCACAGGGGCTCTAGAGCACAGGCTCAGTAGTTGTGGTACATGGGCTTAGTTGCTCCGCAGCATGTAGGATCTTCCTGGACCAGAACTCGAACCCGTGTCCTCTGCATTGGCAGGCAGATTCTTAACCACTGTGCCACCAGCGAAGCCCTGGGGGTTCACTTTAAACACTAAATAACATATCCACTGGGCAGCCTTCCCCATATATCACTTCTCTCAGCTGAGCCAAATAACTTAAGATTCTTCTCTCTGGCAAGAGCCCAGAGTGTTGGTATTACTTTGGGATCATAGAGCACAGATTCCTAGGGTTTGGAAAACAACTGAACAAATGCGAAGTTTGTCATCATCCTTCTACTAAAGTTGCAGAAGCAAATCAGTGTGTTCACACCGCTGAAGACCACCCCAGGTTTCCTCAGAGGTAGGCTGCAGGGGCACCTCAAGGGTGAGCCAAAATTTTCCTTAGGAAGTTGCTTTGAACGTGCTCCAGCACTTGAACAAATGTTTAATTGCGTCCCTGGAGCTCCATACTGTTTTGGCATGGAAAAAATTTCAAAGCTGGTGTTTCCTAATCACCCACAGTGGCTGGAGGAAAACATCAGTAGGACTCCCACAGTACCTCTGACTGAATGACGAGGCTTTCTGATGAGACTCCAGAATAAGTTCATTGCAAAATGAAACTGAATGAGTTGAGAATAGCTCCCACAAACCAGGACTTTAATTTTATTATAGTTGGTTAGGCTGTTATTTTTGACAGGTGTTAGATACAGCAACCACTTTTTTTTTTTTTTTTTTTGAGGCCACTTTTGGTTCTTGATAATAAAACAATGTCATCAGACCAGAGGAAAAGGTTTCTCTTCCTATTTACCATGGCAGGGAGTCTTTTAAAAGGACAAGGGAGATCATCCTGTTTTATACCCCTCAAAGGATTGTTATCTGATCTGTCAGGAGACTGTTCCTGCTTGTCTTGATTTTTATAGGGGGTGTTGGAATGGAGAATTTTTTTTGAATTTTTTTTTATTGTGGCAAAATGTATATAATATAAAATTTATCATTTAACCATTTTTCAGTGTACAGTTTAGTGTTGTGCAACCATCACCACCATCAACTGCCAGAAGTTTTCCATATTCTCCACCTGAAATTCTGTTTCATTAAATACTAACTTCCCATTTCTCTCTTCCCCAGTCCCTGGTAACCACCATTTTACTTTCTGTCTCTATGAATTTGACTATTCTACCTCCTCATATAAATGGAATCATACAGTATTTGTACTTTTGTGACTGACTTATGTAGCATAGTGACTTAAAGGAGAACTTTTTTAAAAAGGTCATGACTAACTAATAATCTATGTTGAAATCATGCCATGTGACTCATAAGCAGTTCTTATCCACAAAATGAAGAGTCGGTGAAACCTGTAAACCATCTTATATTGTTCTAGGCAACTTTCTCCCGAAGGAGATAGGCAATATATCATTGAACATTAAGGAAGGGCAGTTGCATCTGTAACCTACTTGCTCCTTAGGTAAACTGTCAGGCTGAGAGCCTCAGAAATACAGAAAACTGGAAAAAGTTTTGGAGAAACTATGCAAAAATATGGTTGGATTTATAATCGGTGAGATACAGAGAGCTGCTGATAGATCATTAGGAGTGTAAACAGGATCCTACCAGAGGGGTTGTTTGAAATACTTTGGTAAAGACTGGCACACATCAATCAGAACAGTCTGGTCGTGTTTCAGATATCTGTTATTGTGAACAAATAACCCCCAAACCCAACAGCTTAGAACTGCCATTTTATTTTGCTCACAATTTTGTTGGTCAGGAATTTGGGCATGGCTCAGCTGGGCAGTTCTGCCCTGGGGTTTCTCCTGTGGTCACACTGACATGTCAGCTGGGACATCCAACACAGGTAGGCCAATGATGTTGGCTCTCGGTTGAGAGCTCAGCTGGGGCTACCAATGGAGTGACTACATGTGGCCTCTCCAGCATAGCAGTCTCAGGATATTCAGACTTCTTCTATAGCAACTGGCTTAACCTAGAGCAAACCTCTCGGGAGAGCCAGAGGGACGCTCCATGGCCTCTTATGATCTAGTTTTGAAAGTCACAGAGCAGCACTTCTGCCATACTTAATTAGTCAAAACAAGGTTACCCAGATTTGCATGAAGTAGACACGCACTTTACCACCCAATGGGAAGAGTAGCAAAGGATTTGCAGCAATTTTTAAAATAACCACTACAGGTAGCAAAATGCTTTAATCCAATTATAGTCAGTGTTAACCAGCTGTGTTGTGGCAGGAGAAGCTTATAGAATCTAGTCCAAGAGGCACCAAGGATCTACAGAATTTTATATAGCTGTTCTGTGATTCTAATGTCCCTTTCTCCTTCTTCCTGTCTTTAAAAAAAAGATGTGATGGCTACAGCTCCAGCATCCGTCATGGACCATGAAGCAATCTGGGGAATGGAAGCAACCTACTATGAATGGTGGTGGCTTGTAATAACCTTCTTGTAATAACCTTCCATAAAAATCAAGACTTGAGTGAAGGGGAGTCTTTGCAGACTAAGCTAATATAATTCAGTATTTGAGGGTTTATTTTAAACACTAAATAACATATCCACTGGGCAGCCTTCCCCATATATCACTTCTCTCAGCTGAGCCAAATAACTTAAAATTAAGATTCTTCTCTCTGGCAAGAGCCCAGAGTGTTGGTATTACTTTCGGATCAAAGAGTACAGATTCATAGGGTTCGGAAAACAACTGAACAAATGCTAAGTTTGTCATCATCCTTCTACTAAAGTTGCAGAAGCAAATCAGTGTGTTCACACCGCTGAACAAAAATGTAAAAAGAGTCATTGATGGCTGTGAAGCCACCATACTAGCCTTGGACTGCCTCTGCAAGAGAAAAAAATTTCCGTCATGTTTTGGCAAATGTTATTTCTGGTCTCTGTCGTTAGCAGCTGAAGGTAATTCCTAAATGCTACACTTTCTAAATTCTCTAACTAGCCAATTAAGTTATGAGTCTAGAGAGGCTTAGGAACAGCTAAGCTGAAGATTAGGCTGGTAAAGAAACTAATTTTTAATGTGATATTCATCCATCTCAAGTATAGTTAATCAAAACTGGACTCTGAAGTATCTAAAATATTCAATAGTCATTGATTGAATACTCACTGTGTGGATTAAAAAAAAGTAAATAAATAATTACAACATTGAGCGATAATGCAAAAACAGAAACAGGGTAAAGTATTTTGGTTGGACAGCTAACAGTGATTCATTCAGGTTGATGGATCAGTGAAGGTTCAAAGGTAGTGACATTTGGGTTGGGTCTTGAAAGATGAGTAGGCGCTTACAAGGTGAAAAAGGAAGAAGTGGAAGAACACTGCTGGCAGATGGAAAAGCATATGTCAAAGCACAGAAGTGTGAAACAGCCCATTGTGTTGGAAGCCCAAAGAGTCCCCATGTTTCTGGAAAAAAGAAGAAGAAAAATACTTGAAGTCGGTCAGAGCCAGATTTGAATTTCAGCTCTGCCACTTGGTAGCTGGGTGGCCTTGGGCAACAGTTATGCAATACATGCTAAGGAGATTGGACCTCATGATGTGGATTGAGGGTGCCCCTGCAAGGAGAGAAGAAGATTTGGATTTGCAAATCACTCTGATGGCAGCTCAAAGGATGAATGAAGGAGGGTGACAGATGTCAGAGACAAGTTAGGAGAACTGTCATTCGAAAAACATTTACTGAGTGCCTACTATGTCCACACACAGAGGCACTGAGGATTCAGCAATGACCGAACAAACAAAATTGCCGCCGGCCTTTGGGGAGTTTATGTTGTACCAGGGAAAACAGATAATAAACCAAAAGAGCACATAAATATATAATGTAAGTGCTAAGAAAAACACCCTTACCTGCAGCTCCCTAAGGACAAAGATTTGAGCTCTGAATCAGCCACAGAAAGCCGGTCTCTAGGAATGCCTATTGAGCTTGAAGAATACAGATGATATTTTTTAAAGCGTCTTCTATTATCTATTTTGTTATCTCCCTCCCTCCCATGTTCCATCGTTTGGTTTCGCTGCTCAGTTTTTTTCAGTGCAATATTTTCCCCATTTCAAAGCTTTTCTTAACCACTAAATCTTAGGAATTCCCAACTACCTTGCAACCCAAAGTTCTACGTTGCACGCGGAGACTATTCAAACATAAAGACTGGGGGAGAAGGGGGATTCGAACTGGTAGTTATTTAAGACCCCTTCACATCCTCTCATTGTGTACATTTTAGCAGGTGGGTGGGGTGCATCCTCCAATTTTACACACACACACGCCCTCTCAGATGTAACTCTCACGCTAGGTCAACAAATATTTTAATAGGTCCCTTTGAACAGATGTGACCTGTGGATTTATCCGATGACCCCCATCGGAAATAATCTGGGGTAGGGGGAGAAGACTGCCTTCCTCTCCAGGAGAGCCTTTATTGTGTCTCGTTAATGAGCCTCTCTCCGAGCCTCAAACTGGACGCGTTATTATCCGTGTCGGCAAGGCTGGAGGAAGAGGTAAGTAGCAGACCTCCCGGGCCCCCGGAGCCATCAGCGCTAGTTTTCTCCTGGCCCGAGGGCAGACCGACAGGTAACCACCCGAGTTCTTCTCGGGTTCCCAGCCGAACCACGGAGGGGAGAAAGGTAATCGATTTTGTCTGGGGCTGAGGCGAGCCTAACACTTCCTGCGGTGATTTGCAGCCAGGGCTGGAGGTTGAGAGCTTCCCATTGGCTCGCTCGCCGACGCCGCGCAGTCTGAGTGGGCGGGGTCGGGCGGATGGGCGGGGCCGGGCGAGCCTTGGAAAAAAACCCTGAGAGCAGAGGGGGCGACGGCCACGCCCCCAGCGCTCCCTCATGGGGGTCCCTTGGCTCGCGGGGTTTTTTCTTTTAAGAATGAGCAGATGCCAGTGACAAGTTAATAGCTCTTCCTGCGCTCCTAGGTTAAACGGAACCTCATTCCTGCCGAGTCTCCTTCCACCGACGTGCCCCAAGCCGCCCGTGCAGGGGCAGGGATTCCGCCTGCCACCCTGCAAGAGGGGTGTAGTGTTCGCGGCTCCTCGGCCGCCTCCCCGCCAGCCTTCGGTCCCGCCCACACTCCTGGTAGCTGACCCCGAGCCCGGGCCAGAGTCCACCAGGCCTCCTCTCTCACGTGCGCTCGACCGGCTCCTCTCCCCGCGCAGCTCCTTCCCGCACACGTGTGCACACCCACTCCACGTCCTACGCTAGGACCAGCCCGCACCCTGCGTTGGCCCCTCGCGCTGGCCGATCGATCGTGGGAACCGGGCAGGGCCCCTCCGCCCCGGCCCTGTCCCCCATGTCATCCATCTCCCTTCCCGTCGGCCGCTGAGACTTCAAAGGAGGCCTGGCCGCTGGAGTTCCTCCTCCGGGCGACTCAGATCGCGGGCGGTCGGGGCGCGGGCTGGAGCCGGTCGGGCGCAGGGTCCCAGCCAGGCCGCAGCCCAGCCGCGAGAGCCCCGCCGCAGGGGCCTGTTTCCCCCGCGGGTGGAAGCTTTCCGACGAAGGCGGCGGCTTGGTGCCTGACCCTGTCTCCTGAGAGAGTCTCCCTCGGAGCTTAAGCCCTATTTCCTTCCTTCTGTCCTCCCTCCAGTTCGGTCACCCCTCACTGATAGGCTCTAATCCTCGGATCGGAATTGCTTCTGCCTGGAAGATTTGGCCGCCTTTTCCGTTGCTCTCTGCGTTCCTGAAAAGCTGATTCGTTCTGAGCCGCATTGATGGCGGGTGCTGGGGGAGGAGGGCTGCTTCCAACTCTGGCACCACCTGGGTGGTCGCCGTGACCGAGATTCCTTTCCAGCCATTCTTCTCCTCGACTCCATAAAG
Organism: Balaenoptera musculus; assembly: GCF_009873245.2. Classification (NCBI taxonomy): domain Eukaryota; kingdom Metazoa; phylum Chordata; class Mammalia; order Artiodactyla; family Balaenopteridae; genus Balaenoptera; species Balaenoptera musculus. The sequence goes on from NC_045794.1 coordinate 52,927,421, forward strand.
GCTATTTTGCATAGAATAAAGACGCTGAGGTAGTCTATTTTGGCATTAATCTTGCAGGGGTACAATGACTAGTTTATATTGATCTTTATTCAACTAGACTATGAGATTTGAGGGTAGGGTTGTGTTACTCAGTTCGATGGCTCCAGGCCCTAGTACAGGGCTTGGTAAATAAATAGTAGCTGTGCCTTCAAATCATGTTGAATTCAACGGAATCAGCTTTTCACCTGAAGCTTTCCTAACATTGTTATATAAAGCTTTCCAAGAAGAAGAGAAAGCAGAAGGAGAGAAAGAAAAGGAGGGTGGGGGAGGGAATCCCAGAATAATTTCAGATCCATTGAAAGAAACAGGTTAGACTTAGATCTTCAAGGCTAAACCACACAGATCCTGCACATCTAAGTGAAAACACAGAAGCCCTCAAACCATCATTAAACACCTCAAGTTCATATTGTTTTCCAGGCTAACAATGCCAACCTTCCTTAATATGTAACATTCTCCAACTTTGCATTGTCTTTATTACTTTTCTGACCCACCTTCAAACTTCATAAATGCTGAGCTGAGAACACAAAACTTAACTGGACAGAGATTGTTCAAATGTGGAAAATGACAACGTATGTTTTTTTCAGTGAGAGAACTTTTATCCCATTTAAAGAAAGTGCAAGGGTTCACATAACCAGATTAGCTTTTTAGAAAAATGGGTGGCAGTATGGAGGCAGTGTGCAGAATAACCCTACGCCAGGGAATTAATAAACACAGTATATCCCCTTGCATATTGTTTACAATAGAGACAAAATTTTTCATTCAACAATAAACTTTTTTAAAAATTATTTTTAAAGTTCTTTTTTTAAATAAATTTATTTATTTGTTTGTTTGTTTTTGGCTGTGTTGGGTCTTCGTTGCTGCGCGCGGGCTTTCTCTAGTTGTGGCGAGCAGGGGCTACTCTTCCTTGAGGTGCACAGGCTTCTCATTGCGGTGGCTTCTCTTGTTTCGGAGGGCGGGCTCTAGGCGCGCGGGCTTCAGCAGTTGTGGCACACGGGCTCACTAGTTGTGGCTCGCCAGCTCTAGAGCGCAGGCTCAGTAGTTGTGGTGCACCGGCTTAGTTGCTCCGCAACATGTGGGATCTTCCCGCACCAGGGCTCGAACCCATGTCCCCTACATTGGCAGGTGGATTCTTAACCACTGCGCCACCAGGGAAGTCCAACAATAAACTTTTGAGATATATTCATTTTGAGTCATGGAGCTCTTTATTTTAACTGTTGTATAGTTTTCCATTAAATCAAGAGTCCAGAATTTACTTACTCATCCTCCAACTTGGGTATTTAGAGGATCTTTTTTTTTTTTCCTGTTAGAAAGAATGTTGTAGTGATGTCCTTGTACTGGCTGGGCTCCTTGTTTGCTTATGAGAATGTTTCTCTTACTTTTGTCCCTAAAAATTAAATTGCTGGGTTGTAGGGTTACATAGCTTCATCTTTACTAGTTGGGGCCAAATTGTTCTTCAAAGTGCTTATAACCGTGTGCTTGATTATTAACAGCGTGTCAGACGCCCCCCTTTCCCACATCCCCAGCAACACTTGGTATTATCAGGCTTTTTCCATTTTTTCCCTAATCTCACAGATATGAAATGGACTGTCATTTAAATTTATATTTCCCTGATTCCTCATTCAAGTCTTTTAAAACATTTAACCAGCATTGTTGAACAGAACTTTCTGTGATGGTGGCACTCCCTTTCATGGATTTCTTTTCACTTTAGTTAGTCCTCTAAACTCCCATCAATTTTCCTACAAAGGAAATCTGACCATGTCAACCCAACAATTTTAAAATATGACAAAATCTAAAAAAGGTTTAGATTACCTACAGTTTATTGCCTATAGGCTTCACCAAATTATAAAGTTTGGCAATCAAGGGTTTTACACCTAGCCCTGCTCAGTATGTCAACTTTATTTCCAGTCGCTCAGTCCTGCAAGTTCTACGCTGAACTTCTCACTCATCACTAATATTCGATAGGCCAGTTCATCTCTGAACCTTTGTACATACAGTTCTCTCAGCTTGTTATGTTTTTTTCTTCCCTCCCCTACTAGTCACGCTGCTTTACTCTTGTGTCTCCCCTACTAGTCTGAGCTCCATGAGGACAGAAGAGGTTTTGTTGTTCATCTCATTTTTGTATCCCCAGTACCTATCCTAGTGAAAGCCAAATAGCTGGGGCTCAGTAAATGTTTGCTGAATGCATGAATGAATGAATGAAGTGTTCCAGAAAAAAAATAGCCTGAAGGGGAAAAATCTAAAATACAGTATCGTAACGTTAAAACAATATTCTCTGTCTTAGTCCTTTGGGGCTGCTATAACAAAACACCATAGACTGGCTGGTTTATAAACAACAAACATTTATTTCTTCGTATTCTGGAACCTGGTAGGTCCAAGATCAAGTCACTGGCAGATTCGGTGTCTGGTGAGAGCTCATTTCTTCATAGATGGTACCTTTTTGCTGTGTCCTCATGTGGTGGAAAGGGCAAGAGAGCTGTCTAGAGCTTCTTTTATAGGGCACCAATCCAATTCATTAGGACTCCACCTTCATGACCTAATCATCATTCAAATTTCCCACCTCCCAATACAGTCACACTGGGCATTAGGCTTCAAGATATGAATTTTAAGGGGACACAAACATTCAGATCATAGCACCCTCTATCAACCACAGGCTTTAGGTGTTTTGAAACAGGCACTTCTTACATTGATCTGTATTTTCTTCCACTGATCTTTTCTTTTCCGCTATGGATTTGTTTTTTTCCTATTAGTATAAGAAAGAAAAAATCCCCCAAACCTATCAATTAGGAATGCTTCAGCTACAAGAAACAAAGAAACAAAAATAAAACAACAAATAAAACCTGATGACCTGTAACTCAAACAAATATTTTTTTCCAAGTTATAAGAAGCTTGAGGGAGACACCTGCTGGGACAGATTCTATGGCATCTCTGCTCATCCCTGACTTTTCCTCAGTGTCACAGAGCTGCTCTTTCTCCTGGCACATTCATATTCAATGCAGGGTAGAAGAAGGAAGGGTCAATGCCCACATAACTATTCTTTTATGAGAAAAGCAAACATTTTCCCACAACATCCCACCATAACAGATTTCCTATCATCTCATTGGTCAGAATTGGGAAAATGACCACAACTAGCTGCAACGGAGGTGAGCATTACCATCACAATTATGAGCCAAAGCCTGGGACTGAACACACTGCCAACACAAGGCAAATAGAGTTCTGTTAGCAAGGAAGAAAGGGGGTAGTGGATACTTAACTAAGCATCTTCCATAAAACATGATCCCAGCATTTAAATATTAAAACCAAATGTCTGGTCTAATCTCATGTTCTAGCTATTCCCATTTCACCTCCCAGAAGGCATAGAGGCCTGAAGGCTTAGAAGGGTGCAAGATGTATAGGACTTCAGGACTTCTGACTGGCAGGCTCTGTTTGATCTTAAAAGGAAGGAAAAACAGGAGCAAGGAATGGGGTAGGGTGGTGGGACTGAAAATGGGCTTAGTGGAAAAGAAGAATTTAAAAATTGGACTCAGTTAAGAAGTTGCCGGTAAACTAGGGCTGCCATTTTAGGCTGTTCCCACTGTGACCCACTGCTCACAGAACTAGAAATTCAGAAATTTACCTTTTTAAGATATCAAACAGTCCACTCAAGTCCAGGAGGGTGACAGCAGTGCTAAAGCAGGGCAGGAAGAAGAAAGGAATTAAGCTGAAGGGTAGCTGTCATAGTAAATCACCTTTCTATCTTTATTTCAAGTGCTGTGCCCCCAATCCCTGAAAGCAAAAGATTTGGGTCAGATCCTGGAATAAGGCAATAGTTGACGGCAGTTTAGAAGACTAAGTAAAGTGGCAAGAAACCCATGAAAGGGAGACCTATGAACATATTATATCTTTTCTGAATGCTGTCAACAGGGTAGTGGAAAGGGATGAAATAAGAACACTATTTCTTGACAGTGTCAAGAAGATATGGAACTTATTGTTGAGTATATGCATTTATGCCCCATGTGCCTAGCATAACCTTTTCCAAATTCTAACCTTTCTTCAAGTCTTTCCCTGGAATTTACAACTACAATTCATTTGTTCATTTATCTTTTTAACAAGCAACTTGGAGTCAGTTTCATTTGAGTATGTTTCCAGCAACATAAAGAAACCAGCTCTTGAGAGTGACTTATGGTAGAATGATGGAAGACACTGTCTGCTAGATGAATAGTTATTTTTAAAATGTTTACAATGGCCTATGAACAAATTGATAACTTCTTTTCCCCTGTACTTTCAAATGCATTTTTAAATAAGTATATAGGGACTTCCCTGGTAGTGCAGTGAATACAAATCCACCTGCCAATGCAGGGCACATGGGTTCGATCCCTGGTCGGGGGAGATCCCACATGCTGCGGAGCAACTGAGCCCGTGCACCACAACTACTGAGCCTGCTCTCTAGAGCCCGCAAGCCACAACTACTGAAGCCCTCGCACCTAGAGGCTGTGCTCCGCAACAAGAGAAGCCACCGCAATGAGAAGCCTGTGCACTGCAATGAAGAGCGCCCCCACTCACCACAACTAGAGAAAGCCTGTGTGCAGCAACAAAGACCCAATGCAGCCAAAAAAAATAATAATAAAGAAGTGCTTTAAAAAAAAAAGTATATAGACATCTTTTAAAGGAAGACTATTCTAGTCTCCCTATGACTGATCATCAAAGTTGTCCAGCTTATAATAAAAATTTACTGAGCAAAGTGTGCAAAGAAGTCAGAAAATGTGACTCATAGTCAAAGAAAAGAAGCAGTCACTAGAAATAGATACTGAGATTCCTCAGATGATGAATTAGATGACAAGGACTTTATAAAGCAGTGATAATAAATATGTCTAAGAACTTAGGAAATGATAGACATAATGACAGAATAGATGGGAATTATCAGGAGAGAGCTGATAATAAAAAAAGAAATAAATAGAAATTCTAGAACTGAAAATTATAATATCTATAATGGAAAACTCGTTGAATTGGTTTAACAGGACACTGGAGTCTGCAGAACAAAGGCCAGTAAACCTAAGTACAGATCAATAGAAATTATTTAATCCATAGAACAAAGAGAAAAACAGTTTTTAAAAAGTGAGTGATAGCAAAATTTCAAGCAGCCTAATGTATGTGTTGGAGTCTCAGAAAGAGGAGAGAAAGAATGGAGCAGATTTTTTAAGGAACCTCCATACTGTTCTCCACAGTGGATGTATCAATTTACATTCCCACCAACAGTGTAAGAGGGTCTCCTTTTCTCCACAGCCCCTCCAGCATTTATTGTTTGTAGATTTTGTAATGATGGCCATTCTGACCGGTGTGAGGTGATACCTTATTGCAGTTTTGATTTGCACTTCTCTAATAATTAGTGATGTTGAGCATCCTTTCATGCGTTTGTTGGCCATCTTTATGTCTTCTTTGGAGAAATGTCTATTTAGGTCTTCCACCCATTTTTTGATTGGGTTGTTTGTTTTTTTTATATTGAGCTGCATGAGCTGTTTGTATATTTTGGAGATTAATCCCTTGTCAGTTGCTTCATTTGCAAATATTTCCTCCCATTCTGAGGGTTGTCTTTTCATCTTGTTTATGGGTTCCTTTGCTGTGCAAAAGCTTTTAAGTTTCATTAGGTCCCATTTGTTTACTTTTGTTTTTATTTTCATTACTCTAGGAGGTGGGTCAAAAAAGATCTTGCTGCGATTCACGTCAAAGAGTGTTCTGCCTATCTTTTCCTCTAAGACTTTGATAGTGTCTGGCCTTACATTTAGGTCTTTAATCCATTTTGAGTTTATTTTTGTGTATGGTGTGAGGGAGTGTTCTAATTTTATTCTTTTATATGTAGCTGTCCAGTTTTCCCAACACCACTTATTGAAGAGGATGTCTTTTCTTCATTATATATTTTTGCCTCCTTTACTGTAGATTAGGTGGCCATAGGTGCATGGGTTTATCTCTGGGCTTTCTCTCCTGTACCACTGATCTATATTTCTGTTTTTGGGCCAGTACCATACTGTCTTGATTACTGTAGCTTTGTAGTATAGTCTGAAGTCAGGGAGGCTGATTCCTCCAGCTCCTTTTTTCTTTCTCAAGATTGCTTTTGTTGTTCGGGGTCAACAATCCCACTCATGGGCATGTACCCAGAGAAATCCATAATTCAAATTGATACGTGCACCCCAATGTTCATTACAGCACTATTTACAATAGCCAGGACATGGAGACAACCTAAACGTCCATCAGCAGAGGAATGGATAAAGACGATGTGGTAAATATATACAGTGGAATATTACTCAGCCATGAAAAGGAACGAAATTGTGCCATATGCAGAGACGTGGATGGACCTAAAGACTGTCATACAGAGTGAAGTAAGTCAGAAAGAGAAAAACACATATCATATGTTAACATATATGTGGAATCTAGAAAATGGTATAGATGAACTTATTTGCAAAGCAGAAATAGAGACACAGATGTAGAGAACAAACGTATGGATACCAAGGGGGGAGGGGGATGGGATGGATTGGGAGATTGCGATTGACATATATACACTACTATGTATAAAATAGATAACTAATGAGAACCGACTGTATAGCACAGGGAACTCTACTCAGTGCTCTGTGGTGACCTAAGTGGGAAAGAACTCCAAGGAAGAGGGGATATATGTATACATAGAGCTGATTTACTTCACTGTACAGCAGAAACTAACACAACATTGTAAAGCAACTATACTCCAATAAAGAAAAATGTAGTAGAAAAAATATTTGAGGAAGTAATAGCCCCAAATTCCCCAAATTTGGTTTTAAAAAGCCATATAAACAAACAAAAAAATTGACCTCCAAATCCAAGAAGCTCTGCAAACCCCAAATAAGTACAAGGAAAACCACATTTCAGCACATCATAGTCAAACTGCTGAAAACCCAAAACAAAGCAAAAAACAGCCAGAGAAATAAAGAAAACAAATCATATTCAGAGGAATGATGAGGCAAATGAAGGCTGACCTCTCATCAGAAACAATGAAGAGATACAATGAGTATATGGATATTACTTTTGTAATATTGAGGGGGGAGGAGGAGACCAATGAGGAAGAGGAAGAAAAGAATAACAGTAGGGCAGCCAAACAGAAGAAACTGCTAGGTGCTGGAGGTGGATTTGAAGGTGCCTTGTAGAAGCAGCTTGGCTGCTCTACCTAATCTAGAGAATATAAAGGAAGTAACATGCATGAAACCCTACCCTCAAGGAGCTAACAATGTTGCTGGTAGTGTCTGATTAGCTGTAATAAGGTCAAAGAAAGAAGAGACAGAAGTGAGCTAGCGTGGCTTTGGAAGGCAGGGAGGGGCGGGTGGGAGGAGAGATAAAACTGCTTGAAGAATGCAGTCAGATTTGGTTACAGATGGCACTCAGCATACAGGACCAGTGTTTGAGCACAGATGTAGGAGTGGGTGCACTGCCCTCAGGAATCTGACCTAGATGGTAGTGGGCAGGGAGGAGGGAGTGAAAAGTACAGGAATGATCATGCTTTATTTTCTTTCATACCTTTATTGATTGTCTGTATGGGGCTGCAAGTAGTATAGGGTAGGGATTAAATGTTGAGGCTCTGAAGTCAGACTGCTTGGATTCACATCCTCTCTCTGACACTTATTAACAACCTGCAGAGGCAAGTTACTTAACCTCTTGGGTTTTTTCATGTATTCACTTATAAATGAATAATAAAACTATATCACAGGGATGTCAAAAGGATTGAACGCAAAAAAATATGTGTAAAGCTCTTACAGCAGTGCCTGGAATATAGTAAATGCTCAGTAATGTTTGCTGTTCTTATTAAATTGGGTTCCCAATATATATTTGCTAGAGGAATTGGTGGTATTAACTGAAGCAAAAATACATTTAAGTCAGCTGGGATATAAGAACTATAAAAAGTCAACCACAAAAACGGAAGCTGCATCTGAGATGATCTTGTCACCTGTTAAGTCACCAGTTGCCTTCGGGTGTGCAAATAAGGCAACACAAGGCAATGGCATCTCAGTGGTGGAGAGGCTGAAGACATTGATCTCAGGAGAGAAAATCTTTAAAGACAGGAGACCTTAAACTTGACTTGAGTCAAGTCATATAATTTTTAAACATCACTTGAAGAAAACCTATATAAACCTAGATTTATCGCCTGCCAAGTCACCTCCAAGTAAGGAAGTAAAGTCTTAAGGCCTTCACAAATAAAAACTTTAAAGTGAGTCCACCATCCAAATGAAAATTTGAACCAGGAGAGAGGGCTTACTTCTCAGGTTACCACCACATTATAGAAGGATTAGTTTGTACTTTTGAGCTGCCATACATCCAGCCAACTGATATCCGTCTAGCTATAAGAGATTTTACCTATTTTTCTAACATATTTCTTTCTTTTTTTAATAAATTTAATTTATTTTTGGCTGCATCGGGTCTTCGTTGCTTCACGTGGGCTTTCTCTAGTTGCGGCGAGTAACTACTCTTCGTTGTGGTGTGCAGGCTTCTCATTGTGGTGGCTTCTCTTCTTGCAGAGCACGGGCTCTAGGCATGTGGGCTTCAGCAGTTGTGGCACACGGGCTCAGTAGTTGTGGCTCATGGGCTCTAGAGCGCAGGCTCAGTAGTTGTGGCACATGGGCTTAGTTGCTCTGCGGCATGTGGTATCTTCCCGGACCAGGGCTCAAACCCATGTCCCCTGCATTGGCAGGCGGATTCTTAACCACTGTGCCACCAGGGAAGCCCTAACATATTTCATTCTGTATAGGAATTACCAGTTGGGAGATATCAGAACTTGTGGTAGTTTCTGGAAGTGCCACAATTGACTTAAGATGAAAGGTAAATTAAAATGTGAGGTTCTGGGACTCCATGGAGTCTGGAGTGAATATAAAATCATGGGTCTAAAGGTTTAACTCTCATCCTATTAGCTGAATGGGCATTTAAGTCATTCCAAGGCTTTGAGAACTGATCTTATGTCTAAGACCCAGGTAAGCAAGTGGTCAGTTTCATACTGAATCATAAATTCAGCTCATTCGTGGAAATGTTTGGAGACAAAAGGAGTAAATATACTAGTCAAAACCAAAGTCAAATCGTTAATTTCCACAAGACTTTGAAGATAGACAAGGTGCACTGTGCAAATAAAATAACTAGTCCAGTCTATGGGAAACCTATTACCATTGCCTCTCAGGCCTCTTCCACCAGAACCATGTGGCAATGTGAAATTTTTATCAGAAACAGGAGAGAGAAAGCGACCGACAAGCATGGTCTTGCAATAGATGCAATGACCTTGGTGGGGGCTACTTTCATGAGCTTTTGTTAGCCCTGAAGCTGCATAGACTGAATGATTCTGACCAAAAAGCATCCACATGAACTAGAAAAAGGAAAAAAAAAAACTAAGAAGATTCTGGTGAAAAGCACTACCAGAAAAGTCCACATTATCAAGAGCTGAACAGAGAAAGACAAATATATGATATCACTTACATATGGAATCCAAAAAAAATGATACAAATGAACTTATTTACAAAACAGAAATAGACTCACAGACATAGAAAACTAACTTATGGTTACCAAAGGGGAAATGAGGGGGAGGGAAAAATAGGAATTGGGGATTAACAGATACACACTACTATAGCACAGGCATAGCACAGGGAGCTATATTCAATATCTTGTAATAACCTATCATGGAAAAGAATCTGAGAAAGAATATATATATATATGTGTATAACTGAATCACTTTGCTATACACCTGAAACATTGTGAATCAACTATACTTCAATTTTTAAAAAAAGAGTTGAACATATTCTCCTCTTGGATTGTAGACTGAAATTTTCTGAAACCTTAAGTCATAGGACTTAAGTTTGTTGATGCCTTGGCAAACATGGCTTTGAGAACTGTTCTCCTCTAATCCTAAGGCATCCTCTGGGATTGGTTGGTCCCCAAAGCCTAAATGATGCCTTTGAGATCATATCCTCTGGAGAGCACCACTGAAAAGAGCAAGGTTGGTCTTGGCACTGTACCATTTCCCAAATCTCTTCCTTCCCCTACTTTCTCTTAGCACTTAGGAAACCTGGCAATCTTACATTCTCTATAGTGTTCATACAGAAGCCTCTCTCAGCAGTGCTGTCCCAGGAATTCTGGTATCACTCTTTCAGTCATCAGTGCCATAGAACCCAACATGGGTGGGAGGGACACATCGGGGCATAGTTGCTGAGAAATAGAACAACCTTCAGCAGTCCATCTAACTAACATCTGAGACGTCAATATTGTGCTTCCCTTTAAAAGCTGGTAGGCATGGAACTTCTGTTTTGCTGCAAAACATGATGCTCCTTGACATCGAAACTGCCTTTGGGGGGCGGGGGGCAGTGTTGCAGTCCCTGTGATTTAGATATGAAAAGTTTTGTTTACTTCTGAATTCTTCATGCTTTTTGTAACTGCTTGAATCTGCCTTATAGCAAGATTCCCAGAGACAAACTGGAGCAATGGCCCCTCTTCTCTCCTACTCTGCATGTAGAGCCTTTTCTTTATTGAACAGCCTAACCTCCACCTTCTCACCACAGGCATACTTCTCACTTTCACTGCTTGTGGAAAACACAGGGTATTTGTCTTTATGTAAAATGATGTCAGGCATCCGAGCCTTTAGTGGATTTTGAGACTGCAATCCTTTGGTGGGGAGAGGCTGGGCTGTGAAATCATGTTTTGAATCCTTAAGGTAAGAATTTTAATGAGAAACAACTGTCGAAGAAGCTCATTTTTTTGAATGTGTACCATAATTTTATTTTGAAAAATGAGTTTTTGCTATAACTGGCCAGTTTTAATCAGGGTGGGGAAGAGAGGGGCTCTCTGTTTTGAGTGGCTGAGCAGAACTGAAAAATAAGTGAATGCTCTTAAAGAAAAACGACATGCTCTCTCCCGTGAAGAAACGGGAAAACTTTCAGCCATCCCACTAGGCCAGTGTTTTCCCGGCTCTGCAGCACTCTTGTAAATTTGTAAATTTGCCGCAGCTCACTTGTAAATTTGCCAGGGTGGCAGGGACACGTGACTCTTAGCTGGGAGGCCTGCCAGCTATCAGAAGCCCCCAGCTCTCTGGAGGGAGAAGGGGATGGGTGCCCAGAGACCACCCTGGGTTATAATTATTTGGGGGGGATGCTTGCTGGTTCTGATAGCAAATCCCCCTAGACAGATGCGGCCCACGTTGGAATGTCTTATGGAGAATTCCACCAACTCCCCAGTATCAGACCTAGAACCTAACAAAATAAATCCTTACATTAGACCAAAGGTTAGTACAGACTTCCCTATCTAGCACTATATGTCACCTGATCTTTCAGGTTCTTCTGTGCCTAAATCCATCTACCAGAAACCCCTTGTTTATTCTCAGTAGGCAGAAACCCATAATTCTTACTCATTCTATTGATTCTCCCTCTGGTCACATATCCCCCTTGATTCCTCCTCGTTCCTGGTTACCTCATTGTCCCTTGGCCTCCAAAGAATCATCTCACACCCGCAAGCCAGACAGATTAATGTCCCTAGTTCCCAAGGTGTGTGTTTGGTCTGATTCCAGGTGACCACTGGGATTTTGAGCCATGACCCTATCCTGAGGGGAAACTCCTTCCCTTTTCATCCTGAACGTATGCATATTCCTGATACGCAGTCTAAGCCTGAAAAAAAAAAAAAATCTATCTAGCTTCCTAAACATTTCTAAGAGGAAACTTAACACTCTCTTATCATATACAAACCTCCCTTGAACCTTTGAACCCTGAAAGGGAGGACAGGCCCTCTTAGAAATTTGGAATGATATGCATTATATTATTAGGGAATTTTAAATCAGTATCTTTCAACTTGGGTGATTCAACCAGTGGGTGTACTAAACTCAGGTACTGATGAGGTGAGCTGGCCTCCTCTGCCGCATTGTCATCACCACTGAACCCGCCACCTGGGACCTGCTGTAACAGGAACTCAGAAGAGCAAACCACCTGGCAGTGGTGGCTGAAAGACAGGCTTAGGGATTCAGGGACATTGAGAAGTGTTATGTCCTCTTGAGGAAAAGAGGGGAGAGAGAGAAACAGTTTGAGAATAGCCTACTAGCATAACTTACTTTAGCAATGCTGTTCCAGCAGTCATAGTTTTATTGGGCTTATTCCTCTTTTTTTTTTTTTTTCCCTGCATCCCTCCCTGGGATGTGAAAGTGGTGGTTTTTGGTGATGGGTGGCTGCAGAGGCTGAGGAAAGCTCAAAAAAGAAGGGTTGGAAGTAACACCGTGTCTGGGGTCAAATGGTTGCAGCAAATGTTATCCTCCTGATTTATTGGGCTTATTTCTCCACAGCTTTTGAAGAAGCAGTCAGAGTTACGTGCTTCTTGCTTACAAAAAAAACAGCTACTCTTGGCCGCTGTCGTTTTTAAGAATTCAGTACAGCTTTCAGAGAGAAAGTTGAATGAACATATTATGGGTTAGTTTTCTTGCCAATTGTGAGGCTGCAGAATTACATTCATGTCATGATATTCACCACATTCATGACTTTTATTCAGAGAAACACCAGAAATGAACAGTAGCGCTATGTCCACGTAGGGAGAATTCGGTGTCAAAATACCTAGGGCAGTGCCCCCGCTCCCATATCCCCTTGTTCTCCCCTCCTCTCCTTTCTCCCTTCCTTACCCCAGTCAACCAGAGGAAGCCATTCATCTAACAGCCTCTAAATGTAAAAAAAAAAAATAGTCCTTGGCAAATCCCTGCCAAGCTTTGGAACTATTGTCCATTTACACTCATACGTACACATACGTGCACACTGCAATGAGCTCAGTCATTGTTCGAAACTATGATGCGATTCAAAACAGTGTTTCGATGCTTTAATTAGACGGTAAGTTCTTGGTTTGGTCTGGCTTTCTTATTTCGTTGCCTGGGTAGTTTAGGGTGTGGCAGTGAAAGCAATGCAATGACTGGAAGGGAGCTGTAGGGGACCAGAAGAAGTGGCAACAAACTAGTCAGAATCTTCTTTTCTTGTAGCCCCCGTGCTAACTGACACAATAGACTGTGGCCTCCTTGCTCTGCTGAGGACAAGTACAAAGCACCAGCCTATGCCCAACTATCTCCACACATGAGAGAGAAGAGGTTTTCTACAAGACTAGTGTTGACAGCGATGTTGTCATTTAATGTAGTCACAATGAACTGTTCATCAAATTGACGTCTGCACAAAGCTTTACCTCAAATTCAGACACCTGTTTTACCTTCCTTGCATCTATGTAATAAAGTAGCCATGTCATCTTAAAAAAAACAAACCCTGGGACTTCCCTGGTGGCGCAGTGGTTAAGAATCCACCTGCCAATGCAGGGGACACGGGTTCGGTCCCTGGTCCGGGAAGATCCCACATGCTGTGGAGCAACTGAGCCCGTGCGCCACAACTACTGAGCCCACATGCTGCAACCACTGAAGCCCGTGCACCTAGAGCCCGTGCTCCACAACAAGAGAAGCCACTGCAATGAGAAGCCTGCACACTGCAACGAAGAGTAGCCCCCACTCGCCGCAACTAGAGAAAGCCAGCACGCAGCAAAGACCCAATGCAGCCAAAAATAAATAAATAAATTAATTAATTAATTTTTTAAAAACCTAAAGTTTTTTTTTTTTTTAAAGAGGATTCTGCCTCCTTTGATAGAGTATACTTTAGTTCTCACATACTATGGAGGCAGAAGGTTTTTTAAAAATAGATTTATTTATTTATTCATTCATTTATTTATTTATTTATTTATTTATGGCTGCACTGGGTCTTCGTTGCTGCGCGTGGGTTTTCTCTAGTTGCGGTGAGTGGGGGCTACTCTTCATTGCAGTGCGCGGGCTTTTCATTGCAGTGGCTTCTCTTGTTGCAGAGCATGGGCTCTAGAGCGCAGGCTCAGCAGTTGTGGTGCACGGGCTTAGTTGCTCCGCAGCATGTGGGATCTTCCCAGACCAGGGATCGAATCTATGTCCCCTGCATTGGCAGGTGGATTCTTAACCACTGAGCCACCAGGGAGGCCTAGATTTTTGAAACCATGCATTCAAGGGTAATATCCGAGTGAAGATGAAGCATATGAAATTTTTCCTAATATACTAGAGGAGGCAAAAAATCAAACTGAGCAGGTTTCGGGTCTTCTTGTTTCCAAAAAAATCATCCATTTCCTGGTAGGCTGTACTTCCCAAGATGGTGGCAGTAAGATCTCCCATCACACATGGGCTTCTTACAACCCGAGGTGGACACTTCTTGGACAGAGAGGTAGAGTTTGTGTCTACTCCTCTCAAACAGGAGACGGCCTGTGACTATAGCAGAAGTGACACTGTGTGACTTCTAAGGCCAGGCCATAAAAGGGGATCCAGTTTCTATCTAATTGTCTTGAGACACTTGCTCTTGGAACCCTGCCACAATGCTGTGAAGAAGCCAGGCAGCCACAGAGAGAGGCCACACGTATGTGCTCTAGCTGACAACCCAGCTGTGGTCCCACCTGTCAGCTGATATCAGTTACCAGTCGTGTGTGTGGGTGAGCCTTCAGATGACTCCCGCCCCCAGGAGTGATCCCCAGAATTTGAGCCACCCCAGCCCACACTTCGTGGAGCTGTCCTTGCCGAGTCCTGCCCAATTTGCAGGTTTGTAAGCAAATCACAAAGATTGTTGTTGTTCTACGTCACTAAGTCTGGGGTGTTTTCTTATGCACCAATAGATAACTCCAACCCTGAACTTTCTCCTCCCACTGGGAGTTTGTTGTTGGTCCTATAAATATCACACATATAAACATCCACATATAACGAAATCATGTAAGCCAGAATCTTGAGCTCCTAAGATTTAGCCCCAGGAAAATGTGAAAGTTCCATGCAAAATTAGTCACCACCATTTAAGAAATAGAAGTTTAAGAGCAAATGCAGCCATCACTAAAAATGCAGCAATGGTTACTATTCCTGGGCACCTGTGATTCACCATCCATTGTACTAGAGCAGAGATGAACTGAGAAATGCTTCTTGACAGAGATAGTTGGTTTCAAAAGATCAGAAAAAGAGGACTCTGAAGAAAGAAGGATGGATGAGCTAGCAGAAGGCAACAAGTTAAGTCATGGACTTGGGATGAATCTGATCTTTGTGTCATAGAATTTCAGAATCTCAAGATTACATGAGGCCAATTAGACTTGGTCTAATTCACCACTCTTGTCAAATCCCTGAGTCCCATCTGCAACATATTTGAAAAGTTATCATCTAGTTTCCCCTTAAATATCTTTGATGCCAGGGAAAGTCCTCTTAGCTTCCTAAAGAAGTTAGTTGTTAGAGATTTCTTCTTTAGGCTAAGCTGAAATCATCTGCATGCAACTTTTATCTTTTGGTTCTGTTGTGAAGTTGCATCTTTTGCAGGAGGTTTGGTTCTAAAGTAAACACAAGGCAACAACTGCACATAGCCAAACTTGGTCTTGAACGTTCTTCAGGAAAGCACCCCCATAGTCATCAGTCTGAGTCCTTAGCCAGCATTCTCTCCAGTGTAGGAATTAAGCACTGTTTCTTTAGTTGAGAACCAAGGAAAGTAGTTGGCTTGCATAGCCACACTTTAGGTTGTGTTATCCCCTTTAAAATGTGAATATTTTTGCAGAGCACATGTAAATGTTGTATCCTTTAAACACATACATGACATGACATCATTGTAGCCTTGCCTTCTAAGGCTACATAAGGCAAGTCTAACATGTGTTTAATGAAAGCCTTTGGAGACAGTTATTAGAACTCTCTAGACTGCTCTACATGAAACATCATCTTCCCGCAAATGTTTCTCACAGAACGTGGTTTTGAGTCTCTCACTCTTTTGTATTTCTCCTCTGAACAGATCTGAACATATGTCCTTAAGTATAACTCCCAGTATTGATCAGATTGTCCATGTGTAATCAGGTCAGCACAGGATAGAGGAGACAGGCACACATACTGTCTTCAGTACTGACTTTTGTTACTCCAGCCAAAAATTGCATTTGAGTTTTTGGCAACTATGTCCCATTGTTGAATTATAGTTACCAGAATCCTAAATGTTTTTTAAAAATTATGAAATATTGAAAGATGTAGAAAATAAAACAGCAGATACCCACAAACTCATCATCAAGATCAACAGATGTTAGCTTGCCTTATTTGCCTCTTTATGTGTGCTTTATTTATCTAGGTCTCCTACATACTGCATTTCTGCAGCCATATAACCACACCGTCAAGAGTTACTGATTCACAATTATTTATTGAATCCCTACTGTGTCATTTCTGGGGTCTTAATTTTGCTATTCAAATGTATGATGTATTATCTCAGCCTCACATTATTCACAAATTTGATTAGGGAAACTTTTTCCACAACATTTATTACAGCATTGAATGGGATAGGGTTGATGACAGAGCCCTGTGACCCTCCACTAGGGAAAATCCTCTCAAATAGCTGAAGCATGATTGTTTCTATGACCCCATGCCTTTGTTTATACTGTTCCTCCTCCCTGGAATGGCTTCTTACCTCCTTCCTCCATCTGACTAACTTATGTTAACTAACCGTTTGAGACTCAGTGTCACCTGCTCCAGAAAGCCTTCCCTCATCATTACCTGCTAAGTTAGGTGCCCCACCTTTGTACATTTCTCTACTGTAGTACCTGTGCTCTATTGTAATTATTGGCAACTTGGCTATCTTCCCCTCTCATCTTTTTTTTTTTTTTTGGCTGTGCTCCATGGCTTGCGGGATCTTAGTTCCCCGACCAGGGATTGCAACCGGGCCATGGCAGTGAAAGCACTGAGTCCTAACCACTGGACCACTAGGGAATTCCCTCCCCACCCCCCCATCTTTAAGTCCTTCAATGGAAAAATGCCCTCATATCTATCTTTATATTTTTAACCTTTATCAGTGTGCCAGAACTTAAAAAGTGCTAGTTAGTATTAGGTGCTCAAAAATGCTAGTTAAATTAAAATGTAGGAATAAAACAATTCAGACTAATCTTCCTTCCTTTCATTACAGGAATACTTTCCATGACACCTCTAATAGATCATCACTTCTAACCACAGAGATTTGCTACCCCACAGGACAACCCATTCCTTATATGAACGGTTCTGGATTTTGAAAGACTCTTCTCATATTAAGCCCCAAGTCAGTTTCGTGTACCAACACTTTAAGTTCTCATTATAAGTTGAATCTCTTCTCTGAATGTCAAGGATTCTTTTATGGCACTCACTTGGGTAACTAAATGGTTATTAGTGAATATGTTTTACATGGAGCTAGCAGAGCTAAAGAAATTATTTCAGTGCTCAGAATTGAGGCACTTTCTGGGGCATCCCATTAAGGATCTCTACCCTGAATTCTTTCCAGAAGCTAATGGGGTCTGTGAAGACCACAGAGCACAGGTGTTCCATGTTCTATACAGCTCACATTCCTATATAAACATGCCACCACTTTCTCGAGCATTGCAAGCTCCTGGGTGGTCTTAGGGCTGCCTTCAAAGGGAAACAAGTTGGATTGTCTCTCCTTGCTAATCATTTGAGGATCTGGTTAGAATAGAGCTAGACTGTATTCTGGAATCTCTGTTTCTTGAGTCCCTGCATTGACACCTGAGGAGAAACCTAAGTGATTAAATCTGGCCCCAAGCTTGACAATAACCAGAGCTTTAGGGAAAATAAAACTGGGAGAAACAGGTAACGTCTGTGTGAAGTTCAATGCCTTTCTATAATTTCTTGATCATAACTGCCACTTAGTATGGTGGAAGCAATTGACATTTTCCCCTGGAAATATGAAAGCAAAACATTTCCTTAAAATTTAGGCTTTTGTCCCGCAGGTGGCAGATTTTTCTAAATTGTGATCAGTTGGCAAAATTTTTACAACAGAGCATTCATTATTCTCTCAGTATAAAATATCAGTGCTTCTTGTACAGACTTTACCGAATGGAACCCTTATAACTATCCTGAAAAATAAATATTATTATCCCCATTTTATAGATGAGGCACTGGACGTGTAAGAAAATTAAGAAACATGTCCAAAGTTTCAGAATTACTAAGTTGCAGAAACAATTCATATCCAGATGGTTCTGACTCCAAAGCCCGTGTGCTTCATACCAGGCTATGTTGGCTCTCGTTTTCAAAATCAGCTTCACTACACGGTCCTTCATTTAGAGTTGAGCTGTGCTCACTTCCTGATCCTGTGTTCCTGGATCACCCCTTTTATCTGCATGTGGTTGCACCCCGTGATAACAAGTGATAACATCTTTGCATTATCAACCAGAGTGTATCTAATTTTGTTTTAAAATAATGTCACCCTTAAGAATATCCAAGATATATGAAGGTGATTGCATGAATGTCTGCTAGATTCTCTTGTTTACCTCAACTTTGGGTTGGCCAGAGGGGAGGGGTAGGAGGAGGTAATCCTTACTCAAGAGGGCCCAACGAAAGTAGTAAGAAGAAGCCAATTTCTTTTAAAAATCTTGAGTCATATGGACTGAGAAGTCAGGGAGAGCTTTCGTTGGTATTCATCATGAGTATTTTATTCATGTTATTTAGGCTTTTTTTTTTCGTCCATCTCCATGCTCCATGCTTCATAGCAAATAGACCAGGGCCTGACCAAATCTGACCCACTGCCTGTTTTTGTAAATCGAGTTTTAATGGAACACAGCCACTTTCACTCGCTTACATATTGTCTGTGGCTGTTTTTGCACTACAAAGGCAGGGGAAAGTGGTTGTAGCAGAGACTGCGTGGCCCACAAAACCGAAAATATTTACTTTCTGGCCCTTTACAGAAACAGTTTGCCTACCCCCGCTGTAGGCAGAACAAAAATGCATGGGTGTTGCAGTCCAGCAAGGAATCTGTGTCTGGACTAGAATGTGGAGGAATTTGGACTTGGATGGCTGGACTAGAGCATCTTTAAAGGCTCTTCCAACCCTGCAGTATATGAGGCAGGACCAAGATAGCAGATGTAGACTTGGAGGACAATAAGTATGTTAAGGCTTCCCTGGTGGCGCAGTGGTTGAGAATCTGCCTGCCAATGCAGGGGACACGGGTTCGAGCCCTGGTCCGGGAAGATCCCACATTCCGCGGAGCAACTGGGCCCGTGAGCCACAACTACTGAGCCTGCGCGTCTGGAGCCTGTGCTCCGCAACAAGAGAGGCCGCGACAGTGAGAGGCCCGCGCACCGCGATGAAGAGTGGCCCCCCGCTCGCCGCAACTAGAGAAATCCCTCGCACAGAAACGAAGACCCAATACAGCCAAAAATAAAAAAATAAATTTATTTTTTAAAAAAAATGTTAAAAACAAGCATTTCTGTTTTGCTGGTTCTTACTATGCTGATGATCAAATGTAGCGAGCTATGTATCCAGCACGTTAGTTAAATCCTGAATAGTCTCTCAAGCCACTTAAGGCTGGACACGTGAAAGTAAGCCATGTCTGATTATATTGACATCAACAAGTATTTGAGAGAAGGCCATCTACATAATTGTATCATTTTGCTTGTCGGTGTTTGTAAAACATTATTTGTAATATTATTTGAAAACTCCCTCCAGTCAAGGAAGCTTGCAACTATGGGGATGTTTTATTAATTTATTTATTGGCCAGCAACCTTATGCACGCTGCTACATGAAACAGTAGAGGAAATGTGGTCTCTGCCCTGGAGGACGGCACTGCTCAATCCTTGGACTCTCTTATGTCTCAGGACCTGTTATAATGTTTTGGTTATTTTTCTTAAGGTATTTCCAAGTAATTAAGATGCATGTCTGAAAAATGATGTATAATGTCAGAGGCCCAAATCCTTGGAACCTAACGCTGACTAGATTTCTATAATCATCCCTGGGACCTTTGGCTGCATTTTCATCAGAAAACTCATCTTTTGAAATTACAGTTTTTTTAAGCCTCCTGCATTCTCTGTAGATCATCATTTAGCTCGTTGGTTAGTCACCTGGTCTTTTAAGTTGGGCCATACTTTCTCTGCATACAAGAATGATGTCAAAAGTAGATGTTTACAGACATCTGATCCCTGCTGTATTGCTTCAAATCATCATGCACAAATATTTAAAAAAATCTTATCTTGGTATATTTTCAAGTGTCTATGCTAGGAAAGATAAAGACTGAAGTCAATTTTTTTCCTATTGAATTTAGAATCAAAACAGACTTATGTGAGTAAAACAACTGAAAGTGTAAAAATACCTGTTGGGTTGAGAATGATTTGCATGGGGAAAAAATATCTTATGCTTTGAAAATTGGAAAGATGTCTGATCTGGATGGACAAAAAGACATCCTGCCAGAGGAGAGAAGATTTGCTTTCATGTGTGGACACTGGGGCTTGTGGGCATGACCCAACAGGAGGTCAGAGCTGTCTTCACATTACTCTTGTTTAGTGCCATTGTGAACTTGTTGATAGGATGTTTTTTAATTGTTCTCAAGTCAGCCAGTATATGAATATTTTGTTTCTGAGTCAGTAAGGAACAGAATTTTCATCACATGTTTCTTTAGGATTTCCTCTCTTTTCTTCACCTATAAGTGTCTAATAAAATATTTTGTTTGGTACTTAAAAAGTATTTATTGATGAATGACTTCACTGTTTCAATTAGCTCATTGGTATATCTACTGAGAATCAAAAAAAATTGCATGAACTTAGACTTATAAGCAAAAAAATTCCAGAGAGAAAATTTATAGCTTCTAGAATTGTTTAAAAGAGAATTTATATAATGTTCTAGATGAGTCCATTAGCATTTCTTTCACATAATAACAATTCGTCAAGAAATCAATTGACCCAGTGATCACTTTGTCCACTTAATGATTCATAACTTTTTAACAAGTAAGAAAGTAACAGAAATGTGTGTTTCAGTCAGGCTGCTCAATATACAGCTTACTTAGGGAAGAGACAATTTCTCAGGTTTTTAAAAATTTTGGTATCAGGCAAGATGCTGTCAGCAATCTCAATGATATTTTTAAATTATACGGTGAGTTTTTATCTTCCAATATATTTTCATCCCAGTCTACTGCTTTTCCTATTGCTCTTGATTTACAGATTTTCTTTCTTGACCAGGAGGGGAAGGAGTTGGATTACAAGCAATTCACTGGGAATGTTTTTATACATGGATGGGGAGGGATCTTTGTGTGCATGTGATAGTGGGTGTATGCACTGATATAAGGAGAGTGTGAAGATACAAGTGTGAAGATGCCCAACGGTGTTAAGCTTGGAATTTTTTCAAGCAATTATGCTAATAACTATAAAGCAACAAGTTCTTGGTGAATCAATAATATTGAAAAATTGGTCTTTTGGCAAACTAGTTCTTTGATGGATTGGTAGTCAATGACTTACTATTTGGTTGATTTTCTGCACACTGGTCTACTTCTTATAAAATCATCTTCTGTCTCCCAAGAGAGACCCACTTGTGTGGATTGCCAAAAACAGTCTCATCTAGAAGCAGGTGGAGGGGGGCTTCCCTGGTGGCGCAGTGGTTAAGAATCTGCCTGCTAATGCAGGGGACACAGGTTCGAGCCCTGGTCCTGGAAGATCCCACAGGCCGCGGAGAAACTAAGCCCGTGCGCCACAACTACTGAAGCCTGTGAGCCACAAATACTGAAGCCCGCGCACCTAGAGCCCGTGCTCCGCAACAAGAGAAGCCACCACAATGAGAAGCCCGCGCACCACAACAAAGAGTAGCCCCTGCTCTCAGCAGCTAGAGAAAACCCGTGTGCAGCAGCAAAGACCCAATGCAGCCAAAAATTAAATAAATGAATAAATTAATTAATTACAAAAAATTTAAAAAGCAGGTGGAGGAAGCTTCTGCCATATTTTCCAGCCATAGAGCTTTAGAATAATAAATTGTTGCACTCCACGTAAAAGAAAAATTCTCTTAAAGTGTCTTTTTGGAGAATATGAGAAATCTTTTTAGTTACTGAACATTTCATGTGATGGCATTAAAAATGAAGCCTTCATTTTAATGACAAAAATGGCTTTGCCACAACTTCCAGTACACGTATGGGCTAGGACGTGAAAGAGAAGAGCGCTTGGATATGCATAACTGGAAGGGAGAGAGAAGAAGAATATATGTAGAAAAATGAATAACAATGCTTAAGGCTGCAAGGAGTAGAGGAAATATGCC
This sequence comes from Balaenoptera musculus, assembly GCF_009873245.2. Classification (NCBI taxonomy): domain Eukaryota; kingdom Metazoa; phylum Chordata; class Mammalia; order Artiodactyla; family Balaenopteridae; genus Balaenoptera; species Balaenoptera musculus. Next base: position 52,949,490 of record NC_045794.1, read on the forward strand.
TGAGGAAATAAAACAGCACAGGGCCATTAGACTTTGGTGGGTGCTTACGTACACGGTGTGTGTCCTAGTGTGAGACAAAGAAGGTTATGTGTATTAAAGAGATAAGGTTCATCCTCCCAAAATATTCAACCTTCCTAAAATACTCAGCAGCAAATAGTTGGTAACAGATGTAAGCAATTTCCAGGCTTGCTCTGTCAACCTCATCTTGTCCATATATTGATACTTTAGCAACTGAAATGGGAATCCAAGGACTGTAAGATAGGACATGGGTTCTGACATTCCAATGACACTGCACAAACCACTCCACTGATGTTTTCAGTGGTGACAGCCGGAGACTAATGGTGAGAGGGTACCAGAATTGACTATTCAAATAATGAAAGGTACTAGGTGTCACTGTTGAAATATTGATCTACATTCTTTTCTCTGTTAATAGGATACTGGCATCCATGGAAGAAAGGTCTGTAGGAAAAACACAAATATTACATTACCAAGTTTCCCTTTGCAACACGTGTGAGGTGTCCAGGGTTTTAAATAGAACTTTCTGTTCTTTACATATTCTGTTCTTTACATATTTCTTATTCCAGGTATCACTGCAGAGCCCAGATTTCTCACCAACCTGTCTTCCCAACACAAAGGAACTAAACTTGAGATCCCTGGAAATTCTTGGTATGAGTCTTTGTCTTTCCATTTCTTTTTTCTTTCATCTCCTCTTGCTTTCACTGGATGGAATTTATGCCTTTCTTCACTGAAAAAGGAGCTACATCAGACCTAGGGGATCAGGAAGAGGTTTTTATCACCTCCATGATTTAGGTAGCAAGGCAGATATCGGGCAACAAGGAGTTATAGAAAACTTCTCCACCCTTTCTTTTTTTAAGGGAGCCATTACTTCAGGTAGAGGATATTAGCTAACATATTTCTGAAAGCGTTGGGCTCTTTCAAGACCTCCATTGGTGATCAAACCAAATGTTTAAAAGGACATTCACATAAACAAAAGCATGGTCTGCATTCACAAACCATTTTCAATAAGATCTCTTTCCAGTCAAGACTCTGACCATCTGCTTGCCTTATATTTTTAATATTATATTAAAATTATATATTTTAACATATATTTATATTTTTTAATATTATTCTGTCAAATATATGCTCTGTTAATGCAGGTAAAGGAATCATATTTTTTAATATTATTCTGTCAAATATGTGCTCTGTTAACGCAGGTAAAGGAATACTTGAAAAATCTGATCATACACAACTCAGCGAGTCCAGATGACATGAATCCTGAAGTCTGGTGGGAATTAGTTAATGCAGCCTTACATATAGTACCCAAAACAGAGCAGCTTCACAGTAATATTTCATCAAACCACCCTCGTTTCAGGAAGTACACAGGTAGTAAAATAAATACAATCAACATTCTCTTAGGCTCTCCTGGAATAAATTGTTACCTTGGACAAGTTACCATTTACAAGGCCACACATATGAGCTTACTCTATCACTAAAGGAAAGAAAAAAGTAGCATATCACCAAGAAAGAGCAAAAAATAAAACAAAGATTTGCAGGATGGTATTTTTCTAAAGATTATAGAGGAAATCTGTAACATTATCTACTAAGGGTGGCTTTTCAAGATATAGAAAAGGATAAACCATATATGTGATGTAGCTGACAGGGCCTACTCAGGACTGGAAGCCAGAATGACCCAGATTGTGATCTTACTTGTCAAGTGGCTGTATAATTACAGCTGTGGACCTCACATAGGCCAAAGGTAGGGATCTGACTATCTCTTTGTTGAATATTGTGGTATATTAAAAAATGGCTTCAAATTCTTTGACATCCCTCTCATTGAACATTGGGGTCTATTTCCCCTCCCCTTGGATCTGGCTGGCCTATAACTTCCCTGACCAACAGAATCTGGTAGAAGTAACACTATATACACGAGCTCCAGACCTAGCCCTTAGGAAGGTTTCCATCCTGGCCTCTTGAAAGCCATGGACAAGTTGGATTGCTCTAAGGCTGCCATGTTGTGTGGAAGCCCAAGCTCCTGACCCACAGAGCCATGAGCTAAATAAAAGGGTTGTTATTTCACATCACAAACTAAGGATGGTTCATTACATAGCAAGAGTTAGGAATAGCAGCTCCCCTTTCTACTTCAGGAAACTTTACTCCTTTTCCTTTCTGTGTTTTTCACTTCCTTTTTCCTCTTTTCCTTTTTCTCCCTCTATTCCTTGATATTTTCTTATAGCCACCACACGAAGATAATTAAGCATATTTTTATGTCTGTTTGTTTGTAAATGAAGTCGGATTTTGGTACTGTTTTTCCTCCTTGTTCATTATTTTAGAAGAAGGTGAGCAGTGCTTAAAACTTTCTCTCAAAAAACAAAATTATTGAGGGCAGAGTCAAGATGGCATATTAGGAGCACATGGAATTTTCGTCTCCTCACAGCTAGGGCACCTACCAGGCACCAGTGGGGGACCACGGACACCTAAGGGGATGGGAGGAACCCCCAGCCACCGGGTAGGACGTGGAGTGTGGGGGGAGTGAAGGGGGAGCAGAAGTGGAGGTGGGAGGGGACTGGCGCCCCTGAGGGGCGGCTGGTGGAGGGGAAGGGATCCCATGCCCGAAGGGGGAAATTGGGGAACCGTTGGGAGGGCAGAGTATCAAAAGGGAGCGTGGCCAGGTTTCCCCTGCCCACTTGGGCCCCCAGGAGCCTGCTGAGATCCCGGGCCTGATCCTCTACCCACCGAGGCCCCCTCCAGCCATGCAGGTCCTGAGGGAGTGGGAGGGAGGGACGGGGGAGCAAAAGTAAAGGCCGGACCTCTGCGACCAGTACCCCAGAGGGGTGGCTGGGGGAGGGGAGGAGTTCCTACACCCAGTGGGACCCACCCACAGTTAAGGGTCCAGCAGTGATAGGGGAGACCCTGGGGGAGACAGTGGGGAGGGGCGGGAAGGAACGGAAGGGAGCGGGGCCAGTGCTTTCCCTGTCCACTTAGGCACCAGGGAGGCTGTTGGGCTCCCGGGCCTAATCCTCGGCCCTTGGAGCCTCCCTTGTGCCCCGCAGAGCACAAGCCCCACCCCTACACCCCCATCCAGGGCCCTACCTCGATACTTGGAGACCCCCTCTGAGACCCCCTCCAACACGCTGGACCTAAACCCCACCCACACACCCTCACTCAGGGCCCTACCTCCAAACTCCAGAATGCCACACTTCAGATGCCCTCCTTTCAAAGTGCTACCTCGCCCTGCCTGCACAGGTACTAGGCAGGGGTCCCACCCCACGCTTGAACGTTGCCCCACCTAGGCCCCGCCCCCAGGGCCTTTTACCGCTATGTGGGTCCTGAGCCTAGGCCCCGCCCCACACTCAAACGTCACCCGCCCACCTGCCTAGGTCGCATCCCACCCTAAACCTTGCCTCTGCCTAAGTTCCACCCACGCCTAAACTCCGCTCACATAGCCAAAGCTTTTTTTTTTTCCTCTTTTAGATTGGGGTTCTGTTTTACCTTGTTGATTCATTGCCGTTGATTCTTCTACATTTTTATTTCTCCTAATAAATCGTTTATTTTTTAAATTTTATTTTATTCTTTATACTTTGTTATTGTTCTCTCCTTTTGGCTTGTTCCCCCCCACCCTCCCCTTTTTTTTTTCTTTTTTCTGTTGTGGTTTTATTTTACCTTGTTGCAGTTGTTTCCATTATAGTTTTATTTTTTCTAATATATTTTTTACCTTTCTAATTTTTATTTTGTTTTTTATTCTTTGATATTGTACTGCTCCTTTTTTTCTTTCTTTTTTTTTTTTTACTGCACCGTGAAGCTTGCGAGATCTTGGTTCCCAGGCCAGAGATTGGGCCCGAGCTCCTGTGGTGGGAGCTCCAAGTCCAAACTGCTGGACTAACAGAGAACCTCAGACCCCAGAGAATATCAATTGGAGTGAGGCCTCCCAGAGGTCCTCATCTCAGCACCAAGACCCAGCTCTATCCAACTGCCTGCAAACTACAGTGCTGGACATCTCAGGCCAAACAACCAGTAAGATAGGAATACAGCACCACCAACAAAAAAAAAAAAAAAAAAAGAAACGACAAAAAAATATGTTACAGACGAAGGAGCAAGGTAAAAACCTACAAGACCAAATAAATGAAGAAAAAATAGGCAACCCACCTGAAAAAGAATTCAGAGTAATGACAGTAAAGATGATCCAAAATCTCAGAAACAGAATGGAGAAAATACAAGAAACATTTAACAAGGATCTAGAAGAACTAAAGAGCAAACAAACAGTGATGAACAATACAATTACCGAAATTAAAAATACTCTAGAAGGAATCAATAGCAGAATAACTGAGGCAGAAGAACAGATAAGTGAGCTGGAAGATAAAACGGTGGAAATAACTGCCAGGGAGCAGAAAAGAAAAGAGAATGAAAAGAATTGAGGATAGACTCAGAGACCTCAGGGACAACATTAAACACCCCAACATTCAAATTGTAGGGGTCCCAGAAGAAGAAGAGAAAAAGAAAGGGTCTGAGAAAATATTTGAAGAGATTATAGTCTAAAACTTCCCTAACATGGAAAAGGAAATAGTCAATCAAGTCCAGGAAGCACAGAGAGTACGATATAGGATAAACCCAGAAATAAACACACAGAGACACATATTAAGCAAACTATCAAAAATTAAATACACGGGAAAAATATTAAAAGCAGCAAGGGAAAAGCAAGAAATAATATACAAGGGATTCCCCATAAGGTTAACAGCTGATTTTTCAGCAGAAACCCTGCAAGGCAGAAGGGAGTGGCAGGACATATTTAAAGTGATGAAAGGGAAAAACCTACAACCAAGATTACTCTAACCAGCAAGGATCTCATTCAGATTTGATGGAGAAATTAAAACCTTTACAGATAAGCAAAAGTTAAGAGAATTCAGCACCACCAAACCAGCTTTACAACAAATGCTAAAGGAACTTCTCTAGGCAAGAAACACAAGAGAAGGAAAAGAGCTACAACAACAAATGCAAAACAATTAAGAAAATGGTAATAGGAACATACATATCAATAATTACCTTAAATGTAAATGGATTAAATGCTCCAACCAAAAGACACAGAATGGATGAATGGATACAAAATCGAGACCCATACATATGCTGTCTACAAGAGACTCACTTCAGACCGAAGGACACGTACAGGCTGAAAGTGAGGGGATGGAAAAAGATATCCCATGCAAATGGAAATCAAAAGAAAGCTGGAGTAGCATTTCTCATATCAGACAAAATAGACTTTAAAATAAACACTATTACAAGGAACAAAGAAGGACACTACATAATGATCAAGGGATCAATCCAAGAAGAAGATATAACAATTGTAAATATTTACGCACCCAACATAGGAGCACCTCAATACATAAGGCAAATGCTAACAGCCATAAAAAGGGAAATCTACAGTAACACAATAATAGTAGGGGACTTTAACACCCCACTTTCACCAATGGATGGATTGTCCAAAATGAAGATAAATAAGGAAACACAACTTTAAATGACACATTCACCAAGATGGACTTAATTGATATTTATAGGACATTCCATCCAAAAACAACAGAATACACTTTCTTCTCAAGTGCTCATGGAACATTCTCCAGGATACACCATATCTTGGGTCACAAATCAAGCCTTGGTATATTTTAGAAAATTGAAATCATATCAAGTATCTTTTCTGACCACAACGCTATGAGACTAGATATCAATTACAGGAAAAGAACTGTAAAAAATGCAAACACATGGAGGCTAAACAATATGCTACTAAATAACCAAGGGATCACTGAAGAAATCAAAGAGGAAATCAAATAATACCTAGAAACAAATGACAATGAAAACACGACGACCCAAAACCTATGGGAGGCAGCAAAAGCAGTTCTAAGAGGGAAGTTTATAGCAATACAATCCTACCTCAAGAAACAAGAAACATCTCAAATAAACAACCTAACCTTGCACCTAAAGCAATGAGAGGAAGAAGAACAAACAAAACCCAAAGTTAGCAGAAGGAAAGAAATCATAAAGGTCAGATCAGAAATAAATGAAAAAGAAATGAAGGAAACAATAGCAAAGATCAATAAAACTAAAAGCTGGTTCTTAGAGAAGATAAACAAAATTGATAAACCATTAGCCAGATTCATCAAGAAAAAAAGGAAGAAGACTCAAATCAACAGAATTAGAAATGAAAAAGAAGTAACAACTGACACTGCAGAAATACAAAGGATCATGGGAGATTACTACAAGCAACTCTATGCCAATAAAATGGACAACCTGGAAGAAATGGACAAATTCTTAGAAAAGGACAGCCTTCCAAGACTGAACCATGAAGAAATAGAAAATATAAACAGACTAATCACAAGCATTGAAATTGAAAGTGTGATTTAGAATGTTCCAACAAACCAAAGCCCAGGACCAGATGATGGCTTCACTGGTGAATTCTATCAAACATTTAGAGAAGAGCTAACACCTATCCTTCTCAAACTCTTCCAAAATATATCAGAAGGAGGAACACTCCCAAACTCATTCTACGAGGCCACCATCACCTTGATACAAAAACCAGACAAAGATGTCACAAAAAAATAAAACTACAGGCCAATATCTCTGATGAACATAGATGTAAAAATCCTCAACAAAATACCTGCAAACAGAATCCAACAGCACATTAAAAGGATCATACATCATGATCAAGTGGGGTTTATCCCAGGAATGCAAGGATTCAATATATGCAAATCAATCAATGTCATACACCATATTAACAAATTGAAGGATAAAAACCATATGATAATCTCAAAAGATGCAGAAAAAACTTTTGAAAAAATTCAAAACTCATTTATGATAAAAACTCTCCAGAAAGTAGGCATAGAGGGAAACTACCTCAACATAATAAAATCCATATATGACAAACCCACAGCCAACATCATTCTCAATGGTGAAAAACTGAAACCATTTTCTCTAAGATCAGAAACAAGACAAGGTTGCCCACTCTCACTGCTATTATTCAACATAGTTTTGGAAGTATTAGCCACAGCAATCAGAGAAGAAAAAAAATAAAAGGAATCCAAATTGGAAAAGAAGAAGTAAAACTGTCACTGTTTGCCGATGAATACTATACATAGAGAATCCTAAAGATGCTACCAGAAAACTACTAGAGCTAATCAATGAATTTGGTAGAGTAGCAGGATACAAAATTAATGCACAGAAATCTCTTGCATTCCTATACACTAATGATGAAAAATCTGAACGAGAAATTAAGGAAACACTCCCATTTACCACTGCAACAAAAAGAATAAAATACCTAGGAATAAACCTACCCAATGAGACAAAGACCTGTATGCAGAAAACTATAAGACACTGATGAAAGAAATTAAAGATGATACAAACAGATGGAGAGATATACCACGTTCTTCGATTGGAAGAATCAACCTTGGGAAAATGACTATACTACCCAAAGCAATCTACAGATTCAATGCAATCCCTATTAAACTACCAATGGCATTTTTCACAGAACTAGAACAAAAAATTTCACAATTTGTATGGAAACACAAAAGACCCCGAATAGCCAAAGCAATCTTGAGAAAGAAAAAAGGAGCTGGAGGAATCAGGCTCCCTGACTTCAGACTATACAACAAAGCTACAGTAATCAAGACAGTATGGTACTGGCACAAAAACAGAAATATAGATCAATGGAATAGGATAGAAAGCCCAGAGGTAAACCCACACACATACGGTCACCTTATCTTTGACAAAGGAAGCAAGAGTACACAATGGAGAAAAGACAGCCTCTTCAATAAGTGGTGCTGGGAAAACTGGACAGCTACATCTAAAAGAATGAAATTAGAATGCTCCCTAACACCATACACAAAAATAAACTCAAAATGGATTAAAGACCTAGATGTAAGGCCAGACACTGTCAAACTCTTAGAGGAAAACATAGGCAGAACACTCTATGACATAAATCACAGCAAGATCCTTTTCAACCCACCTCCTAGAGAAATGGAAATAAAAACAAAAATAAACAAAGGGGACCTAATGAAACTTAAAAGCTTTTGCACAGTAAAGGAAACCATAAACAAGAAGAAAAGACAACCCTCAGAATGGGAGAAAATATTTGCAAATGAAACAACTGACAAAGGACTAATCTCCAAAATTTACAAGCAGCTCATGCAGCTCAATATCAAAAAAACAAACAACCCAATCCAAAAATGGGTGGAAGACCTAAATAGACATTTCTCCAAAGAAGATATACAGATTGCCAACAAACACATGAAAGGATGTTCAACATCACTAATCATTAGAGAAATGCAAATCAAAACTACAATGAGGTATCACCTCACGCCAGTCAGAATGGCCATCATCAAAAAATCTACAAACAATAAATGCTGGAGAGGGTGTGGAGAAAAGGGAACCCTCTTGCACTGTTGGTGGGAACGTAAATTGATATAGCCACTATGGAGAACCGTATGGAGGTTCCTTAAAAAACTAAGAATAGAACTACCATATGACCCAGCAATCCCATTACTGGGCATATACCCTGAGAAAACCATAATTCAAAAAGAGCCATGTACCACAATGTTCATTGCAAGTATATTTACAATAGCCAGGACATGGAAGCAACCTAAGTTTCCATGAACAGATAAATGGATAAAGAAGATGTGGCACATATATACAATGGAATATTACTCAGCCATAAAAAGGAATGAAACTGAGTTATTTGTAGTGAGGTGGATGGACCTAGAGACTGTCATACAGAGTGAAGTAAGTCAGAGAGAGAAAAACAAATACCGTATGCTAACACATATATATGGGATTAAAAAAAAAAAAGGTTCTGAAGAACCTAGGGGCATGACAGGAATAAAGACGCAGATGTAGAGAATGGACTTGCGGACACAGGGAGGAGGAAGGGTAAGCTGGGACGAAGTGAGAGAGTGGCATGGACATATATACATTACCAAATGTAAAATAGATAGCTAGTTGGAAGCAGGCACATGGCACAGGGAGATCAGCTCGGTGCTTTGTGACCACCTAGAGGGGTGGGATAGGGAGGGTGGGAAGGAGATGCAAGAGGGAGAAGATATGGGGATATGTGTATATGTATAGCTGATTCACTTTGTTATAAAGCAGAAACTAACACACCATTGTAAAGCAAGTATACTCCAATAAAGATGTTAAAAAAAAAAAGTATTGGTTTCTTTGTACACTTGAAACTAATAAAATATTATAAATCAACTGTACTTCAATTAAAAAAAAAAAAAGAAATACTAGTTGTCATTTCCTATCTCTAATCTAATGTATGGGAAGTTTCTCTCAGAGAGTTTTATGGTAGTCCTTAGGTCCATCTAGCTTTTGGATAAGTCTATCCTCTCCTCTCTATAGAAATCATGCATCCTAAGTTAAAAAAAAAAAAAAAAGCTACTCCTCATTTTCCCCTTCCAGATCCTTTACTGAAGCCAAGCATAATCCAAAGGCCAAAACTCTCTCAAAGTCAACAGTCAACATGGCTGCCATAAAATACAATGAAAATCTTTAGGAACTGTGATTGTTATTCCAAGCTGCTGACCTTGATAGAACCGGGTGGGAAGTGGTGGACCATACATCAATTCACTCTGTTCTCAAAGAGCAAGAGGTAGCCTATGCCAAAACTTCTCTTTGGAATACTTATTTCCAGACAGGCAATACCTTTTCACACTCACCATAAACTATTATGATCTTGTCTGTGCATGGACAACTTGTAGGTACCTCTATGACTTATTCTTTAAATGCCCAGCAGCTAGCCTAGGGTGGGGGGCAGTGGGCTTTAGTAATGTTTACTAAGTTAATGAATGAATGATCCAGGACCAAACATCTGATTCAAAGGGCTCCTATCTAAAATGCATCAGGGAAAACACAGTGTCATTACTGTGATTATTTTCTGCAAGTCCATTTTATTTAAAATAATAATTCCCCCCCCCCCCATTATAACATAGGGAGAACTCTTTTTGTACAACAGTTCTGTGTGTCATAGACCTTTGTTTTTTACCAGACTCCAAAGATATCTGATCACTTTTATTCCAGTGAATGCCCTAATCACAAGGATGTCTCATTTGAATCCGTGTCCTTAAAATAGTATTTTCCCTTTGGTTTGCATCCTAACCTCAGGGAGATTTTAGTCTTATTCTAATGAAGTGGCTTTAGTTTTAATATGTTTGTCACTCTCTCAAGAAGATACATTCAGACTCTTTTTGTAATGCAAATTCTCAACCCCTAATTTATATGTTGTCAAGTTTGGGTTTTGGTATCCTGTACTTGACTTCGTTAAAGCAGGGCACACCTGAATTAGCTTTCGGGATAAAAAGAATACAAAGAAAATTGTAAGCAAAACATCTGATATAGTTTTACTTGCAAAGTTCAGATTTTCTGAATGGGATCAAGATGGCATGGCTTGAAATGTGGCTGAAGGGAATAAGAGAAATATGGTAAATATCTACATATCTGAAAGTGGTAGTGGTGAAGATCTTATACCGTATTTCCTGGTATATTTCTCCTTAGATATGTCCACATATGTACACACGCATTGGAGAAAGCAAATGGAGAATTTCCCTGTCTCTTCCCTAGAATCATTACCGTCCCATACATTCTTCTGTTATGTGATAATGGCCACTCTTGCCAGCATTCCCTTTTTAAAGTAGGTTTTGCTTAGAATTTACCAAACAAAAAAAAGGATTGAATTTAAAAAGCAATGAAAGTCCACTTGCTACTGGGGGAAGGACTGTCCTCAAAGCTCACCCCTCTGGTCCTGCAAAGGCCTCTCACTCCACAGTCCAGTTTTGCTTTGTCCTTTCACCCACATAGCAGACCTTTATCCAGCAACTGCTAGGGGCTGGGGGCGCTGTGGTCAGTCTGAGTGGGGTTGGGGACGGGCAATGCTGTCCCTGCCCTCACTGAGCTTATAGTCCAAGGAATGTTTGATTAAATTAACCAGTCATATCAGGTAATACAGCCAATGATGGGTCCAGATCAGACACTCACCTCAATTAAAAGTGATACTTATAATTTGTCCTATATTTTATCCATATTTGTCTTTCTAGAGTTTTCTTCCTTGGAGCCACACAGAATAAGGCTTACCTCTCTTCTGCAAGAAGTTGAAGGTTTTTAAAAACAGCCACCTTCTCCCTCTGAGTGATCTCTCCTCCAGGCTAAGGAGACCCAGCTCCTTCAATGCCCTGACATGATTATGAATTCCCCAAGCCTTTGTACTAGTTAGGCTTTGCTACAAGTGACTGACAACCTAACCAATAATGGTTTAGACAAGATGTGAGTATGTTCTTATGTCTAAAATTTCAGGGAGGTGATCTATGACTAGTATGACCCTGCACAACACCACAGAGCCAGGCTCCTTCCAGCTTGTTCTTTTTTTGTACATAGCTTCCATCTCAAGATCTGAGTGTTAGCACCCAAGCTCTAAGCAGCAGGATAGAGAAGGGGGCAGAAAGACCCAAGTGTGCCGGTGTGCTATCCATTAGGAAAGGTGTCCAGAAATCACCAATCCTGCTTATATCTCATTGATCCAAACTTAGTTGCATGCCTGCACATCTAAGGAAGAGAGATTGGGAAATGGAATATTTTCTAGAGAGCCATATGCCCTGCTAAACCTTGGAGGTACTGCTGCTTTAGAAAATGAGTTAATGGATACTGGGGACAACCAACTGTATTTAGCATACCATCCCATTTTTCCCTTTTGTCACTCATGAAGTGCTGTGGCCAAAGCTAGCAGAGCCATCCATTTCTGCCTTCATTATCCAAGCATATCCTTTGATTTCCTCACTTCTGGATCAGACCAGCATCATATCCCCTCAGGGGCCTTAAGGAAAATAATTTTTGCCTCTTTTTGGGGGCTTGTGGTAGAAGGAAATTTAGGCACCAATTTTTGTTGCTGTTGTTCTGTTGTTGTCTTGCTTTGTGTAGTCTTACCCAGGCACAAAATATTTATTAATGCAGTCTCAGATCATCTGGACCATTTTCATAATCACATTGTACTGCTGACCAGTATCAGGAATTGAGTTTCTCTGCTAGTAGCAGATATCCAACTAGCAGGATAACTAGTTAAGGGTTTATTCTTTCATATAAAGGGAGTCCAGAGGTAGTACACTTCAGAGCTGGTATAGAGGTCCATAACAGCATCAGGGACCCAGTGCTACCTTGTTGTTTTTCTCTGACACGCTTACTCATGTCCATCATCAATCATGATGGACACGAGCCACACAATGTGGCTGCTAGAGCTCCAGCCGCTACATCTATTCTAGGCAGGAAGAAAGGGTAGGGCAAGAAGCAAAAGAGATATCCCTCCTACATGAGTCAGTACCCTTTAAATAGCTATCTTAAAAATTATTTACAAAGAATCCCATTTACATTTCATTGTCCAAAACTTTTTGGGGGGGAAGCTGGAAAATATAGTCTTAGCTAGGCACTTTGTTGCCGCAAATAAAATTCAGGTTTTATTATTAAGGAAGAAGGGAAAATAGAAATGGGTAGGCAACGCCCACACAGTCCCTGCCTACTGCACATTATTGCTAAGTCATGTGTCTGTCCTCTGTCTCGTACCTACAGTTAGATATTTGTACCCAAGCAGAGCACCCTAAACCTTATCTTATTAGAAAGTGCTCATTTCAGCCTATGAAAATCTTGTTAGATCCAATATACTCATTATTCTTCAGAGCTAAATCATCTATAAATGAAAGTTAAGCGAGCCAGCTGTTGAAATGCTCTTTCTGACTTTATACCAGTTGGTGAAATGATGAAGAGATGGTAATAATCTATCTCCAAATATTTTTCTCTGATGCCTCAGCTTCAAAGATTTTCATCTCTTATTCCATAACTCTGAGATCTTTTTGAACAATTTTGCTTTTTCTTTTTTGCAGAGACTTTTTATTGCTAGGAAGATGTAATTTTTACTTCAAAGAAAATTTTTTAGTTTATCTTCCCCTTTTTTCATTTTACCAAGTGTAAATGGCAATGCTATTAAAGTGTTACTGGCGTCCACCTCAATACTGTTATGTTCTTAACACCCCCCCCCCGCCTTTTCAGAAAACCTTTAAACTAAAGCAAGAATTCTTTTTGCAGCATAAACTTTGCGTGGTCAATTATCAAGTCTCTGCTCCTTTTTGAGAGCTTTGGAGTAATCTTTCTCAATGAGTATATCTTTTTTTTTCAATTAGAAATTTTAGATCAGTATATAATCCTCTGGGTAGGGAGTTGTTTCATTTTTTCTTTTTAATTGAGAGTTAATAATGTCATTGATCTTGTTCCATATTTTGAGGGGTTTTTTAAGATATAGAAATAATGACATTGCAACAATAACCACAAAAACGAATGGATTATTTTGAACCTTAAAAATAGTGCTAAATAGTGGGAGAAACACTGCAATCACTAATTCCAGACCCCCTCTCTGGAGTCCTTATTTACAAAATATTCTTTCAGCTCCTTTTCTCTCACAATAGGAATTGATGGCCCTTTGCAACATTTTAAAATCTGTGTACTCTCTGTTGAGGGTAAAGGGGCCCAGCCTTCTCCCTGAGGGGAGGGGAAATTCTTTGCATTCTTTCCTGATGAATCACACACACACACACACACACACACACACACACACACACACGGCATGGTTTCTCAGTGGCTCTATGGTGGGATACCCTGTTACAGGCTGAGATCTCCAGTCTTGAACTCTGCCACTTATTCACTGTGTGCATTTGGGCCTTAGTTTCCTTTCCTCTTAAATGGGGATGGTGATACCTACTGTGCAGGGTTTTCAGGGTTAATAAGATAACATAGGAAGCATCTAAAATACAGGAGATCCTCATTAAAGATGAGATAAATAGGATGAGCTAGTCATCTTTTTCTTCTTTCCATGTTCCATTGTCAATGCACCATGTTGAATATCGTAGTTTGCAACACACTGCTTTGTAACTATTATAACACGAGAAATATTGAGCTGACCTGGTGTACCTGCATGCAATGGTGCATGCATTGGTAAGCAGTGGCAGGAGCAGGACAAAGCATTCACTGAATGAGTTTCATGTGTCAAACACTGTCCAGGTGTTAGCACTTTTATTTCTCACAACCGTCTATGAATAGTATTGCCCTAATTTTGAGGAACAAGAGGCTCCAAGAAGTTAAGTCACAAAGCTAGTTAGTACAGAGTTGACAGTAAATGTTCTCTTTGTGTGTCAGAGGCTTATGCCCTAGGGTAGGCAGAATTCTGAGATGGCCCCCAAGATTCCTACTCCTCTGATGTCCACATTCTGTCTAATCCCGTCCTCTGGAGTGTGGGTGGGACTGTGAATATGAGGGTAGAGTCAGTCCTGTGATTACATTATGGTGTTTAAGACTACTCCATCTTGGCAGAAGTCAGGGAGATTCTCCTGCTGGCTTTGAAGAAATAGGCTGTCATGTTATGGCTAAGACCTGAGGGCAATCTCTAGGGCACTCTCAGCTGGCTACCCCTGGCCAACACCTACCAAGAAAAGGGACCTCAGTCCTACAACCTCAAATTACTGAGTTTTGCCAACAATCTGAAGCTGGGAAGAGGATTCAGATGAGAACCACAGCATGGTCAACATCTTGACTTCAACCTTGTGAGACACCAAGCAGAGAATCCAGACTTGCCGTGTCAGGACTTCTGACCAACAGAAACTGAGTTAACCAATGGGTGTTGTTTTAAGCCTCTAAGTTTGTGGGAATTTATTACACAGCAACAGAAAACCAATACATACTCTTTCTACTAGGCTCTGCTGGACCCACAGTCAGGAAATGGGAGTTTCGGATTCTATCTTCACCTTCACTGGCTACCAGCCCAGACAGCTAGGTCAATTTATTTATTTATTTTATTAAATAAATTTATTTATTTATTTTTGGCTACATTGGGTCTTTGTTGCTGCACTCAGGCTTTCTCTAGTTGCAGAGAGCGGGGGCTACTCTTCGCTGCGGTGTGCGGCCTTCTCACAGCGGTAGCTTCTCTCATTGTGGCTCATGGGCTCTAGAGTGCAGGCTCGGTAGTTGTGGCACACAGGCTTAGTTGCTCCGCAGCATGTGGGATCTTCCCGGACTAGGACTCGTACCCGTGTCCCCTGCATTGGATTCTAAAGAACTGCACCACCAGGCAAGCCCGTCAATTGATTTTTAAAGAGGAGCCAGTAATACTTGTCTTGCCTCCTTGATATGTCTTGCCTTCAGTCCTCTGAAATGGTGGACTTTAATGTTCTTGGTGGCATATAAAGGGCTACCCAAAGTGATGTCTGAAATGTTTAACAACCAGTCCAGTGCAGAGGGCAACCAATCAGAAAGAATGCTGGCCAGAAGCAGAAGGCTCACACTGGTGCATGCTGGGAAACATACCTCATAGGGCAGGTGGAAAAGGTATTTCCAGGTTCAGATATTGATGTGTGCGAGCCCAAGATGGTGTCAGGAAGGAGGGAGGTTGAGCACATAAAGGAGACACCTCCACTCAGCAACTCTCCTGTTCTGTGTGTCTCATAGTTTTGCTTTCACATTATTTTCTGTAAAGTCTCTCATATTTTCAACAACCCTCATGTCAACATATTCCTCCTAGAATAGACTCTACTATTAGAGAATGAGCATCCCTTACCCTCGCCCCACTGCTGAGAAACGATGGGGTCATTAGCTCTTCCCTGAGTCTGCTTGAGCAGACGGAAAGATTATTTAATGCTCAAATGTATACCATTGAACGAGAAATGAGAGGCTGCTTCTTTTACAGTGTCATTCACATTTATTCAGTTTGACTGTGTAGATGCAAATTTTGATCTCCAAATCTCCACCTTTTCCCTGTAGATACTTTGCTTTTTTCCTGCAGGTATTTTTGTCTTATTTCCTAGGCTCAAGCTTCCCAAGTATCTCAGTTGCTTTAGTGGCTTAATTGTGCAGTGGCATATTTAAAAGTCATTATTTTCATCATCTATTAAATACAGCCCAGAACAGTTTAAAAAATTGGGTGAGGCATTTTTGCAAAAGCATTTATGATGTGGGCTGCCAAGGAATGTGCAGCTGCAGGAGCTTCTTTCTCTAATCTCAGACTTTTACTTGAAAAAGTATTAAGGGTGGATACCTGCCGAAGAGGAACCAATTTGATCTCCCAAGAGCTAAAAGCACTGGAGAGAGAGACACACTTTGTTTGAACACGCTGAATCTATTGATCCTGGGAAGTGTTAGCACTTACAAAGTAACCGTTTTATATTGAAATGAGCTGCCTTAACTTGGACTGCACCTGCTATCTTACTAGTTCTTAACAGCTTTAAAGAGTGTATCCTGAGCAGTGGGGTATTGGCAAATGTTTAACAACAAGATGGGGGATGGGGGGAGGCGCACCTGATTTGCTACATTTGCCAATTTCCTTGGTGCAAACACTCCCACCATAGCTGATTTCAACCTGCCAAAGTGAGATTGCTGAACGCAGCACTGGGAAGAAATGTGCAGTGGCACATCATCGTATAATAGTTTTATCAAACAGATGCAATAGACAAAAAAAAAAAATCTCAAGAGCAGAGATAATAGTAAAATGAAGTGAAGTTATTAGGAAATGATGATCTTTAAGTATTTGTTACTTTTTAAAAATATATAGTTTATTTAATTGTAAGTTTATATCATTTACATTTTAATAATGGCCATGGTTGATAACCAGCTCCAGCATACCACTGAGCCAGAGTCAAGAGGATTGACTATGTAACTGGATGATAAAATTGGCATCATTCTGCTTCAGTGCTGGTAGAACTCCAAGAAAAAAGCAATTGGTTCCAAGTACCCCCTGTTAACATACGAGGTGCTAGACCACCCATGTGGGATTTGCAAAGGGGCTGACCCCAAGTTGGCTTTGCCAGCATCACACCTTCTAGTTGGGTGGAAGAAGTGAGAGAGAATTTCTTTGGAAAAGTTGTTGTGTGTGTCAGCACAAACAACAGGGACTTTCAGGGGATGTCTCAGAGAACTTATAAACACCCTTGGAGTTTGGAAACATAAGGACTGATGTCTGACACCCACTAAGAATGGTAAGTGTAAAAGCTGTGGTGGTGGACACACCACTGTGTCTGGTTGCGGAGTAAGGAGGGCTGCAATGGGACAAACTTCACTTCAAGCGATGGTGGGAAAAGGTGAGTGTTTCCTGGAGCTCAGACTGGACCATGTAAAAGGGAGTCAGCCTGGAGTTGCCTTAGAAGGGGTCCTCCCCAAATAGCTAAGTGGCTACCTGGAGGGATGATGTGACCCTAACGGAGGAGTAAGTGCCCAAATGTCTTCCAAGAGGCAGTGTTAATCAGACTGCTGACTATGGCATGGTGGTGGCAGTCAGAGGTCCCAGCCAAGGATCACTGTGGAGCCAGCAACAACCAGGCCTGAGAGGAAAGAATCAGCTTTGAGCACCTGCCTTGCCTGGGCCACCAATGCCGTGTCTCAGCTCTTCCTTTCATCTTCTCTAGCCTTTGATCCAACCCTACCAGGGTCAGAAACAGCAGCTAGAGGAAAGATGAGAGGAGAAAGAAAGCAAGGAAGGGGGATAAAAACAGCGCTGTCCATGTCCAAATAAATCTACACAAAAAGCTTTAACTTGGATAAAGATGATTTTTACAGTGCACTGGACTATAGTCATCTACTTATAGACGGGATTGTTTTAAATGCCAAAATGAAGGCACTATTCATTTATTATCCAAGAGCAATAGAAAAAGCTAGACAATATTTTACCTGGTGGAGGGAGGGAAGAAATCCAGAAATTAAATATCAAGAGTGGTGGAAGAACAAAGCTAGAGGTTTAGTGTCTCCTTACAACCTATTAATGTGACATCAGTCTGTCAACCAATTACAACTGTATCTTTTTGAAGATTTTCTTTAATATGTTAAGGTCTTCGATACTATAACCAATTGCTGTTTAAAAGGATGATAAGTTAAGTCACATTTGTCAGTATGGAGCCTTTTTTGAGAACAAACAACAATAAAAACTTAGAGTAACTTTTGGAATTAAATATTGAAGTACTCCACAAAGATGAGTGCCAAACTTGTCATCCTCAATTCTAATTGGTAAATCTTAGTCCCAAAAGGATAATAGGAAAAGATAAACTGAATTATAAAAGTTAGAGTGAATGTAATTTTCCATAGACTGTCTAAACACTACAGAACAAAGAGTTAAAAAGTGAAAATAAAAATACATAATTATTTTCAATTACAGAACACTAAATAACTAATTCCTTCTGAATTCCCTAAATTACAGTTTGTTTGGAACTGTACAGAATTACAGAATACACAGCCATAAAATTCTTCCTAAAAGGAATTTCAACGTTTACTTAGTTTCATGAATGTAAATGTCATTTTAGGGTAAAAGAGTTATTTTGGGGGGATGCGCTGGGAGCAAATGTAAAAACCCCCAGGTTCCATGAAACAGTCTTACGTCTGTTCCACTCACTAGTAGAAATTATATTTGCAACAATGACTAAACCCAGAAAATTCTGTGAGGTTACCGGTCACAGAGGCCACACATGATCTTCCCAGGAGAGGTATGTTACCAGGTGAAAGCCTTCACTCAGACCATGTTGTCTAAAGAAGGAAGCAGGTTGGTAGTAACAACTGTGTAGTGACAGAAGCCAAAAGTGGAAGGAGAAAAAGTGATATAACAACACTGTGAGGTCCCTTTCAATTTGCAAATTGATGGGCATGCAAACTGAAATGCCCACATGAACTAGGAGGAACATTAAAAGAAAGACAAGCAGGCAGTTATGAGAAAAGACAACAGTACAAATGCTGCAAAAAATAGCAATTGACACCTGCTTCAGCGGCAGGGGCAGTAGGAAGTAGAGAGGAGTGTGGGGAACTGAAGACCGTGTGGCAGGGGACACTTGGTGACTGAGCCATAGGAGAAAGTGGATCCAGAAGCCGAGAATCCAAGATTTGTAATGCCCTGATTTTTTCAATGTTACCAACTAATTTTAAGAGTTGAGGGACTTCCCTGGTGGCTCTGTGGTTAAGAATCCGCCTGCCAATGCAGGGGACATGGGTTCGAGCCCTGGTCCGGGAAGATCCCACATGCTGCGGAGCAACTAAGCCCGTGCGCCACAACTACTGAGCCTGCGCTCTGGAGCCCGCGAGCCACAACTACTGGAGCCCGCGAGCCACAACTGCTGAAGCCCGCACGCCTAGAGCCCGAGCTCCGCAACAAGAGAAGTCACCACAATGAGAAGCCCGCGCACCACAACGAAGAGTAGACCCCGCTTGCCGCAACTAGAGAAAGCCTGCGCGCAGCAACCAAGACCCAATGCAGCCAAATAAATTAATTAATTAATCAAAAAAAAAAAGTTGAAAATACCATGTTGACCAAATAAAAAATGGATGCTCTATGATCCATGGTATGTGATCAAAATATTTTTTTAGATAACAATAATGCTAATCATAACAATTTGGTATTGTTCAGATTCTTTTATAGTGCTTACTAGTGCCTAGAACTGTGCTTCACACGTATTAATCTTTTTCATTCAAATTAATACATAGCACCACACTAACAACAAAAGTGTCGAATGTAAATTTCATGGCTTTGTTTCATGGCATTTCATGGGGATTAAAATGTCCCACTAAGTCATCTTTTCCCTAAATTTTGCCCATTTAAAACTCTTTTTACATAAAAACAAAAAGTGATTGTACTTTGAAAAAGATATAGCAAATGCTGAATATTATATTATGGCCTCATTTTTCTGGGTTCTCTGAGATATTATTTAAAACATTCACATAAAGTTACTGGAGGCCAGTTAGGTTGAGAAAAGAAAAAGTTGAAGAGGTAAGAGGAAAAAGAGGAGAACAAAGACTGAATGTATGTATTTTACTTTTTTCTGTAAAGTCAGCCTTAGATTTCCTATTTCAGGAACTGAGGTCCTTATGGGTCACAAAATTAATAAACACACACCCAGAAAGATACAATGAAAATAGTTTTCTTTTTTTAAATAAAAAGCTTTTGTTCCCAGCAAACAACTTTATAACTCTTTAATTGAATGTGTTTTCTAAGAGTACCCATAGAGATAGCATACAGAGGCAAAATTCCATTTTAAAAGTTTTTGTGGATTTTTCAAATCAGTTAGTCATAATGGAATTGGGTTTAATGGCTATAATGAAATCATCGCTAGAAATAATTGTTTTCAATTTAGAGGCCTTGGAGATGAATTAGACTTGATGTCCAGTTGCTGAAGTGAGCTAGCTGGGAAGTATATTGATCTCAGTAGGAAATACACAAAGAATTCAAACATTCTTGCCCTCCCTAATTTCTGTCATTTCCCTGGGATGCAATATTGCTTTTGATTTAATATTTTGGCTGGGGGGAGGGGCAGTTTCAGAGACTTCTACTTGGCCTTTCTCCGGACTCTTTGATAGCTCTGACCACACCGGCCAATGCAGAAATCAGCCAGCTACCAAGTATATATATCTATTCCAGTTATATTTGGGGACCAGGAAATGACCACTGCATGGGTCCATGGTCCCAGTGGGCTCACCAGTGGCCAGGACTCCATTTCTTACCTGGCCCCCATGTGACCACATGCTAAAAGGGAGCTAAGGGCAATGCTTTGGTCCCTGGGTATCAGTGTCCCTTCTCCCTAGTAACTGGCCACAGATTTCTTTAGGGAAGGATGGGGGAGTCATTAGTGTGTTCACTTGCTGTGGTGGTGTAGGGTTTTTCTTCCTGGGGACCGAGTCTCTTCTTTAGCCACTGGGTTCCAGATTCGAAAACTGGCTCAGGTTCAGAAACATTTTATTGGGATGAGTGCCCTTAGCTTCCTGATTATCCATCCTGGATTTCTTTTGACTTTATGGATTGAGTTGTACCCTCCTTGGCTGCCCATCTATTTTTCCATCAGAGATACTGTATTCTAACAGTATCCGTAATACACTGAGCACAGACCCCTCTGTCTGCCTTTATGACTTTGCCTCTCATTACGATAATTGTGTCTACTTGGGGGGCCTATCACACCCATCGCTACCAGAGATGGCCTCTCCTACCATCAGGTCTGGCCTATAGGGGACGGCCACCACTGAAGTTCTTAGGGGCGCTGGTGCCCCTCTCACCATCATATCCCTCTTGCTTGGCAAATGATGCTCTTCCCTTTCTCCTGTAGAACAAAGGCCTCTGGTGGTTTCCTGGTGTTACATAGCACACCCACTGCAGCATGCCCATTTCCCCGAGCTTTTAAACTCCTTCTCCCCCATCACAGCAATTCTGGCACACCTATCTCACTTAATGTGCTTCATTGCATTTTCCAGGAGGCATCCAGGAGCCATCTCGTGGGCGCCTTGCCAGGGTGTTAATCCTCTATCCTGGATAACACTCCCTTATTCAACCTTCCTTCCACTACCCTTCCACAAGCACTCACAGCATCCAGACACGTGCACCTCCATCGGCCCCCGCCCATTCACCTGCTCTTTGGGGGTCTAGTCCCTTTCCTCCCTCCTCAGGTCCAATATGCCCTTGGCAGGGTTATGTTGTGACTGAATTCTACCTACTGACCTCGTAGCAAGCCAGGGGAAGGGCTACCCTTAAATAAGAAGAGTGGGCCCCTTGTGCAGGCTCAGTGGGTTCAGGGGAATCTGGGAATTCATGACTCTCAAGCACATCAATCCAGATGTCCTGTCCATGTGCCAAGGTCACTCCCCTCCTTTCCCCTCTATCCAGGGCCCTGACCTTGGCATAACAGATCTGCCTTGTTTGGGAGCCTAACCTCCTTTTGAGCTCTGCTACTGTCATGATTAAGTACTCTGGTCCTCAGCTTTCTCTGCCCTCCCTCCAAAAGATGAGAGCCACTTTATGCTGCCAAGGAGGCTGTCTCTGGCTTTCATTCTTAGCTTTTAAATGTCAGTCACTCTTGGTTTTTTGTCCTAATTGTTTTTTCGGGAGTGTCAGTTGAGTTTGGGTATAGCCAACCAATTCTACCATCCTCATAGTTACCCTTTCTCACACATTTCTCAAACTCCTACTACACCACACCAATTAGTGATTCCTGTTACACTGGTCACCAGTTTACCATCCTAGTTCACCACTGGCAAAGGTGTTAACAATTGCAGTGCTGCCTTGTACCAGAGGTTACCTGGGTACCACCTACCCCAGTGATGGAATTCGAATTGCCAGCCAAGCACTCCAAAATTCCATCCCAGCATCTGCTCTCCCAACCATTCCTGGTACTAATTGGCAATGGTTGGGTTCTCCAGGAAGCAAAGTCTGAGATGGAGATTAGAATTCGAGAGTTTTACCGTGGAGCCTCTTGGGATCACCTCGCAGAATAGGAGAGATGAAAGCAGGATTGAGCAGAGAGAGAAGTCAAGTTGTGTTGCAGTTTCAACCAAGTCTGCAGCTGACTCTACAGGGCTCTCTAAAGCTAGGATGACCTTTCTATGTTGTCCTGAGTCGACAGGAGAGGCCAGCCTTTATATCCCAACACTGATCAGTCATTGCATGCAGGCGTCCCGGAAAAGGGCCTTGACCTTGGGTGAGGCAGCTCTCTTCAGCCCATGCAATCCCCAAAGGGGGCTGACCGTTGAGGGCTCTCTGCTGGAAGCACTCCCAGCATCTGGGAGAGTTAAGCCCTTCATCCCTGAAAGGGGTTCTGGGTGGTACGTCAAAAGTGTCCACCACACTCCATATTCGAGACTATCTTAGACAGATATTCCTGGCTCAACGGATCACTCTTTGCAAAGGTGGATATTCATATGAAACATTTGCAGAAAGGAGCCAAATAACACTGTGGTTCTGAAATTTACTTCCCAGGTATTGCCACTCACTTTTTAGCTTCCTTTCCCAGAACCCTCTATCATCTGCGGTGCTCTCGATTCACACCAGCATTCTCTAAACCAACAATCCAGGGGCAAGACTCTGTGCCTTTAGGGACACTAGGTCCTAAGGCTGAAATTGCCTTTCTTCCTTCTCCATCTGGTTACCCTTTAAGACCTAGCTCAAATGTCACCTCCACGGTGACACTTTCCTCTAGTCCCCTAGACCAGAGCTATTTGCAATCTTCTTTTCTACAAGAAAAGAAGTGGTAGTAGAGTACTTAGCAGGCCATATTCATAATGCAAAGAGCTAAACTTGAGAGCCAGACTCCCCCTCAATTTGAATCCTAGCTCTGAGACTTAGTAGCTGTGAAACCTTGAGCAAGTTATTTAACCTCTCCCTGTCTCTGTTTGCTCATCTGTAAAAAAGGGCTCTGCTTGATAGGGTTGTTGTGGAGTTTAATGAGGTATAGGCACAAAGCACTTAGAACTGTACAAGGCACATAATTTAGGCTCTATGTCTCTGCTATTACCTCACTGTAACTATTCTAGATTGTGCTTCGTTTGTTGGCTCATCAGGGCCCAGGACCATTTCTTATTTGCCCTTTAGTAGACAACACTTAGACAGTGCCTGGCACACAGAAGATAGCAATAAACACTCGTTGACTACAGGTGACTATTTATCTAAGGCCTAGAAATCTGTATCTAGCACGAGGAAGATAATGAATTGCCATCACTAAAAGCTAACAATATCATACATCACAAACTCGAAGAAATACATTTCCCTTGTGATGGCAGTGTTAAACCAGTGTCTCCCTAAGTGTCTTTAATGAAACACCAGTCCTGCAAAATAATCCACAAAAATGAATTTAGTGGCCAAATAAGCTTGGGAAATGGTACACACACAATTGGATTCACATCAGAATAATAAAGGCTCTGAGAAGTTCTGTAGGGATGTGGAGTGTTAATAGACAGGCACAAGTTCTTTGATATTTCTCCCTTTAAGAATTAGAGTTTATTTCCCCTCCTGTTGCATAAAGGTTGAACTTAGGGACCAAATTCTAATGAATAGATTATGGCAGAAGTGACAATGTGTTGCTCCCTGTCATGAGGTGAGATTATAAAAGGTTTTGGAGTCTTCTCCTTGTTTTCTCGCTTGGATCACTCACTCTGGGAGAAGCCAGTTGCTGTGTGTCAAAGAAAAGCCCAGGCAGCAAAGAAGGAATGCCTCCCTCCATCAGCTACATGAGTGAGCCTTATTGGAAGTGAACCCTTCAGTCCCAGTCAAGCCTTCAGATGACTGCAGCCCTGGGCTGCATCTTGACTGCAACCTATGAGATACTCTGACCCAGAACCACCCAGTGAAGCTGCTAAATTTGGGGGAAGTTTGTTATGTAGCAATAGATAACTAAAGCATAATGAGGCATGTTTAACTGTATATAATCCAGTGTTTGACCCTGGACCCTGTTCCATGCAGTACCCATCAACACTGCAGCCCACACACTTGTTAGAATGTTAAAAATCACTTTACAATTACATACTATCAAGTTTCTCTGAAGCTTGTTTTAAATCTTTTAGAAATAAACTTTTTTGTCTTTTTAAATTGTTCTACAATTGATACTTAAAAAAAAACCCCTCTGTCATACTATTCTCTCTAGGTTTTTTAAAGATCAGATTTAACATCTTTGCTTTGCTAAAATGCCACCTTCTCCTTGTAAGAATAATTTATTTTAATTGCATTAACCATAAATTCATGTGTGGCTTTAAAAATACATTGCAAGTTTTATTACTGAAGTGCATTTTAATGTGTCTTATTTAAATTATTTTCTATCAGATTCGAATCAAGTATTAAATATTTTATCTAAAATAAAAGAATTTGAGCACTTCCTAGAAGTGATTCTTTCTCAAAAGAAAAAAATCTTTCCAGTTTAATGATATTACTATATCAGCTTTTTAGATGCTCACTTAAAAAGAAATGAATACCTCTAAATAAATAATAAAATCAACGGTGCAGGCTTTGTTTTAGTATGTTCAGATCTACGCCTCATAAATATTCAAAGGACCCAGAGGTTAATCAGTATTGTCCTTGGGTGGTTTATCAGAGTTTTAGGTTGTCCATAATAGGCTTGCTTTCAAGTTCAATGCAGTCAGTGTGGCATCTGCTTAATTATAGCTTTTTAGACATTTCAATTTCCTCTACTTACTTTGCGTGAAGAGAAGCCCTTTGAAGCTCAAAGACTTAGCCACCTCCCTACTTTATAAAGCAGTTTTGAGAGAGCACAGATTTTCACCAGTTAAGAGAAAGCAGACATTTTCTGCCATGGCATTACGGGAAGAGCTGGATAGAGAGGCTGAGTAGGGAGACTGCATCTTTCTCTGTTCCTGAACCACATCTCCCCAATTTGTCTTCATCATTTTCTTTGAAGTGAATATCTAGACCACCAGACACATCAATTTTCAAATGTAAGAACCAAACACATCCCAAAGCCAAATGTAAAGAATTTTTAGTTTTACCACCTAATCTCTGATCTTCTGTTTTACATTAACTTAATCTCTGATCTTCCCAAATAGTTTGAATAATTGAGAGGACCTAAATGACAGTTAAAGGGTACAATTTCTTCATAGTTGGTTAACTTTATTGAGCTACTTTTCTTCAGTTCCACAGTGAAATTAATGACAGTATAATACAATATGTATTTCTATTATTTATGGTTGTGGGCTTTAGAATTGTATGGAGTATCAGGGAAGAGGGATAAATTAGGAATTTGGGATTAACAGATAACACACTACTATATATAAAATAGATGAACAACAAGGACCTACTATATAGCACAGGGAACATATTCAATATCTTGTAATAACCTAAAATGGAAATGAATCTGAAAAAGAATATATATATATATATTTATATATATATATATGTAACTGAATCACTTTGCTGTACACCTGAAACACTGTAAATCAACCATACTTCAATTTTTAAAAAATAGATAAATAAATAAATAAGAATTGTACGGATTCTAAGACAGCACTACTAATAGACAGCAATGAGTTAAGCACTGTGTTAGACCATTTACATATATCATCTGTCTTTATCCCCAACACAGTCCTAGGAGATGAGAGATATTTTTAGCTCTGTTTTACAAGAAGGAAACTGAGGCTCAGAGAAGTAGCTTGTATCAGAGCTTAGAGTTGAAAATAGATTTGTCTTGACATCAGAATCACAAATACCTATAGGAACTATTATAACTTTGTTACAATAATTTTTGTCCCTTAAATTATAAAAACATCTGTTTATAGGACATCTTTTAATTCAATTGTTACCTATAACCACAGACTCCGATACAAAGACAGAAGGTGCAGCTGGCATTAAAGATTGTATCTGCTTTCCCGTTATACCTTTAAGCACGTCAGGTATATCAGTTCTATGATCAACTGTGATAACTAGAGAAACAACAAATGCCCCAGAGGAAGCATTTTCTAGTGATTATATCATAGATACATAATAATATCTTTATAAGCTAAGCAGGAAAACATTCTCAGAAGCATATTGTTCAGGTCAGTGATTTTAAAAGAATTCCATAGGATGAATAGCCCCTCTGTCAGAATAAAAGTTGTGGAGCAAATTCCATTATAATTCTCTTTTCTCAGTCACTTGGAACTTTCTCAAAAAGTCTCTTTCCAAGTGAAGCTGTCCCCGGTGGCTGCCTCCCAAATGTGATTTTTTTCTTTAAGTTAAAGGAAAGTTTGTTTCTCCATCCAAGAAGGAAATAGTTATTCAACCACTTTTTTTCAAAGGCTTTTAAGTATAAATACCTCAAAACTCCCACTTTTAAATACTTAAGATTTCATGTAAAATTAGGTAGCACTCGATTATTCTTTTTGTTACGTCACATGAGAAATTAGGAAAACAATTCATCTAGAATTTTACAAAGTTCAATAAATTGTCTCTATATTCAAATCTGGAGTAAAAGCAGGACTGGTTTTATAGAGCTACAGTTGGATTGAACTTCACTAAACATTTGACTGAAGTTTCATTCACAGTGGTTTATCTATATAACCAGTCATGGAGTCAAGATAAAGCGTCACAGCTTCCTCTGTTCACATGCCATTAAGGCCTGTGACATAGCTGGCAAATCTATCCCTGTAGTATCAATATTTGCCTCTGTGCCTTTGGTAATATGCCTCTACTGAGAGGTGTTTTTTTTTTTTTAAGGTGATCTCAGCAGCTGCCTAGGAACTCAGATGTCAAGGTCTCCTCTGGGCCTTCAGATTGACCAAGTAAACATCTCTACCCCACCTACCTAACCAGAGAACGCAGACGCTAGGTCTCTGCATGCAAATTAATTCCCAAGTATCGTTTCAGAAAACTTTGTAAGGCAAGCACACACATGCAGCTATTTCAAAAAGCATTTCACCTGCAAAATCTGTTGAACTGGACATTGTCAGATATTATTCAGAACAAAGTTTAAAAAATCACTTTGTAGCATGTAAAGTATAAGAAGTGTAAACCGGCCAGCAAATTCATAAACAATCCAAACTCAGCAAAATGTCCTGATCACCTGAGCTGTTTGCTTGGGCCTGCTACCAGAACTCTAAAACTAAACTGTGCTGCCATTGTTGTAGCACTTTATAAGCAATACAGATCAAATGGGATCGAAAACTGTATATTGCTTTAGATAAACTGGTTTGGCTGCAAATTACCAAAAAAAAAAAAAAGTGGATTGAACAAGCTAGAAATATTTCTCTTGTGTTTAAAAAGTCTGAAGGCAATTGATCTTGGTTGGAATGGCATTCCCCAGTGGCAGGAACCACCTCCTTCCAGGTGGTTGCCTGGCTGTGTGAAGCTTCCATTCCAAGATCACTTCATGTTCAAAGATGGCATCTAACGCTTCAGACATCGTATTTCCATTTCAGTCTGTGGGAAGAAAGCATGAAGAAGGGGCATGCATTGGCTCCTTTCTCCCAGCATTTGGACTAGCACTTACTCACATGGTCTCACCTGGCTACAAGGGAAGTTAAGGAATGTAGCCTTTATTCTGGAAAGACATATGTCTAACTAAGACCCAGGACTTCTCTTTTTGAGAAGAAGGAAAGAATGGTTATTTGAGGTAAAACTGTGATTAATGGATAAAATAAAATAATAAAGTTATAGTGATTACCAAAAATGAGGAGGAGTGGTAGGCTGAGATATTCGAATTGAATTAAGCAAGAACACAAAAATCTATGACTGTGGGCTATTTTCTTTTATCCATTACTTTCACAAGGTCTTCTAAAGGTCTTGGAAGTCGAACATCTTGAAAGTTAAGATCTAGCTTAAAGATCTGCACGTTCCAAAGCGAAGTGGATATTTGTCGATTAATGAGAAATTCAGATTGTGTAGTTAGTAATCTCAAGGTTGAGAAAATTCCACATTAAATCAAGAGTTGTCCTGGTTGCTACTCTATGGTATGTTTATGCTTAAATATTTATGATCTCTCAAAAAGATCTTATTCCTAAGAAAATATGTGTCATGTCATCCTAGCTATTTAGCACTTGGCTTTAGTGTACATTGTTCAAATATTTTAACAACCTAAAATTCTCACTTTCCCCTACATTTTTCTATTTAAACAAGAGAAACGGTATTTTGTTCAATTAAATATAAAAAAATTGAGTACATACTGTTTAAGAATGCAAGTGATTTCCTTAGAAAATACATAATGAGTAATTTGAATCATCTTTAGATGGCTGTGGTTAAGAGTGCAGATTCTTCCATTTACTAAAGATGTGATGTCGGGTGATATAATTTCTCTGAGTTTCAGGTTTGTTTGTTTGAAATTTGGAAGAACCTATTTCAAAGGCTTTTCATGAGGATTAATGAGCTTATGTATGTATATTTGGCATACACTAAGAAGTCAATAAAATTTGAGGATGTATTATAGATCAGTATTGTCTGTTTCAATCCAACTACTTATACTTTTCTGCTAATGCTCAGCTTTTCCTTTCAAAAATTTCCAAGAAGTTGACAGATTAAGAGTTTTCAAACTAGGCCTACGTTTTAAAATTTGTTTAGTATTTATGAAATATTATATAATTATATATAAAAGCACACATTAATATGCTCTAGTAACAAAGTAAACAGGTAGAGGTTAGAGATATATGATTATGTGGAGTGAGCGCTATCATTCCCAGAACAACTAAAATATAAAAAGTCAAAATCAATATGCCTTTTTCTTTTAACGTTCATTTAATTTTTTTAGAATTACATGTTTATAATTTTCTCTTTGCTGAAAAGGATGTTCTCTTCAAAGATATTTTAGTAGTTAGTGCATTGAAATATATCTATGTCTACATTGATATTTACATCCACGTATTTTAAAGATTTTGCCACTTGCATGGAAATTTTGTCTTTTAATAACTCATCTGTGGTCCAAGACCTACAAAAGAGCCTTGTTCAGGATATAATGAACACAGGTACCAAGACTGCTTTAGCTTCCAGGTCCGAAGCCCAAGTTGTAACCGCATTTGCTATAATGGAGCAATATATTATCTTGGAATGAATTGTGGAAGCACTTTTCTTTGTTGCACTAACATAAAATTTTAGAGAATAAATATATCACAGCGAAAAACTGGAAAATGTGAAACACTGCATCATTTGTTTGCATTTTATATAAACATCAATATTGCTTTTTCCAAAGAAAATATGGAAGAATATTAATTCTGATAAAAAATAAGTATTGTTAATGAGCCAAGCACATGAGATATTTGTCTTACAATTTCATTAAATAAAAACTCCACTAATAAAGAATATTGTGTTACCTTTGGTTTCTATTCTGCAATTTTTTACATAGGCAAAACCTCCTCTGCTTTCCTGGGAACATGTTTCAATTAAGCACGATGAGCATGTTTCAATTAAGCACGATGAGCGTATTTCAATTAAGGCTTATATTTCATATGTAATTTCACAGATGTTAATGCCTACATCCATAAATACACTCAAGAGTCACATGGCTGTAAAAGAGGGCCCCATTCTCTGTTTCTGATAGTGCATATATGTAACCCCAAATGTGTACATAGCTAGCACTTAAAATTGACAAGTATTTCTTGTTGAAGTCATGTCAACATAATGCCAAACCACTATATGTTCTTGTCAAATTGCTGCCAGCTTTCCAGTCCAAAAATCTAAGCACTGCCTCATCTTAAAAGTCCCTTTACATAAGAATTAACATTAAAAATCCCACTCCTGGGCATATATCTGGAGAAAACTCTTAATTCGAAAAGATACATGCACCACAATGTTCACAGCAGCACAATTTATAATAGCCAAGACACGGAAGCAACCTAAATGTCCATCAGCAGATGAATGGATAAAGATGTGCTACATATATACAATGGAATACTACTCAGCCATAAAAAAGAATGAAATAATGCTATTTGCAGCAACATGGATGGACCTAGAGATTATCACAGTAAGTGAAGTCAGAGAAAGACAAATATCTTATGATATCACTTATATGTGGAATCTAAAATATGACACAAGTGAACTTATTTACAAAACAGAAACAGACTCACAGACACAGAAAACAAACTATGGTTACCAAAGGGGATAGCATGGGGAGGGATAAACAAGGACCTACTGTATAGCACAGGGAACTATATTCAATATCTTGTAATAACCTATAATGAAAAAGAATATATATATCTATAATTGAATGACTTTGCTGTATACCAGAAACTAACACAACATTGTAAATCAACTGTACGTCAGTTTAAAAAAAGAATTAACATTACAGCATCAATTTTAACCATTTTCTGGCTAATGGTTGTAGGTTGAAATGCTCCTAGAGATAAATGCAGAGAGAGGTAAAGTCAGCTCTTAATGATCCACTCTGTTGGAGGGATGCAGAGGCGTAGGTCATCCCAAATGACAGACCTTGGGAAAACCACTTCAGTAGCAGGCATTGTTGTGGTCATATCTGAATATGAGCTCTAAGAATCAATTCCAAGTTAAGGTCCTATTAATGCTACTTGTCCCAGGAACTTGAAGTAGTTGCCCAATGTCCCCAAGTTTCAGGCTGATGCTCACTCAATCATCTTCTTAAGTATTTGCTTTTCAGAGGACCTACTGGGACTTCAGCTGCATACAAAGTCAACAGCTGAGATGTTGACAAATATACTGGGAGGAAGATGTGGTTTTTCACTTGAAAGTAGCAAATGTGTTCCACTGGGTAATTGAATAGAAATGTCAACAAAACGGGAGTCTGCAAAAACTGAGCCGTCCACAGTCCTAAGAGTGTGCTGGCTGGCCGGTCCACAGAAAGGCTGATCTATTAGAGCTACTGGCTTATTTTCTTTTCACTCTGAGGCAGGGGTATAGCATGATCATAACATTAGAAGCATGAAAAAGTTATGGTCTAGCAAAAGCTTTCCGGTGATTGAATGAAACCTACCATTAGATTTTAGTTTAGGATTAAAACAATGAACTTGACAGGTTTCTTTTTTTCCAAACTGACCGTTTGACTTTTGTGTATTAAAACTGCTAAACTGATTTAATCACTACTACTCTTGACTTTCCTCTGAATGGTGTCTCTGAAGCGAAGCCACCCACATGGTTTTTCTCGTGCAGTCTTTTTTTTTTTTTTTAGTAAAACTTTTGGAAGCAACACAGCAACCTTGTTTTCTTTTATTTGGTTTCCGAATGATTGTAAACATGACATCAGTGTTTAAGGAGAACACCCTTTACAAAACTCAACGGAAATCCTTGTAGACAAAAAGATCGTGGCAAAAGAAGTATGTTTTCTCTTTTGTTCAGTAACAAGCTCAAAATTCCTTTCCCACTGGCTTAAATGTTGATTTGGTTTGCAGTCACTTTACAGATTTTAATCTTTGATATTTTTGTTTTAAGGTACCAGTGTGTAGTGGGTTGAATGTCCCCAAAAAGATATGTTCCAGTCCTAACCCCTGGAACCTGTAAATGTGACTTGATCTGGAAATAGTGTCACTGCTCATGTAATTAATTTAAGGATCTCATGATGAGATCATCCTACATTCAGTGTAGGCTCTAAATACAATGACGGCTGTCTTTATAAGAGAAAGGAGAGGGAGATTTGAGACACAGATACACAGAGGGGAAGATGGAGGCAAAGACTGACATGATGAGTCTGCAAGCCAAGGATTGCTAGTAGTCACCGGAAACTAGGAGAGAGGTATAGAACAGATTCTGCCAGAGTCTCCAGAAGAAACCTTCCCTGCCAATTTCTTGATTTCAGACTTCTGGTCTCCAGAACTGTGAGATAACAAATTTCTGTTGTTTAAAGTCTCCCAGTTTGTGATCATTTGTTATGGCAGCCCCAGGAAACTAACACACAGTGTATGCCTATACAGATCTTGGTACAGGTCTTTCTTTCCAGATGCTGTCAGAATATGTTAACAATTACAGCCACAGAGCGCAGAACAACTGATGCTTCACCACCAGCTGCTTTATCACAGAGATGAGTACCCATACAACCATTTGTTCGCATCAGTTGGTGGAAACACGTAGCCAGATAAAAAGCCAATGGTTTCCCTGAAAATATCACAGCATGATTTCTCCTATGCCTTCAAAGTACAGATTTCCTTGACCAGGTAAGGCCAACACTAACTACTACAGTTACAAACATGACTTATGACAAACCCATGTTCTCTGTGACAATGTAAGTCAGATGACAACATCTACCATGTCCTGAAGGCAGCACGTTGTTTGCCGAGCATAATCTAATTCTTCTTTCAATTGTTCTTAACTTGCATGGTATGAAATGACTTACCGCCCCTGGAAAAGAGGAATAAAGTTGAAAGGAAGGAAAGAGAGAAAGGAAGAAAGAAAGAAGGGAGAAGAGGGAGGGAGGGGGAGAAGAAGTGAAGAATGCACAGGAAAAAGAAGAAAATCCGAGGGAGAGAAGGAGGGAAAAGGAAGAGTCCTACTGATATGTGGAATGTGGAATATACCTCATTAAGCATTGAAATCACATTGCTTTGAACATGCTGTTAAACCAAACCTCTGCTGTCTTCTTAGTTGACTGCCAAATGAATCGGCACAGTTGGCCAATGCAAGATACAGGAGCCCCAAAGACAGCATTGGGAGGGGGGAGGCCAGCAGCCCAGTCTCTTAAGAGAAGCAGCAAGTCATCACAGACTTTAACTCAGACTCAGTCCTGGGTAGCAAGGCAGGTGGGCCCCTTCCATCAGCACATTAGGCTGAGATTTAGTGCCATCACAAAGCACTTCAACGTGCTGTTGAAATTCACGCAGTCTATATTTCTCGTTGCCTAGAAGAAGTGAACCAGTGCCAGCTACCACACTGAAAGCTTCTGGCTAATCAGAAATTGTCTTCGTAGTGGTATTTACACTAACATATTTTTCTTTTATTTTTGGATGAGGTCTTTAGTAAAACAGAGGAACTTCCTCTGCCTTTTTCCTCTTCTCCCTCTAGCCGCCCGCCCCCTTCCCTCTTAATCTCATGAGTGGGGGAGGGGAAACCACAGGACAGGATATCTGGCTTTAGGCCACTATGTCCTGCAATTGAACAGTCAGCAGATGAGTCGAATGATGGTATTTAAGAACAAACAAAAGGAAAATATAAATCCTTTAGGCAGCAGATATGTGTAATTTACTCTAGTTTTCTGTTTCAACTTTTGCAAGAATGCAAGATCTTAGACAATAGCAAGTCAGAAATAGTCCAGCACTAAATCTCCCTCAATTAGGGTCATAACAAAAACACTATTTATAAACATATGGTGCAACTTGATAGGATGAAAAGAATCGTGGATCCAATTTGCCATCTCCATCCACAATGTCCCAGGAGTAGTGAAAACCCTGTTCCTTGTAGAGTGAGCCATCTGAAACATTTTCAGCAAAATGTTCGGAATCCCTGGGTTCCGCAGAATGACTAGATTTGCGGCTATTAACTTGGGCTTCGGCCTCCCTCTCTTCATTCTCCATCAGCCCCAATATTTATGTCAGCAAAAATGTCATTTAGTGGCGCACCGACGTTGGTGAAAACTGTAGGTATCTAAGGAAAATTAAATATCTGACATAACACCGTCAATTATAGTGCCTCTGGTTTGTAAGCATTTGCATTCCATTCTGAACAAATCTGCGAGATTAAAACCCCCCAAACCCAGATTTGATCCTTTGAGTCCCCAAAAATAACCTTTGGCTTTTGTCAACCATGCAATGCTTAGGTGTGGCCCAGCCTACTCTATGCCCTCACCTGTCACTGCTCCTTTCCTTACAGCCTTCTAGATGGAATAATTCAAGTCACACATAGGCACCAGGCTTTCCTACTTTCCTCTTTGACTGACTGTTCCTTGTTTGGCCTGTGCTTCTTCTCTCTCCCTGCCCCATATTTAGTCTCTTTACATTATATTTTAGAGTTATTTGTACATTGGATCTGCTCCTAATCAACTGTAAGCTCTTTAGGGGAAGGGGCTTACTCACTTTTGTTCCCTTCTCTCCCCCTTATCGGCACCTAGCACACTGCTTTGCACATAGCAGACACGCCACAGTTATTTTTTGACTGCATACACAAGCAAATAAATGATGAGTAGATTAAAAGTCAGAAGATGAACATTAAATAATTGAAATAATGATTTGGGAAAACAAAAGCAGGGAAAAGTAAATTTGAATCATAAGTAGTTAGTACTTCGTGAGAAAAATACTTGTCCTGTGAATCATTCTATATCTTTATCCTGCGTTAAAATTTAAACTGGAGTGTTCCCACTTAAAATGTCTGTGTACATTACATG
Source organism: Balaenoptera musculus (assembly GCF_009873245.2). Lineage (NCBI taxonomy): Eukaryota > Metazoa > Chordata > Mammalia > Artiodactyla > Balaenopteridae > Balaenoptera > Balaenoptera musculus. The sequence goes on from NC_045794.1 coordinate 52,984,019, forward strand.
TTCCAAGGGAAGTCAAATTCATAATCAAGACTGTATTGTATTCATAAAAGGATATTTTATTATATCAGTATTAATGTCATTTTATGCTGTCTCTTGGAGAAATGTATATTTTAAGGCTAAGACTATACCACAAAAGAAATTCTATCCTACGAGACTTCCCTGGTGGTCCAGTGGGTAAGACTCCGCTCTCCCAATGCAGGGGGCCTGGGTTCAATCCCTGGTCGGGGAACTAGATCCCACACGTATGCCGCAACTAAGAGTCCACATGCCATAGCTAAAGATCTGGCATGCTGCCACAAAGATCCCGTGTGCCACAACTAAGACCCGGCACAGCCAAAAATAAATAAATTAATTAAAAAAAAAAAAAAAAAAAAGAAATTCTATCCTAAAGTTCTGATGCCAAGCCACTAAAAATTCAGTTGTCTATACTGTGAAGTGATCCAAACACCTCAATGAATTTTTTTTCCTTGTACTACATGGTTGCTCATCTGAACAAAGAGGAATACTTACACATTATAAACACTTGATGGAAAGATTTATTGGAAAAGGGAAGTACAGAAGAAAGTGTAAAATAGTATAGAGTCCTTGGTAAATAACTGAATTAAAAGGAAGAGCGATCTGCCTTTCTACTAGATGTCTTTTCAGGGAGTATGGGAGCCCTTGCATGCTTTCCCAGATAATGTGGTAAAACATGATGTTAACTTTTGATTTTTATCTGCTTATTAACAACAAAGGCTTTGAGTATCATGACTCTAAGTACCAAGAAGGAAGAGAGAGAAATTGAGTACAAGACAAAAAGAGATCCACCTGAAAAAGGCATTGAAAGCACTTTCATCACCTTCCAGAGTTTCTCTCCCTGATTCTCAATTCTGCATCCACAAACCACTTCAAGTTTCAGGAAGCGAGAGAAGGTGAGAAAGATGAAATGATGGGGGAGAGGACAGGAAAATGGGAAGAAAGTGTGATGAGGAAGAAGCGGGGGTACTCAAGAGCGGTTAGAATCACACAGAAATGGGGAATGAAATAAAAGCTGCTGTGAGCACCAGAGACGAACAAGATAAATGGAAGATCTGTGTATCGTGTATGACGGACCATGCCTACTACTTCTGCTGCCGTCATCTAGTGGATGCCACGTACAGCACAATTCTAAGCATTTTACATATGTTAAATCCTTTAACCTCAGGACAGACCTACAGGGTGAAAAGCGCAGAAAGCCTGACCTCAAGTATCTCAAACAAAACAGGGAATATATTGGGTCGTACAAATGAACGGTCCTTCAGGCAAGGCTTTATCCAGGGCTCAAAAAATGTGTCCCTCTCTCCATTTCTTTGCTCTACTGCCACTATATTGACCCCAACCCCTGGCAGGTTGCTCCTTCCTAATCCCCCAAAAGCTGCCTACAGCTGTAAGTTTAGGTGCATATTTCTTGCTCAGTCCTGGGTGGGGGCAATACAGTTCGAACAAAGGTCCCATAATTTGTTGCCCTGATTTGCCAGATTTGGTCTCGTGATTATCCCATGAACCAAACCCAGTTCTGAGGAATGTGCTGATTGTTTTAAGCCAAGTATAGATTAACCCTGAAAGCTGGGTGGGCCCAATTCCACCCAAACTAGATTGATGAGAAAGTCATGGAACCATTAGAAAGGGGGCAAGAAAGGAATATTCATAAAGGTAGACTCCAAAGGTGGTAAAAATGGACATGAAAATAAATAAGTAGCTATTCAAAAAAGCAAAGACTCAGAATCTAAAATATTTTTATGATTCAATTTTTGTTAAAAGTATACATGTATTTAACAAAAAAGTATACATGTATTTTAACATATGTATATATGCATGTGCTTGTATCTATCTATACTGAATTGCAAGCAAGAGAAACCATCCCAGGCTAATTTAGGCAGAAAGGGGGAATATTTAAAAAGGGTTTTGACTGGTTCAGAATCTCCAGGAAGTTGGTTGTCTTGGGTCAGACTGCTGAGAAGTGGACCCTGGAAGATTCGTATGCTGGTGATTTATTAAATGATGCCAGGAGACGCCCACATGGGAGTTGGGGAAGCAGGACAGGGAAGGGGAGAAAGCCCAGCAAAGGTGCAGTCTCAAGCAAAGGTCCCCAGAGTAGCTATAGCCTGATCCCACAGAGAAACTCTGTAGTGGAAGTTACACCTCAGTACGGCCCCAACCCAAGGCCTAGGGCTGGGCTTTCCAACTGTGCACCTCTATGTCACTGGATAAGGGCTGTTCCAGGAAGGCAAATTCCCAGGACTTCTGGCTTTCCATGCCTTCTGGCAAAAGCTAATTCCAGGAGCCGCAGGACAGCCCTTGAGAAAAAGATGTAGGTGCTGCTTTTTGGAAGTGAAAGAGCCTCAAGGTGCTGGGGAGGAGAAGCACACAAAACAGTAAAAAGGGATCCAGTGAGACCTGGGCAAAGCACAAACACAATGCACTCCTTTGGCAGAACCAGCTTTGAGCTACGCAGCCAGTTACAATGCTGCAGACCACACCGTGCAGCTGCCCTGGGAAATCTTGGATGCTGCTGGTGCCCTGCCATTAACCCACTGCTTCTTCCAACTGCTGACTGCAGCCACTGCCCCCATCCTCATCAGCATGGATTCCTTGTGGTTTCTGCTCTTTGAGTTCCTACCTTCTAAAGTCTAGGGGGCTAAGTGATGGAGGTTAGAATGTGTGTTTATACCTCTGCTGCACGAGACACCAGAAAAGGGAATAGCTGGCATTTTTAGCTTCTATATTGAGAGGCAAGATGTGCCCCACTAAGTATTAAGTGGGAATTCCCAAAGCACGGGGAGAGGATGCTTACCTTGCGTGGCCAGAAAGAGTAAGAGGTGTTCTCTACACATAGACTCACAAAAGCATAAAACATTTAGAATTAACAAGACGCTATTAACAGACATTACCTCTAGAGAGTGAAATTAGAACATTTTATATCTTTCTGCAGTATTTGAGAATTTTATAAGGGGCTTGTTTTTTTTTTTTTTTTTAATTTTAAAGAAGTGGTTTGCTTCTTAAAAGATCTGTCCCTTTATTAAGAACGGCTTTTAGGAGGCCAGAATGTTTTAATTAAATGATGTACTTTCTCCTTTCAGATTTGGTGGCAACCAATCATTTGTTTTTTCATTCATTTATCAAAGATTTACTGAATCTTATGCAAGGCCATGGGACAGAAAGGTAAAAGACACAGCCTCTGCTCTCAATGAGGGAATGAACGGCTGTGACAAGGAGTGGGAATGACATGTCTTTGAATATTTGGGTTTTATTTTGTTTTATTTTCTCAAATATCAGCCAGACTTCAGCTTCAGATAATGTGTCTCAACTACGCAGCTTTAACTAGCTTTTTTTAAAAATTCTTTTAAATTTATTTTTGGCTGCATTGGGTCTTTGTTGCTGCACATGGGCTTTCTCTAGTTGCGGTGAGCAGGGGCTACTCTTCGCTGCAGTGCGCGGGCTTCTCATTGCGGTGGCTTCTCTTGTTGCGGAGCACGGGCTCTAGGCGCATGGGCTTCCGTAGTTGCGGCACGTGGGCTCAGTAGTTGCGGCCCGCGGGCTCTAGGCACGCAGGCTTCAGTAGTTGCGGTGCGTGGGCTCAGTTGCTCTGCGGCATGTGGGATCTTCCCGGACCAGGGCTCGAACCCATGTTCCCTGCATTGGCAAGTGGATTCTTAACCACGGCGCCACCAGGGAGGTCCTTATCTAGCTTTACTTATTTTTTTCCCTATAAAATGGAATTGGGGACTGTAAGTTGTATGTCTTCATGATGATTTCCAATCTAAATGCTGTTGGTATATTTGAAAGGAGTTGCTATGGAAGTATTTACACTCTCGAACTTCATTTTTTAAAGATTTCATAAGAATTAGGTAACATAACCTTACGTTTTGTGTTGGATTGCAAAAGACTTATTGCTATCCAGATGTATTCCTTTAGCTGATGGTAATATAAGCATTCTCAAAGCTCCTATTTCTAAGCCTGGGATTTAACACAGAACCATAGGTAATAAAGATGTATAAAATCTAGCATCTGAATTATTCTGTCTTCGTGACATCTCGTTTTGATTTATGAAACGTTTATGATATGGTCAAGCCAAGTGGTAGCTTGAAGGGAGGTGCTTTATTCTACCACTCACTCTCAGCTCCCCAAAGCCAGCTTAGGCAGGCAGCTTGCCATGTGAATGCAGCAGCAGTACCCAGCCCCTTCCTGTAATCAGCTTACCTCCCCTAAGTCTCTCTTCTCTAGAAACTCTGAAACTCCATTGCTTTCAAAAGTCATCCTCATTGACAATGGTCCAGTTGGTTGACATAAAATAATACACTACTCTTATAGGTTGCTAAAACTATATGATTTGGAATTAATTTGTTATAAAAACCACATTTGAAATCCATCCTTACGGTCTGAAATATTACATGTCAATTCAGTTGACTAAAGCAATGGTTTCCAATTTGTACTCTGTGGAACCCTAGGGTTCCATGAAGGTGCCTTGGGGCAATGAAAGCCAGAGGCTGAGAGTGAGGCCGAGGGGTTAGAGCTTCAGAGCTCTGCTTCCCTGCCCAAGATCAATGCACTTTCTCTCTTAATTTTCTACATATTCAGCTTCCATGTAAAGGTTTATTTGGAAAAAAGGTTTCTACTAATTTTTTTTAAGCGACTTTAAATTTAAGATGTGCATTCTCTTCAACTCAGAAATGTAACTTTTAAAAACTATCCTGCAGAAAAAATCGCACACATGCTCAAAGATGTATATATCAAGAACTCTGTTACCATTGCTTTGTAATAGCAGTACATTGGGAACAACCTAACATTTTTCAATAGGGGAATAGATAATCAAGCTATGATATAACCATACTATAGAAAAAAACTGTACAGCTGATAAAAATGAATGGAAAGATCTTCAAGACATGTTTTTTAAAAGCAAGTTTCAGTACAATGTGCTTAGTATGGTCCAATTTATGTAAAAATAAGGCTGTAGACTTGCCTATATATTTAAGCAAATGCTTAGAACAAAGGACTAGAAGGTTATAGTATGTCAATTTTTTCCAGTGATTACCTCTGGGAGGAGAATATGTAGCATTGGTAGGCTGGTAAAGAAAGATTGTCACACTTTCATATTTTCCTCCAAATCTTTCTGAATTGTTTGAATGTTCTACACTTAGATTTTATTCAAGTATAGCTTGTGAACATTATTAAAGGAAATATTTTTTACAGAGCTTGAAACCAACTGGGTGAGATCATCATGGTGCTAATGAAACCACGAATATCTGCCTTTTTCCTACATAGGCAAGTTAGCACCACATACAGAATATCTCCATTTGTCTGGCAAAGATTGCACCTACTAACCCCAGACCAGCTTTCACAACCACATATGCCATTGTCACAGTCAGATCAGGTGAGAGAGTGTGACTGGTTTATTGCCCTCAGCTTACAGCATGTGTCTTATTGACAGGTTTGTGGCTTTGTCCTTTGTTCTTTGTTTTAAACCATACCATACCATTTATCCATTTACAGTACACAACTCTAGTATACTCACAGAGTTGTGACACCATCACCACAATCGATTTTAGAATATCTTTATAACCCCCAAAAGACACCCCTTACCCATTATCAGTCATTCCTTATCCCCCTCCCCATCCTCTGTAAACCACAGGTCTATTTTCTGTCTCTATAGATGACCTATTCTGGAAGTTTCATATAAATGAAATCATAAAATATGTGATCTTTTGAATCTGGCTCCTTTCAGTTAACGTAATGTTTTCAAGGGTCATCCACGCTGTAGCATGTGTCAGTATGTCATTCCTTTTTATTGCTGAGTAATATCCCCTTATGTGAATATACCACATTTTGTTTATTCATTCACCAACGATGAACATTTGTGTTGTTCCCACTTTTTGGTTATTGTGAATAATGCTGCTCTCCACCTTCACGCATAAGTTTTTTATTTTTTTTAAAGATTTATTGATTGATTGATTGATTGATTGCTATGTTGGTTCTTCGTTTCTGTGCGAGGGCTTTCTCTAGTTGCGGCGAGCGGGGGCCACTCTTTATCGCGGTGCGCGGGCCTCTCACTATCGTGGCCTCTCTTGTTGCGGAGCACAGGCTCCAGACGCGCAGGCTCAGTAGTTGTGGCTCACGGGCCTAGTTGCTCCGCGGCATGTGGGATCTTCCCAGACCAGGGCTCGAACCCGTGTTCCCTGCATTAGCAGGCAGACTCTCAACCACTGCGCAACCAGGGAAGCCCACGCGTAAGTTTTTGTATGGACCTATGTTTTCATTTCTCTTGGTAATACATCTAGGAGTGGAATTGCTGCGTCATATGATAATTCTACTTTTCACATTTTGAGGAACAGCCAGACTTTTCCAAAGAGGGTGTACCTATCTACATTCCCACTAGCAATGTATGAGGGTCCATATCCTTGCCAAAACTTGTTTTATCTGTCTTTTTGATCAGGGTCTTCCTAGTAAGGGAGAAGTAGTTCCCATATGTTCTTGTGTATTTGAGAGTGACCACATGTATTAATTAGGTTTCTGCTACAATAGCATTTCATAATAAAAACAACCTCAAACTTCAGTGGTTTTAACCACAGGCATCTGTTTCTCCCTCATGAGTTCGCACGTTGCCTGTGGCTCTATTGGGCTTGGCTGGGCATTGGTTCTGATCCATTTCATGAGTCCTTATCGTAGGACCAGGGAGTGCTCTTCTCATAAGGGAGCTGAGAATCTCAAACAGCAAACAGAAATACCTCATGGCCTAAAACTGGCACATGTCACTTCTGCTCTCAAACCACTGTCGAAAAAATTCATGTCACCAAACCCAGTTTCAGTGGAGCTGATAAATAAACTTGGCTTGCAATGGCAAAGGGTATGAGTGTATAATTTTATTAAGTATAGAGGTAAAAAGTTGGGAACAATAATCCAATCTACCTTACCACTCAACTCTCTATCTCCAGTTCTCTCCCCTTTCTTGTTTTCTAACATGGCTTAGCCATTATGTGTTATATGATGCTGTCACTCAAAATTTAGTATGTCTCAAATCTCAGAAACCCTTTTCATTCCCCCAAATAACTCCTCCTCCTAACCTCTCCATCTAGGCAACAACACCCAAATTTGGAATTACTGGAAGCTCAAATAATTAAGAATTAGAGTGCCCTCGTCTCATCAGGCTTTCTTCTCTTTTATATCAAATGTTGCTAGCTTCTACTCAATATTTCATTTTCTCTTCTTTCTTAAAAAAAACAAACTGATTTTATTCAGAGTAGCAATGTGCCTTTTTCCCAGCCTCCCTCATTTTGTAGCTGAGGTTGACCCTGGGACGAAAATCTGCTGTGGATTTCTGGAAAACTTTGGTTTCGTTGTCATTTTCTTCTTATTGCTGTTGTCTAGGACATGGATGTGAGACTAGAGGTGGAGTGGCCAAATTTTAGCCATGAGGGTGACCGTAGATGAAAGGCACATGCTAAGAATCGGGGTGCAGAATGGAAGAAGGAACATGGAACACTGATAACATCACGGAGTTCTGCCTTGCCTGGCCTGCCCACTTCTGGGATGTTTGTTATGTCATTCTCTTGTTGATCAAGCATCAGCGTCTCTACATGGACTACCAAATAATTTAGAAATTTTTAAAGTGGTAATTGAGATTTCCAAAATTCTCTCTAAACTTCTAATCTTTCATTTCATGCTTATTCTTTGTTCTTTCAACCAACCACCCACCCAGTTTCCATTTTTTGTCCTTCTCAGCCTTGCTTGTGCCCCACCTACCTGCAGGCCCATGTTGGTGGCTTACATCATCCAAGTTCCCTTGCTTGTTGGCTTCTTGTTGAGTTTGGTCATGGGAGGCACTGACATAAGAAAGCAGAGCAGAAGGAGAAAGAGGTCAGGGTATTTCTTCCCATCTATTCGCTGCTTTGGTGCCTCTTCTCTGGCAGTGGTTACGGGCCTCTGCGACCTCAGCTCCCACCAGATAGCCCTTCCCCCAGGGCTCCAACTCTCAGTAGGGTCTTAATGCTATTTCCTTTGCTTCCTTTGCTTAACCCTTCAGTCCTAGGGTGGTAATGGCTCCCCAGTATTGCTAGTGTCTGGGGGCCTCAACATTCCTTGTTTGTTCCTATAACTCTGCCCAATCTCTATATGTGGTCCTTCCAGTCCAGTGCCTTCCCAAGAACCATCTGCCGTGAATTGTTTCCAGCTGGCCTCTGACTAATGCAGTAAAACCTCTCTTGGTATAAGTGCTTCAGTTTGCATTTCAGCAATATTTTCCATAATCTTCCCTTTGCTTGAAATCCCTTTCCTCCCATCTCTGTCTAGCTGTCCTTCCAGGCCCTCTCAAACACCACTGCTCCCAAGTAGCCTCCCTTAATTCCCATACCATGGAAATCTCTTCTTTCCTTGAACTCACTCAGCGCATACTTGAAAGTGATTATCTTTTTTTCTGCTTTAAATTATAGTGACTTTTGTACATGTAACTCTGGCCAGTTTGTAAATTCTTTGAAGTCTGAACCTACACCTAGGTCTGATTGTTTTTGTTTTTCTCTCTCTCCTTAATGTTCCTCCTTGAACTCTGCCTCCCTCCCCCCAAAGCACCTGAAACAAAGCTTGGTACCAAATGGGTGTTCTATCATTCATTTTTATTACTATTTATTACTACTTATTACTATTATAATAGATACTAGTTACTGATTTATTACAATGTACACTTTACAAAAAATTATGGAGATGATGGCACAGACTAAAATTTCCCTTAGGTGGTAATGTAGTTTTACATTTAAAATACACAATAATCATTCACCTATGATACATATATGACAGGGAATTTTATTTTTATTTAAAAGTTTTCTGATGATAAATCAGGTTTTCTCCCAATACTTTTCTTGGATATCAAAGACAAAAATCATGTATGGGCAAATATTCATTGGATTTAGGTTTTTTAACATTATGAGTTGGAATCGGAGTTACAGAGTTATCTTCTAATCCAGTCTTTTAAAGCTGTGTCCTAGGAAGTGCTAGAGAGTCTTTCCAGGAGTGGGGTTATACTGAGAAGGCTTCAGTAGGCTTTCACTTGAAGAAGGATTCCGGTCTTCAAAAGGAGTGAAAACAATTTCTCTAATCTCACCTCCTACTCCAAATATTCCCACAATGTACTTTGTTTAGTCGCTAAGTCTCTGCGTATAAACATCTCCATAACTGGGAATTCACTGACTGTGCAATAAGATTATACAGTGTGGATTCAAACAACCCTAAATTTGGAAAGTTCTATCTTATATTTGGCTGAAATCTGATGACCCATCCTTCTTCTGCTTGAAGCAATAAAGAATATATCTAAAGTTACTTCCTCAAAATAGCAGTACTTTACAATGGTGATCATCTTACCACAAGTCTTTCTTTAGGCTAAAAAACCCATTTCCTTCAAATGGTCTTTGTATGACTTGTTTGGAAAACCTACCTGGGTCACATGTTATTAGTCAAAATCGCTCTTAAAACACAATGCCTAGAACTAAATATAATTTTCCTGATGTACTTTGACAAGGGCAAAACATAGTGATATTATTATTTTCTCTATTCTGAGTATTTAAAAGCCAGTTTTAGGAACTCCTGGTTTCTGATCTGGCATGTAAGGAGCTTATAAGTTGCTATTTTGTCCTAACAAGTAAAAAGCTGAACAAACTAAAAAAAAAAATATTCTTAGATGCATAAGAGCAGTAAGATCACATGGCAATCACTACCTCAAAAACTGGAGAGACAGGTGAATAAACAGAATGACAACTTCCCAGAGCAGAAACCTCTGCAGAACCAGTACTGGGGTAAGAAAATCTGAAATGTAGTTGATGAAGTGCTAAAGCACTAAGACAAAAAAAGGAAATTAAAGTATACAGATTGGGAAGGAAAAAATAAAACTGTTTGTGGTCATAGATGATGTGATTATAGAGAAAATCCAAAACAATTGACGAAAAAACTCCGGGAACTAATAAGTGACTAGGGCAAGGTTGTAAAAACAAGGTTAATATATAAAAGTCATCTCTTTCTTATATACCAGCAGTGAACAAGTGGAATTTGAAATTAAAGCCATTTTACCATTCATATTAGCACCCCCCAAAATGAAATACTTTGGTATAAATCTAATGAAATATGTACAAGATCTACATAAGGAAAGCTACAAAACTCTTATGAAAGATATGAAAGAACTAGATCAATGGAGAGATATTCCATGTTCATGATTAAGAAGACTCAATATAGTCAAGATGTTAGTTCTTTGTAACTTGATCTATAGATTCAGCACAATCCCTATCAAAATCTCAGCAAGTTATTTTGTGGACTTCAACGAGCTGATTCTGAAGTTTATATGGAGAGTCAAAAGATGTAGAGTAGCCAACTCAGTATTGACGGAGGACTCAAAGTCAGAGGACTGACACTATTCTACTTCAAGATTACTGTGAAGTTACAGTTATCAAGACAGTACGGTACTCACAAAAGAAAAGACAAGTAGATCAATGGAACAGAATAGAGAGCACAGAAATAGATCCACACAAATATAGTCAACAGATCTTTGACAAAGGAGTAAAGAAAATACAATGGATCTAAAAAACAAAACAAATAAACCAAACCAAACAAAAACAGACTTACAGATACAGAGAACAGATGGGTGGTGGCCAGAAGAGAGGAGGTGGGGGATGCAAAATAGCTGAAGGGGATTAAGAAGTACAAACCTTCACTTATAAAATAAATAAGCCATGGGGATGTAATATACAGCATATGGAATATGGTCAGTAACATTATAATAACTTTGTATGGGGACAGATGTTTACTAGAGTTATCGTGGTGATCATTTCATAATGTATGCAAGTGCCAAATGACTGTGTAGTATGCCTGAAACTGATATAATATTGTACGTCAACTATATTTCAATTTAAAAAAAGAAGTACAATGGAGCAAAGACAGTCCTTTCCAATAAATGGGAGTTGGAACAACTGGACATCCAAATGCAGAAACCTCTCAGTTGAGTCAGTCCCCTTTAAAGAGCTTTCCCAGAAGTACTTCTGAAGACTTCTGCTTATATTTCATTGAGCACCACAATCTAAAAGGGAGGCTGGGAAATGTAGTTTCATGGTTGGGCATGTTGCCATACTCAACACTGTAGGTGTTCTTTTACAAATTAGAAGGGCAGAATGAACATTAGATGGGAAACTAGCAATATCTGTTTCTTAGTCTGATATGTAATCCAAGGAATTGTTTTTAAATCACTTTTTCCACCCTATACTGGTATGGCTGATTTTTCCTCCTTTTGAAACTAATTCCCCTCATGAATACTTCATATTCATCATCTCAAATTATAGTATGGGTTGTTGAGATCTTTTTCAATCTTAAATTTGGGCATTAACAGAGTTAGCTATCCCTTCTACCTTTAGATATCTGAAAATCTGTAAATTATGCCAGGATGCTGATAGAAAAGACCACCTTGGAAGTTGATGTCAGCACAAAGGAATGCACAACATCCAAGCCATATTTCTTCATCTTTTCACAAGGATGTCATAAAAATTTTTATCAAGTGCTTACTTAATTCCAGGTATTCTATTTTAATATGTATAAACAGTAGAATACAGTGAAGCCATTAGAAGTGGTCTTGTAGAACAACATTCATTGACATGAAAAAAAATTCTTGATATATTACTTACATAAAAAATAGGTTATGAAACAGAATGTGCAGCATGAACCTATAGTAGTTCATTTAAAGTCTAGAAGGATTCAAATGTTACAGGGTTATCTATGAGTTGTGGGATAACTGGCAATTTTTTTCCTTTGCTTTTCTGTCACCTCCATTTTCTAGTATAATAAATATAACTGATCCAAAAAAGAAATAGATCCTTCTAGAAGCATTGTAGAAAATGGATTTTTTAAACGTAAGACTGACCATCAGGAGACCAGAAAAAAAGACATTGGAGTTGTCCAAATGAGAAATGGAGAAAGTTCTAGCTAGGGCAGTGACAGTGGAAGTAGAGAGTAGACGGATTGAAGGAACATTTAGAAGGCAGAACTGGAGGGACTTGGTGATCATTTAATGTGCAAAGAGGAGGGTTTAGAGTGAGTCCCAGCTAAGAGTGATTTCTAGCTAAGAAAATCACTCATTTAAAGTTATTAATTGATAAATAAAAAAGAAATTACCTTTTCTAATTCTAAAATCATGGGCCAGTTTCTATGGTTATATAACAAACCACCTCAAAATTTAGTGGCTTAAGAATAAAAACATTTATTTGATACTAATAAAATGCAATTGGGGCAGTGCTCAGCAGGGATCTCTCCTCTCTGAACAGCTTCACATTAGTTTGGGGTGGCTTAGAGGCAAGGGTTGGGGGAGCCTAGAATTATCCGAATGTGTGACCTTTCCCCATGTCTCTCCAGTATGGTGGCTTCAGGAATTCCAAGGTACTGAGAAGAGACAGAGATAGAGGTAGAGACAGAGATGGAGTGGGGGTGGAGAGAGGGAAGGAGGAAAGGATGGAAAGCAACACAGATGATGTGTTTCCATGCTGGACATTACTTCACTGCCAGCCCAAAAAGATACAGCAGGTGGGTGGCTTGATAGGTGTAGTGCAAACACTTAGGACATACAGAAAAACTGTATGAGTAATTGTGTTTTTGAAGCAATCCATGGAATGCAGGAAGGGAAGTTTACCTGACCTGATCCCTCCTGTATCAGTTTTCTATTGCTGCACAACAAATTACCACAAACTTAATGACTTAACAGACCATTAAAATACCCACATACTAGCTCACAGTTTTGTAGGTCAGAAGGCAGGTATAGCTGGGTTATCTGCTTGGGGGCATCACAAGGATGGAATCAAGGTGTTGGCCTGGCTGAGTTCTCAATGGAGGCTCTGGGGAAGATTCCCTTCCAAGCTCATTCTTGTTGGCAGAATTCAGCTCCTTGCGGTTTTACAAAGGAGGTCCCTGTTTCCTGGCTGGCTGTTAGCCTGAGGCTGCCTTCAGCTCTTAGAGGCTCCCCACATCCCTTGCCATGTGTCCTCTCCATCTTTGAACAGACAATGGCCAGTCAAATCATTCTTGAGCTCCAAATCTCTAACTTCCTCTCCTAAAATTAGCTAGAGAACATGCTCTGCTTTAAAAGCACACATATGATGAGGTCATGCTCATCAGGATGATTTCCTTATCTTAAGGTCAACTGTACCATCTAATCTCGGGAGTAAAATCCATCAAATTATACTCCCAGGGATTATGCACAGCACATACACCAGGAGGGCAACCATTCCTATATCTGACTTTAAAGCTGCTGGATTGTATACCTAGACCAAGATTGTTTGGGGCTGACAGTATAATGTCAACAGATGAGACATGGAAATGAAACTATGCCACTTCTGTTCCACTTCCGTGACTTTTGTCAAAAAGAATGTTCTGTGAATCCTAGCACTTTTAGGTATTCAATAAATGTTTGTTGAAGACACTGTGTATTACATGGAAGAGGATCAATGTTTGTAAGGGTAAATGAAAGGCTTAACGTAACAGGTAAATAGATTTTAAATGAGCACCTAGCTGTTTCCAAAGAGATTCTCTCCAGTTCTGAATGAATTACAATCCTGAGTCCTGAGAGAATAATAGGTGAGATTACTGCAAAACCAATTCAACATATGTTTGTAGAGTGAATGAGGGGACAAATTTATTTTGTTTGGTGACCCTCTATCTATGGGACTAGAAAGCCAGTCCAAAACCACCACCCTGCCCTCCCCCACCAAAATGTTAACTTGGCACTGTATATTCTTTCTTGGTGATTCCATAGGGAAACTCCTAGAGATTATCATTCCTGCATTTCATTAAATACTAAGCATCTTTTTTTTTTTTTTTCTAAGCATCTTTTAAAAGACAAAATCACTAAAACTGTGAGTTTGAGCAGTACAAATGAGTTCATGTTAAAATACTGGAAATATTTTTCAGAAATATGTGTTTGCCTTGTGCTATACTGAGCTTCTATATGCTGAACATATATATATATGTGTGTGCGTGTGTGTGTGTGTATATGCTATTTCTGTTCTGTTCTATTTTTTCTGTGACCCTATATAGATTCACTTCCAAAGTATCTGGTTTTAATAAATCTCTGTTTAATTATCCATGATTAATTCAATCAGTTATAATTGAGAAATTCCTTTAATCATTCTTTAACTCATGAATATATTAAAGGTTAAATATAATATGATAAAGTACAATGTGAGAACCCCAATATTTTCATCACAGATGCATTTTCTTTTAATCAAAATAATTTTGAAGTTATTTTAATATATGTAATGCTTTTCTCATCCTGTGGTACATTTGTAAAATAGTAACTTATTAAGAGTAAGAGTCATAGCAGTAAATTAGTAAGTACCAAAAGTCTATTATGAACTGAACACTACCTACACACAACTGGTGCAAAAAAGAGGTGTTAGAAATACTACCTGCGTCCATGGAATTTACATTCAATTTACATACAAACAGGACACAATTAGAGAGCAAGATATTATACATTTTTTAAAGTCTATCAGAACTGGAAAAACTCAGAGATTATAGTGATCTTTCAGTTAAGAAATGAGGACAGAAAACATATAGAAACTAGAAATAAATATAGCTTCCAGGAATGAAAATATATAAGACTGATATAGACAAAACCTGCTGCAATATTTGTTTCCCATCCTTCTGGTTATACATTCAAAAAGGGTCAAAGAGTCTGATAGCAAAGTGACAGTAGTCTGAAAACAAGTGGCTCTCACCCCCATTTTTTTCTGTGCTGTCTTCCAGTCAAGGATTAATGCAAAAATAAAATTCTGAAATCCCTTCCTTGCCGGCCTCTGCATATTTTAGAAAAATCCGAGGATATAAATAAGTACCCCAATTTCTAACTGGCTGGCTGAAATCTTCGGTGATTTCTCCTACATTCACCCTCAGAATTTTATCTCTAGTCCTTGCAAAAACAAGCAAACAAAAACAAACGAGAAGCCCATTTTGTATGTGTATGTAAAATGTGCACACCACTGTGCGAATGTGATCACATTAAAGCATGTGCAAACTTGGCAGTTAGGAAACATCCCTGCAATCTTTAGTACGTGAAATTTCAATCTCTTTGATGAAGATACCATCTTTCAGCCAAGTCCTGGCAGAAAACCTTTGGTTCCTGTGAGACCCCTCCCTCCCCAGTACGCGCAGGGCTCCATCCGGAGGGATGGGGTCTCTCCTTCTCCATCACTGTTAGGCTTTCCCAGATCCAGGAGAAACCCTGGGTTTCTGCAGGGCACTCAACGCGCAGCTAAGTGTCCCAGCTCTGCAAAGGGCAACTGGAAATGGATTTAAAATGGCAACGCGGACCAATCAGCGCTGCCGCGCCTGTAGCGGACGTTTACACGCGCCTCCTCCACAGGCACAGAGGAACCTGGCGGTGCCGAACTCCCTACTTAGGGCTGTAAAGTAGGCGGTTTTTATTCCACGGTGGTCTGTATTTGGGGGAAAGAAAAAAATTCTTCCTCGGGTGAAAGTTTTTATTTTGGAATTGGTCCAAAATAATTTTGGGTGTGATGTGTGAAAATCTCAACCTAATTTTTTCAGAGCTTTTTGTTATTCAAGGATGAAAAGAGGTACATTTTAAAATGTACTCCACCTTTTTAAAACGGACTGTGGTCATTATGGTGTTCACATAACTCAGAAACAGTCCAGGCTATAAAATTAGGACTTGGCAGAAAGGGAGTTCCTAGGGAGAAGGTTAAATCGAGGTAAATTGAAGGGAGAATTGGACAGTTGGCTCAAATGTGGAGTTAGGAAGCTATGGGGTCCCCGCGTTGGGCAACCCCTCTACCCTGCGAGCATAGGAACCCGGGTGCATAGTGCCAGCCAAGGGGAGACTTCGCGTCGCCTCCAGTTTTTCCCGGAGAAAAAAAGCTCAGGAAAGAGGCGGGCGCTCTCCGTGTGCCTGTGTGCACACTGTTTGCACGTGTGCCTGTGTCTGTGAAAGTGCATGTGTTTCTGCGTGCATGTATGCATGTAGTGCGCGCGTGTTTGTTTACGTGTGTGTTTATGCCTGCATGTGCTGTGGGAGTGTGCACGTGTGTCTAAGTGCACGTGTGTGTGTGGATCTGCGAGCATGTCTGTGTGTGTGTGCGCGCGTGTGTGTGTGTGTGCGCGCGCGCGCGCGCGACGGGTCGTGCGATCTGCGAGGAAGGCATTCCGACGCAGAACAGGGCGGCGGGGGCCTGCTCCTACTCCTCTTCAGTCGATCCCCACTCCTAGGAAACGAGAACTCTGCCGCGCGTGCAGCCAGACGCTTCCTGCAGAGTGTTGGCTCCGCATCGTGGAGGTGCAGGTAAAGGCCAAGCCCGTAAACGCGGCTCCGGGGGCAGCCACATTTCCGCGCCTTCCTAGGACAGCCGGCCAGGGGCGACCTCGGGCGGCGGGTGGGGCGAGGCCGGCGGTGAGCCGGCCCGGCATCCCTGGCCTGTCCCTTTAACCCCGCCGCCGGGCGAGAGCACGTGAGCGGGGCTCCGGGTGGCACCCGGGCGCCGCCGCCGCGGAGGCAGTTGTATTTCGAACGCTGCCTCTGGCCCGCGGCCAGGCGCCTTGGCTCGGCGGTCCGCCTGGCCTCCCTCCTCCTCATACTTTTCCTAGGGCGCAGCCCCCTCCCCTTTATCCGCCCACGATTAGAGGTGGGCACTCTCCCCCCCCATCCCGCCGCCCCCTCCCCAAGCGCGCGCGCACACACACACACACACACACACACATACACACACACACACACACACACACACACACACACACACACACACACACACATACACTCTCTCATCCCGCTTGAATCCTGGGGCAGGAACTCAGAAAACTTCCAGCCCGGGCAGCGCGCGCTTGGTGCAGGACGCAAGAGCAATCAGCCCGTCCCCCTCCGACTCCCCGGTGCCGCTGCCGCCCGCTCCCGCCACCCGAGGAGGCGCGGTGCCACCCAGCGCTCCGTCCCCTGCCCGCGCTCAGTGCCCGACCCGATCCCGGCAGAATCTCCCCATCCTCCCTCTGCTTTCCAACTGCCCAAGGCGCTATTTGCTTTCTCTCTCTTTCTCTTTCTTGCTCTGCGAGCGCGGAGCGAGGGGGAAGAGGAGGAGGAATTCTTTCCCCGCCTAACGTTTCAAGGGACACAATTCACTCCAAGTCTCTTCCCTTTCCAAGCCGCTTCCGAAGTGCTCCCGGTGACCGCAACTTCTGATCCCAAACTGAGAGGGGAGCCTCCCAACTTGAAACCCTCTTTTCCTTCTCCTTCGCTCTCCGCCTCCTCTCGCTACCTCCACCGTCACCTCCACCTCCGGCACCCACCCACCGCCGCCGCCGCCACCAGCAGCGCCTCCTTCTCTCCTCCTCCTCCCCTCTTCTCTCTTGTTGGCAGCCGCTGGACGTCCGGTGTTGATGGTGGCAGCGGCGGCAGCCTAAGCAGCAGCAGCCCTCGCCGCACGCCAGCTCTCGCCCACCCCGCCTCGTTCTCCAGCCCTACCTCACAGTCTCCCGAAAGGTGCTGGGCAGATTCGGGGCGGCAGAGGCGAAGCGGCTGCAGCGGCGGTAGGAGCGGCGGCGGCAGCGGGAGCGGCGGCGGGAGGCAGGATGAGCGCACGCGGTGAAGGCGCCGGGCAGCCGTCCACTTCAGCCCAGGGACAACCTGCCGCCCCGGCGCCTCAGAAGAGAGGACGCGGCCGACCCAGGAAGCAGCAGCAAGTCAGTACGCGGGCGGGGTGCGGGCAGCACGCCACCTCCGCTCCCTCCGCGAGGGCCCCGCGACCCGCGGCCACCCGAGCGCGGGAGTGCGGCCGCCGCACGCCGCCGCGGGGGCGAGCTGCGGAGTCCCGGCGCGAGTGCGCGGCGGAGCCCCGGGCGCCCGCGCCCCTCCGGGCCGGGAGGTGGGAGCCACGGCGGGCGGGCGGCCGGGTGCGGGCTGGAGGCGGGGTCGGGAGAAGCGCGTCTTCGGACTTTCGCTATTGTGCCCGGCCCGAGTGGCGCGGTGTCTCCTGGTGACGGGAAGCGGCCGGGTCCGACAAACCGGGGCTCGCCAGGCACTTTCCAAGCCGCTTTGCAGTGGCCCGGGGGTTAGGGGTACTCTGGCGGGTCAGGGTTGGAGGAGCTTAAGTCCCGGGGGCCGGAGGCTCTTTCTCCCGCCAACCGGGGCTGCTCGCTGGCCGGGGACTGGCGCGCCGCAGCCGCCCCCTTGGCGCCCTCCCCAAGTTCTCGGTGGCCTGAGACTCGCGCCCTCCCGACAAAGAACTCGTGGGCCCGCCCGGTTCTCTTAGGGCTCTTTAAATGCGGTGCGGCGGCCGCTGCTGAGGTGTCCCAGGAAAGGGGCTGGCTACAGGAGACCCTGGGTCCCCACGGGACAGGATCAAGTAGTTCAGCCAAGGGCGCGGTGGCAAGCAGTGTCCGAGAGGGTGCACGGTAGCTAGGGTCACTTCCTCGCCAGGCGCCCAGTCACCCTTTTGCCTTGGGTCCCGCGCCTCAGAGCTGCAGACCTGAAACGTCCTTCTCCAGAGCGAGTGGCTGGGGGTTGGGAGGGGACAATCGAGGGGCGCCCGGGACCCCGCGGAGTGGAGGGTTTTGTCTGCGGATGCAACCAATTAAGCGTGTAGCCTGCGCTTGCGGAGCTGCGCGCAGCGCCCGGGGTGGAGGGGTTTTGTTCGCAGCAATTTCCAAGCCTCCGCGGGCAAGGCTGGAGCGGGACTTGTCTATTGAGAACATTTAAACTCCGCTTCTGTGGGGTTTAAAGCTACTTCTTCGTTCTTTAGCCTTAAAGCGCTTCCTTCATGGCAAATAGGCCTATAAGAAAATAATCCTAGAGTCCCAAAGCTGCCCGAGAGCAAGGTGGGGAAAGCGAACAGTGTTTGCTTGCCAGTGCGTTTTAGAAAGACTGCTGTACCTTTTTGAAATCATCAAAGGAAACAAGCCAATCTAGAGGCCCCTGAGTTTTCCCGCTCTGCCCGGGCGACACTTTACATCGCGTTAGGATCCTGTTTTACACCTCCCAGGAAGTCACTGCCCTTCCCCCCGCTCTTCTTTCCCACACGCCACCCGGCTCACTCTAACTCTACTAATTGCCCCCCACCTCCAAAAAATAATCCAAAAGAAATTGCAGTGGGGTCTGGAGGTGATTGGAGGTTTTACCTTTGAGTTAAGGCAGAGTTCACAAAGAAAGAAAAATGTGTCTCCTATGTGTTTGCTCCGGATGTGCCCACTGGAGCTAGTGGTCCCACAGAAGCTTGCAGGAAACCTTCCTCAGAATCTCTAAATAGGATGCGAATTTTCATTGAAGACTTTTATGCATTTTAAGCTAATTCTCATTTAATAACCGAATCTGAATGAGATGTAAATTGATGATTCACTGGATAAATATTTAGGATCTGGAATATTAATCATCGCATTCTCTTAACCACTCGAGTATTTACTACTTGGCATAGAAGCCGTTTAAAGTTTTGCTAAACCTATTGATAGTTTCAATTTCTCCTTCCCAGACACTCCCATTCCTCCTCACTACCCCCCATCCCTTTTAGTTTTCTTCGGTACACCCCCATAGGGTTTTCTCAAAAGAAAGTTTTGGAGAAAATATTTATTTTATCAAAAGACATTTAAATCTAGACCGGAGGCCATTCCTACATCTCCAACTGGCAGTGAAGAATTGAAGCAATTACCTAGATTATTCAAGCAAAGCCTCCTACAACAGATTTACCATAATTATTTGGAAATTTTAGGAGGAATGGAGTTATTTTAAGTTGAAGAACTTGGATAATTGCTCCAGTATTTCACTCAGTGTGTTGATTGAGTTATAACTGACCTACAATACAGATATACAGAATGATCAAAAGCCACCTTTTTCAATATGGGAGATTGTTGAAATATTTCTGATGTGAGCTTCGTATTTCTGTTGTTTAAAATGCTAGTATAGTGGAGAGTAGTATTTGTGTAAAATGCTTATTATTTCTGTGCGTTGCCAAATACACAGCCTTGCATATTTTACACCTTAAAATGTATAACTTTCTTTCTAGAACAAGCAACCTTTGAACAGTCAGCCTTTGTTACCTTTTTCGGGTTGAAATAGAATCTAGCTTTCATATGCGAAATAGAATTTCCTCTATGAATTCTTGGATTACAAGTAGAGTTATTTCCCCTTTCTGTAAACTCTGTACCATCATCATCCGTTTATGCTTGAACTGAATGTGTTCCAACAGTTCTGTTGAGCAGCACAGGCAGAAAATACAACTATAGAGTCAGGGTCAATTTCTTTCAGCCATTCTTGCCACAGCAGCATTTTTTTTCCCCCCGAAACTAGGAGCCAACCGGTGAGCCCTCTCCTAAGAGACCAAGGGGAAGACCCAAAGGCAGCAAAAACAAGAGTCCCTCCAAAGCAGCTCAAAAGGTGAGATTTCTTACGTCCTCCCAACTTTCTCAACGCCCACAGGAACCTCCCTGTAATTTTCCCGTTCTAGATCCGCACCTAAGGATTTCTCCCAAGTGGGTAACCCAAGACTCATTTCCTACCTTTAATATTGGTGAGATTTTCAAGCAGATACTTAGCATAAGAAGTTCATGAAGACACTTACAGTGCTGTTTTTAAACAATCACCAAAGAATAAGAAACTTAAAACGGAGATGGGAGGGGGAGGTGGGGGAGTGGAGAATGAACAATTAAGATTTGCACCGGTTGTGAAATAGTTAAAAACGAATCAAAGCTATAGATTTTGTCTGGTGGTGAAGCTTTTGCAATTTCCTTAAAAAATAATAAAGATTAATTTACTTTGTGCTTATTTACATGATTACTGGAAAACCAAATCCCACTATTAAAGTTAAGTGCTTTGCCAAATAGATGATAATTAGAAGTAAATCCAATTACGGGATTCTGGAAAAAAAAATTTCACTAATTTTACAGCTTTAAATGTGCTGATAAAGTACCTTGTTTGTTTACAATAAACCTGCAATATAATATATCATAATCTCTCAAAAGCCTTTCCACCTCAGGTGATAGAGAAATGTTCTGAATAGGACAATGAGAAATTTTTTTAAACAAGTATTTGACTCATTTATTGTGTATTTTTGGGCAGGATAGAACCCAACCAAGTGTAACTTCCAGTGTTTTTCTTTATAAATTTTAAATTGCAGTTTAAAAACTTCATGTTTGGTGGTATTTGAGCTAACAAAGAAGAAATATCTCAGGATCAATGCGTAGACAGAGGAGGGAAGGTGAAGATAAAATTCACATTTTTTAAGCTTTACAAATAAATCAAAAAAAGTTTCTGTATTTTATTTGTGGGTTTGTATGCTCGTTAAAAACAAAGGTTCAAAATTCAGAAGTAAATTTTGATATATCTTTACAGTCGATTTGAGTACACCATGTATAGTATTTGTTGAAAATGACTGTATGCTCATCTTTTGAGGATTAATGTTTTGTGTGGTTTTCTCTGTGACTGTGAGCACTAACCATATTATATTTGATAGTTTTCAGTGTTGTAAACTTCCATAGCAACCAGTGATACATATAAAGTTATTTAGGGAGCAACTATGAGTTCTTCTCTGTTTTATTTTAACAGTCTTGAACAGAGTTGAAAGAGCAGGTTTCTACTATATTTAAATATAACTGCTTCTCAGAGTGAAGATTTAATTGTACTCATATTTAATCACTAAACATTGAAGTAGCTCTAAATTATCTTGTCATTTAAAAGTGACTGTGTAATCTGATATTACTAATATGAATACTTACTATTTGTTTTTTTACCTGCTTTATTAAATTTTAAAAAAGGGCTAATTTAACATAGGGTTTTTTTGTTGCATTAAGTTAATTTTATCTTAATTTCACTCTAATGGAATGGCAAAGAAACATCTTGGTAGCTAGCTGACAAACATTTAAACTATGATGTAATTGCTCTGAAAAATGCATCATAACATCTCCCAGGAAGAAATCTGTATATCTCATCATAAATAAATTATTTAAAATTCAATACAAAAAAAAAGGAAAATGAATTACCTCTCATATTTTACTGTATTACTCTTTTTTTTTGAACGAGTAAAAAGGTGCTTCCATCACCTTCTCTTCAGTTTGAAAAGTTTGCCACTGACTAGCAAAATCTTTATTGACAAAAGGAAAGCTGAGACTTGGGCCTAATTTACCACCTAAAGCAAAATAACAAAAGGTTGGTCTCTTCCCAAGTAAGGTTTGACTTATTTTTAGTTACTTTGGTGATAGGCATTTATAAATGACCCTTAGGCTATTCATCTTTCTGATAATTCTTCATGTGTATGCACATAGTATTACAACTTCCAAAACAGAAGTAGGCTTTCTTTTTCCGAAAGAAATTTTTCTCTGAAATCTTTCATTCTTCCAGACAAAATTATTTCACACAATTCTGTTATAAAAGTCCCCTTCCTAATAAAAATGGATACATATTTTTGCTCAGAACCTGACTGTTATATTTCTTCAGTTTTATAAATTACGCTTCATCTGGAGAAGATAACACTTTGCAAAATAATGAATGACACTGATGAATTGTTCATGGCATGTGTAAACTTAAGGTATTTTCACTTTCGAATCGGTATTTATTGAGTTTGCTACTACCCTATGTAAACATGATTATCAAACATATTTGTTTATCAAACATATGTTGTATTCTAACAAAACATATTTTTGTTAGGACTTTGAAAAGTAATCTTTTTTAGAAAAAGTTACATTGTTCATAACATGCTAGACTGACCAGAGTAGAGATGAGAAGTCTTCTATGATTAATAAATTGGGAATTCTCCTGCAAACCGAGACTCACCAAAATGGAAAATACATAACAAAACCTGGTAAGTATATAAGAGAACTGAACTCTAAAATTAGAGGAGATACAGTGTACACTGGGATACTGATGATGTTGTATGTTTAAAATTTCTTGCTGCTTGGAGTTTCTTTACTTACAAAGTTTGTGTTTGGACCCAGTAACTGGCCTTGGGGCATTTGAAAACAAAACTGCTTGTTGGAAAATTAGCAATGTGAAACTTGACAATGCATGAGTAAAGTTGCAAGACCAAGTGGAAGACTACTAAATTAGCAATCACTTTAATTTCAGGTCATAGTCAATATAAAATTGATTTGTGTCATACATAAAACAAACATTTATAAAAACATAATTTGTTATGCTTGGAACTTTTGGAAGAGAAGATAATTATTCTTCACTTTGCTTCTATTCCGTTATGACAAATTCCCATGGATAACCATTATGTAGAAATTCTAGTTATTCCTAAGAACACCAATCTGAGTGCTCAAAATTCATCCCTGAACCAGTTTCATATTGTTATCTTAATAAAAGAAATCAGAAGTTAATGTTTTCCTGAATAAATAATTGATTCGTGTGAGTATGTGTGTGTCTGTGTGTGTGTCTTGACCCTTTTATTTATGTCTTAGTTTGAGGTATACCTGTGACCAGTTGGCTCTTAATTTCCTTTTTGTTTTAGTTTGTTTTCCTCTCCTGTTTGTGCTGGATGGAAATACTTTGTATTTTCACATTTCTCATGTTTGGAGAGAAGAAAGATATAATCAACTTTATGTTTAGTTTAGGGTTTTTGTTGTGCCTGTTTAATGAGAGAGCACTGGAGGGGTTTCTTTCACTAATTCTCCAGTGTTTAAGGTCACAAGTCAAATTCATCTGTAAGTCAGGCCAATTGTCATTCAGGTACTTTTAGGCAAAAAAAAAAAATTCTGAGATTGAATTAAATTTTAATAGGAAGAATTGCATATAAAAAAGATCTCAGGTGTGAGATAGCCCTACTTCGTAATATCACAGATTTGCTTGAACTTCCTTTTGACTTTAGGTTGTAGTGAAGAGAAATAGAGAGCAAAGTACAAAATGAAAATACTATGTAGGTAAAGTATACTTCAAATAATGTGTTCAGGCAGACACTTAATTTATATTTTCCACTTGCCTAAACAAAGAAGACTTGATACGAATTGGATACTATAGAGGAAGATTTGTGCTCCTTTTCTAATCATGTTCCTAGAAAGGTGGTTGGTTTTGCACAAATGATTCCTAACACCAAGCACAGATATTTTAGGATGAGAGAATGGGTTTTCCTCATCATTTCAGATAAATATTAGCTCATAGATGCTGAGCAAGGACATGATTTTTTTACAGGATATAGTAGGTCGAGCTGAAGAGAGTAACCAAAGGCATCATTATAGGTAAGTCAGGGAAAGATGGTATTGGCAGTTGTCATACAATTCCAGCCTATGGCTTCTATGTTACTAATACGAGTTATTTTGAGTTCCTCTGTGTTTTTATGGGCAAGTAACTTCCACTGGGACTCAGGGCTCTATCTAAGGATACAGATAAATCCAGTCAGGTGGAATTACGGAAAGCCCAATTGTTGTCTCCATTATCTTGGTATTTTAGGCTGTCTTACCTAAACAGTTGACTCATTTTTTTTTTCACTTAACTTTGCCAGAGAGGACCGAGCCTTAATGTATCAGTAAATTCTCTCTCACAATGCCTTTGAGTCATCGTAGATTATGATCCAAATATGGAAGATTCAAATACATTTGAGTTATTTTCTGAAATCACTTTACTTCAAGGAACCCAGAGATCTCATTCTTTGCCAGTTATTCTTCTGAACTTTTTCATCGAAAGCCCCTCGTTACTTTGACTGACTTCCAACTCTGGCTCATTTTTATCTCAAGGCCTCAACAGATCATTTTGCTCAAGAGAACATAACAGATTGGTATTCTGTTGCATTTCAGTTCTTTTTTGAGACTAGATGGATGCTGAAGAGCATTTTATGTCAGTTAAATCATTCAGACCTATCTTATCTTGTTAGCTGACTTTCTGCAGTTTCCAGAGCTCACTCTGGAACCATATAGCTTGGCACAAGGGTGGAACAATGAATTTTATATCCTAGATTCTGAGATTTTTAGCTCTGAATTTTTATACTGCCAACCAGGAGAAAAAGGTGAATGGAGAACTGATTCCATTTTAGGCTGCTTTATTATTATTCTATGTTGCTTTAATCCACAGTGCATCTTCTAAGTGATTTAGCAGGAGTAGTCACAGCCATTGTTTTCTGCAGGATTATGGAGGGAGCAGTTTGCTCGGAAGGTCAACCCTATGAGCTCTCATATCATTGCTATTGATTTTTCTGATTACAAAGGAGGGAGAGGAACGGTTAAGAGGAGAATCCTAAACTTTGAAAATAACTTTTCCTGTTATTTTGGCCTTGGCTTTAATTTCATGTTTGTATAGGTGAAGACAGGCATGTGTAAATAATGACATGGGAGTTGACAACAAGGACTTCCTTGGGGAAAATGAGCATGAACTACAATGGATGATAGAATTCACTTTATTCCTGTTTCGGAAAATATGTAGTGATGGCAAACTTGTAATGTCTTTTAAAGACTAAAAATAGTTGCATGTACAGTTTGGAAACCCATAGAACTAGATTAGCAAAAAGGTAAAGTGACAATTACTTAACATTTAATGTGATTGATTAGTCCAGTTGATTTTGATGCCAGTGCACATTGATTTACACTCTTTATATTTTTGAAAGAGCTACTAAAAGAAATAAAATGTGACTCTACACTTTTTTTAGATGGCTCCATATGCTCTAAAGTCAGCAGGTCTTAGTCATATATACATATATATGTAAAGATACATGAAAACAGAGGAAGGTACTATTAAGCCCAAATATTTTTCTAGCTCTTTTGTGTGTGTGTGTATACAGACGCACTGATTGATTTGGAGTGGGGCGTTCTGGTTTTTATGCTTTATCACAGTGTGATGTGAGCATTTAGAATAGCAAAAAATTAATAGCTATCTAAATTTGACCCAGAAGTCAGAACTGGCTAATGCGCTTCATTCCCAATCTCAGCTCTTGTCTATGTCTTTATAGGAAACTTGGAAATATTTTACTTTTAACTACTCATTTGATTTCCACCCTAGAAGTTTTTAAAAAAATTTCCCCATGGCTACTTCATTTTGTATGGGACTATCTCCCAGAAGAACAGACCCTTTATTGCCTTGAAATCAGATGGGGATCTCAGTTCCACCACTTAAGAACATGGGCAGATTTCTTAATCGCCCATTTAAACAGGGGAAGTAATAGCTGCCGTACTTAAATAAGATAATGCTCAGAAAATCACTCAGTACTTTGACTGGAAACTTACAAAATTGGGAGGTACTCCTTTTAAGGGTAACATTTTAAAATATGGAGGGAGTTAAGAAATTACATTTGACTACCTACTAAATGCTGTAGCTTTTGTCAGGCTTACCTTCCATATACATTAGCTCCTTTAATCCTTTCATGTAGGCTTTATGGTCTTCATTTCACAAATGAGAAAACTGTGATTCAGAGATGTAAACTCTGACATGTCTAATGTTCAGCTCCAGTAAATGGGAGTACCTGGGCTTGAGTTCAAATCTAATTCTAAAGCTTATGATCTTTCCACTATTATGCGGTGTCAAATATCTCGTAAAGTATTTGCTACAAGGTAGATTATGTTTTCTCCGGTAACCAGAAATGTAGGTTGCAAGTTAGATTTTGAGAAATCTTTGGAGGGCAGTTCTCTACGAGCTTATAAAGGGATTGGCAATATGTGCCTACTGCAACCCATCCCCACAGACTTCTGGCCCCCAAATAAACCAGAAGGCTATGACTTTGGAGATCATGGCACATCCAGAAGTTTTTTTATCTGTTAAATGAAGGGGCTGGATGAAATGTCTTCTAAAGCCCTACCAAGCTGTAGAATTCTAAAGGCGAGAGGGAAACAACAGGGAAACACACAGGTGATATAAACAGCAGTGTTTCTTTCTTTCCTTCCTTCCTTCATGCAATAAATATGTAGTGAGCACATCTTATGCACCAGACCCTAATGCTAAGCACTGTTTCCAAGATCAAGAGTTCTATTTGCTAGATGAATTTCCTTTTTTAATTAATTTTTTAGGGCTAATACATTTAAGAGCCTGGAGTACCAAAACTTCTTAGAGAAAGATATAATTACATTTCCCATTTAATAGTCTCCCCAATCCTCATGAACTTGCTTCTAAAGCATCTTATGAAATTAAATACACAGTTCTGAACTTACACTTTTTTTAAAAGGCAAAAATAAGAATGAAGACAAGCCAGGAGGGAATAACACTTTTAACATATGATTGTTAGTATAACAGGGCTGATAATAGTCTGAAATTCAGTTCTTACAAATGCAGAATTCCCACCCTCTCTCCCTACTCCCCGCCCCCCAGATAAGCAGTAAGTACTCAGAATAAGTTATTGTCTGAATTATACATGGGTTTGTAGTGTGGAACCAAATTCCACTCTGGTGAAGGAAAACCAAATATACACTTACACAGTATTGCATATGTTAACATATTAAAAACAAAACAAGTCCCCGAAATGTTTTGTTTTCTATTGAAAAATAATATTCCGAAGAGCATTAAACACAGGGAAAAAAGTTAAAGCCAGTGTTTTCCAATATGTAAAATTCCTGGATCTATGCTGGTTTACAAAGGAAAATCCTAACTGGTTTTGCAGCTTTTGTAAAGTTTGATCAGAATGATTAAATAATGTGGATTTTAAGGAACAATGAAAACCTCCCAGATCGACGACACACAGCACAGCTAATGTGTTTCTTCTAGATGTCGTCTCAGAAGAGGGTTTCAGTTTACATGTAATACTGGCCCCAAGACCAAGGAGCAAGTTTGCTTTTAACAAGTCCAAGTGATAATCGTGGTATTTTGCACTTTGGTTAATGGTGCGAATTTTATTTTTGAATAGACTTTTTGTAAATGGGATGCTCGTTTTTAAGTCCTCTTGTTTGCAGGGCTTTCTCTCTCTATGAGAGATTTGCTTTCTCTAACTTTGAAATGCAGTGAAACCCTCTCAGAAAACAGCCCTCTTTCTAACAGACTTTAGATACACCCGGATCGCATCATGGCCCCGGAATATAACCACCATACAGAAAAGCCTGGTGTAGCACTGTTAGCTTTTAAGATCAGCAGTCTCCTACTCTCAACCCCACCTACCATCCCCATGCCCATGAGAAAGGATTTCTATCTTCCATGTTTGTATAATTTACTACTGAGTAAACTGTGCAACCTTACAATTGCTCCTAAAGCGTAAATCAGACACTACTTCTGTATTAGGGAATTTTGTACTCATATAACTCATGATGTACTAGCCAGAGGGTTTCTTAAAAGCTTCATTCTTAAGGTGATCTATGGGTGTAATGGAATATTTGCATTGATGGAACCTTCTATGAGATTGGACTAACTTAAAGGAAAACTTCCCCTTTAAGAGTTCCATCTGGTTAGGAGTGAAAGAACATTTATTGAGCACCTCATTTATGGCAGCCACTTCACTCCTCACTCCTCACCGGAGGTGTTATCTCCATTTCACACCTGAAACCAAATTAAGGTTTTCAGGGACCTGCCCAAAGTCATAAAGCTAACATGGCAGAGCAGGGATTTGAATCTAAGCTTTCCAAAGTGGAGTCTCTGTTCCTTTTGAGATCTCCCTCTCTCCCTGAGATCACACTCAGAAAGAGGGTGTGATTCACTGGGCACTCCCGGCTTTCACTTAATTTAACTCATGCCCTTATGACCGAAAGTAAGACAGGACCACTAATCCTTGACAAGAAATGATTCCTTTGTGGAGCCATTCAAA
The DNA here is from genome assembly GCF_009873245.2 of Balaenoptera musculus. Lineage (NCBI taxonomy): Eukaryota > Metazoa > Chordata > Mammalia > Artiodactyla > Balaenopteridae > Balaenoptera > Balaenoptera musculus. Next base: position 53,012,674 of record NC_045794.1, read on the forward strand.
GTAGTAACCCCTACTGCTATGATTCAGAGGGCCCAAATCTGACGCTTAGGTGGAGCTGAGCCAGTGACAATTTTCGTTACCTAAAATATCTCCTCATAGCAGCAAATGCATGTAACCTAAAGGGAGGTAGCGTTGTCAGGAGAGTGAGAGCCCTGGCTTTAGAGTCCAACAGAACTGGGTTCAAATCCCAGGCCTGCCATTTACCAGCTTTGTGTGCGACCTGAGTTATTCAGCTTGCCTTTCTAAGACTTAATTGCTCGTTTGCAAAGTAAGAGAAATAATAACAGCTACCTTACATGGACGGCTGCTGTAAAGATTAAAATAACACATGCGAATGACTTAGCCCGGTGCCTAGGGTATTTTAAATGCTCAATAAATGTGAACTAACATTATAATCGTACAAAGTTTGGGTTCATTCATGGAAGCTGTTAGATAGGTCAGGAAGATATTTGGTGAGAAATCTTGTGACATAAAAATCTTATTTTGTCTATGTACCTGTGTATCTTTGTATCTCTCTGTGTATCTATCAATCTATCACCTATCTCCATCTATTTTTACCAGATTGAAGGGAGAAAGGAGAGTCATTTGGCAGTGTAGACAGTTATAATAGGTAATTTTAGTATCGTTGTACCAAGTACTTGCTGCTAGCCCAGGTAACAAAAGTAAAATGCAAAACGAGTTATCCTGGCTCAGGTTACCTGTATTTTTGTGTTTATATAGCCTTGAGATGATTCTCATACACAGAAGAGGATGTACTAGGTTTTCTTTACTCTGAAAATGAAAATTATAAACATGTTTTTTTTTTTTTTTTTGGCTGTGTTGGGTCTTTGTTGCTGTGCGCAGGCTTTCTCTAGTTGCAGCGAGAGGGGGCTACTCTTTGTTGCGGTGTGTGGGCTTCTCATTGCAGTGGCTTCTCTTGTTGCAGAGCATGGGCTCTAGGCGCGTGGGCTTCAGTAGCTGTGGCACACGGGCTCAGTAGTTGTGGCACACGGGCTTAGTTGCTCTGCGGCGTGTGGGATCTTCCCAGACCAGGGATCAAACCTGTGTCCCCTGCATTGGCAGGTGGATTCTCAACCACTGCGCCACCAGGGAAGTCCCTATAAATGTGTATTTTTATAGAAAGTGTATGTGATATGTGTGTGTTGGTGTATTTGGGGATTGGAGTAGGAGTGATAAACACAGGGAAATTATAATATTAAAATTTGACTCAAAAGGGAAAAAAACAACTGTGATACCAGAAAAATCTTCTGTGAGGTAAAGCAATGAACAAACTGTTAAGGTAGTTAGAAATATATTCATGTCAGGTTTGTGTTGAGTGTGGAATTGTTAATTGTTAATAATATACATTGTTTATTAATTATTATTTTTTAGCATCCCTGGTTTCCATCTCAGAGAAAAACATTGATGATTTCTGCTAGATTTTTTTTTTCTCTCTCTGCTTTGGGTGAACTGATTGACAGGTGTTTGTTTGGGGCAAGGAATAGGAAATTAACTATGTAGAAGTGTGCTAATATTTGTTTTTTTGAGTTAGAAGCCTATATATTTTCACTCACATTTAGATTTGCTTTTGCCTAACAATGTGGGTAGAAGTGGTTTGTAAATTGTACAGTAATATATCAATGTTAATTTTTGTAATTTTAGTTGTGATATGGAAAGAAAAATCATTTAAGAAACATTAATTTTCTAAAACTCTACATAATTATGGATATGTGGGAATAATTTTTTTTAATTACAGATAGAAATAAGGGCAAAATGGCTTTTAAAAAGCATTTTCATGCATTTCAGAGATTACTCCACGGGAGTCTATTAGGGTGAGGGTTGCATAGATCTCTCTTTGCATCATGCAATGAAAAATGGAGAAGACGAACCTTCAAGGAGAAAGAGATTGTTAAAGCAATCTTAATACCTCATCTGCAAAGCAGAACATTCTTACTTGAAATGTGTCCCTTGGTGCAGCACTTATAAGAAATGTCAGGTAGGAAACGATATGACTTCCTTTTTCATTTTGCAGAAAGCAGAAGCCACTGGAGAAAAACGGCCAAGAGGCAGACCTAGGAAATGGGTGAGTAGTAAGATAAAATTTCTGTTCTTTTTTAGTACAGAAAAATTTCTGGTGTTTTTTTTTTTTTTTTAATAAATTACTTTTATTTTATTTTATCGATTACATGAATTTCTAACTTCTGGTTTGATGCATCTTTGAAAGGGTTAAGGCAAGCAGCATATTATCACCACCTCTTACCCTCAGGCTCCAGGAGTTTCCTCAAAACACTTTTCTTTCCTGGGAGTGTCTCCTTTTTCTATCTCTTATCAACATGAAAAGAGTCTCCACTCTTCCTTCAAAGGGGGTAACAATGAGATGACTTGTTCCCTGGGTTGAGTAACTAAGGTTAAAGGGTATTATGAAACATTGGAAGTTGATTACAAATGGTGATAAAATTCAGATGAAATGTGTATGAGATAACTTTTTAACTCTTTCTTTGCATTTCTTTTTGTTGTTGTTCCCGGGATGGTTTGGCCTTGGAAATATCTCATTTTCTAGGTGGTTTGTGTTTTCCTTTTCACGTTGCCTTTGTTAGGAAACCAGGTTTTACGCACTGGTTTTTCTTGCTTCCCTTAGTAGTGATTCTTACATACTGACGGAGGCTTCCATGCAGGTGTACCTGACCCCAAAGGCACACAGATCCTGTATCTTTCTGAGGCCAGAAATTCACTGATCACTGAAGAGCTTTGTTAATTTTACCACTTGAACCTTGTTCTTTATGCTGCTACATTACCACGTTCTTCTGGTCTGTCTTTCCCACTGACCGAGGAGAAAAGTCTTACAAACGAATAAAACCATTTCTCAAGAAAGATGAAGGCATCCTCTCTACCCTGGGTCATCTATGATGGGATCTTTGGCCTTGCTTTTCTCTCTTCCATGGTTCCATCTTCATGCTTCATCTTTTTCTGAAGTTCCTTTGCTGCTCTGCTGGATTGTATTTTCCTGCTAGTTTGCCATTCTTCTCTCCTCCAGAGTTCTGCATCCCTTTCTATTTATACTTTGGTATTGCCTTTCATTCAATTTATTCATCTTGTATTTTTTTCCCTCTGCTCAACATGTGTTGGGATTAGATTTCTTAGCACAAGGAAATGGGGATGATCTTTAGATTAAAAACATCTCAGTGTTACAGTGTAACCTTAAAGTAAGAGCATTTTATTCAACCTTCTGGTCAATACATGAATTCTCTCCAAACTAACCCACCAGGTGGTGATCATCTAGACTCTGCTTGATTACCTTTAATGTTAGGAAACTCTCGTCCTCTTAAGGCTGCCTCTTCTCTCCTGGAAAGCTCTGAACGTTAGAAAACACTTCCATCTGACTCCCTGTAACTTTTGCTCACTGTTCCTAGGCCTCCCTCCTGGGAATATACAGAGTAATTGTTATTACTTTTACTTGTGATAGCTCTTCAGATATTTGAAGGCAATTAACATATACCCTTTGTTCTCTTTTCTGGTTTGAATATCTCTAAGCCTTTCAGCTTTTTCCCATAAAGGAACATTCTTCTTATTCTCCTCTGAGTATGCTTGTTTTTTTGTCTTTTGTAATATGTCACCCAGAACTAAGTATCATATTCCAGGTGTGGGCTCCATAACCAATGGGTTTATTACCTCTCTTGTTAGACATATGGTTCCAGTTACCTATTACTGTTTCATCAACCACCCCCAAAACTTAATAATGTAAAAAAAAAAGAAAGAAAGAAAAGAAAGCTCATGGATTCTTTGGGTCAGGAATATGGACAGGACACAACAGAAAGGCTTGTTTCTGCTTCAGGATGTCTAGGGCCTCAGCTGGGAGGACTCAAGCAGCTGGGGGTTACCGCTCATGCTTGGGGTAGAATTGGGAGGCGTCTTTACTCACAGGTCTGGTGCTTTTGCAGAATTGGCTTGAAGTCTGGGCGCATCTGGGGGTGTCCTCTGGAGCACCCACACACATGGCCTTTCTAACGTGGTGGTCTCAGGGTGGGAAGTCAGCCTTCTGACATACACTCAGGGCTCCCAGAGAGGGTGTTTTCCCAAATGAGGAGAAAGCTGCAAGCAAGGCCTTTTTTGACCTAGTGTCAGAAGTCAAAAAGTGCTATTCCATTACACTCCAGTGAGCACAGTGTTGACTAAACTGGTATTGGCCACATATCAAATATAGGTCTGCCATTTTCTAAGCATCAGAACTAAAAGGACATCGTATCCCATTGAACTCATCGATAAGAAAAACCTATATAAACTTTCTTATAGGCAACAGAATAGGAAATAGGTAAGTTCTTTGAAGTCGTGAGATTAATGTTGCTAAAATGAAATGAAACACATTGTAAGCAAATACAGTTGATTTAACCAGCGCTCAGCTTCCATCAGTTGTCCCCCAGCCCAGCTTTATTGAGATGTAATTGACATATAACCTTGTGTAAGTTTAAGGAATAACAGCCTGTTGATTTGACTTGTGTATTGCAAAATGATTACCACAGTGGCATTAGTTAATAACTCCATCATCTCATATAATTAACCATTTCTTTTTTTGTGGTGAGAACATCTAAGATCTATTCTCTTAGCAACTTTCAGGTATAGAATACTACATTGTAAACTATAATCACCATGCTAGATCCTCAGAATTTACCTTATTACTGGGAGTTTGCACCCTTTGACCAATATTTCCTCAGTCCCTCCACCCACCCCAACTCCCCCTGCAGGCCCCTGGCAACCACCATTCTACTGTTTCTATAAATTTAGCATTTTTAGATTCCACATATTAAGTGATAGACAGTATTTGTCTTTGTCTGACTTATTTCACTTAGCATAATGTCCTCAAATTTCATCCATGTAAATGGCAGGACTTCTTTTTTTCTCTGGCTGAGTAATATTCCATTGTATACGTCCACCACATCTCCTTCAGGCACTCATCTGTACATGGACTCTTAAGTTCCGTATCTTGCCTCTTAACTGGTCTTCCTACCTTTCACCTTTTCTACCTTTGGCTCTCCTGTGTTTGCCAGTTAACCTGCATAGGGTACAGTCACATCACTGCTCTTCCTAGAAACTTGCTACGGATCCACAGCTGGCCAGTGAATTGATTACAACCTTCCCTAGCTCTTTGAAGTCCCCACAGTTTATACCCACCTCCCTTTATGCCTTTATTTTCCACCACTCATCCTCACACAGCCGATGTTTCAGCCAAGCTGGAATAAAATATGTAGTAGTTAAAGGATCGATATGTTTTTATTTTCTCAATGGATTCTTGCTCATTTGGGAGATATCTGGATTCCAGGCACCTGATGTTCATGCTGAATAAGAAGCCCACGTGAAGCACCCACCACAAAATCCCTTGCCTTTCCGGGAATAATTGGGCCATCTTCATTGACCCTCATGGTTTCTAGTTTTTACTGGCTGTGAGAGTGGAAAATATTGTGTAGCTAATTGTTATAAGACCCCGATTTGTTCCCCAAAGAAGAGTTGTTCTACTTAGAAAAGGAAATAGAAGGAAATTGTGTATTTTTTTTCTAGACAGCGTGTTTCCTTTTTGCTTATATATATTCTGTTGGGTAGAGTGTGCAGCCAGTCACAGCAAGGCATTCAGTTCAAGGGCATTCTTTACTGGAAAGCTTGTACTAAAGAAATAAATTATTGCATTTTCCATAGGAAATGAGCCTTGTACTTTACAGTAAGTTCAATTCTTTCCAACAGTGTCATTCACTGATTTCCTTATATTAGAGAGATATTTTTGAACTGACAGGATTTACTAGGTACAGGGCCTAAAAGCCAAACTGGTCCCCTTTTATTCTTCTGGGTTGTTTTGTTTTAAAGTTCTTTTGCTTTTAAAAAGAAGTCTTGTACATTTTATGGTGTCATGTAACAGGGCTGGAAGAAGATATCTACATTGTAACCCTCTCATCTGATGTGACTGGGATCAATACTTGGTAGGTTACTCCAAAGTTGATTAACCAAAACTATGTGGATATAGGAAAGAAGTTTGTGCCAGTCTTGCTTCTGCAGGGGATGGAGTGTTGACTAATCCAGTGAGGACATTGACTAGATTTTGATTAAGAGCACTTCTCTTATTTACTTTATTCCCCTTTGTTTTTTTTTTTTTTTTTCTGAGTTTGAATCAGATTTCAGATCTATTATTTTGATGAGCTGCTTTGGACTTTCACATTTTTTTGGTCTGGAGGAGGTGAGAGGTCAAGGAAGGAGAGAGAAGTGGGACCTAACTTTTCTACTGGTCCTAGAGTCGGGAGCTCAGAATCTGGATTCAGGTGGCTTGGGTTCAAATTCTGGCCCATCACTTGACTAACTAGAATCTTCAGCAAATTACATGACCTTTTTAAAAGCACTTTTAAAAATTATTTTAACTGAGGTATAGTTGATGTACAATATTATATAAGTTTTAGGTGTATAACATAATGATTCACAATTTTTAAAGGTTATACTCCATTTATAGTTATTATAAGATATTGGCTATATTCCCTATGTTGTACTATCTATCCTTGTAGCTTATTTATTTTATTCATAGTAGTTTGTACATCTTAATCCCCTACCCCTATCTTGCCCCTCCCCCCTTCCCTCTCCCCACTGGTAACCACTATTTTGTTCTCTCTATCTGTGAGTCTATTTCTTTTTTGTTATATTCACTAGTTTTATTTTTTAGATTCCACATATAAGTGATATCATAACAGTATTTGTCTTTCTTTATTTCACTTAGCACAATACCCTCTAAAACTTCATTCATTTTTATGGCTGAGTGATGTTCCATTGTGTATATATAGGGGTGTGTGTGTGTGTGTGTGTGTGTATGTGTGTGTGTGTGTGTATACACCACATCTTCTTAATCCATTCATCTGTTGATGGGCACCTAGGTTGCTTCTATATCTTGGCTATAATAAATAATGCTGCTACGAACATTGGGGTGCATGTATCTTTCTGAATTAGTGTTTTCATTTCTTTTTTGGATAAATACCCAGGAGTGGAATTGCTGGGTCATATGGTAGTAATGTTTTCAGTTTTAAAGGTCCAATTTCCTCCTCTTTAAGAAGGTGGTAAGAGTGGTACATTTCTAATAGCATCGTGTGAGGATTAAATAAGGCAGTGATGCAAAGGGCTCAATAGAAGGCCTGGCACATAGTAAGTGCTCAATAAATGTTTAACATTATTGTTAATTCCACTGTACACTTTCATGTAGATATCACTGACAGCCTAAACCCTAATAGCTTATAGCTGTAGCTACACATGGAGTGAGGTGACAGTTGTGCATCAAACTCACCGAGTACCCTTGGCGGTATCATTATATCTTCACTATATCTATGCTGAATATCATCAAGTTTAAGACTTGCTTATAAATAATACTAAGGTACATTTTAAATCTATTTGTAGTTAAGGAAAATTATTTATTTATGGCTGCGCTGCGCGGATCGAACCCGTGCCTCCTACAGTGGAAGCGTGGAGTCTTAACCACTGGACCTTCAGGGAAGTCCCCAAGGAAGATAATTTAAATTGCAACTTATAAGCTTTCTAACTGTAGAGGTTCGATGCCATGTGTTGTTCATCAATTTGGAAAGTAGTATTTCTGCTGTGTGCCTCAATAGGCACATGCAGAGATGTTCTGCCTCTTAGAACCTATATAGATTTCAGTTAGTCAGTCCTTCTGCCAGTTGAAACTAGGCATTTCATATTTATTTGCATTTCTCGATTTTGGCTTTAGAAAGGAGCCCATCACGCAACTGATTTAGCGATGGAAAATATTTGGAAAAAGTTTTAGAGAGTAGAGCTAAGGCTCAAGAAAATACAGTGCAGTAATAACAATGTTAACCTTGTATATGAAATGCTCCATCCAGATGTTGCTTAGTGAAGCAGCCAGTGCTTCTGGAGGAAAAGAAGGAAGGACAAAATAATGAAGAATAAATCAGTGGGAACCAGAGATGTTTTTAGGTGTTTTGTTCTCAGAATATCTTTATGAGAAAGGAAATTAACAACAGAAGGGAAATACTCCCCAGTACGAATTAATGGTTTGTAAAGAAAAAAAAAGAAATCATTCTGGAGATACTGAAATTGACCTAGAAATTGACCCAAGGACGAGATGCTGAAGCTTAACTTCAATTGGTCACTAGAAAGTTACTAACAAACCCCAGCTGTTTTCTCGGGTTGCTGATTCTCTTTATTTGGTAATGGGGTGTGTGCGGTATGTTGATTTAAAAATATGCATTTCTATTCCATATCTTTTGGGGGACAGTTCCTTTATTAAAGAACTTGTGATACACAGGAAAGTGATGTAATTTCATTTGTTAGTCAAACATTCTAGATAGGCAACAAGAGCTTTTTGTTTTTCTAAGTTTGTAGAAATCTAGAAACTTATGTGATGATTTTAAAATCAAGTAGGAGAAACTAAATCGGAATAAAACCTGTTACAACTAGACTGGTTGACACTCTTTGGATTTCTTCTAAAGATCTCAAGCATTAATGTATTGAGGAACCTGGAAATCTAATGTTGAAGTTAAAACATTAGGTTTTCATTTCCATTACTTTTCCCCTCCAGATGTTTGTTACTTTTTTTTTTTAACTTTTAGCCATTTGTAATTTAACACTTGCTTTGTTTAAACTGAAAATATTTCTTTGATGTTTAGAGAGGAATATCCAATAATGCATATTGCAGATAATTGTAACTTTTTACTGGAGTCAGAGGGAAAGAAATGACTTTGATAGAATATCAAAAACTGTCTACTAATGGAGTGTGTGAAGACAAAACCATTTTCCCTTAGAAACTTGGAAAAACAACATGCTTTAAAAACCGGGAGATGCTTCCTCTGAAGCACATGAGCTTTTGACATATGCTTAATAATTAAAATATAAATTTTCTGATGCTTATAATGTGTTCAATATCGGTAAGCTATATTTTCTGAAACTATCTCCTTTGCAATATTTTGTGATAAAAATGGAGTTTTTTGCAAACCCTAATAGAACTCTGTGGGGAAAAGTGACTTAAGTTGATTTTCTTTTTTAATAGCTCACTGCAAAATTCCCTAACATGCTTATATAAAATTGCAAAATTAAATATGAAAACACTAATAAATATATCATACTCAGAAGGCAAGAATTGGATTTGATCATTAGCATTTTGATTTAGTCTCTTTATTTTGCTTGTTTCAGTATTGAAGTCCTGTTCTTAATTATTCGGTTAATGATGTCTTTAACAAAGAGACTGATAACCAGCTCTACTTGGTCATCCAGTTCAGTTTGGTATTACCAGCTTCTACCAGATCCTGACCATTCAGGATTATTCAGACATCGACCTTGGGGTCCACTGCTCAAGTGATGCTAGCACAATACCACAATAGCCAGGTGGTCTTATTAAACTATAATCAAGGAAGAATATGTTTTTCTCCCACTTGTGGTTGAGTGGCAGATTATAGACAGGAGGCAGTTCAAATAAATGTCCTGTTTCTCGACCTAAATAATCAAATCAGTAAAATCCTGGCCAAGACAGTTATCTCAGTTTCACGCTAATTAAATGACAAGTACTACGAAATTCAGTGACCATTTTATATGACAGTAAATGTATTTAAGACTTTATCCATACTACCATACACATATTTACCTATGTTCCCCCAAATCTGAGTATTTATGGATGGCAGTAAATATTTCTAAAACACTGGAAACCCTCATGCCACAGATAAATAAAACTAATATGCCATATATATAGATATATATATGTTTTTAACTAGGTAAGATAGGTAAAACTATTACTCCATATTTCAAGAGAACATTTTTGTTCTGTTTTTAAGAGTGGAATCTGTTTTTATTTTAAGATTTTTTTTTTTTAACCAAGGAATTCTTGATTCTAAACTCTTCCATATTTGACACAGATATTTCACTATTTTTTGGCAAAATTTCAATCCAGCGGGATTTAATCAAGCCTACCGTTTCTTCTCTGGACCGCGATAAAGACTGTTTTGATGAGCTATGTACCTTTGGTCAGGTCGCTCAGTGTGCCCACACTTTTTCTCCTGATAGGAACATTCTATCTATAACTAATGGCTGTCAAGCATTTCGCGTTGTAAAATACAAAAACCTTTATTGCTACCACCAGCTCTATTGTCCAGGGACTGATTGTTGAGTTTGTAAAGGATCCAGCCTCCTGTCTCCTTTTTTGTGTTGTTTTCCCTTCTCCCCCCTGCTGCCTGCCCTTTGGCCATTTCACTGCTCATTAGCGCCTCTGCCAGATGGGGGGGCAGGCCCAGGAACAGGGGTCAACTCTGGTAAAAGGCTTGGTGGGAAGGAGGCTGAGAGTAATGGCATACATAAGGTTTTCAGATTATCTGTCGATCTGATACATCCAAGCCACCCCCAAACCCTGTCCTTAGGGGTAAGTTCAGTGCAGCCATGACACTGAAATTTGTTTTTTAATTCATTATTTATTCATTCTTATAATCAATGTGATTTTAGAAGTAAGACATCTTTTTCAGGATGCTATAGGAAGCAAAGTCTCTTTTTTATATTTCCTTAGTATTAAGGAGTGGCTGCAGATCAAGCTTGGTTTAGCAAGGCTTTGCCCTTGTTCAAAGCCAGAAGAATTGCACTGTCTCCTCTTCCATTAGACTCAGGTTGGGGAATGACAGTTCTTTAAATTCTGGCAAATGGAGATTGCCTTACGAGGCGGAAAGTGCCCTGTTGGGGTGTTAAAAGATCATAAAGCTCACCCTAGTTGTATGACCAAGGGAAGCCATGTCATCACTTTGTGCTGTGGTTTCAATGCATTAATCCAGAAAAGGCACTTCGAGTGTCTCTTTGAACATAATATTGTGCAGAAGGCTCAGCATGTACGATGGACACTGTGGATATAGAAGAAACTTAAGCACTTTGGTTCACTTGTTTGTTTGCTTGTCTCTTGCTTGGCTGGACCATTTAAACCCTAGGGCTCCAATTCCGAGACACTTTGATTCTGTGATTTTCCATTTGTCTAAACATTTTGCTAAAGTCTTCTGGCAATATTATGGATCAGGCCCTGTGCTAGGTCCTGGGAACGTAGAGGCCAACAAAATAGGTGGAGGCTGCCTTTGAGGTGCTCACAACCAAACAGGAAACCTGATGCCAGCCTGTTAGATTAACTACTCTGTGCTTCAGATGTTGTGAGGGTAAATTAAATTCCAGTTCAAGTATTCTGAGCTCTTTAGAATTTGAGTCCTTCTATAGAAGTGATTATGTTGCTTTCCCAATCCTAATAACTCTTTATATTATTATTTGAGTTTAGCTATACATATAATTTATGAATTAGTTGTACTAGTGGGCCTAGAGTTATATCCTCTCATTATCACCATAGCAGATATCCAGGCTAATATCAGATATATACATATTTGATGTATCAAAATAGTTCAATTTTATCCAGTTAAGATAGACTTAAAAAGATAGGTATTAAATTATTAGATACAGGCTCCAAAAAGAGGAGGAGAAACGGAATCAGAACGCCGAGGATAATTCTCTTGAGCCACCATATCAGCATATGTTGATCTTGTTTTTTCTCTTTGTTCATGCTATGTGTGTCAAATAATTTAAAAATCACTAGGTGTTAAAGCAACTAGATTGTATACTTTAATGTTTCTGAATCGTGCTTCCATTTGTATTTAAAAATTAGGTCTGTGAGGTTAGAGAGCACATTGCATTTATCTTTTTTACCCTCAGCACCTAGGATATAGGAAGGAATTCAGCAAAGTGATTAAGAGCTCAGACTGCCTGGGTTCCCTTATCAGCTTATCAAGGCAAGTTGCTCGTTGTTACCAGCCCAGTCTCCCTGTGTGTAAAACAAAGGGTAATAATAGTTCTCATCTCATAGGATTATTTTGTAAGAATTAAATGAGAAGCCGTCAAAAATTTTTATTCATCGAGAGGCAAGCACTCAATAGATCATAGTCATTGATGTTAGTATAGTTTCAGGCCCGTAGCTGGACTTAATAAATGTTTGGTGAATAGAATGACAGTATTTCATTAGTGTGTATAAAGCATGGCCTTTCAGTTTTTGTTTCCGGTAGTGAATGTGGATTTGAATTGCATTCTTTGGCTTTTTTTTTTTTAATTGGATGATTTGTATTTTCAAAGAGGCCACACAAGGGTTAAAAGTACAACCTGTAGGCATCAAAGCAGTGTTTATAATAATTTTGAATTCCAGCCTATGCCTTTCCACTTAAGAAGTATGCTGTGAGCCACTATCACCCAGGCCCAATGCAGACTTTGAATGCCTTGCCCTATGTTAATGTTTCCATTCCCTCACTCCTGGAAATAGCATTCTGCTTTCCAAAATAGACTCTAGTGCTGTACCTTAGAAGAATTTTTGTCACAGCTTTGGATCATCAGAAACACAGAAGAGCGCTTTGTTGGCAAAACGTCACAGGATAATTTTCAAAGGTAGTTTCTCACTTTTTTGTATAAAAACTCATTTTAACTGCCTGTCTCCCATTTCCTTTGGTCCTAATTTTTGGTACTAACATGCAAATAAAGACAGAGGAAAATCCGTTAATAACTCTTTGTTTCTTTGACTTCTTTCAAGGATATTTTGAAGCACTTAAAGTGACACATAAAGCCGTGGGGTTTATAGCTAGGGATTCATTGGGGGAAAATCTAATACCCTAGGTTTACGTCATTATAGGGATAAGGACTTCACGGTCGGAATAACATAGGTAGCAGTGTCACATAACTTAGAAGTTTAAACACTAACATTGCCAATAAAGGAAGTGCAGGTCGGCCAAGTTTCCAGACAATTCAGATATTTTCAGTCTTGAGGGAGCACCTTATTACAGGAAGCACCAAAGCCCAGGGAGGTGTGGAGGAACAGGGAATCGTAAGATCATAGCTGATAATGTTCTATAAAATACCATTTGTTTTGCAGTCTTTGCTCATTCCCTGTTCCAAATGATTCTAATGTCAGAGAAGACATCCATCACCCAGTTTGTGTCAGAAGCTGATCCCGGAGTCTAATTTCCTAATTACAGAATCTCAGTTTCAGCATTTTCTTTCCTGTCATTATTCTCTCACACAACCCAAAAGTTCTTTAAATTCCCTAATGGATTTTGATGAGGGATTTGCAGGCCTGGGCCCCCCTCTCAGTTGGTAGATCTGGGGTGGAGCTGGAAAGTATGAACATGACCATCTCGGTGGTCTCCGATCCTCTTGAGAGACTGACATTTGGTGAGTAGTACTGTTCATGCCACTGAACTGTCCATCCTATTACATTTTCATTCTCCTGCGCTCTTACTTAATTTTACATTTCTTTTCTGGGAATAAGTAATGTTTGATTTTTTACAGCCTTGGTTCTCCTTTCTTAACTTTGGCATGTATATTTCCCACATGTATTGGATGAAGATGAACTCATTCCCAATCCTTATTCTCTTCCTTATAATTCTTTTCAGAGCAATGGTATAGAGGTTACTGACGTTCCGTTTAGATTTGCCATGTAGAGTGCTCATTTCCAGCCTATCAAACCAAAACAATGGCTTGTTAAACCTGTGTTTTTATTTCGTCATGCTCCTCCTCCAGTGGTGACCTACTTCTTTTGTGGACATTAAAATCGATCAGTGAATCAGCCAGGGTTTTGTGCATTGCTTTGCATGCCGTTTAGACAACTGATGAGCTACACAAAATTGTTTAAACTCTGTAATTTTATAAACAATAAAATGGTGACTTTGTCTAATACATAATCTTAATCTGCTTTGCTGTTAAATCACTGATCTCAGTGGAGATCAATTGGGACCCTTTTTAGTAGTTATAGGAAGAAATTTTCTCTATTTTCTTACTTGCATTGTAGAAAACTTCTTAGGGTTTCCTTAGTATTCACAGGGAACTAATTCATGTCATACTCATTGGCACCATATGGTTTCCTGCTGTGGTAAAGCGAGTGGGCTTACGTACATTATAGGATTAATAGGATACATGCATCCTGTTAATACATAGATTGTATAGTGTGAGAGGGTTTGGCTGTACATGGTCACGGTATGAAGAATTCCCTTGTGACTGACATTTTTTTTTTTGCTAAAAAAAGTTTTCTGCCCGAGATTATTAAAATGGGGTATGTATTCAGCACTACTATTTGCTGTTGGGTTTTTTTTTTTGTTTTTTTTTTTTAAGATTTTTTGATGTGGACCTTTTTTTTTCTTTTTTTTTTTTTTTAGCAATGCAGTTGGAAATTTAATTTTTTTAGATATTATTTCCAATATCACCAAAAATGAAATACTTGTGTATAAATTTAACAAAATATATACAAGATCTGTACATATGTTGAAAACTACAAAACACCAATGAAAGAAATCAAAGACGACCTAAATAAATACAGATATACATATTTACTGATTGGAAGATTCAATATTCTTAATGGGTCAATTCCTATCAAATAGATTTTTTTTTTAGTTTTATTTTTATTTATTTATTTTTTTAACTACTTTATTGGAGTATAATTGTTTTACAGTAGTGTGTTAGTTTCTGCTTTATAACAAAGTGAATCAGCTATACATATACATATATCCCCATATCTCCTCCCTCTTGCGTCTCCCTCCCACCCTCCCTATCCCACCCCTCTAGGTGGTCACAAAGCACCGAGCTGATCTCCCTGTGCTATGTGGCTGCTTCCCACTAGCTATCTGTTTTACATTTGGTAGTGTATATATGTCCCTGCCACTCTCTCACTTCGTCCCAGCTTATCCTTCCCTGTGTCCTCAGGTCCATTCTCTACATGTCTGCGTCTTTATTCCTGTCCTGCCCCTAGGTTCTTCAGAACCTTTTTTTTTTTTTTTTTTTTTTAGATTCCATATATATGTGTTAGCATACGGTATTTGTTTTTCTCTTTCTGACTTACTTCACTCTGTATGACAGACTCTAGGTCCATCCACCTCACTGCAAATAACTCAATTTTGTTTCTTTTTATGGCTGAGTAATATTCCATTGTATATATGTACCACATCTTCTTTATCCATTCATCTGTTGATGGACACTTAGGTTGCTTCCATGTCCTGGCTATTGTAAATAGAGCTGCAATGAACATTCTGGTACATGACTCTTTTTGAATTATGGTTTTCTCAGGGTATATGCCCAGTAGTGGGATTGCTGGGTCATATGGTAGTTCTATTTTTAGTTTTTTAAGGACCCTCCATACTGTTCTCCATAGTGACTGTATCAATTTACATTCCCACCAACAGTGCAAGAGGGTTCCCTTTTCTCCACACCATCTCTAGCATCTATTGTTTGTAGATTTTTTGATGATGGCCATTCTGACTGGTGTGAGGTAATACCTCATTGTAGTTTTGATTTGCATTTCTCTAATGATTAGTGATGTTGAGCGTCCTTTCATGTGTTTGTTTGCAGTCTGTATATCTTCTTTGGAAAAATACCTATTGGACCATTTTTTAAAGTCTTTCTTGAATTTGTTACAATATTGCTTCTGTTTTATGGTTTGGTTTTTTGGCCCCGAGGCATGTGGGATCTCAGCTCCCTGACTAGGGATTGAACCCACACCCCCTGCATTGGAAGGCAAAGTCTTAACCACTGGACCGGCCAGGGAAGTCCCTGCGGTTGTTTTAAGTAATATGTTATGATAAGATTTTAGACCCCCATGTGAGAAGCTGACATTTTATATCCATAGGGCAAACACAGCTTTTTGAATCTGTGTGAAAATTCAGGTGTCTCTATTTTGTGGTTTTATCTTTTTAGGAATTTTTTGAGTCCGAGAAAATGTTTAGACTGATTTACTTACAGTCTTGAAAGTCTCTTTGGGAGCAAATTTTTATGTATGTGAAAAAGCCATGTAGAAAGGAGGTTTCATGAGTACCCTTGGTAATGGTGCAAGTTTAATCACCCTGCCTGTGACAGGAGGGTCTTAAGACATTCAACCTAAATTTCTCCTTATACGGTTTTCAGTTCATTTCCTCTTGTCTTGTTCTTAATGGTGATAGAGAACATCTGGTATGTCCCTTTTCAAAATAAACCTTCCTACTTGGGGTAGCAGAAAGTATACACATGTTGGGCCCTAGCAGATCTGGGTTTGACTCTGGGCCTTATCACTTACTAATCTTAGGCCATTGTTACCTCTCTGAGCCTAAATTTCTTCTTTTGTAAAATGAGGCTGATAATCTTTCCCTTGCAGTTTTAACTAACGTGTCCCGTTCCCGGTAAAGGCTCAAAGTATGGGATCTTGTATCATTATTGTTAAAACCTGTGAAAATTTATTGTCAGCTTTTCATTTTTGCATAATAACATTCCCAGATCTTTCTGACTAGGTTCTTTTTTTTTCCAACCCACTAATCATGGTTCTAAACGAGACTTACGATGGTATGGTAGATGGAACACTAGGTTTGCGATGAAAGGCCTCTCTGACTTGTTTTCTGACTTAATGAATTTCTAGCTATATGACCTTGGACAAGTCACTTACATCCTTGAGCCTGTTTGCTCATAGGTAAGATGGGGATAATAATTTTCATATCTTCTGTGCCTTCCTCTCTGGGTTGGACTGAGGATAACATAAAGAAGTAATTTATAAGTCACAAAGCACCACACAATCTTAAAGTGATAATAGTAAGGGTAATCAGCAATTAAAATTTAATACTTTACAATAGGGTGAATGAAATTGGTCTTGTTATTTATGTAACTTTAAAAAGGTAGGTCGCCCTCCTCAGCCTCACCCTTATCCTACATAGCAGTTACAGGGCATTTACTCTTTTTCCATTTCCACTTTCATCAGCTCTTATGGTTGGAAGGCTAAAACTGACAACTTTCAGATGTATGACAGACACAGATTAAAACAGTTCCAGCATTACAGGGATTGAGTTTGTGTGCAGAGAGGCTGAATCAATAAGCAGAGTTAGGTGAGTAAAGAGAGGGCCAAGTGGTCTAAGTGGGAATAAAGAGGTGATGTGACCCAGGAGGGGTAAATTTGCAGCAGAGCTCTCTCCAGTGATGGACATTAAAGGAGAGGGTTGTTAGACTTAAGATAGTCACTGCCAAATTCCAAACAGAAGAATGGCATGGTCAAACACATCTGAATAGGAAGAGAACTTTGACTGGGATTTTGGGGATTGCTTAGAGTGGAAGTGACCTTGGAGAGTACAGCGATCCCAGACAGTAGAGGACATAGCAATGTTGAAATGAAGATTTACATGTTCTGTTAGTTTTTTAAATCTCTTGAATCTACAGTTAGGGTTTGTAGACACAAGAAGCCTTCCCCCATATTTGGATTCATCTTTTTGTTTGGTTGCCTCAATTTAGTTTGGTTTCAAGTTTAATTATGGGGCTGAAAGTACTTAAGTTTGGGTAGTAGAGAGTGGAATTTGGTTAAATATCCTGTTGATTTCTTTACATGTTTCTATATTCTAATAAAACTAGCCATAGTGATCCAGCTGTCCATTTAGGATTTGTGGACGCTGCTCTCCTGGAGCCCTTTCCTCCATGGCTGTCTGTGACCTTAGCCATTGAATCATGTAATCGTTTTTGGCCTCCAAAGTCAGTGCTTCTGACTAGGCAGAGTGGTGGTGTGATGTCATGTCTGGGGCATGAGCCTGTACCCTCACCACACATGGGTTCCACCCTTCCTGGTCTCGGCAGCTCAATACACAGTGCTTGGCGCATCTTGAGCGCTCAATAAATTTAGTTACTTTTCCTGTCTCTCTCTGGATCTCAAATAGGAATATCCAAATTTGAGAACACCACCATAGCATTCGACTCTCCATTTAAAATCCATAAGAGAAAGCTGAGGCAGATGTGTGGGAATGTAGTTCCAGACCCTTTCGTTAGTCTAGGAAAGATGACTGCTCTGGTTTACAGCGAGGCTTCCCGTGTTCGTGAATCATAAAAAGACCTCTTCCAGGTTAACCTAATGCAAAATTGATAAGCTATGCATAATATTGTGACATCTGAAAGTATTCGGTATGAAAAATAGCTGATGGGGGTACAGATTTTGAGATACTTAGTGTTCTACCAACATTGTCAGGATTTTATTGACCTCCCTCTGCCCCCCCAAAAAAGGTCAGAAGGAACGCCCTCCACATTGTTTCCAAATTTCTAAATAGGAAAAACATCAAACTAGAAAGGGAGCTTTTGATAGCCTTACACATTTATGTATTTTTTTTTAAATAAAAAATCTTTCTTGCGCTTTCTCTGATAGAGAGAAAAATTAGACCCCTTTTCGTCTTCTTTCCTCCTTGACCTCAAACTCCAGAAAATATATCCTTATTTTCCTTTTTAATTTAATTTTTAATTTCAGATTCACATGCACTTATAAGAAATTCTACAGAAAATCCCTTTCACGCTTTGCCCAGTTTCTCCTAAGTGGTGGCATTTTGTGAAACTGCAGTACAGTATCTCAACTAGGATATTGTATGAGTACAGTCCACCCATCATATTCAGATTTCGCCACTTGTATGTGTACACATTTGTGTGTGTATGTGTGTATTTTAGGCTCTGTACAATTTTACCACCTGTGTAGGTTCATGTATCCACCACCAGAGGTATTGTTTCTGAAGACTGTAGGTTGCTTGAGAGTTGTCAGCACATCCCGTGATGACAGACATTAAGATGTGTCTTCTCTTCTAAATACACAGGGACTCTGTGTGGCTGTAGGGAGGTGGAGAGTGGAAATCTGGCCCGTGGTTCCTGTCTGTGGCTGTGCAGTCACTCTTTCACGTTCCCTCGTTAGAAAGGGCTGGCTGGCCCAGGCAGCATCGTAGGTGGGCTAGGCACACAGCTAACTACTTGCCTGGAGGAGCTTATGCTTTTATACTGTGTTAAGAGTTCTGCCAGTTTCAGAGGCCAGGAAGCAAAGAGTTGGCCTAGGAGTGTAACACACCTGCTTTTCCCGAGGCCGCATGCAACAGGCAGATTTGAGTACCTGTTTGCCCTCTTGGGATGTATTGAAACATGTCTCCAGAGACCCGAGGTTGTGGATAAATGCTTTTCTCCCAGCCTAGAAATCTGTGGGGGGAACTGTCCTGTTAATTGTACTTTGACTATCTGGCTCAGACTCTAGAATGAACTATAGTAGAATCCTGTTATCTTGAGACCTTTAGGAATATCCACATTTGAGAATGCCACAATAGCATTACATTCCCTAATTTTAAAAAAGATTGCAGCCATCAGTCACACACACACACACACAGACACACACACAGAGCAAAGCTATACTGAGATGCAAACACTAGGCAGATGGCCAGTCTGCCTCACCAGCTAAGTATCCTGTACTCCAGTCTGAGAAAAAACTGGATTTGCAGATAGCTCCAACTGTGAATATTAAAACTGAGAATGACAAAGGCCTGTCGTGTTCTACTAGTCACTCCCGGAATCTGAGTGTTTGATCAAGATGACCGAAATTTATGATTATGATGATGGCGGTGATGATGATGATGTTTGGGCATGATAACCAATGAGCAAAAAGCTGTAAACTTGATCACTGTGGCAACCATTTAGAGGATAAATTTACTATATTTGTTGCCACTGTCCTATTGGATCCTAAACCCCAACTATGTCACAGCATATAAAGTGCTTCTTTTCCTCTTTGGATGAACACTTTTCCTATTGGCAAAATAAAATTACAAAATCATGATTTGCAAGTGACAGCCTTTGTTTTTGGTGGTAACAATGATCTTATCTAAACAAAAGCTTACTTTTGAATCATTTTGAAAATCTTGAAAGGGCAGAAAAAACTATATATCAAAAGAAAGCATTATAAAAGAATGTCAGGTCAGGCTGCTGTTACTTCCACAGCAAACTCTGGGCCTGACTTGATCCAAATAAATGTGGTCAAATTGCTGGTGTGACCATGGAAGTGGCAAATGGGAGCCTGTGTGTCCTGTTGTCTGTCACTGAGCCCTTTTCGAAGCAATGCCAGAAGAGTGATTTCTGTAAGTATGAAAATGTTCGTCTGTTTGGTGCTTGACCTGCCCGTCAGTAACCCTAGACTTGGTTTAGAGATTAAGTAGTTGAATTTTCTCATATTCTGCAGGTGACAAAATGAAAGCTGAGAACAGTTAAGTGTCCAGCTCAGGGTCAGACAACCTCATTAGCTGGGACAAGAATCAGGTTTCCTGACTCCTGGTCCATTGCTTTTTCATTGTAGGGAGGCGCTTCCTGTCACCCCACCATTCTTTTCTTGGTTTTCCATTTGTAATGTTGACGGTTCTTCTGACGCACCTCTTCCTTCAGGTCCTGTATTCGTTTCCTAGGGCTGCCGTAACAAAGTACTATGAACTTGGGTGCCTTAACACAACACCAATTTATTCTGTAACGGTTCTGGAAACCAAAAGTTTAAAATCAGGGTGTCAGTAGAGCCATGCTGTCTCTGAAGGCTCTAGGGGTGAGTCTTCCATGCCTTTTCCTTGGCTTCTGGTGTGGCTGGTAACCCTGGATGTTCCTTGGCTTTTAGCTGTGTGGCTGCAATCTCTCCATCTGTTGTCAGGTGATATTCTTACTGTGTGTCCGCATGTCTCTTCTCCTCTTAGAAGGACACCAGTCATGTTTGATTAGGGCCCACCCTAACGACCTCAGCTTAACCTGATCACATCTGCAAGGACCCTATTTCCGAATAAGGTCACATTCATAGGTGCACAAGGGGTTAGGGCTCCAATATCTTCAGGGGGAACACAGTTCGTAACAGGTCTCGTTAGCTTCCAAATCATATTTAGAACCAGGCAGGTATTTGTAACACCCACTGAGAACTTGCAGTGAGTTTCATTAAGTGTAAAGCATCATATCCAACATTTGTGGTTTGTTACAGTAACACACTGAAAAAATTTATAGACTGTTTTGGGTGTGATTTTTGGATTAATTCCCTGTTTTGAAACCATTTGTTGGGTCCTGTTTATTTAAAAGAGGGAATGAATAGACCTGAAAACACCTAATTTTCATTTGCCTTTTAGCCTGGAAGCCAGTAAAAATTTCTTTTAGAGAACTGAAAACTGTGTGGCAGAACATTCGCACTATATTTGTGTATTATTTCGATCTTATCTTCAGTTATTAGATGCTTATTTGCATGTGCTAAAGCCTCCAGCTAAGATAAAAAATCAAAATTAAAAAAAATTGTTTTGTGGTAGTAAAATCTAGAACAAAATGTTTGCTGGATAATATTTCATGGTGTGTGTACAATTTTTAAGTAAAAATTAAAAAGAAAGAAATCCTACACGCAGTCAGCACCCTCAACTGTATGCATTCCCCTAAACTTTCCTAGTGGAATACAGTCATCTGTGTTCCTAAACATTCTTCCTGACCTCATTCTCCTTAGCATTATTTGATCAGTTTGGGAGGAAATGTCCATATAACCATAACTTGTACCTTTTAAAAAAAATATTTTTTAAATCAAGTAATGGGAGTGGATGCCGTGTCTTTTATTAACTTTTATATATGTGATTCTAAATCTCCCTTTAAATTAATATCTTTTAGCTTCAAATCTACTTCTTCCCATAAGGCTAGTCCCCATTTCCTATAATCTTACAGACCTAGGAGAACGTTTTCCCTTCTGTCGTTTTGATAATTATGTCTTCTGTGCTCATTGGTGACCTGTTAACTGACATGAATACCATGGGCTTGGAAAACAGCCTCAAATTTCCATATATTAGAACTGTGAGAATTTTCTATAATGGTGCTTTAGCAATAATGGTGGAGGTGCAGGCATTTCCTGAGGATTAATGACCAGCTGGGAGGAACCAGTGGCCCTTGGCTCTGCCTCCCAGCCAGCCATTAATTCCAAGGAAATGTCTTTTGCTGAGGTCGTTATTGCTATTACAAGCTTAAAATGGAAAAACATGATAGGCGTATGAGTTATTTTTATGGGTTGATGCAGTTTCCAATGGTATGTACTAATTTGAGAAAATGAATGTGTATACATACAATAGTAGGTCAGATTGTTGGAATCATCTCTCAGTATTCCATATGTTTTATAATTGACTTTACAGTTCCCTACCTTTCCCACTCAAAAAAAAAAAATTGATTCAGTAATTTCTACATTGGTTCAAGGCTTAAAAGTGTTGTATTCACTGACATATTTAGAAACACCAGTTTCTGTTATCAACTTCAAACAATATTCAGGTTTCACATATGGGCTGAAAGGAAAAAAGTTTATTCTCCATTTTTGTGATAATACTTCTTTTAGAATAAAACACTGCAAGAAAAGTTTTTAAACCATGTAATAATTTACTGTGCTTCTTTGAGTTTTGTCTGTCATTTGTATAAGAGGCAGCCTTATATTTACACTTTTACATAGTGGAATCTACGAGAGAGCAATGCACACTTAGTTTTTCAGGATTGCATGTTTTTTTAATGTATATTAAATACTGCAATTATGGGAAAACCTTTAACACAAAACACACACGAAAAACTCTTAAAAATGAAGCCAAAGTGTCAAAGTGTCGCTCACCATGCTCCTTTCTGATTCTTTTAAAAGGGCGGCATTTTTGAAAAATTTTTTCTTCTGATCTTAATCACCTGGCCGGTAGTGTTATTTTTATCTCAATTATTAACAAATCCAACCTAGAAACATCCTGAAAAGTCATAAACGGGAAAACCTGGACAATTCTGGAATACTGTCATCCTTGCCCTGATGGAGAAATGCGGACACCATCACCCAGGCATGATGCCTGTGCACCAGTTTTATCTGTCTCACCAGTTAGTGACTCTCCACGTTTATCAAGCTTCAGATATAGGCCAGGCTCGGTGGGGCATCTGAAAAATTGCAGAACGTATAGATCTGCACTAAAAGCAATAGGAAGCAAGCTAAGAAATCTTGTCCTGTTTGGCTCTCAAGTTCCTGTCCCACTTCTTTTCTTCTTTACCAAATTCGCTTACAGTTCTTCAAATAGTTGTTCACGTCGGTGAACTCATCTGCAATCAAACTTCTTGAACCTTCTTTGTCAGATGTCTTCAAGCGTCCCCATTCTGCTTCTCTCCACCTCCTCGGCTTTTGACATCCACGAAAAGTTTAGATGCCACTTTGCTTCTCAGACCTACCCCTCTGCTTTCTTTCACTTTTGTTGAAGGTGCTAGGATTCTCCCAGTTCTTCTGCCCAACAGAACTCGCTGTGGTGATGGAAATGTATTTGTGCCATCCAATATGGTAGCCACTAGCCACATGTGGCTACTTGGACACTTGCAATGTGGCTCGTGCGTTTGAAGAACTGAATATTTGGTTTTATTTCATTATAACTAATTAAAGTTTAAATAGCTGCACGTGGCTGGTAGCTACTGTACTGGGCAGCACAGTCAACTTGGGTCCATTATGTCTTTGCCTTACCTCCATATCTGTCCTTTTTACCTTCACGGTACCTTGTATCAATTCTATTCTAACTGCCTGTTTCCCCTGGAGGAGACCTTAATTCCCTTCAACTCAAATTTTGCCATATTCTGCCTTTGGTCTCTTGCCTAGCTCGATACGACAAAAATCAAGTAGCTATTCTATGCAAGCCACCGTGCTTGGACCTGAAGAAGTAGAGAGATCAAGAAAACATAGTCCGTTCCATTTCCTCAAAGGGCTTACAGGGTAAAAAGAACCAGGGTTTTCCATGTGACAGTGAACAGACAGTTTATGATTTAGCATTAACCCTGAGTAAGCCATCTGTGGATTTTCCTGAGTTTATGTCTTTGAGCTGGGAGGTATTGCAAAAAAAGTGTGATTTTATTTCTAAAAAGGTTAACTTTCAAACCATTTTTAAATGCGGTACTTTGTAAAGTATAACACTATCATCGCTTTTTATTTATTTATTTATTTATATTTATTTATTTATTTTTGGCTGCGTTGGGTCTTTGTTGCTGCACATGGGCTTTCTCTAGTTGCGGTGAGCAGGGGCTACTCGTCGTTGAGGTGCGTGGGCTTCTCATTGCGGTGGTTTCTCTTGTTGTGGAGCACGGGCTCTAGGTGCATGGGCTTCAGTAGTTGTGGCACACGGGCTCAGTAGTTGTGGCTCGTGGGCTCTAGAGCGCAGACTCAGTAGTTGCGGCGCATGGGCTTAGTTGCTCTGCAGCATGTGGGGTCTTCCCGGGCCAGGGCACAAACCTGTGTCCCCTGCATTAGCAGGAGGATTCTTAACCACTGCGCCACCAATACCACGCTATTGGTGGGAATGCCAATTGGTTAACAGCCACTATGGAGCACAGAATGGAGGTTACCAAGGGTAAGGGGAGGCGGAAGGGATAAATTGGAAATTGGGATTGACATATACACACTACTATATATAAAAGAGATAACAAATAAGGGCCTACTGTATAGCACAGGGAACTCTACTCAATACTCTGTAATGACCTGTATGGGAAAGGAATCCAAAAAGGATTGGATATATGTATAACTGCTTCACTGTGCTGTGCAGCAGAAAGTAACACAACATTGTAAATCAACTATACTCCAAAAAAATTGAAATTGAAATGAAATGAAATAAAATAAAATAAAATAGAGCTACCAGATGATCCAGCAAGTTCACTCCTGTGCGCATATCTGGAGGAAAGCATAAATCGAAAAGACACATCTTCCCCAATGTTCACTGCAACACTCTTTACAATAGCGAAGACATGGAAGCAACCAAAATGTCCATCAACATATGAATATAGGTAAAGAATATGTGATACATATATATAATGGAATATGACTCAGCCATAAAATAGAAGAAAATAATGCCAATTGCAGTAACATGGATGGACCTAGAGATGATTGTACTAAGTGAAGTAAGTCAGACAGAGTAAGACAAATATTGTATGATATCACTTCTAGGTGGAAGCTAAAAATTGATACAAATGAACTAACTTACAAAACAGAGGCAGACTCACAGACTTGGAAAACAAACTTATGGTTACCAAAGGGGAAAGGTGGGGGGTAGGGATAAATCAGGAACTTGGGGTAAACATACGAATACTACTATATATAACAGATAAGCAACAAGGACCTACTGTATAGCACAGGGAGCTCTACTCAGTATTCTGGGAATACCTTTATCAGAAAAGAATCTGAAAAAGAATGAATATATGCATATGTGTAACTGAATCACTTGCTGTGCAGCTGAAATGAACACAACATTGTAAATCAACTATACTCCAATAAAATTTAAATTCAAAATAAAGAAAATCACCTATATTTCAAAAGAAAAAAAAGAATTCCCATCTCTTTATATGGCTTGATAGCTTACTTTTTTAGTGCTCAATATTATCCCATTCCCAGAATATATTAATACTATATCATTTCATTCACCTATTGGAGGACACCTTAGTTTCATTCACATTTTGGCAATATTGAATTAGGTGCTATAAATATCCATATGCAGGTTTTCCTCTGGAAGTATGTTTTAAACTACTTTCAGTAAATATCCATGAGAACACTTGCCGGATTGTACAGTAAGGGAGTGTTCAGTATTATAGCAAGTGTCAATCAGACTACCAAAGTAGCTGTATTATTTTTCATTTCCACCAATAACAAATGACATTTCCTATTGTTCCACATCTCCTACAGAATTTGTTCTTGTCATTGTTCACATTTTAGCCATTCTAAGTGTTACATAGTGGTATGTAATTGTATTTTTAATTTGCTTTTTCATGGCAGCATGTAATCTGGATTATTCTTCTGTATACTTATATGCATAGTGTCTATTTTCTTTGGTGAGGTGTCCATAAAGTATATTGGTCCACATTTTATTTAGGTTGCTTTCATTTTTTTCTACCCAATCTGTATTTGTTTTATTTATTTTCGTGCCTTATTGCATTAGCAAGGACTTGGAGTAAAATATGGAAAAGGAGTCATGAAAGGGGACATCCTTGCTTTTACCTGAACTTAGTGGAAAAGCTTCATGTTTTTGACCATTAATCATGATGTAAGATAAAAGTTTCTTGTGGATTTTTGTTATCAACTTGAGAAAGCTCCAGTCTATTTCTTTAACTGAGAGTTTTTATGAAGAATGGGTGTTAGACTTTTTCTAAGGTCTTCTGAATCTATTGATATGCTAATGATTGTCTTTAAGGTGTTGATATGATGGATATAATTATTTGATTCTAGAATGTTGAACCAGCCTTTCATACCTGGGATTATTTCCTCTCATTCATGATATAAAATTCTCTCAAAATATTGTTGGATTCGATTTGGTAATATTTTGTTGAGGATTTTTGCATTGATGTTCCTGAGAGATATTGGTCAGTTTTCTTTACTATTCATATGTTCTTCTAAGTTTGGATGTTGTGGATTTAGTGTCAGACATTCATTTGGGGAGATTCTCAGTCATTTTTAAAAAATATTTTCTGTTCTTTATTATCTTTATTCTCCTCCTGCTATACCCATTACGTATAGGTCATAGCATTTTTCATTGTTCCACAATTACTGATTACTCTGTTGTGTTGATTTCTTTCCTGCCCATTTTCTCTTTTCTTTTGAGATTTGAAGGTTTCTCTCGATATGTCTTCAAGCTCACAGATATTTCTCCTCAGCCCAGCTCTCTGACTGCAGCTGACTTAGTGTCTGGTGAGGGACCAATTTCTGGTTCATAATGTGGGTCTTCTGGCTCTTTTTTTTTAAGATTCCGCATATAAGCAACATCACACGATATCTGTCGCCCTGTGTCTGACCCACCTCACTCAGCACAACAATCTCCAGGTCCATCCATGTTGTTGCAAAACCCCTAATTGTTAAGGATAACTCTCAATTTTTTCCAGTGTCATCAGCAATTCTTTCTGGCAGACATGTGATAACACTTTTTAAACAGGGATATTGAGACCAAGGCTCCTGACCTATTCTGTTTAATGAAGTCATATCTCTCACGGCATCTCATCCTCACCAAAACAACCAGAAAGTTCAAATGAAAATGACAGGTATTATCAAGTTTGACAAGAATGTGTATAATCCTTGAATCTCATTCACTCCTGCTGAGGATGAAAATTCTTACAAATGTTTTGAAAATATTTAGAAGTATGTGGCTGTAAGTAGGAGGCCTCAGTTCCTTGCCACATGGATCTCTCCTTAGGGCTGCTTGAGTGTCTTCATGACATGGCAGCAGGCTTACCCCAGGATGAGTGATCTGGCACAAGGTGGCCATCCCTGGTTTCACATCAACATGATCTCAGGCACAAACCTCCTTGTTTTTCCATTTTGTCTTTAAGTTACTTGTTGAAACAACTGGCCCGCGGTCCCAAGGACTGTCGTGGCCTCGGCTGCTGGGGCCCCTCCAGAGCCGGCAGCCTCAGTGAGGCCGCCTTCCCCTGGGCTCCGGGGCAGTTCAGTGACCGCTGAGGAAAGAGATCCCAAGCCACGAGTTCCAGCTCTACGGAAACGCAGGCTCCATTCTGGGCACAGAGGGTAACACTATTATCTCTTAAAATGCCACATTAGTGCCTCATAAGTAAAATGATTATATATCACATTTATTTCAGTACAGTTGCAGTTTATGCCTGTTGTTCCAGTGTAACTACCAATAACACCCCTGCCAGTCCCCAGAGTGTCCAGCTTGGGAGGGTAAATCCTATAATCCCCCTACCTACAGTCTGCCTAAATTTTCCACACACACACACACCACTTGTACCCCCCCTAATCTTGTTGCATTTGTGTTCTTAGGTTACTTCCAGATTATTCTTTCAGGTCATTTCTGTATCAGGTCACTCCTCTGTTCGGAAACTGCCAGTAGCTCCTAATTAGTGACTGAATCAATTATAAATTTTTCAGGTCTCATAAATAGAACTATTGAGCTCTCTGTTTACCATTTTCCTCATATACATGTAGCCAAGTGAATAAGCTTCCTATTCCACGCACAAGACAGACACCTTCTCACCTTCACTTTGATTGGAATCTCTTTCTCCCACACCCAACTGCTGAAAATCTTCTCCAGTCTTCCACGTCCGGTCTAGACACCACTCTTTTACAAAGTAGCTCCTGACTTTCCTGGTCAGAAGAGGGCTGTCTCACCCCTGAATATGAACATACATTGTTAGTGCCTTGCTTAGAGCATGATCCGTTTTCTCTTGTACTGAGACTTTTTGAACAAATCCCATCTTTGTTTACCAGTTTTGTAAACTCCTTGAGAAGAGGTACCACATGTTTCGCATTTTCTTTAAAACCTAGGACAGTGGTATACAGTAGTTGCTTAATACACATTAGTGGAATGAAATTTAAAAAGCATATGGCTAAGCTACTTAGGTCATTCCCACAAGATGATTTCTTAAAACTGTGTAATTGGAAGCTTTTTTTTTTTAAGTATTTCCACAGTATTATGTCATTAATTACAGCACCCTGAGGAATTACTGCTGCTGTTAATCTCTTGGATCCAATACTAAGAGACATAAATATAAGTGACATTAGCTCTACTACTGCGTTCAGTGAGACTACAAAATAGAAAGTGGACTTAGAAGCAGATGTTGGAAAAATACCTGCAAAGATAACAAAATGTAGACAGTCTTGCTAAGTTTAGTTCAGGGACTCAATCTAAGATGAAGCTGCCCAATAGGACTGATAACATGGGGGCATGCTCTTCTGCACTGTTGGAAAGAGTTGCGTCTATTTGGGAGATTTTTCCTCCAAAGAAAAACCAAAGGAAAAAAAAAGTGTCTATGATTGATTTTTTTTAGCAAGAATATTTAAAGAAATAACACTTGTTGATTGGGATGGACAAAACAGAGTTCCATGTGGCAAAACTTATATGTGAATGTTTATTATTTTTAATCCTCATTCTATATATATGATACACTGAATTCAGAAAAAACTTTTATTTTTTTAAATTATTTTTTAATTTTTTTAGGTATAGTTGACATAAAACATTATATTATGTTTATATAATATATAGATATTATATATTATGTTTCAGGTGCACAACATAATGATTCAGTATTTATGTGTATTGCAAAATGATCACCATAATAAATCTAGTTAATATCTATCACCCCATAGTTACAGATTTTTTTTTCTTGTCACGAGAACTTTTAAGGCTTACTTTCTTAGTGACTTTCAAGTATGCAATACAGTGTCATTAACTATAGTCGCTGTGCTGTACAGTACCCCCTCATGACTTATTTATCTTATAACTGGAAGTTCGTACCTTTTGACTTCCTTCTAGATATTCTGTATATTTAATTTAAACACCTTATATGTCCATGGTAAACAAAATGATAAAATCTTAAGAGTAAATTCAGTAAAGAAATATTGCAACTATTTTCTGAATAGACAATTCTTTAAAATTTAATATGTCAACATATTTTTTTAAATCGATTTATGCATGGGCATGTTCCTAACTCCACAGTGAGACTTTAGATTTTAAAGGGTGGCAACAAAAGAATAAACATTGGATATGTTTACTTTTTCTTTTTCTCAGGCTCTTACAACAAACTTACCAAAACACACACACACACACACACACACACACACCCTACACAACTTCAAACAACAGAAAATGGCATTTTCTCTACCCACTTCTCTCCCTGCTTCCCACAATCAGTACTACCAACAGGCTTAAATATTTTAAGTACTTTCACATTTTTCACATTTTTATATTACACGAGAGGTGAGGAAAAACTGTTTCTGAAAGTACACTTAAAAATACTGTTTTAGAACAGTTAATCTGCTGGGTGTACAAAATGGAAGGCCATGGCTAGAAATCTCTTGTGCTCCAAACATTTAAAAAGTGGTAACTGTCAAGGACTAGAAACACGAGTCACTTGGAGGGTGGCCATGCCCACAACTAAGAGAAAAAACCCAGGAAGGAGAAGAATGGGTTTAGAGTTCCAAGTAGAGATGAAATAATCATATCCTTAGTTATGTATGGATGACGTTTGGGAGAGGAAGCTGAGCTGCAGATAAAGATACGAGGGCCATTCATGGTAGTAGTTGAAGCCATGACTGTGGATAAAGATCTCTAGAAAATGTGGAAAAAGAAAAGTGGTGCCAAAAAAAAAAAAAAGAAAGAAAAGAAAAGTGATGCAAAAAGTGGAGAAGAAAGGGAATATGGGACCATTGCACACAAAGGAGATAAAATATGCTGTCAGCTGCTAGCTATGGTATGTGGACCAGTGGTCCCACCATACACAGGACCTCTGAATGGCTGCCTGGCCCCTTCCTCACCCACGCTCAGGTCATGGTAATCGACTTTTCCACGAGCTCACTAGAATAAGCACACCACAGACAGCGGTGAGCCCTACATCCTGACGTTGCGATTAACGCTAAAGGACAGCAGGGAGATGAGACCAAGGAGAATCTTTTTTGGGGGCCAGATCATTAACTCCTGTCTGTGACATCCCGTTTTCCATCTGGAAAAGTTAAAGTTTTCGTATGCACTTAGCTTTACAGAATGGAGCATTTTTGTTGGTTTACTGAAACTGTTTAGCAAAATGGGCACAAGTGCAAGTCCTGGCCCCAGCAGTTGACTGCACCGTCCTTTCTGAGGTATGATGTGAACAACTGTAAAGAAGAGTGAAATGTCCCTGGAGTGTTGATTAAACTGACAGCCTTGGCTTTAAGGATCATTAGATTTCAGAGACAAAAAAACGAAACAAAACACCAAGATGATACCCTTTGCATGAGTCAGATGATGAGGAACTGAGTCGTAATTTCGGACTCACTCACAAGAAAAGGTCTGAAAGGGTTTCACATGAATAGGACCGTGTGGGTCAGGGATGCTAGGGTCGGTGCTCACTGCAATTCCTCTGACCTGCTAGTGGACTTTCACTTTCATCCAAGATTGGCCGAGCAGTTTCAGTAATGCAACAAAAACGCTGTATTCTGTAAAGCTAATTGCAAAATTAACCTCTCCAGATGGAAAACGAGATACACAAATACACCGAAGGAAAGAAACACACTGCTTCCCGCACCGCAGCTCTGCAGTCTTAGTTCCGTGAGTCTTATGTATGTGCAGTAAACATTTATGATCACATTTAGGTCCAGGCAGCATGTGGGATTTTGTGCTAGTAGCTGCTGATGAGTACCTCGAATAGGAATCCTTTATATCTGAGGTATCCATGGTAACTAAGTAGAGCCCATTTCCATTGTGCTTATTAGCTTCCAACCTGCTGGCCATGCTTTGACACTATGGGCTCCAGGATTCCTAATTCCTATAACACCCCAGAGAGGTGGGTAAGTGCTTTTCAGAAAAGCAAACTTAAGCAAGGGATCTGAAGACATTTGAAGAATACCAGCCACATAGCAGCCAAGATGATAATTTTTGACTCCTGGGTTAACTTAATTGAGTAGTGCTCTAAAGTCAAAAATTCCATAGCTAGCAACAAAAGTATGATTATTAGGACAATAATAGCATTTTCTTGCACCTCTTTGAAATCTTCTGCGATGTTACGGACTCCATCGTTGGCTATTTTGTAGGTAGCTTGTGTTCACCTTGCACTTGGCAGAAATCACTAGATTTGCTATATTAATAGCATTGTTCATTTTTCTAAATACAGGGAAATATTTAACATACTAGAAAAAAATGCTTTAAACTAAAGACATTAACATTAATATTGTAATGTTCATATACAGTAAGTCCCCTACATACGAACAAGCTCTGTTCTGAGAGTGCGTTCGTAAGTCCAATTTGTTCGTAAGTCCAGCAAAGTTAGCCTAGGTACCCAACTAACACAGTCGGCTATATGCCGCTGCTTTTACGCTTGCTTCCGGACATCCTGGCTTTGAAATAAAGATACTGTACTACTGTACTCTATACAGTACTGTACAGTAAAGTACACAAAAGTACAACCACTTGTAGAGGATGCATGCACGTGACAATGTACGCCAGACACATGAACTAACTTACATGATTGGACATGCAAACGCATGTTCGCATCTTTGAAAGTTTGCAACTCAAAGGTTCGTATGTAGGGGACTTACCGTATCCTCTTTTTTCCCTAAGACACCCTACAAATGATTCTATGCTGTTTACATTTAACACACATAGTAGATTTTCCTTTCATTTGCATGTGCAATGGCCACTTGAGCACAGCATAAAATTTTCGGTGGCCCTTATTTCTTATCTCACTTAACTGCGATTAGAAATAGTGGGATGTATTTTATTCATTTCAGCTCTTTTGCACATTAGTGTATTTTTGTTTGATTTCATGAGGGTGAACTTTTTATACTAAACATTTGCAAATAGAAATGAAAGCACTCTATATTAATGAAATGCATATGTACTTTTCATACATATACAAAATAGTTATATTAAATTTAAATCGAAGTTAGTCCTCAGATTTTCTAAAGTTTTCCAGTTTGAATGGAAATACAATATGGAATTCACCAGAGCGACATTTTTCCATTTCTTCATTATCAAGGTGGGAAGACACTCGTTGTAAGCATC
This sequence comes from Balaenoptera musculus, assembly GCF_009873245.2. NCBI lineage: Eukaryota > Metazoa > Chordata > Mammalia > Artiodactyla > Balaenopteridae > Balaenoptera > Balaenoptera musculus. The sequence continues at coordinate 53,044,932 of NC_045794.1, forward strand.
TGTGGCCACATCTATTTTTCACTAATATTCAAACTGTCATTATTGGCTAAAATGGTGACGAATCAAATGTGCGAACCCTAGGGAATCACATAAAATATGTAATTCCTTTGGGTCCAAGGAGGGTGGGCCTCTACGTCGGAGAGAAAAAACGTTCACAAACATAGGAGAAAGACTGGAAACTGAGAATCCTCCCTACGGAGATGTGCTCGCTCACTTAGCTAACCTTTCTCACACCAGTGCTAATCCCAGGCAACGTGCCAGATATTGGAGATACACTAGTGAGCACTTCAAGGCCCCCGCTCTCATAGACCTTACATTCTAAGGAGGGGCTAGGAACAGTGGTCTAGCTACTCAAAAATAAAGATGATCATTTCCAACAGTGATGAGAGTTATGGGGAAAAGTGAACCAAGTTCACGTAATGGAGGGTACTGGAGTGAGGGAGGCTCCTTTAGATTGGGCAGTCCGGGTGGACGTTGTGGAGGAGGTGCTGTGTGAACTTAGAATCCCAAACGACAAGAAGCCAGCCTCGCAGCTGGTAGATCTGCTGGCCTGGCCCGTGTTAGCAGCAGATGGGAGGGGGGGGAGTCAGAAGGGGGTACCTGAGCGTTCAACTTTGTTTTTCTTCTCCTCTGGGTACTGAAGAATGCCACAGGCGGAACACCCAAGAATATGTCGCAGGTATCATGAGAGGCAGGAAAACAGTGAGAGGATTCATGATATCTATTCCACCTATGTGACTATTTGTAAGCTTCAAAGTGAAATAAATATTACCTCTCCCACCTTAGCCCACCTTTCATTTTTCAGCACAGATCTAAGAAAGCAGTCATTAATTAAAATAGTCGTTCTTCTTTTCAGCAGTGCTAACTCAGAAAAAAAATCGCTGGCACTTAGCTGAGATGCAGCCGACGTGAATCAACGCTGCTTTGCATTGTGCTGCCTTAACCCATCTGAGTCAAATTGTTCTTTCTGCTGCTGTTTAGAAGTGAGAGACAGAGAGAAAGAGAGAGAGAGAAAGTGTGTGTGTGTAGGGATGGGGGAGGAGAAATCCGTTCCGGTTTTCTGGTTTCTAAACACTGCAGAAGAACATAGTAGAGGACGAAACAGAATTTGTGAGGAAAGAGGTAGAATGAGGTGCAGGAGACTCCTTAGTTGGTGGGTTAAATGACTAGCTTGTATAACAGCAAAAAGTGTGGACACTGTGAACTGAGGACCTGCCCTTGTTCTTAGCTGGTGCTCCTTATGTAGTTAATGGCACGAACTGTGTAGAAGCAACCACTGGTCCTGTTTTGATGATGAGGAGAGGTCTAGCCCCTGAAGCACTGGATTCTTTTCCAACTTCTTCCTCTGTTGAGAACATCTTTGCTTTTGGATACAAAGGTAACATGAAAACCCGGAGACTTTCTCAGGAAGGGGAACCTCTAGGAACTGAGTCTGTTATGGGGAGAGCCAGGACGCAGCACACTTGGAATGATATCTGAGCAGGAGGGATCGGAATTGGCGGGCCAGTCCTCCCTGAGTGAGTGTTTATTATGCTTAAGCTACAGAACTAATTACTGTGAACGGACACCAAGGAAAGAGAAGACCAAAACCCTATCTTCATGATACTGACAAATCAGTTGGACTGAGCACACAGAAATCAACTAAAGAACACTTCTGCCAAGTTCCAGTTGTGTAAAAGGGGAGGATATGAGTCTTGTGGGGAACACAGGGTTGAGGCGTGAGTGATTAGTCAGTAAGGCTGCCTGCTGGAGAAGAATTTTGGGTGGAGTTTTGGAGGGAGTGAGGAAAAGGTTTGAGTCAGCATACATAAAGCTTGTCACCTGAACAAGACTGGAACCACCTGGAGGGTGAGGACATGGTATCTCTTTCTTATATGTTCCCTGAAGTCCCTTGTCACTCCTCAGCAGTGTTTACCAAGAGCTTGAATGAGGGACTGGAGCGCCATGTTGCTAAATTGATGAAGGATTGGCCTTCTACTCTGCCACTGGTCACAGAAACAGATGTCACAGGCACCTGTAGGCCTGTCCGTTTCTTTTGTCTTCCTATGTCCACTCCCTGTTGAGCTCTTTCTCCCTCCAACATTGCTCACAAAAGAATCTCCGCGTCCGAGAAGGAACAAATATCCAGTAAACCTTCTGCCACTGGCCTTACTGAAAGGGAAGAATTCTGTTGAATGCCATTGGAAATGTAAGGATCTCTTGTGACAGTCAACTCTCAGGAGAAAACTAGTGGTTAAATTGCTAAGTTCTTTGAGTCTGAAGCTTTTTTCACTTGCAGTGCAGATAAGTGCCTGATTTTACAGTATCATGTTTCTGACTTCTTTGTGCTGGCTTCATTTTTTTTCAAAATGCCATTTTCATTTGTTCTTAGAGTTAAGAACATGTCAAAGAGCTTCTCTAGCGGTAGGTGGTTTTACAGAGCCCATGAAGAATGAAAACTAAATTATCATCCTGGAAGCAGTCCACTAGGATCAGGGAGGTGTCCGATTTCCAGTCTTGGCTGTGTCTGAACGTGAAACAGGAAAGGGAGAACTGAGGCAATGTCACGTCATTTGGGCCCCAAACACCATTTACCTTGAGTATGGAGAAAAATTGAAGCAAGAGTTTCTTTGCTGTTTTCTCCATGGTTCTTGTCTAATTCAGTCATCCAGCATCCAGCCAGCCAGCATCTTAAATGATGGTTTATGGAATGGTGATATGGCAGAAAAACCCAGGTAGCACCATTCTTGTTCTCACCTAACTCTTTTACCTGAATCCTCATTAGAATCTATGGGAATGCTAGCATCAATTTTAATGTTATCAACTAGGTGATTGGTGGTTTTTATGGCTTATTCTTGATAGTATAATAGAAAGTAAAAAGTAAATCAAGAATTTGTGCCAAAACTCAGATTATAGTACTATCATTTTTAAAATGCTAATGCTGTCCCAAACCACCAACACATTGTGTACAAGTGAGTCTAATAGATTACCATTGATTGATTTCCCATACCATATATTTTAAGAGATTGGCATTAGTAAGCTGCTTACACTTCCTTAATCAAAGAGTCAGAAACCTTTGCAAAACATTCAGCTGATGAAATGGTTCGCTAAAATAAGCCTAGGAAACTGTTAGAAAACTGTTAACTTGTTTTCTAACGGTCCTACTCAATTCAACTCAATACCAAGTAGACTTTGATTCATTTTTGTGTAGGGTTCCCTGGGCCAATTTAGTTTGGATATACATCATCAAATAGGGACTGCCACTCCCATAGTCATGTGTCTACATAAATCAAAGCAAGATTGGAGGAGGAACATGATAGATCACAGAGCAACTCAGAAAGATGACAGCAATGACTAGAAAATGAAACACAATAGTTGTATTTCAAGGAGCTTACCAAGCAGATGGTAATTATCATAGCTCTTAAACTTCCATCTGATAGGTTGATGGATCCTCAAGTCTAATCTGACATCATGGTCCACACTCCCCTCTTGCTATCCACTGAGGTCATCAGGGAGAAGTCAAAGAATGTACTGTCAATAGGGTAACTCCTCATGGATCATAGTAAACTACCCTCCATTGCACCACTCCCCTCCCCCAGCATAAAATGGGCTAGAGATTGCTGCTCTATTTCTGTATTTAAGAAAGAATGGTCAAACTCTATTTCGAAAAGATACATGCACCCCAGTGTTCATAGCAGCACTATTTTCAATGACTAAGACATGGAAGCAACCTAAATGTCCATCAACAGATGAATGGATAAAGAAGATGTGGCACATATATACAATGGAATATTACTCAGCCATTAAAAGAATTAAATAATGCCATTTGCAGCAGCGTAGATGGACCTAGAGATTATCATATTAAGTGAAGTAAGTCAGATAAGGAAAGACAAATACCATATGATATCACTTATATGTGGAATCTAAAATATGATACAAAGGAACTTATTTACAAAACAGAAACAGACTCACAGACATATCAAACAAACTTGTGGTTACCAAAGGGGAAAGGGGGTTGGGGAGGGATAAATTAGTAGGAGTTTGGGATTAGCAGATACAAACTACTAAATATAAAATAGATAAACAGCAAGGTACTACTGTATAGCACAGGGAACTGTATTCAATATCCTGTAATAAACCATAATGGAAAAGACTATGAAAAAGAATATGTATTTATACACACACTAAATCATTTTGCTGTACACCAGAAACTACCAATATTGTAAATCAACTATACTTCAATTAAAAAAAAAAAAAGAAAGCAAGAAAGGTCAAGAAATACAGTTCACATTTCATTCTGGTATATACTATTTTGAGCATCTTTTCTCAATGGAGGTAAAATAAATGGGGCATCTAAACAGTCCCACTTAATATTCATAATCAATACTTATTAAATGCCTACCAAATACCAGGCATTATTCTAGAGACCTCAAAATAAACCTTCAAAGGACACCTGATTGACATAATTTTATAAATGAAGAAACTGAGTTTCAGAAAATTTAAGTAATTTGTACGGATACACAGTTAGGGAGTAACAAAACCAAGTCTAGAATCCAGATCTATCATACTCCCAAACCCATGATTTTTCAACACCATGTGGCCAAAACAATTAGAAAAATATGGACATCTTACAATTTTCAGTCCTTCTCAGATTTAGCTTTAGGATTAGAAGCATTGGTTATGCTTTGCAAAAATGTAGTGCTCAATATTCCAATTATATTTAATAAACATTTATTGAGCACTTAATAGGTTTGTGAGTAAGTAAATAAAATATGGTTCTTAGCCTTAAGAACTTAACAGCCTAAGGGTAGATATGCATACGCTTGGAACTTCTGTTTATTTGGAACTCCAGTTATGGGCCAGGAGCGATGCTAGTTGCATTATAAACATTATCTTGCTTTATTATCATATCTTTCTAAGAGCCTTATGAAGTAGGTATTTTATAAATAGTTTTGCCAAGATGTAAGTCATAAACAAAGATCAATGGGGTCTTTATTCCAACTAGGTAAAATAAGGAAGGTTTTATGAAGATGAATGGCACTTCAAGCTGAGCCCTAAAGAATAAATGGGATTTTAATAGGATGGCTGGAAGATGAAGTTCCGTTCCTGGTGAGAGCCTTCCATGCTGTGTGAAAAGTAGGAACAAATCAAGGGAGGCAGGGAAGTGTCGGGCGTGTTCAAGTGAGAGCAGATAGTTTGGGTTGGATAGTGTAAATTAGGGCCATAGCACGGGTAGGAGATGATGTGGGCAATAAGCCTAAACAATAAGTGATAATATAGGTCATGAAGGCCGTGTACCACGTGCCCGAGGAGATTGGGCATCATAGGAAATGGGAAGCTGTTAAAGACTTCTGTGTAAGGGAATGATCAGATGTGACTTGATTCAGAAAAAAAGTAGGCTTACTCAGAAGCCTACATCATAGCCAGAGATCATCTCATGACCAATGCATTAGAATTATTTGCTACAATCATTTTCTTTAAACCATTAGTTTTTAAAAGAGGTATTTATAATACAGGTAATTAGCATTTTATGAGATGATTTTTACAGTTTTCTAATGCCAGGAGCTGGTAGTCACGTGCTTTGATTAACTTGAAAGTGAAAGGATTTACCTCCTTCTAGCCACCTGGTGTAAGTATTAGCAATCTCAGACCTCTCCCTTTAATTCTGTGAACTCGCATTGAAATTATTGTATCATTATTTCAATGCATGAGTCTATTGTCTCTAATAGATGTAGACTTTGGAGGATTTGGACCCCGTTTTTGCCTTCAGTAATATCTCCCACAGCACTGGAGAAACCATTATCACTCAATGAATACTTGTTGGATGAATGAAAAATTGAATGTATAGCCTAGGTTAACTGTAATTTGCATTCTTAGCATCAGGGTGATTAACCCAGAGCCACAGTGAGAAAGACTTTGGGACTTCTGAAGAACCAGATTTCTGTAAATTGTGAAATAGATAAATTCCATGGTGTCTACAGATCAGTGGGTTCCACACCCAGAAATTCTAATTCACTAAATCTAGGCTGATGGAAGTGGTTGACCTGGATGAGGGTTTTCTAGCACAGGAGTCAACATATGGTGAATGACAGTCCAAATCCAGCCCATTGCCTATTTTTGCATGACCTGCAGTCTAAGAATGGTTTGTATATTTTTAAATGGTTGAAAAAAGGAATAGTGATATGTTGTGATGTATGAAAATCAGGTGAGATGCAGATGTCAGTATCCAGAAACCAAGTTTTACTGGGACATAGCCACTCGTGTATTCACGTCCTGTGTCGTGCACATGGGTGCTTTCCCACTGCCGTGGCAGAGCTGGGTAGTTGCCACAGAGACCACCTGGCCCCCAAAGCCTAACATATTTACTACCTGGCCCTCCACAGAAAAAGTTTGCTGACCCCGGCTGGATTGTGTCTTTCTGGCCCTCTTAATCCATTTATATGGGTTTCTTACTTGCGGGTACAAATGGAAAATGAGTTGAAGTTCATTAGTAGAAGCAAGAAACCTTTAGCTTTGCCTTCAGATATTTTTTTCCCCCTTCTCTTGAGAATCTTGAATGTTCTCTATATATCTAGATTCTCAAAGCTAAAGAATAATGAGGTAGAATATGTTTTATCCATTAGTATATCCCTTTACTATGGGGATGCTAAAAGTATGGTTTTCTCTTTAGGTTAGAGAGCTACATTCCTTTTCTAATCATACCCCACTTGTAGTTCATACTCAGGCTGTCAGCTTCACAGAACAATGCCAAATGAACTTGCTAGCATCTCTTAAATATCTTTTTCAGTTTGGTTTCTGCCCATGTCTTACCGGGGTAGTTTTCCTCAGAAAGGCTCAGGAATAGTGGAATAACCTTGGATTATGAACAATATATTTAACCTCCCTCTTTGGTGTGTTAATGTCACAGTACCTACCAATGGCCGTCTGTGCTCTGCAGCTTTGTTTGTGCCTCTCAGCCTCATAGCTTTCTGGGGTTTCAGGCCCTGAGGCTGAAACCATTCTGAAATATCAGGGAGACAACAGGATGCAAAGTGAAAAATAGTCTCACCTCTTCACGACTATCCTTCACTCCTGAGGCAAAGGTGACCTGACTTCTACCCCCTTCATCCCATGGAAAGCGCTCCATGTCAGGTCACCGACAACCTCTTGACTGCCAAATCCCAGGGGTGCATCTCGGTCCTCATCCCGATGTCTCTTCTGAAGGATCTGAGCTTTGGCCACTCTTCCTTATATCACACTCTCCCTCCTTGGATCCCAGAACAAAACCTGGGCCTGACGTTTCTTCTGTTATCTGAAAGCTCCTCGGCACTGGCAGGCGCTTCTCTTTCTACCTGCCCTTCCCACGTTGCTTGTCTCCGGGGGGACAAGCGAAGCCCACTGTGTTTCATTCCGTGTGTCCATTCTGAGGAAACTCCTGACATCTATGTTTTGGTTATTACCTCCATGTCAAGGACTGTATTCTAGCTTACGTGAGCGTGCCGTCACTCATCCGGTCACCCTGAACTCCCTTCTTCCTCCATTTCAACACTCACAGAGTCCTGTCATTTATTTACTGCGCCATCTGGTTTGAGTTTGCTTTTCCTCCATTCCCACTGCTGCTTCCTTTGTACAGGCCCTTATCATCCCTCCCTTGAACTGTTTGCACTCGTCTCCTGCTAGCTTCCTTGCTGTCTCTGGTCTTCTGTCTCCAGCCCACCCTCAATACCCCCACAAGCGCTATCTCCAAGACCAAACGCCTTCAATGGCTTCCATTCACCCAAGGGGGAAAGTTTAAATTTCTTAGCTTGATTCTCACATTAGGCCTAGTTTCTAATCCTGCCTCTTACCATCCTCCAGTTGTAATCTTCCCTCCATTAGTACAGAAAGGCTAGTCTTTCCGAAACCTCTATTGGTTATTTCACTCCTCTGCTCTCATTGTTGTATTCTTTACCTTTGTCTCCATCTGGACAAATCTCAACACGTCTCCCAAGCCCCAGTTCACATTTGGTTCTCCCCCTCCCAAAATTAGTACCCCCTCCTCTTTTTTTAAAAAAAAATAGTTATTTATTTATTTTGGCTGTTCTGAGTCTTAGTTGTGGCACCGGGATCTTCGTTGCAGCATGCGAACTCTTAGTTGCGGCATGCATGTGGGATCTAGTTCCCCGACCAGGGATCAAACCCAGGCCCCCCACATTGGTAGCACGGGGTCTTACCCACTGGACCACAAGGGCAGTCCCAGTACGCCCTCCTCTTTGCCATGATAGGATTTTGCACACACCCTGAGGAGAGTACAGTTCACAGTGTACTGTAATTGTTCGTTTACATTTTTCACACATTGGACTATATCTCCTTCCTCATTGTATTTTCTATCCATAGCACACTGCCTATCTCATAAAAAGCATCCAAGGAAAGAATGTGTCCAAGCTATATGTCTGTATCTACACCATGAGCCCTCTGGACGCTGTTACCAGGCATGTTAGAAATGAATGGTGCTGTGAAAACCCAGTAGGGCAGTTATCAGCAAAAAAGGTTTATTTCCTTCTCTCAATATTTTATTTGTGTTGAATTTAGGCTGAGTGTACGTGGCTGTACATAGTCACTCTAGAAGTCAAGTGTGGGAAGATTAGTATTTATTTGATCAGAACAGGGTGGAAGAGAATAGGAGAGACTTCCAGTGTCATTATTAGTGAGTCATATACATTAGGGATAAAGTTTAACTTCCCATACTAATACAGAGAGAGCTTGATAGAAAGTTAGTGTCTTATTAGTCATATAAAGTATGTAATACATATTTGTGTAATATGAAATACATATGTACATATATATTTAAATATCACCATTATAACATTACTGAGTTACATTTTAGTATATTCATCCTCAGAAAATTATCATTGCAAGTCCAATAATAAAGACAGAGGACTTTATAGGGTTAACCCATGGGGTTTAACATGTGGTCCCTGCCTTATGGAACTCAAAAATCACATACATAAAAGGATAAGTAATAACATAAGGTAGTTTCAGGTACGCCGATTAATGGCAAATAATAAGTGAGATTCCATTTTGTATCTCTCTATACCTTACTATAGCTCTTTGCACACAGTGGGTGTTTAATAAGTACTTGCTGAGTGAATGAAGTGACAATGGGACAGAGGCAAATTTGTAATAATACTTCAATTGTTCTTTCTTCACTGTGTGCATTTAACTGGAGTTGGGTCTTGGTCTGTGTTTATTGACACTAGCCAGACGTGGATAAGAGTAAGAATTTATTCTTAATACCCTTCATAGATCTCAGATAAAACTTACTTTTATTTTGCACATTGAAAATCGAAATTAATAAATATATAATGTGAATAATACGTGTATGTAAAACATATAAGTAATAAAGATATTAAAATGTATATAATTTAAAGCTATGTAAAGTCTGCTACTTCGTTGAAGGCTTTGTCAGTCTTGCTGAGACACGTTGGGTGAAAGTGTAGATAAGTCTTTAACGACATGAGGCGAATATTCAGGAAATTTGAACTGTCGTCTTTTCAATGGGAGCAAATTGCTTTCAGACAACAAAGCCATAGGTTTCCAATAGGAGGGAAACCAACTGAAGATGTGGTTCTTCCTAGTAGTTGTTTTAGTCTTTTTCAGAAGGAGGTGTAGGGTGATTCCAGGTGCCTTGCCAGCTTCACTGGAGTGGAGTACAGGTAACCCACGTACACTTGATCTTTGCCAATTTGTGATCTGTACCAGGCTGCCCAGATTTACCCATGGAACCTCCTTGAGGCTTAGCAAGATATCTTTTTTTTTTAACAAAAGAATGGGTGATCATTTTCTAATTCATCTGTTCTTCTGTATCTATATATGAAGGTTAATATTTTCACAAGTATGCTTAAAAATATTAGAGACAATTTCAAATGGTCATCCCCGATGACCTCTTCTTTGCCTTTTCCAGTTTGGAGCTCCGTTTTGGGAAAATAGGCACATTTTGAAGCAGGTGTAGCTCTTTCTACAAGTTTCTCCAACGCCAGAAAATTGGAATCTCACAGATCTGCATGTACTCATTCTATCTTCTCTTTTCCCTTTATTCAACCAGAAAGAGGTTTTCTTCCCCAGTAATAGTCATGTAGAAGTTCCATGGAGCTTGATGCTATTGCCATGGTGAGTTTTATTTTTCAAAACCACACATGTGTAAAAATAAAAAGAAACATTTATATTTAAAGAGTTAATGCAACAGGTAATTCTTCCAAAGTAACCCCAAATTGGATTTTCTCCATTCTCATCTTAGAAGACAACTGACAGTGGCTCAGCCCATACTTTCTCTGGTTGTCTTACTGGCAATAATACCAGATGGACTTCATTTAATTGAGTAGCTGCGTTCTTGAATGAATAATTTATATTATTCCAAGTTGACCTATTTACATGCTCTAGAAGAACATGTCACTTATAACAACCTCAGTTTGTTATTTCAACCATCATACTGGATTGCAGAAAATTCTTTATTTAAATTTTCATATATTTTGTTTTTTTTAAATACCAAGGCTTACATCAATCATAAGTCCTCTCTTTATGAGTTTGAACTACCAATGTGATGGAGGTTACTTTCCTTTTTTAAATTTGCTTTTCTTTTGAATTATTTTTACTGTCGTTGAGAGAATGAGCAAGGTTAGTCAGTAGAGAATGAGCTCACCCTGGCCCCTCTAGCTATTTTGAAACGCTTTAATTTTTAAAAAGTGTTTGGATGGAAGCAATAGAACTACATTCAACTAGGCTGCCCCTGGCTTCTGTTAGTGTGGGCATTGGTAAGTTTATTCTCTTTTGTTATTGCTTCTCATTTTTTCATAACACTGTTTCTTTAGAAATTCCTTCTTTTTCCCCTAAACTACTTGTTATATAAGAATGTAGCAGCTACCAATCAGTCTACATTTTAATACGTTTGTAAATGATTTACCTTAGCTGATCTGAACTGTTAAGTATGTACTTAAGACACTTTTTTTTCAAAAAAAAAAAATAGAAGTTCTGTATTATGTTTTTCATAGAATGAATTCTAATTTCTGCAAAATTCATCAAACACTCGTATGTAAATATTTTCAGGAGTTTTTACACTGGGAGTTTACACTGTACACTCGCTCCCAAATCATGGTGTCAAGTATAAATCGGTTAGGTATGTTAAAACAGTGACGGAAAATATCTTCTTTGGTAATTCTATATTGGCCAGTATGTTACTTTGCATAAGGCAGTGTTAAATAGTCCCATTCCCTTCCTAATTTTGGTCTGTACACAACTATATGTCCAGTTTTTCTTTCAAGAAAGCCACATCCTAGGATCCCAGAAAGGGATGCTGGATGGGTAATTCTCAATTTCTCTTTGTGTCATTTACAAAGCAGGCAAAACAATTTCTGGCATCCGATTTTTGAAAACCATAAAATCATTTCACCACTGAAGCCCAAACTTTCTAAATCAAATTTTGACCGAAGAACAAATACTTCTGTCATTTATAAACCTTTAAAGTTGGGGTTTCGTGTAGAACTTTCCAGACAGCCTTCAACAAAGCCACATCAACGCATGTCTCTAAAGCACATTAAATTATACAGTGCTCCCCATGTACGAGCAGTATTTGCCACAGAAGGAAAAGAACTTAACCCGTGAGCAGGCCAGTTTGTTGGTGCAGGGGTGACAGGTGCACTCCAGTGAGGGCGCTGGGAGAGGCTGGGTGTGGTGTGTGCCTGTTTGAGGGTGCAGGGAGCTGGCCCTCTGCACTCTGCTTGCAAAGCTCATTCTTTGCAGCTCTGGTTTGTGAAGTGATTTATGGGAGCTGCAGCCCAGGGGCCATACATCACCTTCCTGGTCGGCTTTGTTGACACCTTGTCACATTCTTGTGGGCTTGAGGAATTCATTGTTCTTATTTGAACTGATAAGAACCCAAAAAAAAGAAAAAGGAAAAAAAAAAGTTTTCTCACTGAGACCTTGGGAAAGGCCGAGGGGGTGGAATGTTGACGTGGAGCACCGGGGCAGTGCTTTCCCAAGCAATGCAGCCTTGCATCGCGCCGCGTTCTCCGGTCCCAGGAAAGCCTCACCCTTAGGTGCGCAGCTCTGGTTGCCCCTTGGAAGTCGGTTTCTGGTTGTGAAGAGTTTCTTTTTGCTGGGATGGGACTGGAGAGGGGCTTTGGGAGGAGTAAAGAAGGGGAGGGAGTTGTCCTTCAAGAAATGGGAGATAGATTGGCTGAGAGGAGCTGCTAGTGGAAGGTAAAATGACCCCGGGCACTGGGGGAATGTAAAACACGCGGTGACTTTTGATGTGAGCCGGTCTCTTCGAAGTTCGTCCTTTGTACAGCGTGCTCTTCGGGCAAGCTGCCATGCCGACCTCTCCCCTTTGATGTGTAGTGCCCCATGCCTCACTTAGTATTTTGGCAGCCTGCACGCACAGGCTGGCATCTGAGCCCAGCGCTTGAAGACGGCAGAACGTTTCAGAATAGAAACTCATGAAGCCACTGATGTATACATAGGGTATTACCTCCTGCTTCCAAAGAGCAAGCGAGTGATCTGCCTGCTGTTTTTTTTTTTTTTTTTTAAGATCTTTGCTGAATAATCTCTCTGATAGCTTTGCTTCCAAAAAATATAATGGATTAAACTTCTTTTCATCTAAGAAAAGTAACAAGTCAGATCATATAGACCACCTCATGGGATCGTTAACGCTCATACTTCCTAAGTGAAAATAGACGTTTTCTTTGAGAGCAGCTTGGCACAGACATGGTCCGTTCACTAATATTCTCTGTCATCGGCTTTTGCTGATTGGAAGGAGAAGAACCCATTCGCACCCCAGCCAAGGGCCGGGTGTCCAGGGAGTTTTACATTTTTGTGTTACACTGTTAACAAGTTCACATGTCCTGTTGTAAATCACTTCACCTGGAAACATCATTCACACATCCCCACTAGGAACCTCATTTTGAACTGGAGCCACAGCTTCTTAAAACGGCTCTCGCGACCACGTTTCCTGTAGAATGCATGTGTACAAACTCCTTCCGGCACTTGATTTACCAAGCAGTTACTGTGCTACAAACAGGGAATGCTTGAAGAACTGCCAAGGTAGGTAGGTGGCCGGAGAATGGGATTCAAGAGTTGACCTTGTGATAATACCGAATGCAAATGAAAGTGACCTAATAAATGTATAATAATACAGTGATTGCACGATTAAAGTAAGAGACCAGTTTTGGAAGGCATACACTTTTTTTGTGGCTCATCTATTTCGCTCTAAAGTGCTATTTTGACTAACATTTAAGTGTGTAAATATATGCAGTGCTGTCACCATCGGCATCAAACCTCTACACACATCCAGCTCTGAAAATCTACAAGCCCAGTTACCCCCATTCCTCACAACTCCGATGAGCTTGCCAGTTCTGCCTTTGCCTTCCTCTTAGCTTGGAAGCTACTCTGGTTTCCAGAATTAAGTTTATTGACAGTGTTTCACTGCTCTCTGCTGGAGAAGCCCAAAGCTAGGCCAGGCTTCTAGGGCTCCAATCACTTTCAAGGAATGCAGGTGAGATGGCTCAGCTGATAAACTCCCAGCCTCTGAAATTAAACTCAACACAAGACTTATTCATGCTTGTCATAGATCACAGTTGAAGAGGCGAGGCGTGCAGACTAGGGATGGGATTCTCAGAGAGGAGAATGGGTAAGATGAAAATAGATCACTGCCCACACTCCAGCTTCTTACCTCCAACTTCTTACCTATATAAAGCTATCGCATGTAGTGGTACACGGGAACTGTGCACTATTCTCAAGTTAACTCCCATCCTTCCGTTTTGACACACAGATATATACCTTATTCTGTCATATATTACATCTGAGACGATTATCCCCCAGCGCCACTGCCCCGCACAAAAAAAAATAAAGTTCTTTTGACCAATCTATATATTTCTTCTAAACTCCTTCTTTAGTGTGTACCTGACTGGAGAAAAGGGATCAAGAGTGTTTAACCAAATAAGCCGAGAGTGTGTTAGGACATTTTTTCTAAAACTTTTCTAGGCAGGAATAAATGTTAATTTCCATCTTCATCTGCATGAACACAAAACCCTACCTTAACTTGGATGTTACACTTCTCAAGCGTGAAACAAAAGTACAAGTGCAAAAACAAAAACAGCCAGTGCTTTTGATGAATATTGTTTTTCATATACATTTTGGCTGTGTATATACACATCAATTTATGCACCTGTGCACGTGTGGTTGTTGCATATATTGTACGCATGTATATTTTGAAGGGATGGGGGAGAAGAGATAAGCATAGTGCATCTCCAGAGTGTTTTATGTTCTTTTCAGTCTGGCATCTTTTAACTTAAAAACAACTTGATGAATAGAAATCATAAAAAGCCAGCCTTACAAAAGCATTAAAGTGCTATTCTATTCTACAGCATTCCAAGTGAATTATTGCTGTGCTGTCAAAGAAAACAAAAACATTTGAGAAGGACTGTTTATTTTACAGTGGTTGACCAAAAGTATGCAAGTGGTTATAAAAAAATGTAGACAGCTAACGATGGGAGGTGCCACTTGCACATTCTGAAATCCATTCACAAACCTTTGACACTAACTCCCGATCACGAGAGATAATATTAGCGGCAAACACATTTTCCACGGGGAAAATCCTAGCACTTTCAGAGCATTGCCATTCAGAGCAAATAAATGAAACCACCATCCTCCATCCTGTGTCATTGGCCTCTTCTCACGGAGCTTGATGGCATGATAGTTTTTTTCCAAGAAGAGCAAGGAAAATTTTGCAAAAATATTTCTGCAGGAGGTTATGGCAAAGCAATCTTTTTTGTGCTATATGGCCTTTGTATTTCAAGATTAAAATTAAAACTGCCATTGACAGTGTTAATAGATTCTTTCATTAAACAAATATGTGATTTTAGAACTAGATGGGAAATAGAAATCCCTGACCCAGTCCCTTCGTATTAAAGATAATAAAATGCATACTCAGAGAAGATAAATGACTTGTTTTAAAGTTGCGTAGCTAGGCAGTGTGGAGGGATGAGAGTTAGAAATAGAAGGTCACTGTTTGTGTTATAGTAGGTTTTGCCTGAGAGTCAGCCTATATATAGTCAAGACCTCATTGATAAATGCTTATCAAGACCTCCTGGTAAATGCTTATTTTAATGTTTAAGGATTTCTCATTCGCGAACAGATCCGTATCCCAGGAGTCTAGGTCTTGGGGTTTAAGTTTCTTTTACTTTTAAAAAAATTTCACTGATTAGTCAGGATCCATTTAACCTTCTGGTAGCTCATCAGATATATTTTTGCGGAATGGAAATGATCATAACTGGCTCTAATTACCTTTATCATGGGGTGAAAGATACAAAAATTCTTTCACTTCAAGCCGCTCAATAAATATGGAGCGAAAGAGTTCCTTTCTGTCGACGCCAATGCAGCTTGTTTTCTGGGTGGTGTGTACATTGTAGGAATACACCACATCGTAAGTGTGTCATTGTGGTAAACAGACAGAGAGCTTGCCACCATTCACGAGTATTAGATGCTGTGGGCATCCGGCTCTCCTCAAGCTTTGCCCCCAGAGTGGAGAGAGTGAAAGAGAGAGAAGGAGACGGAAGCAGAATCACTTGCTTCTGGGCCCCTACCTCAGCAGCTTCTTCTTGTCTCTGAGGGTCTCCAGAGTCGGAGAGTTTTGTGTAGTGTTGGCCCAAGAGACGGTTGTCCTTTCGACAGCTCAGCTGTGTGTGTCTCCTCACCGAAACAGCATCAGCTTTTGTTCAGACGCAGCATTTGCCTTCCCTCCGTGACATCCTTGGGTTAATCACGTGCTTGCTGGCCAGGATATGTAAATAAAACTTGGCTGAAAAACACTTAAAGGATTATGAAGCAATCTTGCTTAATAGTAGCGAAACAAAACAAAACAAAACACCACTCCAGCAAATCCTCATGTGTGCTCCTAAGTGATGGAAAGATCCAGTTATGACTGGAACTGTCCTGGCCTGAGTATTGTCCTAGACCCAGAGAGAGAGAGAGAGAGAGAGGGAGAGAGAGAGAGAGAGAGAGAGAGAGAGAGAGAGAGAGGATGACAGGGAGAGGAGAAATTGTGCTGCAGACAGCCCAGCACACGATCCCTGCAGGCAGGTGCTAATGAGGACGTAGTGCTGGCGAAGGAAGCCTGCTAATCCAGGGAACCCACCTTTCCCACAAGCGCAGGGATGGCTGAGTCACTGCCGTTTACTCGTCCTTGAACTGCACACCTTTTCCCACGTGCTCAGAGGTGGCCTGGACCCCGGGGAGATCCCCCAGGAGGTTGCAGGCTACAGAATAAGAGATTCAGATTGGGGGGAAGGTGTTCCCGTGTGGCTTTGCAGTTGAAGGTCTCCATCTCCTGTCCCTGGCCAGTCAGTTGCTAGCACGGGACCGTGGAACATCAGCTCCGAATTGTCGATCAGCAAAGCTGTCTACTCTGACCAGAGGGAAATAAGCGTGGAAACCCCTGGTGCCTGTGCGTGCCAAAAGCAACCTTAGTCAGTGAAAGAGCTCAGCAGATGGCGGGGTCCTGCGTGCCGACCTTTCTCCTGCTCATAGGAGAATCATGCGCTGCTATTTCTGCGGCTTCTGCCAGTTGGCCCCTACCCACCTTTTCTGTTCATACTAAAGCGGCCAGGAACTGAGCGAAAGAGGAAGCCTTCTCGGCTGCGCTCTGGGCTGCGCTGCCAGGAGTGCGTCTGTAGTAGGTCCAGCCGCAAAAACAAAACAGGGCAGAGCCGGGGGAGGCCCGGCCAGAGCAGCTGAGCGTGGAAACAAAGAAGCCCGCCAGCAGCAGCAGCAGCAGCAGCAGGCTGTGGAATGTCAGGCTGGAAAGGAACTTCGAGAGTGGCTGCATTCTCTCCAAGACGGGAAACTGAGGCCAGAGACAATATAGCATATCTGGGCAATGGCTGAGCCAGGTCTGCTGAGGACCTGTCCACACCACTGTTGGATTTTTAGTAGCTCTGGAGGTGATGATGTAGCCCTGGACAACTTACTTAGTCTCCCTGGCCTCAGTGATCTCATCTGTAAAATGGGGATGAGAATAGTACCTCCCTCCCTCTAAGGGTTGTTGTGAGAGTTAAATGAGAAAGTGTAAGCAAAAGCGCTTGGCACTGTGCCTGGCCCTTAGGAAGTGCTCAGTACGCGTTGGCTGGTCTCATATGAACGGGGACTTGACATGCCAGTGAAGTAGGAGAGATGGGGAATTGTTCCTACATATCTGATCTGTTAGGGAAATGTGTTTTAATTTGAACGCTTTTCCCAAGGAGGGGTAAGCACACTTGATTAAGATCAGGCCGATTATATGATTTTGTTCAGTGTTGATGTTATTGGAATGTTTAATCAAACAGCAGACTCCCCTTTCCAGGAAGAGCCCAACTGGAATAACGAGGAAGCGGGTAATGTGAGCCCTGGAATTGTTGCCGGTCAGACTTCCTGAATCCATGTTTATCCCCTTTGTGAAAGCGAATTCTGAACCTTCCTGACTGAGAGTTTAGAATATTCAACTTCTAAGTTATATTCTGATGGGAAAAACACCTCCTAAAAGCTGAAGAACTGTTTTAGGGGGTAAAAGAAGGGAGGAGGCGGTGAATAATACTACGTTTGCGGAAAAGACTAATGATAGATGATTTTGCCTCCTTAGGCCCAGGTATATGGAAGGAATTAGGAGCCAGCTTCTAACAACACTTACTCCCAAAGTGCTTTACATCAAGTTCTGACACCAGCTGGTTGGAAATCATTTAAAGATAACAAGACAAGAACAGTGACCATTTACTGAGCCTTCACAGGGTGTCAGCTATTATGCAAAGCACACTATATTTGTAATCCCACTTAATTTCCACAACAACCGCATGAAATATTTCCCTCTTTTGTGATGAGGAAAGTGAGGCTTAGAGAAGTTAAACAACTTGCCCAAGATCATTCAGCTAGTAAATGCTCCTATGCTTTTAGCCAGCGTGCCATGCCCTGCTTTCCTCTTAATGGTAGCTTTTATTCTAACCTGAATCTCTGTGGGTCGCTGTCTTTTCCTCTGTAAATTAAGGGCTGCACTACATTCTTGCCAAATCTACTTCTTTCAAAATTCTAAATGTCTCCAGGAAGAGGCACAGTTTATAATAAGGAATCTTACTTTCCAAATAAATTGTACCCTATTAAAATTAAAGGACCAGTTGCCTTTTTTTGGTATGTATAATATGTATCCTTCAAGTTAGAGAATTCAGGAAGGGATTAAAAACTGGGAAAGAAATTTCATGTGGTATTTTGATACATGTGCAAGCCCAGTGGCTCTTGGGAAAAATTAGCATTTTTACCAAATTATGCCTGCTCAGTTGATACTGACTAAATAGTATTAATGCACAGGTGTATCTCCTTTTGCTGTCAAAGGCAAATTTTAAACTTTATTTGTGCTGGCCTTTATTTCTAAGAAAGATTGTGTATTTATGCATATAATTTATATCCTCAAGTTAAGCTATCTGTATAGCTCAGCATTATTACTTTACTAAGTGAAATTTCTCTAAAAAATTTTTTTATATTCTAATGGAATTATGCTTCTAAGTTCTCAATATTTATTAGTATCTTTGAAATTTTGTTAGTTAGCCTCATCTAGAAGAATATGTGCTAATAATCATTACCTGTATGGTCTTGGACAAGTTTCTTAAGCTCTCTGAGCCTTAGTTGCTTCAGCCACAAAATGGGAATTTTTATGGAATCATCATATTATTATCATGGATTGTTGAGAGCATTAAATGAGTTAATTTCATAAAGTGCTTCAGATTGTGCCTGGCACACAGTGCTATATGTGTGTTTACTAATATTATTAATCACTGATGATTTCCAAACCAAAATTTGCTAATAATTGTATCCATTAAGTTTTTTTAATATAAATTATTTATTTATTTATTTTTGGCTGTGTTGGGTCTTCGTTGCTGCACACAGGCTTTCTCTAGTTGCGGCGAGCGGGGGCTACTCTTCGTTGCAGTGCTCAGGCTTCTTATTGCCGTGGCTTCTCTTGTTGCAGAGCACGGGCTCTAGGCGCACAGGCTTCAGTAGTTGTGGCACAGGAGCTCAGTAGTTGTGGCTCGCGGGCTCTAGAGCGCGGGTTCAGTAGCTGTGGCTCGCGGGCTTAGTTGCTCTGCGGCATGTGGGATCTTCCTGGAGCAGGGCTGGAACCCGTGTCTCCTGCATTGGCAGGTGGATTCTTAACCACTGTGCCACCAGGGAAGTCCCAAGCCTTCCAACTTATTCTATTTTTAATTGGTATTCAGCATTATAAAGTTTGCTTTTTTCATTTCTCACTGGTGTCTATAAATTGCATTTACATAGAAAGTCTCTTAAGAAACTTTCATATTCTTTTACTTCATCCTCTCTTTAGTAAGTGGTGACTTACTGTTTATTTTTTTCCTTCGAATTTTATCTAGAGCAGCTTTTGACTTTAAGCTGTGACAAATAATGCATCAAATTACACTCACTGAATTGATTTACTCTGAACTGCAGATGATTTTAGGTAGAATTTGCCGTCAATTTTTTTCTTGGTGTCCGAGTTTCAGAGAAACATGTTTTCAGTCCTAGTCATGGTAAATAGTGGGTTTTTAAATGACATCATGAGATACATATTTCTCAGATACAAAAGTTTGTTGTTATGTTCTTTTGGCCAGAAAAGATTCCTCTTCCTGGGAAACGTAGCCACAGAATGCTGGGCTTGAGTTTTGTTAATATCCTTGTAGATTGAAAACAAAATGTTTTCCCTCCCCATTTCTGTTCTTTTCCCTTTGGCAAAGCCGGTGATTTGCCACATGAGCCAATGTGTATCTCATTTGCTTATTTTCTTGTGCACCAGCAGCCCTGGTGATGTCATCTGGAATGTGTACAATCCCTAGGAATAAATAACATGCTGGAAACACTTTGTTTTGAGGCAACAAGAGCATTCCTACACCTTACAGTACACTCTAAATATCTCAACCCAATTTCCTTGTTAAAAAATAATATCAAGGCCGGCCTCCTCTCCCATATTTCTTGGTCCAAATAATAATAATCACAACAATGATATGAAAAGATTTTATAACTATAAATTATAGTTTGAGAGCCACTTTTTTTTTTTTATATAACTTTGGTTCTTTTTTCTTTTTTTAAATAAGCTTGTGTATTTTATTTTATTTTATTTTTGGCTGCGTTGGGTCTTCGTTGCTGCACGTGGGCTTTCTCTAGTTGTGGCGAGCGAGGGCCACTCTTCGCTGCGGTGCACAGGCTTCTCACTGCGGTGGCTTCTCTCGGTGGGAGCACGGGCTCTAGGCGCGCGGACTTCCGTAGCTGTGGCACGTGGGCTCTAGAGCGCAGGCTCAGTAGCTGTGGCACACGGGCTCAGTCGCTCCACGGCATGTGGGATCTTCCCGGACGAGGGCTCGAACCCACGTCCCCTGCATTGGCAGGCAGATTCCTAACCACTGCGCCACCAAGGAAGCCCCTGAGAGCCACATTTTTTAAACTATCTTAAAATTTGATCTGATGATATCAAATATATATGCTGTGACAATGTCTTTAAAAAAACCAAATTGCTAGTTAAAAGATCAGACTACTTAAACTTGGCTCACATAAATATCTTTGTTGCTGTATTGTAACCATTCTTTAAAATGGTTCATTGACTAAAAGAAGTGCAGTTTTAAGAGTTACAATGCTGAGTGGAATTTAAACCGGACTGTTCTCAAACTGTTTTCCAGCTGACAGTTCAATTAAGGTTCAAGATTCTCTAGCATCCTTAGTCCCTGTTTCCTCCTCCTGATGGGGAGATTCTTTGGATTCATCATTCTTGCAGGGAATTCCTGAGAAGTACATTGGCTAAAAGACAACACAGAGGTGTTTGGGGAACGAGGCAGAAATCCAACCAGGGCACACCATTGAATTCAAGAGAAATGTCCAGACAAAGCTTATCAGTTTGCCAACCAAGAGCCAACTGACGGTGGTCGCTTTCACTCTCTGCCTTATCTTGAACACACTCTTGCTGTTTGAAGGCACAGTCCGCTGAATTCCTCATTTCCTGGTTTATTCATTGCCTTCCTCCTGTGCCCCTTAATAAGTAAGCCAGAATCTCTTGAACTATAGATTAGGTTATGAAATTCTTGTGATTTTTAATGACTTTGAGCTCATTTAGAAAGTAATGCATGTTTCTCATGGCCCAGAATTATAGAAGGCCAGTTACCTCACTCTGTTTATTTGGCAATTTAAGTGATGCCTTTTCTATAAAGAGCTCATTACACAAATGGCCCCTGTGCAATCAATGTTATTTTAGTGGGGAGTTTCAAAGACAGAAGTTTGATGACTTCTTCTGAGGCCAGTTCGATGAAGGCAATGAAAATCTTAACTCTTCTTTTTGAAGTTGGCATTCCAGTGAATCACCATTGGGAGAATATTAAGAAAAATATTTGATACTTAGAATCTGTGAAATTCTAAAAATCTTAAAGAACCACAGATCTTAACTTTTATAATTAAAATAAATAAACAGTGAAGGTTCCTTGGTGTTTGATCCCTAGGACCTCTATAGTAAGATACCTGTACGCAACACACCCTGACATAGATAGATAAGCTTTAAAAAAAAAACTTTTGAATTTATTATTCTAACTGCGCCTTCCTTGCATTTGACCCCAAGGCGCTATGTGACTTTTGGATCACACATTAGGTTTTAGAGTTTCTTCTTGATCTCTCCCAGATACACAGACACAGACACACCCACCTACACACACCCCTTCACAAAGACTACTAGAAATAGCAGCTGTTTTTTCTGAGGTTATTAATGCCCTTTTCCTTAGCGGTTTAGGGGCATAAGATGTTATTTGTGAGTTAGGGAGGCACAGATATTTTGTAAAAAGAAACCTTTGAATAAAACTTTGTTTACATCTTTCACTCATTGATTCCTTCACCAATATATATAGAGAGTGCCTCAGAACGCTAGACAGTTTGATCAGATTATCTCTCGCAATTCTTATAGCAAAGATGACTCAGGGACCCAGGGACCATCATCCCCTTTTAAATGCACTCACCCCAGCTTATCTGATTTCAGAGCCTGTGCTCTTTCTACCAGTAGTGAGCTGCCCTCCACGTGCATACTAGCAAGGAGGACTACACACTTGGTATCTTGTTTTATTATACTTCTGAATCCTACTGGCACCCTCCTCCAATCTACACCAAAATATCCAAAGTATTAAACATTTTTTAAAAGAAATATTAAATGTGCACATTTTAATCTCCTCAACTGTTTTTTTTATTCTTGTTGCATAAACTCCAGTATCCCAACTAGATATCTAAGGCTTCTTTAATTTGGACTTTGGTAAAACTGATTGTTGTAATTAATATAGTATCACCATTGTTTTTTCCCCTCAAGTTCCAAGAAAGAAAAAGGGCTTTTTTTCTATAGATCAAACAATCCTCAGTGCACCACGAGCTGCCAGTGTTATCTGGCATTTGTTCCCTCTCTTTCCCAGCAAAATAACCTTAGATGCACTGGAGATGTCCAGACAGCCTGTTCTAGTAAATACATGGGTAGTAAATAACAATCTGTACACACAGATAAAAACAGGTGAGTACTCAAGAAAGTTTCCATTCCAAGAACGCTACTTGAAAACCCAGTGCACAAGGCCAAAAAAGTGTAGGACAGAATATTCTAGCTTTGCAGAATGGTGAATGAATCGGAGTATGACTTTAAATAGCTTTGTGGGTAGTTGTTGACAAATCTTAGTTTGGAAGTGGTTGAGGTCGTGGGAAAGTCCGTATCAGGGTTGTTGTAAGGATTATCTCATTTTTTTTCTCACAATTCAATGAGGTAGTACTATTATCATCCCCTTTTTACTAATGAAGAAACCAAGGCACAGAGAGGTAAAGTAATCTGCTGGAGAATTCAACAGCTAAGTAAATAAGTGATAGAGCCAGGCAGAGCAGCTTGGCTTCAGAGCCATCCTATTTGACTACCTATTTCTTTCTACACCCTTGTCCCACTTACATGGCACATCACTCTGAAAAATTCTTCTGTTTTCTTCACTACAGAAAATCCAGGCTCTCTTCCCACCAATTCTTACCCACTTTCACTTCCTCCACAATTACTACAAAAGTGGATCCATACAACAACGACATCACCAACTCACAGAGTAGTTAAGTAGTAAAAAATCATACAAATTCCTCTGGTCTAATTTCATCAGCAAAAACACTAAGCAAGATGAGAGTTGCCCAAATCTTGGAAATTATTATACCACAAAGTTAGTAGTTACAAGGACAGGCCACTGTTTAAGTATAGCACTTAAAAAGCACTGTATTATCCCACTGTATTCAACTGCAATAGGGCAGAGAACATGTTTTATTTATCTTTGTATGTCCAGGCCTTAGCACAGTGCCTGAGACCTAATAGCTGCACAATTAAATAAGTGATGGACTGATTAAAGTAATAGGTCTTGGTTTGGAGTCCTTTCAATTTCCTACTTAATCTTTCATTAATAGATTCTTGGGATTTGACCAATGCAAAGAACAGTGAGACCATCACCTGGTATTATTCTAAATATTATATTTCTTAAGATGAAAATCTTGGACTTCCCTGGTGGTCCAGTGGCTAAGACTCTGTGCTCCCAATACAAGGGGCCCAGGTTCAATCCCTGGTCAGGGAACTAGATCCCACATGCTGCTACCAAGAGTTCGCGTGCCACAACTAAAGATCCCGCACGCCACAACTAAGACCTGGCGCAGCCAAATAAATAAATATTTTTTAAGAAAAGATGAAACTCTTTTTTTGACAGACTTACTCTACTACCCACTCAAGCTAGCTAGCTAGATGGGCTATGAACATCCACATTCCCTTCCCCCCTCCCCCCCCCCACACTGTGATTTCAGGTAGACCAGAACTCCAGGAAGGACTGTCCTTCTTGGATTAGGATGTCCACTTTACTGCTTCTCCTGTAGACCCTTGCATGCAAATTGGGCCTTTCTCTCCTTCCTCTACCTCCTCTTCTGTATCTTCCTCTTCCCAGCCATTGGGACAAGTTGTGTTTTTAATGCAAAGCATAGAAACTTCCTCCAACCCTGTTTTTGATTCCAAACCCTTATATGTAACAGGCCATTTAGAAGCATTGTCACTCCAGGGAGCATCCTGGTTTCACAGTCCATTTCTGCCTCTTAGAAGCCAAACCATGCTAGGTTCACAGGAGACTCAGCCAGAAAACTGGCAAGTCAATTAATCTGTAGTTAACCACAACAATAAGTGAACACAAAGGAAATGCAGATGTAAGTAAGGGATAAACTTTGAGTGGTTCCATCAGTAGTGATTCATGATGTTGAACCCAGTTCCCTCTGTGACCCTGGAGCAGAATTTGGGGATGACTGGTGGGCTTGGGGTGAGTTCTGTGGTCATGGCTGTGAAGATTGGTCCAATGGATGTTAATCTGGCTGATACAGATTTTAATAAACATGTATGGTTGAAAGTGGCATTGTGTTCATTTAGAGAACAGTGGTAGTTAGGAGAGTGGCTTAAACATTAAAAAGCCCAAGACTGGGAATTCCCTCGCGGTCCAGTGGTCAGGACTCCACGCTTTCACTGCTGAGGGCACAGGTTCAATCCCAGGTCGGGGAACTAAAATCCCGCAAGCCACATGGCACAGCCAAAAAAAAAAAAAAAAACACACACACACACACAAAATTAAAAAGCCCAGGACGGCAAAAAAGTTCCTGGCTTCTCCTAGTTTCAGCTGAAGAATCAGAGAAGCAGGGTAAAGAGAGGGAAGAGGGCAGGGCCGCTAGGTTGGGTTCCAGCCTAAGCTCTGCTTTCCTTGGCTATATAATGCAGGAAGCCACTTCTCTGATACCCGTTGCTCTCTTGTTGCCTCACCCACGGTATGGGCGATCATATCTCAGAAGTGTTCCTTGAGAGCGTGAATTTAAAGAGCCCAACCCCACGCCTGACCCAGAGGCTACCCTCCGGAAGCATCAGCCCCTCTTCTTTATGGCTCATCCGTTCTCTCCAGCTTCTTTGCCTCGTCCCTCAGCTGACTTTTGTCCCCTCCTGCCCACTCGGTCCATTCAGCAATTCCGATTTTTACAAGAATGTGCCTCCTTGTGTCCTGGTTGCTGAGTGTGGAGTGAAGTGCCCCGCCTCTGCACCGCCGCTCGCACTGATGCTCTTGGCTGAACGACAGAGGCTGCTGGCAGGAGCCTGAGAGCGAACGCACCGTGGTAGCAGCATGAAAGAATTTGGCAAGGAGGTACTCGCCACATGATCGTGATTCATACTGTACTCTCAAAGTGTGGCAAGAGGGCTAGGAAAGGCTTTTAATGCCAGCACACAGAGAGCAGAGACACTCATTTTCAAACATCACATTCTTTTTATAGTACAGGCATGCCTCATAGGGAAAATATTGAACTTGGCCTGCCAGCACCACGAGAGTCGTCCCAACTGTGATTTTATTGCTTGAGTCACTCCCTGAATCAGATACTGGCTGCATGGAGGAAGTCTTCTATTAGGGATGCTTTGAAATTGTGTTTTTAATTAATTAACACCAACTCTGGGCTGGTTTTTAATTTACTTCTAGCTGACTCCTTTTTTTTTTTTCTTTTCTTGCCTGCAACTTTTTTAGACATTTCCTCACAGTCTCCGCCGGATCATTTCTAAGTATCTTGGTGAAAGAGTCATCTGTGTCGGCCGAACAATGGGAGGGAACTCTTCAAAGTAGAGTTCACCATCTCTGAATGAATCTGATACATGGGAACAGCGTAGTTGGGGAAGGGGTCTCTTAAAAAGTCTGGCATAATGCTTTTTGATCCCTTCAGCCGTCCTCAATTCATTCATCCTGTTGTTAAAACTTAAAACTAGAGCTGGCCAGCTGTTGGGGAAAGTCCTCAGTTTTATTTCAACCAAATGCTGCTGCCTCCTGGGGCTGGAAGGGGCTGACTCGGAGCACAATTATAAATGTGTAGCTTTTTCAGGCGGCGGAAACCTACAAAACGGCCTTGATTCACAGGGCCCCTTTGCCTCAAAGGCTTTCTGCTTCCCGTGGGCCATAAATCTGTATCTGCATCAAAAAGTGTAAAGGCTGCAGTGTATGGAAGTCCCTCTTCCTCTGTGAGTGTGTCTATGACAGATTTATACTGATGGCTACCCCGCTGCAGTCACAGATTCCTATTATAGTCATGCCCCACTAACTCAGCCCCCATTTCCTGGAGACAGGGAGACAGGGTCCTGCGTGAAGGAAGGAGGGCTGAAATTACAGCTCCACTCTCTAATTTCTGTTAGTGCAGGAGGACGTTTAAGGGCTGCATTCTGTTCATAGCCCCATCTACCATCTCCTCCCGCCCGTGTGGTTACAGCCTGAGATCCCAGGCGTTTACTGTCACGACAAGATCTGCTAGGACAGGGCACTCCAGAACCCAGCGTTGCCTGAGGACAGGCCAAACATACCTTTGCAAAGAAGGACTAACCTCTTTTGTTATTGCTTTTTATATCTTTCGGCGTGATGTCATTTTCTTCCGGAGAGCACAAGCGTAAAATGTGAAAGAAAAAAAAGGGGGGGGGGAGGGGAAGCATTGAGTCCACTTAGAGGTTTTGTATATTAGTATTTGTAAATGGATGCAGAGCAGGCGTTCCTTCTGCAGCCAACCTCCTTGTTTGAGCTGTTTGTCCTTAGCGAACACTGTAGATCTCAGAGCGATGGCTGCTTAGGACCAGCTTCTGTTCTGCCTGCACCTTCGTGGTATACAGCTGGCCTGACAGTCCCTGCTGACGAAGAGCTAAATCAGAGCTGTAATTCCAAGTGTTTAGCAACTAAGCGGCAGAGAGTTTAATTGGTCTAATTTGGGGGGGAACTGGGATCAAAAGGGAGAGATATTAGAACAGTTTGAGTCTTCTAAGGAAGAAGTCTAAAAAGCAAGACTGATGTCTGACTTTCTGGCTCCTCGTAGGGTCTGGTCTGCATAGAATAGCGGTTCCTCAGCATTGTGTTATCATTGTTTTTGCTCAGAGTACCCAAATATATCACTAGCTGAAGTAGAAAGTTGCTACGGAAATTTTTTAATTCACTTTTTAAAAAAATTGTAGTACTAGAAAGAAATGATATAGAAAAGTATAAAGTTACGTAGCTAACAATTTTCATGTTTTTTGAATTTCCATTTCTTATTCATTTTTCTCCTCTTCCTCTGGCCAACTTAACATGAGCATGGTTATGTACTCCTGGTGTTTGTATTGTATCCACCACATTTTTTTTTTTAACATACTGAAGATTCTGGTTTAAATAGAAAGTCAGATTGTCGTTTGAAAACTGAGTTTTAAAACTCCACCATCTGCTAGATTTGTGAAAGAGGATCTGGTAAATGAAAATTGTGTGTGTATGTGTGTGGTTTATTTTATAGGCACTGCATATTTCTTTCATGATCTATTTTCCAAGCTCATTCTTATCTTTTAGAAGATGTTTCCAGGATTTATGCATTTGGCAAGATTTCAGAGAAATCTACAGTGGTGGAGAGGTACACTCCATTTATAGGGAATCCTGAATCAGGGTCGTTGAGAGCATTTATTTGGTTCTGTGCTTAAATTTATTTCTGCTTTATGTATTTCTTTCAAATGGATCTTACTTTTTTTTACATTGGCAAAACGAAGCATTTTATTCATAAGAACTCTAACGATAAAGCTTTTTCAGTCCAGACATAGGAGGAAATTTGCAAAATGCATCAGAAAGGTGGGCCAATTGTTTTTCAAGCCATCATGTATTTTGAGAAAGTATTGTATTCATTAGTGCTTGCTGAACTATATATTTAATGATGCACAAGTAAAATTGACCTCTCCCCTTTGGTGCACAGAGGTATAAACTTTGAGAGTACACCCTAAGGTAGAGACTTATTGGAGTAACTCTTAGGAAGGACAAGGTTGGTCATAAACAGTGATACAATAACCTCACAATTATGTATGCTCAATTATTTGGAAGGGAAGGGAAGGGAAGTCAGGGAAAAGTGTTATATATGGTTACATGGGCAAACAGAAGTAAGCATGGAAAAGCACAATCCAAAGGCTTGGATTTGTTGTGTATACCGCAAATAGCATCCTAATACAGGCTTTATAATGCAAACCCACTGGTACCAGTAAAATGGCATTTAAAACAAATAATTAAATGAACAACATTTGCAAAGCAATAAAGGCACCCCCTTTGCAACCACTTTACTACAGTTTTGAAAAATGTTAGTGAATGGCTCTCTAAAGATGCAAATAAATAATATTTTATTATATTTCAGCCCGGGGGGAAAGGGGAGGAAAACCTTCCACTAGAATTACATGATTATTACTTTGCTCCTCCCTCAACCCTGCAAACTGTTAAAATGGAACATAAAATAAGTCTACAACAAGATTTATGAGGGAAGGTATTACACTTAGGGGCACATTGTGCAGAAAAGTCATTAAAATTGTTTGGGTCTGAAGAAGCATGGGGGTGGGGCGCTTTTTTAAAAAATGAGAAATTCAGATGTACCAAATGCCTTTCTGATGTCTGCCTCAGGTTGAAGGTTTAAAATACCCCTGTACCAAAGGTTCAGATCCATCTTCTATTAGGCCAGCTTCTTTGCACCAAACGAAAACTGAAAGATTCTGTTTTCTCCAGGAAAACATGCTAAAAGAAGTGTAGTTGGCTTCGCATTCCTTCTCCCCGCTCTGGTATAACCAAGCTATTGAATGGTAGCAACGATATAAGGCTGTGATTTTTGCCATCCTTTAGTTAGTTAGGGGGCTTCAGTAAAATTTCGCTGCTGTGTACGGAATAAATGAGAATTACTGATGTCCAGGGTGCTTGTGCCTTAACGTCCCTTCTTCATCCTATTTAGTCAGCCTGGCAGATTTTCTTTCTGGTTGGTTGTCTGCATGTTTTGATAATGGTGATAGCTCAGCATATCCTTTATGTTTTGTTCTGGTCTGAGTTTGGTTGATATCCTCGATTCAGTGTTATACGCTATCCTCTTTCCTTGCCTGATGCTTTTATGTTATGCTAAATCTCAGTGGATTCTGTCAGTAAATTTGAGGGGAGTGAGGGAATGTGTGTGTTTTCTTATCTGTAAAGTTTTCACTTTGACTTACTGTTTAACCAGGAAACGCAGTAGGACAAAGGAGATCTAACGAAAACACCATTCCTGTTGAGAATCTCCAAGGTTATGCAATCCTGTAAAATGGTGGTTTGGGTTGAAGTTCTGTAGTTCATTTTTATCAGAGTGATAGTTTGAGGGGGGTTTTTTTTCTTAAAGGAGTGTTTCAAGGAGGTCTTTGAAAAACATTTTCTTCAAATGTTCATTGCATCTAAGATCCCATTTTTGTCCCTTTATTTGCTCCAGAATACCGCCAGACTGCCAACAAAGGAAGGCCTGTGCTCCCAGGAATTTTCTGCATTCCTCTCTGGAGTAGGCATTTTTCTCAGCTACAAAGGCCCTTTGGCGAATTCCCTCTAATCATTGGATTTACCCTGGGCTCTGATAGGTGCCATTCATGGACTTGGTCTGCTGTTTGATGGAGCTGAGGCATTAATGGGATCTTTTCATGATAAACAAAACTGGGTAGCATTTCCAGAGGGGTCACAAAGCCGTTGTTGGAGGTGTACTGCTTTCTTTCTCTTTCTCTTTCTCTTTCTCTTTCTCCTTCTGTGTTTTTCCTCCTTCCTCTTAGTCTTTTCCTCTCCTTTCTTTTTATGAACGTACATTTCTGTCTGTGTGCAGCGTGGCCATTTCTAGAAGCAGATCTTCTGACCTTCGCTGCTGCTCGCAAGTCAATGGCCAACTGCCGGTCTTTGTTTGACATAAGATGATTCTATAAACTGATCTACAGTAGCCCTGAAGCCTGCGGGGAGGTCTGTATTTTCCTAATTGAATAAACATTGGAGGAACACCGCATGAAGAATCTGGTTTCGAGATCTTTCTTACGCCCTGACATTTACGTCCTGAAAATATATCTGGGACTTGTGCTGAGAGAGTCTGTGGGAAGCAACACTTAATGTAAGAATCTGACTCCAGGCGGTTGTTTTACTTGGTACATCTCTAGCTGAGTTGTCAGTGTCACACTTTAGAGGGCAGTTTCTTTTCTACACTAAGAGGAGTGTAGAAAAATTAAAGAAAAAACGTCTTATTTTGAATGGGAATTTTTGTGATGTAACTTGGGACTAAGTTGAGTTTTAGGCATCCTAACAGAGGTATTCTACTATACTTATTTTCGACGCATTGTCTTACGTTACGTCTTCATACTGGGGCCCAGGAAAAAGGACAAAAAAAGAACGGTCAGGGAGAGCACGGAGTGAGGAAGTGTAGCAAACAGTGTTTCAAAATTCAGACGGGGGGACTTCCCTGGCGGTCCAGTGGTTAGGACTCCGTGCTTCCACTGCAGGGGGCATGGGTAAGATCCCGCATTCCATGTGGCATGGCCAAAAAATTTTTAAATAAATTTTAAAATTTTAAAATAAAAAATAAAATTCAAAAGTGATGTTAGGACGAGGGATGGTAGGTAAAGAACAATGCTTGCCACTTCTCCTGGAGAAATAAGAAAGTTAAATGATTCATCCATAGAAAAGACCAGCACAGTGGTTTCATGTTTCCACAAGCCATTGATGTTAATTCTTTATTGTAATTCTGATGTGACCTGGTTAAGTGTGGGTGTTGCATTATGAGCCTCAGTCCCTACTAGGTAACAAACATGATACCAGGCTGCTTTCTAACTAAGATATGGTCGTGCTCTCTAATAGCCCCCCAAAATCCCTCCCTCAGTAAGTTTTTAATATACAGGTGCGACAGGTCGGGTGGGGAAAAAGTTTGCCAGCCTGCACAACGGGGTAGAAAATCATTATCTGCGGTAGAGCAGTGTTTTATTCATTTTCTTTCAGGTTTTGTTCTTTGATTAGTGCTATTTGTTACAGTCAGTTCAGTATAATCTATTGAAATGGTAAACCAGTGTTCAGATCTCTTTTCTATGACTTTCTCAACTCTCCCAAAGTGGAGCTTCCCAGTCTCAACAGAAACCTACAGTGGCTGGTGTTTCCTGCTGAGCCCTGTTACACCAGTGCCCAAAAGGCTAACTAGGTATCATTTTTTTTTTTTCATTAAGAAAGCTTCATGAGTTTTTAAATATCTATGTTATTTAATACTCTGTTGTTTTATACATATGGCTATTGAATATATTCAACATACTTTAAGGGCATAAATTGCATTTATATCTACTAGGATCCCAGCCATAGCAGCTATATGTTGAGCATCAACTGTGTCAAGCACTTGATTCACATTATCCTTAATCCTCCTAGCAAGCCCTGCAAAACTTGTGTCATGATTACTCCCATTTTACAGGTGACGAAACTGAGGCTCAGTGAGGTGACAGAGTTAGAGGATAACGGAGCCAGATTCCAACTACATCTGGCAAACTGCAGTGGCTGTGTTTTTCCTCATCTGCCCTCTTGTCCATTTATAACTCATGCTTCCAAACAGATGAAAACCTAACGGTTTGGTCAAATATCTAAATGTTTCCAAATATCCTTATATTTCATAGGCTGTAGTTTATGACACGTTGGGGAACAAGTCCTTTTCAGTGTTTATTTATTGTCTATAGTACCTACATTTAACTCCCCCTCCCCCACCATAATGGCTCACATCCTACTTTCCCCTGCTTCAGAATTCACCCCATTACTTCATTGGCTTTCTTCCTTATCATCACAGGACATGCACGCTTGGGAAAATCTGCCTTATGATGTGATAATCACAAGATATTTTCTGAATTGCAAAAGGTTTAAGTAGAGGGGGATGAGGGTTTGAATCAAGTTTATCTCTGGATGACAAGAATTCTGGTCTAGGGAATTAAATGGAAGCGTTCTGGCCAAGTTTCTGAATGCTTATGGAAGAAAAGCCTAATTCACTATCTATAGCAAATTCTCTACATTCTAGACATTTTACCACGGTCTGTATACCCTTTAGGATTCTGTAGTTCTGGGGAAGAAAGTGATTATTTCCCAGATCGTGTTATTTTTATGATGAGAATTGAAGACTTTTTATCTCTGGATAGTTTTCATTGTAATTTACAAACACCCCACTGCATCTTAGGAAAGCTGGCATTTCTAGTTCCATCATGAACGATCACATTTCACCTTCAGCATTTTTGCCATCAAAGTAACTCGTTTCCTGACACTCGGGTTTTTCTACCTCTCACAAAGTCAGACATTGAGGCAGCTGTGTGGGGACTTCAATAAAATGATAAATAAATAACACAATCCAAGGAGAGGGGGAAACCTTTTGTCTCAGTCATCTGGCTATTTTGTGTTTCCAAAAACCCTGACTTCCAGGGTAATTATTTAGTCATTGTAGATTATTTGGTATATGCAGTTTAGATTATTTTCCTAATTCTTGGTAGCAAATTAGGTCATATTTGCTCTGTTGACAATGAAAATGATTTGTTTGAATTGAGGTCCCTTTGGGTTATTTCAGTCATTGCTACCTCTGAATAAGAGAGAAAGAGCAGTAAATATCAGTCCCTACATTCTCTAGTAGGGCTTTACTGCATTCCAAATTTTATATGGTGAGATTTTGCTGTGAAAGTACTAGATCTTCAGTTGCGAAATGGCTGAGCATTTCCCACACTACGATTCCGAGGACTTGTTTTTGTGCCCAGGGTAGGCTCAGGCTCTTCTCATCAAGATTCCTTCGCAGGGTGTTATCAAACTAGGTAGAATCTGTTCCTTGTTCAGAGCGTAGCTGAGCGCCAGAGATCAGAGCTTATCAGATGGGAATCTTGCGCACGATTCAGGTAGGAACCAGACGTGTGGCGTTAACATTTCCACAGCGAGCTCACATCAGCTGCCGGTCAAGGACCAACAGTGTCAAATGAGACTGACCAACTCTGTGAACTGTAATGAATACACAGAGCAGGGCATGGAGACCACAGTCACAAATTTATGGCTTCAAAAATTAGCCCCATTTTTGTAGTAGAAGCTCCACTCATTTCTGAGACTAATTTCAAGCTGCTTACAGATAAAGCTGGATAGATTCAAACTAGCCAGGGCTTTTGAGGGAGATATTGTGGTGTGCTGGAGCAGGTTATCAAATTTTCAGGAATTTCGTGAGCTGGTTGCTACACATAGCGATTATTAAAAAGTTAAGGTATATACACATATAATTAAATAAATTATGTTAAAAAGAAAGGTAGTACACAAAGCTCGTCATTTCCAAATTATTTTTACTAGATTTTGCTATTATCTATGCTCTTGAGGTTATTTATGTTTATTGCATTCGTCCAGAGAAAATAGTATGTAATGCATGTATCTCTTCCCAACTGTGTGTTCAGTGATGACACCTTGGTAGCTTGAAACTGACCATAGTGGGAACATTTATGCTACAGAAATTGAAAAATGCTACAAATAGGGCTTGACATATTGTTTTGATGATTGTCCAGACTTAAGATTCAGTTATTGAGAACATTTTAACAGTTCAGGTTAAATTTAAGAATGCTATGTCTGTGGCCTTTATTGTGAATAGCAAGAAAAAAATTGAGGAAATGTTCTTCAACGCTTCAGAAACTATTATCTAATTCAGCAAAGAAATTACGTTATTGATGACTGAGTGAAGTTCTGACTTCATTATTTCACTTTGTCTTAACTTGTTAATATAAATGAAAATATCAACCTATATTTGTGTTGGAACTGCATTCGTTTGTTAACAGCATGGCTCTTTCTTTGCTAAATTGAATAGGAATCAAGCATTTCTTTGTAGCCCGATTTTGTGACACTGTATTTGGTGATAGAATTATAAAAAGTGATTATGAATTTTGCAAGAAATAGCAAGTCAAACTGCAGTTACAGGTGTTTGGAATTAACAAATAGAGTATTGTATGTCTTATTAATATTTGAGATTGTTTGCAATACATTTTTTATATCACAAAATTTATAAGCAACTTGTATAAGTGTAGATGTGCACATAGTTTTTTCTCCTGGAGAGCCTGGTGTTAATCATTTACTACACAATGGAAGACAATAGAAGCCTTATGACCCAAATCCATTAATCCTCCACAAATTTCTCTTGAGTCCTATTTTTAGGTCCTTGTTATTTCGAGGACACCAGCAGAACTTTTCAAACAGAATGAAAAGTCACACACACACACACACACACGCACACGCACACACACACACACACGCCTGGGGGAAAAAAGCTATCATCAGTAACCTACTTTGTCTTTGAAAATCTAATCTAAGTACTTGCATCTGAAATATACTTAACTATTTCAGAAAACTGTTTTATGTTAGGCCCATAGAATTGTATTTCAAGAGCAGTAAAAATCAATGATGTATATAAACTTAATTTTTATATTAATTGAATAACTGAAACTTAATTTCAGTTTCTTTTTTGAGAACCAGCTAGGTGCCAAACTTTGTCTATGGCTCCACAGAGAGATAAGTTAAGACTCGGTCCCTGTTCTCTAGGTCAAGCTCAAATGTTTGTTCACAAGATGGATCACCCCGCTTTAAAGCTGTTTCTTCCATTCCAAATAAATAGTAAAATTAAAAAGCCGGTCTCAGTGTCTTAAGGAGAATTGGTGTGAATTTGTGAAGGCCGATGATAATTTGAATTTGTTTTCCGTAGACTGGTAATACTAAGTCAACACTATTGACCATCCGTTAGGTACTGCATTCTATACCAGGCACATTCCTCAAAACTAATCTTTTAACGAACTCTGTGATCTAGGTTCTGATATCTCCATTTTATGCCAAAATGTGGCATTTTACACGAAATTTGATGGAGGTGGGATTTGAGTACAGGTCTCTCTGATCCAAAAATTCTCTGTCTTTTCCGAAAAGGTTTTTACCCCGAGGCCCTAAAAAAAAACACAAAACAAACAAAAACTATATTCTTTCTTATATCATTGCTGAACACCCACTGAGCCTGGGGAAGTGCTTTTCAACAAGTGCGAGGATAAAACTAAGTGACTTCTGGATGACCAGATCCGTTTTCTGCAGTAGATAGCACAGCATGAGAAAACAGCTGTCTGGGAATGAGGGAATGGAACAGGCAACAGAAGCTTGTGGTATCTTTTCTATTGAGAGGAAAGTAGAGAACCATATTCTGATCTTGTTGTTCATCTCTGATAACAACCAAGTCTTTGACCCACTGATACCACAGGATATAATTATTCAGCTCACAGTGTGGCCTAAGTAATCCCCCCTTTCTCACTCTCCTTCCCGTCCCATGTAAAATGGCAATGTCCTACTTATCAGTATTAACCCAATATTTTATATCTCAATTGTTTAGAGTAAAAGGATCAGATAAACCAGGTAGTGCGATTTGAAAGAAAATAAAGCAAGCTGAGGTGTGATATAAAAGAAGGGAGAGAGGATATGCTATTTATAAATATAGAGCCAAGATATTAGTGTATACATGTATTTTTTTAAAGAAACAAACATCAGGACATGAGATGTCACTGGAAATGCCATCTCCCTTTAGTTGCTTTATATTTTATTGTGTATTGATCTAGGATTTTTTAAATGTATGTCTTTTCCACAAAACACACAGTTTGGAATCAGTGGCTTTGCTGATGAGAAAGGCCGAAACTTGGGACACTTCACTAAAGAAATGCCTGGAAAATCGTGCCATAAAGTTAAATGTATAAATAGTCAAGGTAGCCTAGGAAATGAAGGTAAATGTAGGATTGTTGGTCT
Organism: Balaenoptera musculus; assembly: GCF_009873245.2. Lineage (NCBI taxonomy): Eukaryota > Metazoa > Chordata > Mammalia > Artiodactyla > Balaenopteridae > Balaenoptera > Balaenoptera musculus. The sequence goes on from NC_045794.1 coordinate 53,080,556, forward strand.
TTTAAAATTATGATTATTAATTGGTTTAACTCATCGGTTTGAGGCAATATAAATTGCAGTCTATTAGGAAACTTTGGAGAAATGCTGAAACACGCAGGAAAGTGATGGGGGGAGGGGTACCTTCTGGGGAAAGCTGGAAAGACTGTGGTCACAAGAGCAGACTGAGAGTTTGGAGGGGGGTGGGGGGGTGGGGGGGCGGGGTCGGGTCGGGGCAGAGCAAGGATCCCCGGTTAACGGGAGTCCCTGTAAAAAAGAGCGAGTGTAACAGGTTCGAAGTGTCACAGTGAATATTTATTTAGGTCAAATGTTAGCAAAATGTTTCTGACAGCCCTGTCAAACACTGCATCGGTGGGCCCAGAGAGCCTGTTTGTGTTCCGAGGGCAGTGCTCCTTCATCTTGAAAATGAACACGGATTAAATGACAGAATGTCTGAACCCAAAGTTATGCCACGTCCTGTGGCTTCTGGATTGGTGAGGCGCGGCTTCTGTGGATAATTAGCAGAAAACAGATAACGTTCATTTCTGTTGCTGGAATGAAACAAGACTCACACTGACAAATTTACATTCCTGATAACTGCCTAGAGCACCTTGATTTCCTAGTGGAAATAAAGGGGAAATGTTTCATTTGAGGGAGGTGGTGTTAGACCTGCCAGTAACAGTAAATAACAAAACCAAGCATATCCCATTGTGATTATCATGAATAGTAATTATAACATCTTGAATGTGTTGGGTAACTTGGCAAAGCACCACTTAATCCAACAGATAAATCATTACTTTCATTTTGCAGGGGACCCTGGGAGGTTTGGGAGATTTGTCCAAGGTCATTGTCTAGGACTAGAATCTGGATTTACTGCTTCCGCCCATTACTGTCCTTTGGCTGAGTGATCAAAGCATTGCAGTCACTATATCTGCTTCTAGATTATAAACTCATCTAATAAATGCAAGTTGCAGAGCAATTCATTTTAACACTGCTTCTAATATCAAGCACGGTACAATTATCAGGTAATCTCTTTCAAATAATTGTGGTTTACCCTATTTTTCCACAGTAGAAAGCATCCCAAATTAAGATGACAGTGCAAGCCGCCCCTGACCCTCAATTTCTTAGCAATTGTTCCTTAACTAAATTTTGTTGCAGCCTTATAGGTAAAGTATTGCTATTTTATAAATGAATAAAGCAAGGTGCACAGAGAATGATTCCTGTATGCTCAATTGGTTGGTCTGATGATTCTGAATGATATTGTTTATTAATTGATTCAAACAATTATTTGGCTATTTGGGGGATTACATTGCCTGCTAATTTGACTACTCTTAAGCATTTTGTATGTGTATAGTTTTATACCAAGTCGTCTTCTGATTAGGTGAATTGTGGAGTGAAACAGCATTTTTTTTAAAATTTAAAACTTGCAGATAAATAGAAAATCATTTACATCAGGTTCTGAGGTCCACGTCCTATTTTTTTTTTTTTTTAGAGGTTTGGCTTTCTGATTATTTTGGGAGGTGCTAACGAATTGACTTTATCACTTAAATACATATATGTGTATAGATGACTGGGGAATAAGGATAAATACTAAAAATTATACACTTATTATTATGTGTAATTAGTGATGTTGACATATTCAGTTAAACCAAATGAAATTGCTGTTTTTGCAAGACAAAAACGATTGGATACTTTCTATTTCTTATGCTTCAGCCTACTGATTTTGTTTAAGTCTTTATCAAGCTTCTTCCATGTCATTTCACCAGCTTTTGAAACTAACTCCTTTTCCAGAGGAAAAAAAAGAAAAAGAAAAAAAGTTACCATTATTCTGTTACTTTGCTTGTTCATTATTACTGTCTTCTAGGTTGGGGAATAGAAGGAAAAACTAACAAAAAGGTAAATAAAATACTTCATGTCAAAACCTGTCCTGTGTGTGGGCACCGCCTTTATCACACGGGCAGATGAGCCCTCGACCGCACTTGATCTGAGAAGAGCCACACAAAGCCAATAATACGCATGTAAAGGCTTGTCTCTGTATATGCCCACTATTTTTTGCATGTTTCTTCTTACATAAGGAAAATTTTTCTTTAAAAATGTATTTTGAACACTTTTTTTGATTATTAAAGTAATACGTTTTCTTTAGAAAATTTGGACAATTCATAAAAGTACAAGAAATCAAATAAAATTGTTCCCTTAACCTTACTATCCAGAGGGAGTCAGCATTAATATTTTGGTATAATTCTTTCAGAGACGAAGGAAATAATTTTTTTTAAAACACTGAATATAATATGGAGCCTATCTTACTTAGAAAATTTGGATTATACTTTACATATAATTTGTATTTGGCGTTTTACACTTCACAGTATATTGTGAGCATTTCCCACATCGTTAAATATTCTTCTGAGTAACCAGAGTAGATCAGCAATAGTTCACTTAAAACAGTGAACAAGCTGCATTAAAAACCAGCCAGAGCCTTACCAAAGAGCTGATGCTATGAATACCAATCATAGCTTAGTTGCTGTTCCATATGTTAATTTAATTTGACAGAGTTAGAGTCTTTGAAGTCCTAATTCTCTTTTGCACCCAATAAACCAGTTTTTATAGTGCCTGAACTTTTAGACATCAGCCTGCAGCTAAACTCATGTCGGGAAGTTGCCATGAGGTCACGTGTAACAATGGATGGAGGGGGAGTTCCTCTGGAAGTCTTGTGAGAGAGGTGAGGGAGACTGGGAGGGATTACTCTGGGGAGGGGAGGGGGGCCAGTGCCTCTGGCGATAGCATCTTATAGGCATACAGATTTGTTGCCATCTTACGTGAGCCCTTGAAGGGTGATTCCTACAGAAGTGGGTCCTCAGTAGCCCAGCAACATTCATTAATAAGTATTTATGTACATCTTTGTGTTTACTTGTGGGCTCCGTGGCTTTAGAAGGGAAAAGCTAAGCAGAAGTCTCAGTGGTGTGTGGTTTTTGCTTCCCATACTTGAGCGAGAAAAAAAATTCTAGAGTCTTCCCCACCATCAACACTTAGAATTCAGATTGTCACAGAATGTTTGGAGGGATATTTTTGTTTGAGTGCTGACTAGAGTTGGTGGAACTGATTAGAGAGGTGGAGGAGAAAAGGGCATTAAAGAAGAGGATGAAAATGAAAGAGCTTCAGAATAAATGATGCTGAACATTAAGTCCTATGGGGAAAGGATTTTGAGTTTTCTTTTATTATTCTTTGTTTAGATTGTAAGTTCTTTGAGGGCAAAAGAGCATGTTTATAAGGTTTTATATGCTTAGGAGTTGACTGTTAGAGTCTTAAGAGGCTCAACATTAAATATAGTGTTGTAATTGCTTCAAACATTAAAGATCGATACCTTTTCAAATCAGGCTTCACTCACAGTTACCGCTCATCTACAACGTGCCGCACCCATGCTAGCAACTTGTTCCAATGGTGACTGGGCAGTCCCTGAGGCTGAAGACGATGGAAATCAAGTATATGAACTGTGCACTTCAATTCAAAGGGGTCAGTCCTCTGGTGGAGTCTTGTGCTGAGTGTTCCGGGCCTCCCAGCATTTGTGTGAAGTTAGATCACTCAGCGATTAACGAGCATGAGGGAAAATGATGGAGAGATTCAAATAGGAGTCTGTGCTCCTCTTTGGAAGCACCTGGAAGGCCTCTTCTTTAGGGAGTTCGTTAATGACAGCAATTTGGGAATAGGGAGCAGAAAGATAGAGTGGCCCCTGAGGAGACACACAAGCCAACGTTTAGGGAAATTGGTCATTAACAGGAAATTATTGGACAAGTGCTTCATTTTTCCAGTAAGGATGTTTCTAGGTAACATTCCTGTTGTGGCTGAGTGGCTCTGGGATGGGGTAGACATGGGATTAGGCAGCTGCACTGGAGAGTCATGATGTCATTGGGTTTCCGACATAATTTCCAGTTCTCCTCCTGCTCCTGGGTGGTACCGACTACCACTGTGACTAAAGTTCCATTTTGGCAGAGTCCCTTTCAGCTCCTACCACTGCTTCCCAGCCTTTGCAAATGTAGCTTGACTGCCTCTTGACGCTAACTTACTCAGTGTTTACTCCTTTAAATGAAGTTGACACCATACCTGTCTTAAACCCATCTGTGCTGATATAACACAATACTGCAGACTGGGTTGCTTATAAACATCAGACATTTATTTTTCACAGTTCTGGAGGTTGGAAGTCTCAGATCACGGTGCCAGCATGGTCAGGTGAGGGCCCTCTTCCAGGCTGCAGACTTCTCGCTGTGTCTTCACATGGTGGAAGCGGCAAGCCAACTCTGGGGCCTCTTTCATAAAAGCACCAACCCCATTCATGAGGGCTCTGCCTCATGACCTAGGCACCTCACAAAGGCCTCCCTCCTAATACCATTACTCTGGGGGTTAGGGTTTCAATATATGTATTTGGGGTCGGGGGACACATTCAGACCATAGCAATGTCTATAGAGTCTTCCAATTAAGCATTTAGAAGAAACTGCATTCTCTCCTTGTGGAGGAAGAAGGTCACATTAGACAATCAAGTGGACCAAGAATTTGCCTAAGACTTGGTGTAAATACATATGTGGGAGCTTACGTGATTGTAATGGTGAGTTATGGTACAGTATAAAGGGCACTCTGGATTGCCCATGCCTGACTTTGCAACAGCCATTACATACCAATGGCAGCCTGTATATGACATGGACTTCCTCTTCCCCCTCAAGAACAGGTCCAGGAAACTGTTGGCCTGAGCCGTGAGCTGTTCCCCTCAACCTGGAGATTATCTCACACACCACTGTGGTTCTATTCTTAAGTCTGTTTGTTCTCTTCTGTGCAACTCTTGCTCATACATTCCTGTACTTTTCCTCATCTAATTAAAGTCTTGTTCTCTTGGCTTCTCCATGTTTCCCTTCTCCACATCTCTTTTTCTTTTATGTCCATTGCCTTTCTCTTTATTCTTTCCCTCTTTGCATTCTCACTGTGAGGTGACTGATCCCCATTGTTGCTGGGAAGCGGAGTTGGACGTTCCTCTCTCGGCTCATCCACAGCACCTTCTACAGGTCAGGGTCACTGCATTGCAGCTATTTGATTATGCACCTGTCTCTGCCTTGAAGGGACTTTCATCTTTAGCAACTTACCTGGCATCTAATGGGAACTTAATAAATACTTCTGTTTTTAAGCATCATAATTTCAGTAAGAAAGTTTATTCTGCTTTCCAGATAGTCAGTTTACAAACAGACTTTTGGAACCCAACTCCTGTGTAGGTTGAGGACTTCCTGCAACGTAGTCAAACTACAGCAAAAGGCTTTTTGTTACAGAACTATAATCTTGATGTACTTTGGCCCCACCTGAATTCCACTGTAATTGCCTTTACAACATATATCCTGCTATCATTTTTTTTAACACCTTTATTGGAGTATAATTGCTTTACAATGGTGTGTTAGTTTCTGCTGTAAAACAAAGTGAATCAGCTATACGTATACTTATATCCCCTTATCCCCTCCCTCTTGCGTCTCCCTCCCACCCTCCCTATCCCACCCCTCTAGGTGGTCACAGAGCACCGAGCTGATCTCCCTGTGCTATGCGGCTGCTTCCCACTAGCTATCTATTTTACATTTGGTAGTGTATAATGTCCATGCCACTCTCTCACTTCATCCCAGCTTACCCTTCCCCCTCCCCGTGTCCTCAAGTCCATTCTTTATGTCTCTGTCTTTATTCCTGTCCTGCCCTTTGGTTCTTCAGAACCATTTTCTTTTTTTTTTAGATTCCATATATATGTGTTAGCATACGGTATTTGTTTTTCTCTTTCTGACTTACTTCACTCTGTATGACAGACTCTAGGTCCATCCACCTCACTACAAATAACTCAATTTTGTTTCTTTTTATGGCTGAGTAATATTCCACTGTATATGTGTGCCACATCTTCTTTATCCATTCGTCTGTCGATGGACATTTAGGTTGCTTCCATGTCCTGGCTATTGTAAATAGTGCTGCAATGAACGTTGGGGTACATGACTCTTTTTGAATTATGGTTTTCTCAGGGTATATGCCCAGTAGTGGGATTGCTCGGTCGTGTGATAGTTCTATTTTTAGTTTTTTAAGGAACCTCCATACTGTTCTCCATAGTGGCTGTATCAATTTACATTCCCACCAACAATGCAAGAGGGTTCCCTTTTCTCCACACCCTCTCCAGCATTTATTGTTTGTAGATTTTTTGATGATGGCCATTCTGACCGGTGTGAGGTGATACCTCATTGTAGTTTTGATTTGCATTTCTCTAAGGATTAGTGATGTTGAGCATCCTTTCATGTGTTTGTTGGCAATCTGTATATCTTCTTTGGAGAAATGTCTATTTAGGTCTTCTGCCCATTTTTGGATTGGGTTGTTTGTTTTTTTGATACTGAGCTGAGTGAGCTGCTTGTATATTTTGGACATTAATCCTTTGTCAGTTGCTTCATTTGCAAATACTTTCTCCCATTCTGAGGGTTGTCTTTTCATCTTGTTTATCGTTTCCTTTGCTGTGCAAAAGCTTTTAAGTTTCATTAGGTCCCATTTGTTTATTTTTGTTTTTATTTCCATTTCTCTAGGAGGTGGGTCAAAAAGGATCTTGCTGTGATTTATGTCATACAGTGCTCTGCCTATGTTTTCCTCTAAGAGTTTTATAGTGTCTGGCCTTACATTTAGGTCTTTAATCCATTTTGAGTTTATTTTTGTATACAGTGTTAGGGAGTGTTCTAATTTCATTCTTTTACATGTAGCTGTCCAGTTTTTCCAGCACCACTTATTGAAGAGGCTGTCTTTTCTCCACTGTATATTCTTGCCTCCTTTATCAAAGATAAGGTGACCATATGTGCGTGGGTTTATCTCTGAGCTTTCTATCCTGTTCCATTGATCTATATTTCTGTTTTTGTGCCAGTACCATACTGTGTTGATTACTGTAGCTCTGTAGTATAGTGTGAAGTCAGGGAGCCTGAGAGTTCCTCCAGCTCTCTTTTTCTTTCTCAAGATTGCTTTGGCTATTTGGGGTCTTTTGTGTTTCCATACAAATCCTGCTATCATTTTAAAAAGGTTTAGTTCCGAACACATCCGCTGGCAGAGGATTTGTTTTGCTTTCTTTTCTAGGAAACTGTAGCTTAGCAAACTCTTAGACTGTCTGACTTTTTCTTACTTTTAACTGTTGATTAATTTTTTTAAAAAACAAGTAAATAGATTAGTTTTGTTTATATATTATACTCAATAATTACATGTTAGCAATTTAATAATTTTAATAGCAGAGAGTACTTCTAAATCTTCTACTATTTGTTTGCATGTAAACCCTGTACCTAGGAGCTGCAATACTTTCAAAAGAGCACATCAAAGTAATTGTTTTGCCTGGCGCCTGTACAAATTTCTGCTGGGACCTGTCCCATTTAATATAAATTATATTACCTGTGGAATTTAAGAGGATGTAAGGTGTAGCATGCCCTGCAGGCAGGAAATTTAAACTATGGATTGTCTTTTTTAGAAAACTTTGGTTTGTTCCTGTAATATGGGATACTTAGCATCCCTAATTTCTGTTTAATCTTTTTACAGGCGTATTTTGAATTTTGCATTCGTGTGGAAGACAAGTTCAAAAATCCTGTTATTCTCTCAGGTTAATCTGAAAATGAAAACAATCTAAAGCTAGTGGTACTAAGGCTGTACCTGACTTGGTAATGTGGGGAAGAGATGCCATTATCTGAATAAACAGACCCCCCTCCCCCAAAAAAATGAAAATAGGGGCCTTAGACCTAATTTAACCAAATCATCATGCTTTAAGCCTGATGGCATGCCTCTGTTTTGCCTACAGAGACATGAATTTAGGGGTAGAACATCTGTGGTCAGGAATTATGGAGACATAAACCCCGTATTTGTAAATCCATTGCACATAATGTTATACCCTGCTTACAGGACCAAGATGTTAGACTCACACCACGTGGCAGGAACACATGCCCGCCCACGTATGCACATGGAGAGCTCTGGCCTTCCAAATGCATTCACCTCTTCAGAGACTCCCTGACTGGCCTCCCTAGTGCCCTGTGGTCAGCCCCTTGGGCCCATGTGGTCCTAGAATGTGAGACTGCTGCATATATATTGTCTTGGGTGTTGACTATGTAGAAGAAACACTTTCACTAGGACAAAAAAAAAAAAAGAGATCAATAAAAGTTAATAGTACAAAAGAGAATATATTGAGAAGATGTAGAGAGGCAGAAAGGAGAGAGAGACAGAGAGAAACAGAGAAGGAGGGAGGGAGGAAAGACTAGAGAAGCTAAGAGCAAAAGCTCTAAAAGTACTAGGCTCCTATCCCCTCCCCTCTTTGTGCCCCAGATGGTTCTTACATTCGATCACACTCAGCTCACAGTCTGGCCTTTAGCACTTATCCATGGGACACCATAGCTGAAAAAATTCTCCTTTCCTTCTGCCAGTGGGAGGAAGGGGCTCTGTTCAATCTTTTAATTCAGTCATTGTCTTACCATTCTCATAAGACAGGTCTCCATCACCAGGAACAGAGACTTTCTTCAAATCTTTTTTCTTTTTTCTCCAATAATCCAAGTATTCTCTCTAGAAGTCAGATATTACGGTTATGAACAATAGTTACCACATAGTCAAGTACTGTGTTAAATCTTTTATCTCTTACTTAGAAATCTTGACATCTTAGTCTTCACTCCTGTAAAATAGATACTGTTGTCACAACTTTATTGATTACTGAATAAGATACGATATAGCTTTAGGCACGAATATAAACACATATAGTTGATAATTCTACATAAAGCCTGCTGTTTTCCCTTTGCTCCTGTCTGCATCTCTCTCTGTCCTGCTTCTGTGGGCTCTGATTTTCCATGGATATCTTCAGGTAGGAACTTTGGGTACTGGATCCTGGGCCACTTTTTACAGTTTCCTCCTTTTTTCCTTTTTACAATAGCTCCTTATGAGTTCTCGGAACACTTTCCAACTTAAACTGAAATGCACACCTCCATTTCTTTTGGTTTCTTACATGCGTCCCCTTTCCTTAAAAAACAACTACGTACCCTTTGTTCCCTGGGTTGACTGAATTCAGAGGGCCCAAATCCAACTCTTAAGTTTTTGAACTGTATAGACTAAGAAGTAGCAATTGCTAGTCACTGAATGTCAGTGGTTAAGAGACTTGATTTTCAGCCCTTCATAGACCCCCCCCAAACCCCACTTAAGTTTATTCCTTGCAGCATTGGAGTCCCCGCCAGACTCTGCAACGATGGTCAAGATCCTCATGAGTAATAGCCTCAAGAAATAAGGCTTCAGAAGTATGACAGACATATTCTCATCCTAAAAACTGATGTATATCTCATAGAAATTCCACTCTTCATTTCAGCACAAGACTTGGTATATCCAGATCACTTGGAATACTATGGTAACTTAGGCACAAGCAAGTTTAGAAGATGCCTCTGTGCTCAAATGTTGGGTCTGGGAAAGAGCTAGCTGAGTTTTGTTGTTAGAAAAACAGATATTCAGAGGTTGGGGTAGCAGACACACTATCTCTATCACTTCACTTTAAAGTTAGTTTTAGATAAAAGGATAACTTAATAATGGGGCTGGTTGCTGGGAGGATCAGACTTCTAAAAACCTTAATATGCTTTCAACTTTCCCCGGAAGCAGGTGACGGGGTAGTTACCGTCCACATCCTCTGCTCAACAGAGCAACTTCTCTGTTGGCACATTGCTTGGCAGAGCTCCAAGGAAAGCTGTGTGATGACAGCGGGATTAGGATGCAGGAAGCAGGGCTGGGTCAGAGGCTCTAAGTTGCCTATTTCTCCTAGTCCCTTAGTATGGTCAGTTCCACTAATGCAGCTTATTCCCTAAAGCCAAGCCTGCTAATGAGCACTTGGGCGTTTGAATTCCCATCATATCAAACGATTTCATTTGAGACCCTTTTCCATCTCTGTCATACTTGTAACGATGGGATCCCTGACACTGTAGCTTCCTTGCCTCCCTTAAAGACCAGAGCATCTGTGTAGAAATAATACCATACATGGTGAAGGCTCCATCTTGTTGAATATCCAAGATGTGGAATTCATCACATTGAGCTCTGTGTTTATCAATGATTTCATGCTTGACATTGTTTTATAAGCATGGCCCAATAGGAATGAGGCTCTTATGGTGGCATCTCTATGCTAAATTCTGCTCTCTGTGGATCTGGGTATATTTACACTTACAGATGCCATATTATATAGAGTTTCTAGTGTAAATCAGGGCTTCAGACTGTGATTCCTGACTTAGACACCGTAGCTCTCTTCAAATTTATTATCTATAACTATGTTTTCTTCCCATTAGTTTTTCTGTGTATGTTCTTTTTATAATCCCCAAACACCCAATAATTGCAATCCTTAGCACATTTCCCAGAATGATTCTTTAAGGTAAATAATAAATGTTTTAAAATCTCTTTAAATTTCTCCATATTATTTTGGAAAACTAAACAATGAAAAGTTTTCTAAATGTTAAAGTGAACTTGATATGTTTTTTATATTTTGTCATTTACTTCTCCAGAGGACACACTACTTTAAGATTTTTCAGCACTGTGAAAAAAGAGATAAAAAATTACGATCTCCTCTGTTTCAAATGTGGATAAATGAATGAATAAACATATGGAGGAAAGAGCATTCTCTGGGTTCAGCCTTCATAGTGGGCTTCAACAACATAAAGAACAAAAGCTTTTAGACATTGCTTCCCACTCTTTAGAACCATGAGGAAGCCAGTCTCATCAGCGTGTCTGTAGAGGGGCACGGGTGTCCTAGACACGTTGGTCCTTTTTATTGTTCTCTTACTCTGAATGATCAGTTTCCTTTAGCAATTCTTCTGCCCCCCTTGCAAGCAATCTCTGGAGTTTACAGGTGATTCACATCAAAGTTAAGGGAACAACCGGAGGTGGTATGGTTGACAGCCAATGCTCAGAATGTGGTTGAAAATGCAGGTTAAGATTCTGGAAAGAATCCTGGACTGGAGATTCATTCAGAGACTTAGTGTCGAGTCTTAGCTCTGTCAGTTAGGAACTAGATAAGTTCCTTAGACTCTCTGGGCCACAGCTTTCATAACTCTAAAAATACAAATTGCAATAGGATGATAAAGCCTAATACATAGGGGAATTTGAAAATTAAATGAGGCATTAAATTTTCTAAAATGAGATTACTGTTAAATCCATATAAATATAAGGTTAAAAAAAAAACTGCTCTGAGGATTACCAAAGCCCCTAAAGTGGTCATTTAGCACTTATGTATTCCTGCTCTGAGGCAGGATCACACTTAAATTCTCTTCAGATAAAAATCTAAATATATTGCTTGAAAATACCTTCAGAGAAGGCGAGGCTGTAGAACTTGGCCCCGCAGAAATGGTTACACTAGACATTATTGAAACAAAAGTGTTTTCAATATTTGTAATCATGAATCTCTTGTTTTTTATTTATTTTCCCCATCCAACATTTCTTTCCTTCTGCTATTCCTTCTGCCATTTTGTGCTGGGTTTTGTTTTTGTTTTTGTTTTTGTTTTGCCTGCGTTGGGTCTTTGTTGCTGCGCACAGGCTTTCTCTAGTTGCGGCGAGCGGGGGCTACTCTTCATTGCGTTGCGCGGGCTTCTCATTGCGGTGGCATCTCTTGCTGCAGAGCGTGGGCTCTAGGCACGTGGGCTTCAGTAGTTGTGGCACACGGGCTCAGTAGTTGTGGCTCGCGAGCTCTAGAGAGTAGTTGTGGCACACGGGCTTAGCTGCTCCGCGGCTTGTGGAATCTTCCTGGACCAGGGCTCGAACCTGTGTCCCCTGCATTGGCAGGCGGATTCTTAACCAGTGCACCACCAGGGAAGCCCTTTTGTGCTGTTTTGTAGATGCCATTCCGTGGCAGTTCTTCTTCTCTTCCTTCTCTCTGGTGAATTCCTCCAGCGGTTTCCTTCATTTTAAGCAAACCGCACTTTTTGTCTTCTCCCCAGAGTCGGCCGTCTTGACTTCTGCACAGGAAGAAAATTCCACAGTGTTCCTCAGACACTAACTCCAACACATGTAACATTCTGAGAAGGAAGCTTTCCTTCGTGTTGCAGTTGAAGCCCATTTCCTATTCTTATTTCTTCAGAATAAGTTTCAAAACAGCTGGCTGCCAACCTTTAGGTCTGCCCTTCCCAGACGTTACTTCACAAACATCTCACTTTTCAGTCTACTTTGTCAAGCGTGAGTTCTAGAAGTTCCTTTAACTTTTTCTCATCGGGTATATTGTTCAGCCTTTTAATAAGCAGCATGATGTGATTGAAAGAATATGGGCTTTGCAGTTAGACCTGGGTTTGAATCTGCGCCATGGGACTCAGAGTGCCTAACTTCTCTGAACTGCAGTTTCCTCAGCTGTCAGGTGTGGTTAATGGGACCTATGTCACATGGTCCTTGTCGGAATTGATGTAATGTTTCTAGTGTATAATCGATGCTCTGATAAATATTAGTTCCCTCTCCCTGTGACTCTCCTGTACATCAGGTCACTATTTCCTACTATTTTGGAGCCTAGGATTGACCGGGATTTGAAATAATTCTGCTTACCCATCCCCCCAAGACATTCTTTTTATTCCCTCCATTATACTGTTTCATCACTAGATCTCCTCTGAGGTATTCATGCCATTTCCATATGTCCTCTGATGCTATGTCCACACGGACAAGCTACTTCCAAGAATCAGCTCTGAAAAGAGAACACCCCGAGGAAACAATATGCAAGAAAGTCACTTAATTGGCTTTGGAGGAGTCCAGGATAGCTCTTGACCTCGTTTTCACCTCGAAGAGTTGCCCAAGTTACCTCTGTGTGGCTTCTTGGTGGCTCTCTCCTACATAGGACCTGTCAGATGTCCTTCAGATCGTTTTCAGAACTGAGTTACTCATTCTTGGGTTTCCACCTGAGGTCTAGATGAATCCCAGGATGCATTTTCACTGCTGCTCTGTGTGGCATCCTTGTGCAAATTATAAAAGGCACCCATTCTCAGCAGGTGCACCGCCATGCCTGGGAGGATAGCCTGAGGGTTAAGGGGTGGACTGAACTTTCAGCACCCTTGTACGGATTTAACCCTTTTGTAGAAACCAGAGTGTTGGCTCTGGTGTGGTTTAACGTCAGAAAACAGATGCTGAAGAAGTACTCCCTATCTTTGTCTCTTTGGTGTCATCCAACGTTAACCTTCCTTTCCTATTCCGTTGGCCTTCTCCTTTTCCTGTATCTGTTATTCCCAATACAATGTGTAATAACATTTCATTCCCTGCTTCAGTTTGCCCCAGTTACTTCTACTGATTCTAGCTGTTTCTTTACATGCACTTTTGAATACCTGCCTTGATTTTTATTTTGTGTAGAGTTACTCTGTGTTTAAATGCTAGGCAATTTGGGATTAAGCCAAATAGATTTTCCTGAAATTTCCAACATTCTATTCACAGATTCTTTTTAAAAGCAAATTGGCAAAATCGACATAGTTAATTCCTTTCAGGGTGGTTTCTGCCTCTTCTCCACTCTTCCTCTGGAGATGACTCTAATGAACATCTAAAATGGCCTAAACTGAGGTAATAGGAGGACAATGGAGAGGGGTTGCCAAGAGAATTCCATAATCCACACACTGAAAACTTTCACAGGAAGTGGGAGTTCAGTGGTTCTGAAGGGAGTCCTCTGCTCTCTTCCTTAACAGGAAAGAAGATCCTTTTCCACTAAGCTCACAACTTTGCATAAGTCCCACATAGAACAATAAGGAGGTGCTTTGAACAATTAAATTGTCCAAAGCTTAGTCAAACCAGTTCTGGCGATCAGTGAAGTTGTAAGTCTCAGCCAGCTTGTTCTCATATCCAGTAACTGATGGTTCTTCTTAAATTCATCTCAAGAAGGTAGAAGAAAACTTTAATGCAAAAAAAGGGATCAAAATTAAGAAATGAGAAACCAGAGACAAACTTTTCTGACAGCTTGATGTACTGCACTGCAGATAAGTCTTGTGACGGAGATGCTTGGGAATGCCGTTATTAAATTTACCTTGCTTCTATTTTTCTTCATCTATTTCTAATGTGCCCGTTAGGCCAGTGCCTCCCTGGGAACATAATAATAAAACAAGTACTGAGTGAAGTAAATAGAAAAACCTAATAAGTATTCGTATAACTTCAGCTTGAAGCATTTCTTTCATGCTCTACAAATCACCAGAAGACATGTGACAGGAACCGTTCCTGATCCATCTTAGGATGTGCGGGGCATCCCAAGAAAGTTTTCCTGTTTATTACTTCTCTGAGTGTGTTAATATGTATATATTTTTACTTTCAGATAGTTAATATCTGGAATAGTTCTTCGGCAGGGAAAATAGTGGTGAAAGATTGGATCTGAGGAGATGCTGCAGAAAGAGAGTTAATAGGGCTCAGTAGAAGACTGGAGGGAAGAGTGCCGGGCAAAGGGGACCGTGAATGCAGAGGGGGCTGGTGGAAGATAGATCTGAGGAACTGGGGGCACCAGTGCTCCTGTGGCTGATGGGGAGATAGCCAGCAGCCGGGCCTGGGGAGGGGGTGGAGAGATGATACAGTCTGGTTTTGACATGTTGGTTTTAGATGGCAGTGAAATATCTAGTCTGTGTATTTTGTAGACATTGGGAAATAAGGGACTGAAGAGAAAGTGAAAGGTCAGGGCTGAAGATGGGGATCTGGGGCTCCTCTGAGTACAGATTCTGATTGAAGCCACGTGGGTGCCTCAAGGGAGTGAGCAGAGAAAGAGGAGAAGAGCCGGGAGCCTGGGGCTGAGCCCTCGAGGCACTAAGTGATGGTGCGTGGAGGGAGGAGGGGGGAGTTGAAGAAGAAAGAAAAAGTAAGTGGAGGTATTTGAGAGTCCTGTGGCCTCAGTCCCATGCCGCTGAGTCCATGAAGAGGTTGGGAAGCCCATCGAAGTGTGGAAGGCAGCTGGATCCCTAGAACTGGGACCCTGCTAAGAAGTTCAGTAAAGTGCCGTGGTGTTTGATGACTCATTAAATGGGACAAACAAAAGCTAGGACTTCGAGAAAGAGGCGCACTCGGGGCAGAATCTGGGTCTGATCATCTTGAATGAATGAGTGAGTGAATGAATGAATGAATCAGTCACATAAGCAGATAAAGGTAATCATGGGTTTTTTTCCATAAAAAAGAGGATAATAGCATAGTACTAAACTGTGCCTATAAAGTCGCTGACAGGCCTAACACGTACGACAGGCAGAAGGGAGAAGAGGAGTTGAGAAAAGAAAGGAGAAGCATCACTGAGGAGGAGAGGAGAAGACAGGGGTGATGAGCAAAGATGACCAGGGGTTCCTGGAGTGTGAAGTCAGAGAGATAAACAACCTCAGTGTACGGGTTTGGCCTTTAATTTGTTTGACTCTCTAGCTGTTTCCAGGACATTCATCTTGTCCCTCAGATGGAACTTTAAGCTTCTTGGCAGAGACAAAAAACCTCTTTTGTATATCTCTTTGGTACCTAATGCAGTTCTACAGCATTTATTCTACACTTAATGACAGATTGAGAGAAAGAGAGGCATGTTTTCAGTCATTTCTACAAGTGTATAATTATCCAGAAATTTAGTCGGGGGAAACCTCCTTTTTTTTTTTTAATTGAAGTATAGTTGATTTACAATGTTGTGTTAGTTTCAGGTGTACTGTAAAGTGATTCAGTTGTATATATATATGTGTGTGTGTGTGTGTGTGTGTGTGTGTATATATATACATATACATTCTTTTTCAGATTCTTTTCCATTACAGTTATTACATATTGAGTATACAGTACTATATAGTACTATACAGTGCTATACAGTAGATTGTTGTTGGTTATCTATTTTATATATGAAACCTCCAGTTTTGATAAATCAAACTAAAACATCCCTAAACATCCCTTCTCCACTCAGAGGAGACTTTTAACTTGGATTTTCTAAATCATTTACCCCAACCTCTTCTTCTAAAAGAATGTCTAGATGCATCGCTTATGACATGTCCTTCAGAGCCAGCTATACAAACATCCTTCCTAATCTTAGCAAAATGCAGACACACGGGCCTCAAGGATTTGAAATATGCTTCTCTCACTTCCCTCACTCTTATTTTTGTTCCATTTTCATAAGAATACCTGTAAGTATTTGCAGATGAATTAAAGAGAGTGTTGTTCTGGAGGGAAATCTGACGTCCATGTAATTTTGTGATAGGAGGACTTAAAAAGGGAGCTCAGGCTTGTTGATGTTGAGTGTACACATGGGAAACAAAAGCAAGGCTGGTGAGAAAATTTGGTGGAGGTGGTTAATTAATTTTGAACCTGGGAAATGCCTCTATAGTTAGTCTACAAGATCTCCTTTAAAGAATCCCAGACACCTGGAAAAATCAACGTTTTTATTTTCTACCAGTTTATGTGCAGCAATGATCTGAATAAGAAAATGGTTTTGAAAGCATCAAAATGTAATTTTTTATCATTTAAAAATGTCTGCACACATTTTTCTCAAACTTTTAAGAGAAGAAGTCAAATTCACCTGTAAGTAGAGATCAAGATGGAAGTGTTAACAAATATCCAGAGGCTGGAGACTCGGGAAATAGTCTTAGGAATGGCATCTGTATGTACCCTTAGTATATTCTACCACCAGTGTTCCTAGAAGGGCAATGAATAGACTGTTGAAAAGGCACCAATGTTACTTGTTTTATTAAATCTATAAGGGTTGTTGGCATCCATTTCCTGGCAGTCGTTCCTGTTTTTAGGGGTGATGTCAGTGATATTGCAGAGCAAGAGATACCAGTGGGTCAACCATAACAAAGTGCCTCTAGATGTAAAAAAAATGTAGAACTACCATATGACCCAGCAGTCCCACTCCTGGGTGTATACCCAAAAGAAACAAAAACACTGATTTGAAAAGATACATGCACCCCAACAGTCATAGCAATGTCATTTACAATTGCCAAAATATGGAAGCAACCCAGGTGTCCATCAACAGATGAATGGATAAAGAAGATGTGGTATATATATGCCATGGAATACTATTCAGCCATAAAAAAGAATGGAATTTTGTCATTTGCAGCAACATAGATGGATATGGAGGGTATTATGCTAAGTGAAATAAGTCAGACAGAGAAAGACAAATACTGTATGATATCACTTACATGTGGAATCTAAAAAATACAACAAACTAGTGAATAAAACAAAAAAGAAGCAGACTCACAGATACAGAGAAGAAACTAGTGGTTACTAGTGGAAATGGGAGGGGAGAGGGGCAAGATAGTGGTAGGGGATTTAAAAAAGCGTTATTATGGGATTATATGAAATCATGTGTGTGAAACTTTTGAAAATTGTAAAGCACCTTAGAATTTAAAGAATCTTTCATTCGATTAAAAAAAAAAAGTTTCTGCAGGAAGGAAAGGGTACCACTCTGGTAAATCTCTCAGGAGGATAAGAAAGAAAAGGGAGGTCCAGACAGTGTTGGTTCATGTGATAGAACTTTCCCACAGAAAATGGATGAATATCAGATAAGAACTTTTATCAGACCTCATGGATTTTACAGCCACATCTCTGTGGGAACAGTATGCAGCATAGACTCGCTAAATCCCAAGCATGGATGACGGAAAGCACTATAAAAATATAGACTGGCACCCTGAGAAGAACAATAGCCAGTCTTCATTAATCACACTGATATAAACACTAGACATTGTGGTGTGCTTGTTAAATGACACATAAGATAGTATGACTAATGAAAGTATAGCAGTAGCCCAAGAGCTCCTGGCCCAAAAGGAAGCTCAAGTGAATTAGGCAAGATATCGAATAAAGACATGGTAGTGGTCCTAATGGAAAGCCAAATATATGCTGATCCACTTTTCTATGTCCGCTTTTGTCAGACTTTCTTAAGACTGTGGAGGCGCCTTGAGCATGACTGCAGAAGACAGGTACCTATAGTCAGTTAATTCCCAGCTTTAGAAGCAAGAGGAAGTTGGCAGCCAAGGAGATGTTTTCACTGATAAGGGCAGGTGTTTCCAGCACAGATCTTTGCAGATGAAATAAAATGTATGAAACAGAAACTAAACATGATTCAAAAGCTAATGCAATAATTCATCAACATGTATGTAAATCAGCTGTTTTCCCAACTCTGGAAGACAGAGAACAATGTGGAAGGGTGTGGCATGTTCTATTACCTGCCATTAAATTGATGAGAATTAGAACATCTGAGAATCCATCAACACCACTGAAAGACATGTCATAGAATCAAGTAAGGGGTAGAGTATGTATATAAATGACAAAATAGGACCAAAAAACGTCACCGGGTGGTGTTCAGATCTGCTCTGTTTATTTGTGGCTTTATTTAACCTGTTTTACCTCAATCTGTAAAGGATTCAGGCTATAAAAAAGAACACGAAGGACCTCGGACAACCCAAGTTTTCAGTGACCAGATGTGGATTCTAAGATCTGTAACATTGAGTGGTTGCTATTTTTCTTAGGCACAAAGTTGAATTCTGGCTCCTGGAAGCTGATGTTTGGGAGGAAACCATTCAGTCTGTGGATGAAGGGAGGCAACACAAAGCCAGCAGTCCCAGCACAATGCGACCTGCTTGTCCCCTAGTTGAGGTTTACGTAGACACTCTCTTTAGGAGACTAAACAATTGTTTTGGCTTCTCTGTGAAAATAGCCATCACATGAGGGATGACTCCTGGGGAAAAGTTGGAAAGGCAGTTAACCTCTCCCACAGGAAAGGCTTGCCTCTCAATAGGAATACAGTTTTAGGAGCAATGTCCAAACCTGAGCAAAATATTTCCTGGATTCCCAAATTTAGAGACTGAATTTGGGGGTTGCCAAATCCTCGTAAAACATCAAGGGTCTACTAAAATATAATAGGAAATGATCGAGAAAAGAAAAAAAGACAAGGAAAATGTAAAAGATTTTACAGAATGTGTATTTTAGATCCAATTCTCCTACTACTAACCACGTGGCCTTGGGAAAATCTGACCATTTCTTTGGTGTCTCCAATTGGAATCGAGGGGAAATTGCTCCTCCTCAGTAATTGGTGTGCCCTGGAGAAGGGTGGCTTGCTCCTCTGGCTGATTTAATTGTAAATTCGGGTCCAGTAAAAGAGAAGCAAAAATTCCCTACAGCCATATGTATATGTATGTATAGGAGCCGTAAGAAGGCTCCTCAGGGAATAAGAGGACAAGATGCTAGGTCCTTTCCCACTCCCAGACAAGAGCACCTCTGTCCTTATCATTTATACAAATTGATGTTCTAAGACTGTGTGTGGGAAGAAAGGGAAGTGGAAGGGTTCTTTGATGAAGGAACACTGGTCACCCACGATGGGCTTCCCTGTATTATATGCAGGTCACTGTCAGTTCTCTGCTTTCAGGGAATAAGCTGGTCCCGTCATGGGCTCCACGTGCCAGCTCTGGCCCTGAACTAGGCAAACAAAATATGTTAGGATGCTGAAGAGCAAACAACTGTCTGACTTGCCTGGTGAGTACCTTAAGCTCCTGTAGGTTCCTGTACCCAGGGGGAAACAAGAATAAGCGTGTTAGGACACCAATAGAAGTGCCATTTTATGGCTTCAAATGGGAGCTCTAGAGGTTGCCTGATCAGAGATGCCAAACTTTCACACCCCTCAGAAAGCTTTCCCCAGTGGCAACCCCAGCCTGCCTGGGAAGGTACTACCTAAGAGTAACTAAAATTTCTCCTGCTGTTACTAAGATTCCTTTTGTCATGGTTTATTCAGGGCCGTGGAAGCTTTGCCTACTACCTACTCTCCTGCGTGTTATTGAAGCTAGGTTTTAAATTCTTCACTTCAAATTAAGGTGTAAAATTATTTTCCTCTATCTTCATCTGACCTGCTTCTAATCCCATTGTTCTTTTTGCTGTCTGAAGATACTCTCCAATTTCTCCAACATGTTAATTCCTGGGCTGTAAATTGGATAGAGGGCAGGTACTCAAATTCTGTAAATGCCCCGTGGTTACAAATCCCAGGTGTCCGCTGTCTTGGCTCAGCCTCCACAGGACGTGTGCGCATGCGTGCGCGCGCGCACACACACACACACACACACACACACACACACACACACACAGTTCAGAGGTCACCCTAAACAGCAGTATCTATGAGGTCTCTGGCAGAGGGTACTTTGCTGTGCACTGGAATAGAGTACTGTGTGGCTCAGAGTTTCCTCCTGCCTTTACATCTCAAGATAATGTTCTCAAGTATATTTTCATATACACAAGTATCCAATTTACTTTCCCTTTCCTTCTCTCTTCCAACTCTTTAAGAGTTTCAAATATTTATTTATTTATTTATGGCTACCTTGGGTCTTCGTTGCTGCACACGGGCTTTCTCTAGTTGCGGTGAGTGGGGGCTACTCTTTGTTGCGGTGCGTGGGCTCAGTAGTTGTGGCTCGCGGGCTCTAGAACGCAGGCTCAGTAGTTGTGGCGCACGGGCTTAGTTGCTCCACGGCATGTGGGATCTTCCTGGACCAGGGCTCAAACCCGTGTTCCCTGCGTTGGCAGCCGGATTCTTAACCACTGTGCCACCAGGGAAGTCCCTCAGGTTCTTTCAGAACATGTCTTCCCACTTTCTTCCATGTCTCTTCTACCATTTTGTCCCATTGCTAGAGTGGCCCAGGCAATACGCGTATCAGAGAAGAGACAAACCATATGTTTTGAGGTAAAATTTAAGAGAATGAAGCAAGAATGCCATTAATCTCCAACCCTTGAAAATGCCTAGAAGCTCCCATTCAGACCCTCCTCAAAAGTTTCCATCCACTGCCTTTTATTAAAATCTGGTATTCCTCAAATGTCAGGTTCCAAAATGAATTTCAAACTTATTTCTTAGGAACTTTTAACTCCTTTAATTAACTGTGAATAGCTCAAGTGTTTCTTTCGTCATTTCTGTTATAAATGTGCTACATTTTAGGTTATAGACTTTTGTCCCCAGCCTGAGAATTTAACCACCATTTATACCTTCATTCACTCAAGGGAAAATATCTTACAAATTTGAAAAGATTTGACACCCAACTCAACTGTTGGACTGCTTCTGTTCTAATAAGGGTTTGGTTAGCCCTGAGCAGGAGGAAATAGTCCTCTAGCTTGTGAAATATAGCTAAGGAAAACATCACAGGTATAGCAAGGAAATTTCATTTCTGAGACCTTGGAAAGTAATTGGACTTGCAATTTAGGGGTGTGTTTAGGATCGATAATCAGCAGTCTGGATGCCAGCGTTCTGATTCTGCTCCTGAGGCCATCTTTATCTTTAGGGAAGTGTACTGCTTGCAGCTCATCATATTTCGTGAACCCTTATTTGTCTTTGAGTCTAATACAAGGCTTCATAGTAGGGCACTTAGTAATTGCTCCTTGAACTGAATTTCACCCGAAGCTAATTAATGGTTCTTCACCATCAGATTTGGAGTAAAAATGAAATTAAATGAAAAGCATTCTAAAGTACTCAGGTTAAATCGCCACAAATAATGATTTAAATTTTCAGCGAGTGGGAGGATGCAGATCTTGGGGGCATTTTCAGTGGCGTGTGCGGGAGATGGGAATGTGTGTGTCCACACGTGCATTCTTACATAGTAGAAGGAAGGAAGTTGTGAAAGGGAAGAAAATAGAGCCATTGACTGAAGAGCCATAAAGCTGTTTTTAGAATGACTGCTTCTGTTGTATTGGGGAACGCTTCCTTTGAGAAGGGGTATATTATGCATCCTCTTTCCATTAAGTCTATTTTGGGAAGAAATTACAGAGGATAATATATTACCAGCTCCCAGGGTTCTCTTATCAACACAGCCTCTATTCTCATTACACACCTGCTTAGAGCAAAATGAATTAAAGCTTCTGCTCTCAGGGACACCATCGCAAGACCATCAAAATCTCCACTAAATCACTGTATTTATTAAAGCTTCTGCTCTCGGGGACACCAAAACGCAAGACCATCAAAATCTCCACTAAATCACTGGAGCTTTTTATTAGGGAAGCCACTGATTTTTTGAAAAGTGTTAACTCCACCCCTAAAAGCCATGTGTGAGAGCAAGCACAGGGGTGCCGGTGGTTTGAGCGTTCAGTAAATTTCAACCGTGGCAAAGTCTAGGAATTGTTTTCTAAACAGTGTAGGGCTTCCTACTCCGGGTGAAGATTTATCTGCATTTGGCAACTACTCCCGGTTACTGTGGAACCAGAAGTTTACTTCTCAATAGTTTTACAAATTCTGTGTTTAACTCTGTCTCTATAGAATTAATTCATGGGAGGCGGGAGGAGGGGGCGGGGCAGAGGCTTTCAAGGCGGGTTTACGGAGTTGAGTTTTTAAAGTCATAGAAGCCATTTTCCCCCTGCCCACAACAGTGTGGGGAAGTTCTGTTTCAGCCTGAACGCAGTTTGCTTCGGCATGTACATTGATGAAGACATGAAAATAAAACAACTTCAGCGTTGAGCAATTTTTGTTAAAAAAAAAAAGTCGTTTAATCATTAGACAACCACCGTTTTCTTTTGCCCTTTAAACCTGCATTCAATCAGCTCGGATGCTGGTTTACAGCCTCGTTAACTGCTGAGATTACAAAGGAAAGGTTAGCAGGATCACCACGAGCCGCAGGAAGCTCTGAAACGCGCCCGTTGTCACATGAAACATTCAGCAAGACGCTCCTTCAGCTGTCTCCCAACACACATGCAGCTCTGAGGGAGGTATGTGGCGAGAAAAATGCAACCTCCAATCCCAGAAGCATCCCTGTATTCATTCAAGGAAAGAAAAAAAAGCGTTCTTGCATTTCATCTTCTGCATGGCTCTGTTGAACATTGTTAACGGTGAAACACGCAGGGTTCTTCTTGCTGCTGAAGTGTCATGTTGGGAGAGAGTGCCATTGCAGGCTTCCAGGGAAAGGCCTAGATGTTCCTTTTTTTTTTTTTTTTTTTTTTTGGAAAGGGAGGAGTTGCAGTGTTTTATGGCCTTCTTTCAACACATGGGAGTTTTATTACTCATTTAAAAGTACAACTTAACACCATTTTCAAACCAGCCTGAGTTCCAGCCCTGGATTGTTTGCACAAAATGGCTCCTTTCTTCCTCCGAGCAGGATGGTCACAGGTGCCTATTAATTGCTATACTTGTAGGTACTGAATTTATTCCCTTCATGGTAGGAAAACCAAGAGCGTTTTCTGAAATGTAATTCTCTGAGCTACCATCCGTGGTCACGCCAGGCTCTGGGAAGGAATCACAACTTTCTGAAAAGACGAATTGCTCCTTCACTACAGACCATCTGCCTTTTGATTTCTCATTCTACCTCTGCCGGGAGTTCATTTTTACTGCCAAATATATTAACCACACTGGAAAAGACATTCCTTCACTTTTAAGTGGCCGGGTCATTATTTCAGTGTTGAAGAAGCCAAAGACAAACAGTTCTTTATGCTTTATAGAATTGTGACATTAGACGTTTGAGATGGAAATAATGGAAATCTTGAGAGTTCAAGAGACTGGCCCAAGATCTCATAGCCAGCTAGAAGCAGAAAACGAGTTAGAAGCCAGAGTCTTGATGTATATAGTTTGTCATGCTTTCAGCTATCCAGATGCCTTTCCTAAATTAATACAAATATTTCCTGGTTTGCGCTCACGGAAGAGAGAGGCTTATTCGTCCCTATCCTATATACATATCCCCAAGACAGCTCTATTTTTTTTTAATATTTATTTATTTTGGCTGCCCCGGGTCTTAGTTGCGGCATGCATGCAGTATCCAGTTCCCCGACCAGGATTGAACCTGGGCCCCCTGCATTGGGAGCACAAGAGTCTTACCCACTGCACCACCAGGGAGGTCCCCCCAAGACAGCTCTTAAGTTACCAGCATCCTCATCTTCTTCGAACTAAACAATCCCAATTCTTTTTCATTTTCTTTGATATTTCCATTTATTAATCTTTTCACCATTTTAACACGGTCTGTGCACAGCAGACTTTCAGATTCTGAACTAAAATATTCAGGGAATTGGTCAAGGTTTTGTATAGGTATTTGGATATTGTGTCTACGTTCATGTATATGAGTTCTGTATATGTATATAAGAGCGGTTTTCTCTGCTCTCAAAACTGCTTCTTAGGTAAAGACTGGGTATCCTTTCGGCCAGTTTGTTGAACCATTTCTCTCAGTAGCAAAACCCTCTGTTTTCCAGTCTTGTATTGCAGCGTTGTATCTTTAACAATGCTGATTTTTTGAGCTATATGCATCGTGACCACAAAATTTAAATAATTTTCATCTCTGAAGGTGAAAGGAAGCTCTTGCTAATTTTAAAGACCTATATAAACTCACCTTTGTTTTAAAAGTTAAAAAAAAAAAACTTACCAACTTGATCTTTCCTGAGGACATACATATTTAAGTAGTTAATTTGCACAGGTAGATAACCAACTAAACCTTACATCAGTTCTTCAAGCACCTTACATCAATGACTTCAAAGAATACACCTTTACTCAATTTTAAACTAAATTCAACTGAAAATAACTCTATACTTTAAAGAGGATAGTCAGTCAACTCAGTGACGAAAAACAGTTGATCAAACTAGTTGTTTGCCCTTACCCAGATCAAATCACTGATCCACTGAACAAATCTTTGTAATGTGTCAAGATACAGGTTTCTTTAACTACCATACACATTAAATATGGGGTATATGGCAGGGAATAGCAGCTTTTTGTAAATGGTGATAAGAACTGTAGAAGGAGGAAAACCATGAAAGATCGAAAAGGATGAGAGGGAAGAAGAGAGAAATGATACCCTCAAGAAAAGCTGAAAAATTATGGATTACTTTCAGAGTAAAATACATTGGACACCTCAATATGGTTGAATGCTTATAAGAGGAGATGCCTTCTGCAATGCCTTTGTTCCTTGATGTATATCCTATACCTGAGCAAAATGCTTCTTCCCTGTGAGCTGGACAGTAGGAAGTAATCTATCTTCAACCTTGTTTGGTTTGTAAATAGCTCTGTAGAAAAGATCTGTTGCACTCTGGAAAGACCTTTTCCATGTGCTGCCTCTCACTCTCAGAGGCCAGATAAAGGGCACAGCTGTGACCACCACCTTATTCCTTCAAGGATTGTTTACGAAAGATTGAAAAATGTGCCCAGGGCCCATCCCCTCCCCTCTGTGGAACTAGCCCCACTCAGGTGGGCTGGCAAGCAAGCCCGGCTTTAATAGAAACAGAAGAGAGAGTGTGGGTGGGCCTGACATCTCTCAACACATGCTTTTTGCTTTCTCCTACTGAATTTTTAATTTCCGTGAAGTGTCAGTGGAAAAATGGACACTGGTCTTCTTTCTTTTTTTCTGCTCCTTTGCAGGGATTGGGATTCCGTGCTTTGGGATAATGAAGTAGGTTGTCATTTCCTCCCCTAAATAATACACTGCAAAGTGGAAATGCAAATTTCCTATGGAAGCTCTTAGTAGCAGGTGGTATTTCCTTAATATATTGTTTTTGACCTTTGGGGAAATTGGCATTAGGAGCTGACTTTGGAAAATTAAAATAGCATCAAAGTCCTACATTTTAAATGAAACAATGTCTTAGTTAATATGAAAACATTAGACTGGAGTACTACACCAGGAAAAGACGTAACATGTTTCGCTTTTCTGTGTTATTTTAAGGTTTGAATTCATGGAGGACAAGAAAAGGGATATGGCAGAACTGCATTTACTAATTCATTAAGAGATTTTTTAAAAGAAGGAAAAATATGTACTTTTAAGTTTTGCTTTAAACCTTTGCTGTTGACTAATGCTGTGATACATTTAGTCAGTTGTACAAAGAGTTAGGCATGGGACTATTCAGATGGCGACTCTGAGTTGAGCTGAAGGTAAAGACATCTGTATTTTTCATTCATTTGCTCAGCAGCACTAAACTTCAAGCTTGTTTTTTGTTCAGCATCAAAGAAAAAGTTGTTTTATGGTTATTGAATATTTTTTTAACTTACATATTTCATGGAAGGGGCTCAAGTCACTAGATCTTTGTATTCCTTGTAGTTATTTTTCTGCCCAACAGCCCTTCTGCATGCCATCTTGTCGAATAACGAAAACATAATTTTATTCTTTTTCTTTGCCTTTGAAGAAAAAAATTTAAGAAGTCTAAATACCATTCACATTTTGGAATTTCCTTCTTTACTCCCTCCCAAAACCATCATCTTACAACCATGTAAAGCGATCCAATGTTGAAAGACTTAAGAGATTCTCGCTCCTATAAATATCCTTTATATGGTTATAACTTCTTTGTTTATCAAGGGCAACAAGAATGAAATCCAGGAGCTAACAAAGTTTATAGATAGATGTATGTGTGTGCACACGCGTGTGTAGGCAAATCGATACATATCCAAAGCTTTGTGTGTCCAAATATGCATGATATTTTCAGCATACAAATTGCTGATCAGGCATCTGTATTCTTTTCCCTCTAAAAATTCTGAGTGTGTGGACCTGTTAGTAGCTAGAGGCCAGATCACCGCAACCAATGGAGGACTAAAATATTTATCAAATCCAAGAAATTGGAGTTGCTTGAATAGTTTAAACTAATAGATTTGGCTAGTTTAAATAGTTATCTTTGTTCTTCAGTTGTACACAGTTTGTAGCACAATTTGGCTTCAAGGTTCAGGTTTTTGAATGCAAGAAATCTACATTTTCATCCTAAGATGCGTAAGGCAAGATACTTAGATTTCACTGAAGGTTCACATTCATCGTCATTGCATGACTCTTTCCCAGAAGAAAGGGAAAGCGAGAGCTGGGGTCAAAACCAGATACTGTAAAAGTTCAGCTAATCTTTGGACTCTCAGAAAATATTAATTTTCCAGATAGTTGAATATTAACATCTTTAAATTTTTAACTTGAAATTCTGATAATGTTGTATATGAAAATCTGGCTAATGGATATGGTACGTGTGTCTCTGGCTACATCTATAAATGCACTGAATATAATTGTTTGTGTTTCTTGATGACATTTGGTCATTATCGTGAGCATCACTAGACATGTCAAGTGACAAAGATCATATTCTTTCATCCTCTCTTCCTTTCTCATTTCTTGAGTACCTACTGTATGAGACGAACCAATGTGCCACCCTGATCCTAGAAGGCACTCAATGAATGTATGTTGAAGGAGTGAAAAAAATGAACGAACAAACAAGCTCAATGGGTAGTTAGAAGGATAGATTCAGTTCATCAAACCTCTTTTTGGGTGTAGGGCCAAGCACAGTGCTAGCTGAGACTATAGATACAGTTATACCCATCATAAATAGTGTGGTATATAGGGGTGAATGTATTCCCCACCAGACGTGGTGCCCTGTTCCATGTTTGCAAAGTACTCCTAACATGAGAGCAACCACTTTCTCATGAAATGGGGAGAAATCTGTGCATCTGCTGGACTCTCTGGGCATTGTGACATGGCTACTCTCTGCAAAATCCTAAAGCAGCCATCTCCTCCAAGGGTTTCCTCACTTTCTAAAAAACAATTCTTGTAACAGCTACAGTCAATGAACTTTTCTTTGCCACTGCCCTTCAAAACATCCGTGATTTTAGCATCCTCAGTGCACATCACAGACACCAACTTGCCAGTTTATTCCCCGGGCTTCTGTCCCATGTAGGCTAAGTCTGTTCTTGGGCTGTGACAGAGGAACATTCCTCACCACTTTGAGAATTGGGGCTAGGGTGTTTTGGGAGATGAATTGTATTTGTACAAATACTTTGTCATCATTACACTCCTATGCAGCATAAGTGGAAGGAAAGTGTGCCCTTTGGAATAGACTAGCATAGATTTCAGTGTCAGTTTCATCCATTATTAGCTGCTTGGGTGACCTTGCGGACCCGAGGCCTGCTGGTCAGTCCTCATAAATATGGTGATATATATAGGAAAGACCTTTGCAGAGCTCCACAAAAGCTTGTTGCTTTATTATTGTCACCTTTATCAGATTATATATACCCGACCAGACACAACTCCGAGCTAGATGTCTTTTTTTTTTTTAAATAAATTTATTTATTTGTTTATTTATTTTTGTCTGCTTTGGGTCTTCATTGCTGCTCGCGGGCTTTCTTTAGTTGTGGCGAGTGGGGGCTACTCTTCGTTGCGTTGCGCGGGCTTCTCACTGCGGTGGCTTCTCTTGTTGCGGAGCACGGGCTCTAGGCGCACAGGCTTCAGTAGTTGTGGCTCGTGGGCTCTAGAGCGCAGGCTCAGTAGTTGTGGCTTAGTTGCTCCGCGGCATGTGGGATCTTCCTGGACCAGGGCTCAAACCCGTGTCCCCTGCATTGGCAGGCGGATTCTTAACGACTGTGCCACCAGGGAAGCCCCTAGACGTCTTTTTTAAACTTTCCTTGATGTTTGTTCTTTAAGCATAAGCAGTACTGCAGAGTTTCCCTTTAGTTTACCCCTGTCCCTACTGCCGGAAGCAGTGGCTTGACTGCTGGTCAATAGCAGGGGACTTTCAGAGTGTGCACGGCTTAGCATCCGGAAGATACTACTGTAGTTGTTGAGTCTGGGGGGAAACATTAGGAAAATTAGATTGTGCACATAGCCAAGCTTTCACATCAGTTCCGCATTCTGTTGATGTCGAACAATAGGTTGGAAACTTAGCTTGATTTTAAGATTATACTTATACAGGGAATATTATCAATTATTAGAACCATTAGAAGAGTTATTAAGCAGTAAACGTGTAGTGGAATGTCCTCTTTTGGATGCTTGCTTAGCAGTTGTTTGAGAATAGTCTGGTAGTCATCTTAACACAAAGTAGCTACTCAAAATTTTGTCGAATAAATGAAATCTCTTTGACAGAAATATCTGCATAATGGCAGTGTGGTATATATGATCGTTACAGCCTAAGGGCATCTGTTTGATTTGGGTTTTTTTTTTTTCTGTCTGTGTAACACTCATGCAGACGTAATGTGAATAATGCTGCTGTATCCTAAAGTGTTATCTCTTGACTCTTTTTAACAGCCTAAGCATTCTAAAGGTAGTTTGCAAGCAACAGGTAACTTTGAAAAAGGAGAATTAAATTTGCATTTCATTGAAATTCTAAGTTTGTAACTTGCTGAAAGTTATTTTTGGAGAGAGGTAATTTTTGAAGAAAATAAAGCGTTGGGGTTTTTTATTTTTAATCCTGCAGTCTAATTGGTAGTCATTAATTAAATTTAATAAAATATAGTTTCCTCTCAAAAGAAATGCCTGACAATAGTACATTTTAAAGCCTGGCTGTCTTTCCCAGCAGCCCAGGGTGTTTTGAAGACAGGAGAACAAGGGAAGTACTTTAAGCCGTGAAGTCTTGCAGGGCTGCAGTTAAGTGCTTTAGGCGCTGCATTTTTGATGCAGCGTCATATTACAGTAATACTATGAAAAAAAGCTACTACAGGGAATTCTCATACATGCCTAACACATATAGCTTAAATGTTCACATGGCTGGATCCGTTCAACAAATGGGGTCTGTGGGTCAGATGCAGTTTGCAAGCCACTATTATTAAGCTGTTTTACCATTAAGTAATGGTTCCTGGTTAATATTGTGAATGCGTGTGTTCTTTGCTCCTCTCTGTAAATCTTTTGTTCCATTCTTTTTTTTTTTTTTTTTTTGGCCTCATAAGAATGTGGGGGGAGGACATCCCTATCCACAAATCAAGTGCTTTAAATAGCCAGGAGAGAGCTGAATGAAGGAAATCGGGCTAGATAACATCTTTGTAAAATGTATGCCAATGAACTCTGCGTCACACAATACAAAGGAAATTGCCATTGTCCTGTGCAAGTTAGGTGAACAAAGCACATAAAAAATCCTGTTCTGGTTGCCATGCATATTCCTGTGCAGCCGAAATCGGAATCTTGAAGGCCACAGAAGTGACACATTGGCAAATCAGAGAGGGGGGGATTTTAAATTTATATTGCAGAGACTCCAGTAATCATTCACCAGAGTGAAACCCAGTTCTCTGATGTTGAACAATGCAAATCACAAGCCCGGAGGGATGCGCCCCTTGCTGCTGCTGTTGCTGTTGCTGTTACTATTACTACTACACCACCCCTACCCCCCTAGTGCTATTAAATAATGATTATGAAGTTTTTACAGCCAGCAGTTGTGCCATGTGTGTTAGAGATGTTAATCATTTTTAATCACCACAACAGCCCCGCGAGGTATCCACATTATACAAATTAGGAAATTGAAGTTTAATTTGCTACCAAGTCACAGGGCTTGTGCATAACTGGTCTAGACCTGATTTTAGAAGCCATTCTGGTTCTAAAGCTTGTTCTCCACCACTGCCTTAAACTTCCTTTGTGTGTGTGTGTGTGTGTGTGTGTGTGTGTGTGTGAAGGGACCAAAACTCTGCAGGTACCAAGACGTCACCTGCAAACCTTGACAAGGTAAATGGAGTTTCTTCAGGGAGAATTTCCTCAAGGCCAAATAGCTGCCTCTGGAGTACTCCAAAGCAGTTTCCACATCCTGGAAACAGCAGCTACAATCAAAGATAGCACCTTACAAACATCCTTCCTTTATTTAAAAAAAAACTACTACCACCAACAGTCCCTCCTAAGATCAGAGATGCACACACGGATCTGGCAATAAGCCCAGACATACCAAAACATGTATTATCTAGAGCCAAGACTTGAATCCCACTGTCCTACAGAGAGACAAGCATCTCAGTTATATAGGCAACTCATTCACAGAGTAGGGACACCCTAAGGCCTAAGGCTGGGCAGCCTAAGGCCCCAGGCACACTCACAAGAACCCTAGCCCAGGTTCTGCTCTTCTACAGTTTAGCAAGGCAGAACTCCGGTTGACTGCCGTTAAAAGTCAATCGACATTTAGTTGACTTCCAGGCTATGGGCAGAAGCTCCTGTTAGTTATTTATTGCCCATCTCTGGAATCCCTTTTGGACATGACCAATGAGTTACAGCTGGTTTTCAGGCAGCGTGGCACACGCATTAACTAACTGTCAGGAACAGCTACACCCTTCGGTCCACAGTGAAATGAACTCAAATCTGGATTCACCGAAGGAAAATTCCAAACAGTCCGGGAAAGCAAAACCCACCTACAACCATCTCCATAATAATCATAACACTGAAATGCGTACATTCTACAAAGAGGCCTGTTCTTCTTCTACCTCCCGTGAAACAGCTTGACAAAGACAAAAGCTTTATGCCCTAGTGCAGGACAAACAAGGCAGACAAAAATCTTGTGCAGGTGATTTCAGAGTCAAGAGGGCACTACCTGCCAGCGCTCAAAGACAGAAGGAATGGCACAGGGAAGAGTACCAAAGCCAACTGATTGCTATTCTAGATCCATTCCCTCTTTTCCTTTGTTCACAGAAAGCGACCCTTTTCCTAGCCCAGGGGTAAGTCTGATTTGTCTGCGCCAGTCATGGTGACCCCATTCCTCTTGCAGGGAGAGGAGAGCAGAGCAGTCTGCTTGGGACCAGAGGAAGTGACAGACAGTCTCTCCTCCTGGAGACATTGACTTTCCTGGAAGCGCCACCAGGAACAGCCATACCCATTTTGTGACCCTGAGGAAGATGGAGTGAGAACAAATGTAAGATGGCAGAGCAGAGGGATAGAAAGAATCTGAAACCCCAAGGATTGAACCAACTGCATTTAACCTGCTGAATTAACCAGTTCTGGAGAGCCATCATCTCCAGGCTTTCTGTTTTTGGGGTTTTTTTTTATTCATAATAATAATATCCTTATTAAGACAGTTTGAGTTGGGGTTCCCTATTGTACCCAAAAGCATACAAGAGGAATTTTCTTTGGTGGGATACTTGAGATTCATCAGAATTCATTACCTACATTTTTATAAACTGCTTAAATTTCTATTACCCTTCCCCACATACACTGATCTACAGGAAATAGAGGGAGATAAAGTCGTATTTAATATGTCTTCTCACGTTTTAAAAATATACCCATGTTCCTCTCCCCACTCTTGGATCCCTGGGAAAAATATCTCCCTCGTGTCAACTACAGTCTTGTTGGAGGGAAGAATTGTAGTTTAAGCGTTGTTTTCCTATGACGATGTTCCTCAGAGTAACATCCAGAGGGCCATTTGCTTATTTATAAGGCAGGTTATTGGTCCCTCCTGAATCAAGGAGTGGAGTCAGGAATCTGCATTTCTCCAGTGTCCTTTTATGAAGACTATGAAAGGGTATCACCACCACCTGAGGAAGAGGAGCTGGAAGAGGAGGAGGACTTCCTCCAGGCACCAAGAGGGTGTAGAAATCAGCTGAAAACCTTTTTTGAATATTTACTCTATGGAGAAGACAGGAAGTGTGCTAGGAGCTGAGTCAGGTGGGTGGGCAATTTCCCTGGGAATTTTCCATTGGTGGCGCGGTCTGCTTAGGGTTTGCAGATACAGCTTCTCTGAGGCTGGAGCATGGAGTGGTCTGCGTCCACAGCTTTGACTAGTAATTGTGCCTTAATGTAAATATATATAAATATTACATATATATATATGCAGGCTTTAAATGGAGTGTTTTAAACGACTCCCTCTCTATGGCAGTGTATATTTATATATATCGTGGGTAAAAAATAAGTGTCATGGGTGGTCACATTCCAAAGAAATGAACACATGCACAAAAGCACCAGCCAGTGAATGCAGAGGTCATACAGGACAAGGGATTAAAGGCAAGAGACGTAGAGATTTCTTGAGTAGAAAGACGCAGGGAATGAGGAGAGATGTCTGACGGTGTAGATGAGGAGTCAGTATGGAAGGATCTGTATGGCATCTGATGGGAAGCAGGCATCGTTATTCTTCCTCACGTTGCGCTCACAGACAATACTATATATAATACATAAAATTATAAACACCACAGATACAGGAACTGTGTCTATTATTTCCTATGTCATAAACACCATGGAATTCATAGCTAACATTTTTAACACCGTCACATGTTAGAGCAAGTGATAAACAGGGAAAAAAAACAAAAATAATTTATTAGCATTTATCACAGAAATCTTAGCCTTCACAGACTTGCCTGAATTTTTTTCCATAAACTTTTCAAAGGAAATAAAAGAATAAAGGAAAGCATATATATACATAGCAGGACAGGATTTCTACTTCTATAGAAATCTAGTGTGAAAGAAGATGCTATTTATATTTCGTGACAAGAAAACTTTTTCCAGAAGAAAGCTGTTACTATGAAAATAGTTTCCTAATACTGATTTTTCCTTTAAATATATTAGAAGCCTTCGTCTGAACTAAGATCTTTTAATATCATTACATTAAAATGCAGTTTTTCTCATTTGATCATTTTTCTTCTTAGTGAAGTCATAATCCTAGAAAGCTAGACTTTTATTATCTTTTTAAACAGATGGTCTTTTTATGGAGGAGAGAAGATGCTGCATATAGCACTGATTTTTAATAAGAAAATAAGCACTGAATAAGCTGATCACTGCAGCAGTGTGGCATAGTAGAAAGAGCAAAAGATGTGGAACCATGTGACCTGGGCTGCAGTTGTAGCTTCGTTGTATACTGGCCTTGTAATCCCTTGTAAGCCATTTACTGTCTTTAGGGTTCCGCTTGCTTGTGTGTAAATCTGAACAGCAGATGGCTGTTGTGGGGTAAATCAAACAGTACACATTAAATCACTTTGTAAACGGTACCTTGCTCTGTTATTCATATATGATCAACAGAAATATAAAATGAAGAGTCATGTCACCTTATCCTGAATTGTAGTTAAAGAATGTTTGATTCCATGGATGTGATCACGAAACAGAGTTCGGAGAGACATTTCTGGAATGGTCTAAACAAAGACATGTAGTTTTTAGGATGACAGTATACCGATGCTAGAATCATCAGTTTTAGAGCAGTTGAGCTGAGTTAGAGCTGAGTTAGATAGTGCAGGGGGTTGGTTGCCTGAATCTCCCCTTGAGTTTGAAATAGAGATTTCGAAGACAAGCCGAATGAAATGTGAGGTTCTTCTGAAGAAGGAAGGGAGATGTTTTAATTTATAGATTCTGAAGAAAGGGACATTAATCCAGAGAGAACCTCCAGGGAGGGTCCAGGAAGAAGGTATTCTCTGGAAAGACAGGCGTGCTGGGTACACTCTGGAAGTGTGAGAACGTGCAAGGAAGAGAGCCCACTTCTACAACTGTTTAAAACATTCAAGGACATAAGCTAATGTTCAGGAATAGTTAACATTTCTCGGATTGAATATTAAACCTCCTCCAAGAAAAACAATTCAACTGCTAAAGTCAGTCCCAGGCTAAGGCCAAGAAAATACTGCTAAGTTAGGGTTCTAGGAGAGATATGACTCAGTTAAGTATCATAGAGCTCTCAGCCCATAAACTATCCCTTTGTAGTCCTTAACAGCGTAAGAGATTACAAATAAATTTACTGACTCTTTCCTTAAGGAAAGGAAGTGCCTAAAATCATGATTCAGCTTTTTAAATTCGGTTTCCATGTGTAACTAGTATAGCTGCTGGGAAATACTGGCTCCTCAAATCATTTTGTAAAACGATTTTTTAAAAAATTTTATTGGAGTATAGCTGATTTACAATGTTGTGTTAGTTTCTGCTGTATAGCAAAGTGATTCAGTTATACGTATACATATATCCACCCTTTTTTAGATTCTTTTCCCATATAGGTCATTACAGAGTATTGAGGAGAGTTCCGTGTGCTATACAGTAGGTCCTTATTAGTTATCTATTTTATATATAGTAGTGGTAAAACCATTTTTAAGTGTTTTAGTCTACGACCCAGACAGATGTTCTCAGCATCAAAGAAGTTTTCTAAGTATTGATTCTAAATCTCTTTCGTTAAAATAAAAGTAATTAGAACTACTTAAAAATCACACGATTTCTATCCCATGCAAATGGGCAAACACACAAAAAAGGGTATTACATGTGATACGAAAAATTGTGTCTCTAGTTCATCAAGTCCAAATCCAGTTTCATATAACCACTCTGAATAATCCATCAAATGTTAAGAAGACGTTTTGTCTTAAATGAACTTTCAAGTATGTCCCCAACAAATTTGGAGTATTAATTATTGCTTATCTCCTATAGTATACAATTTAATTTCCATTATCTTATAGATGTCTACTTTTATCCATTATTGACCATTAGTCCTTCTGTCTGGCTAAAGTTGGCATTAGCTAAAGTTTGAATTTAATCCATAGCATCTATGCACATGTGTTTGATTTGTCAAAACCCAACAGCATAGCGTTTCACATATTTATTCATTTTACTTTGGTGCTGTTAGCCACGTGTGCATTTGCAAAGTGAACTAGCTTTGTGAATGGTTATATACAGAAAAAAGAAATATGTAAAGAGAATAAATAAGTAATTTGTGTCTTTAAAAAATACCCAAAAAATGCATAGTGTTTCTGTTTAAAAACCTGTAGGATGAGTACATAGGTCTGAAACAAGATTAATTCTTTTTCTATGAAGTAACACTAATCTCACAATTTTTACTCAGCTCCTTTGCCTAAGGGTGAATTCTTCCCCCCAAATCTTGGAGATGAAATTTTTTCATAAAAATTGAGATGAAGTCTACTCATGAGACAACGTATTCTTTACCCGACCTGTGTGTAACTGTTTACTTCGGAATGCTTTATATCCCCAAAGTACAGCCATCTTCCGTAAGATAAAAATGCCTATTAAATGCTGCAGCTCAGGAGCACACCAAAGTATCATTTTAAAATTAACCATGGTTTTAACAACACTACTGCCATAGCTGCATTTTTGTTTTGTTTCGTTTGCTGACTTTTTTAAACTTAATTCTAATCTTTAACTTTCCAAAGTGAAAACAAAGAAAATTTATTTCTACCTGTATTTTTCCTGATAGGGATGAATGATACTTTTCCTCTATATCAAGTCTTCAAATTTCTTGTATTTTTTTTCTTCAGTGAACTTACCTCTACTTTCTCATGTTCCCTATTAGAGGGAAAATAGCTCTTCTTTCTTATGATTATTCGTTTTTTACTTTGATGAGCATGCCTCTCTACACTTAAGATTACATTGAACATAGGAGAAAATTAATCTAAAATTGCACGTTATACTTTTTTAATATTTTATTTATTTATTTATTTTGTCTGCATCAGGTCTTAGTAGCAGCATGAGGGATCTTCCGTTGCGACGCACAGGCTCTTTCTTGCAGCACTGGGCTTCTCTCTAGTTGTGGCGTGCAGGTTTTCTCTTCTCTAGTGGCGCACAGGCTCCAGAGTGCGTGGGCTCTGTAGTTTGTGGACGCAGGCTCTCTAGTTGAGGCGCGCAAGTAGTTGTGGCACGCGGGCTTAGTTGCCCTGCGGCATGTGGGATCTCAATTCCCTAACCAGGGATCGAACCTGCGTCCCCTGCATTGGAAGGCAGATTCTTTACCACTGGACCACCAGGGAAGTCTCACGTTATACTCTTAATATCCTCATTTGTCTCCCCTATTAGACTCTAGGATCCTTGAGACTAGGAAACATTTCATATTCATTTTGTATGCCCAGTGCCCATCTGATGTGTAGTTTATCAAATATCAATTCAAATTTAATGAGCCAGTGAATAACTTCATCAGGTCAAATTGTAAAAGGTTGGCTTTGGAAACTAATCAGGACGCTGAGGTTTTTTTTAAGGATTTCTCGTTGATCTTTCTCCTCCATTCTGAAGGTGTCTGAAAGGTACCAGAAGGAAGGCAAAAACGCCAAAGTATTGGCTCTCAAATCTGTTTTCATGAGAACTACTGTGGCTCGTTGCCATACACATGCAGGCTGATGTTAATAAACACTAACTAGAGCAGACTGTGACTATTCTCATCCTTGAACAGATTAAACAAGGTCAGCTGCAGCGAGGGCACTTTACTATAATAATCCAATAAATACTTTTGAAATGATGCTTACTTTTGTCTTTTGCGATAAGTCCAAGAGTAAAGCCAAGTTGAGTAGAAAATAAAGAACACCTCCCCTTCTCCCCAATACCGAGCAAAAATTCCAGAGATTTTGCCAAAACTCCCCATAGATTTATCACTTGATAGGAGACATTGTACAGAGAACTACAAAATCTCCTTTACTCTCTAAGGACCAGATGTTACTGTCAAATTGTAACCATTTGAGGCTCCACGTGAACACACGTTGCACAGTCAACTCTAAGTGCACACGGAAGGAGCAAAATATAGAAGTTGTGACCCAACCCAGGCTTTTTCTAAGCTGGAGAAAAATTGGCACTAGCTACTTACTTATGATGGATGGTTTCTCCTCTTTACTAAAGCCTCCCATCACTAGGGGGCAGGATCATTCTCAACTGAGGAAGCCATTAAAACAGGAAGACTCTCAGCCCAGTAAGAGTGGTATATGCAATAGGCGTGAGATTTGTATATAGCTACACCTGGGTCTCATCCTCACACTGTTGAACGAACATTTGATCTGAAATTCTTCCAACTTCAGACACACCTTCCTATATAACTACCAAAAACATTCCTTAGGGAGATCAAATAATTTTTTGACCACTTGGTGTTAGAGAATGCTCTGAACTCAACTTCGGTATAGGTATGTCACTAACTGAGAGTTGACCATTCATTTTAAATTGAACTAGAAGTCACAGTTTTCATAGAAAGCCACCCTGAATAACCACGAAGAATTGTTATATGCCAGTCACTCCAGCCATTCAGTTTCAATGAAGAGGTCGAGTTCAGAAGGGCTTGGAGTGGGTATGAGAAGTTAGCTAGATGGTCACAAAGACAGACATGGTGCTCTGGAAGAAAGGCTGCAGAATAAATGAGAACACCAGAACATCACACCTGGTAAAGGCAAATCCCTTCTCTCGCCACAGAGTCTGGCAGAAAACTTTGGCAAAATAACTTTAAGGGTCAGGACGCGGGGTGGAGAGTCATAAGCAGGGAGATTGAGTGCAGGATCTAGGTCAATAAAAGGTACAAAAATCTGTTGGCTGATATAGCCTAATGACAAATCACAAAAATTATATAGTTGAATTAGCGAGAACGGCCACCTTACCTTGATTCTATTAGGTTAAACCATATGAAATTGTTGCTAGTTGACTGGTTTTGACTGACAAAAACTCAAGTCCAAATGGTTCAACCTAACAGTATACACCACACTGAGTGAATGCTATGAAGATGCTCTGACTCCAACTATCCTGGTGATACGGGTATGATGGAGGATTTGCATCTAGAGATCAGAGACTGTTATTTTACATTCCCTGGAGCTCTTGGTGTTGCATTGAGGAGCCTCAGGGACATCCTGGGAAGACAGGGAGTGTGTTGGGAGGCCATGTGAATGAGGCATCGGCACTCCAGTCAGAAGTACCATACTGTCTGCTTCCTATTGTAGGATTCCACGTGGATAAGATCTGATTTGTAAAAGAAGAGGGAGAGGGTCTTAGGCTTTTTTTTTTTTTTTAATGGTTCAAAACCTATAGCACATACAGTTCATTTTTTAAAGGGACCAAATATAAATCTTGACATTCTGAAATACTGAAGTTTTAAGACTAAATCTAGAGCACCATGAACAAGTGTGTTGATTACCTCATTTCATGAAATGCAGGAAAGAATTTCCATTCTTGATGATGGTAGTCTCCCTCCAGTTGGGTTAATGTCATATTCAAATATATATATATATATTTGGGTATACGTATATTCAAATATATATATATATTCAGAACAACACTGTGAAATTTCAGAGACTGAAAATGAAAAGCATATTTCTCAGCACATAAATGAAAGTGAATCTTGGTAAATGGTTATATACAGAGAA
The DNA here is from genome assembly GCF_009873245.2 of Balaenoptera musculus. NCBI lineage: Eukaryota > Metazoa > Chordata > Mammalia > Artiodactyla > Balaenopteridae > Balaenoptera > Balaenoptera musculus. The sequence goes on from NC_045794.1 coordinate 53,119,119, forward strand.
AAAAGGTCATCTTTTGAGACTTTAAACTACTTGGGACAAAGAGTCAAAAAGGATATCGTTCAAATCACAAGTCAAAAAGAATTCCTGTCAGTTTGTACAGTACATGACATGAAGTTGCTGCTGGCCTTCCTGGTTCATGGCTGTATTTGGAGTGTTTACGTAGAGACTGGACAGTTTATATAATCTGAGTTGTGTCTACTTATTCAATTTGATACTTTTTAATAAATTTGGTTCAGAAAGCAGTTGAGGTAATAGAGCAATAGGTTGATTTGTTTATTGAAATTTTCTCCAAATGGTGGGGGAAATTCATCAGTCAGCTCAGGCAGAAGATGAATCTGGTTGCACTTGTACGGATACAAACATAAACATAAGCGCCCCTATCTCAATGAGCTGACTTAGGCCATAAAGGACTCTTTGGGAAGTTTAAAAACAAATATCTTTTTAGCGGGATACCATATTTAATTTTAAATTTTAAATAACTGAGCTTATCCTGTGAGCTGTTATTTTGTGAGCTGTGAAATGCCCCTAAAATGTTAACTTTCATTTAGAAATGAGAGTTAACGTTTTAGGGGCCTTTCATGTCTCACAAAAGAAATGAGGGTTTTAAAATTCTTTTTTAGTAAACAGCCAGGGGATCTGTCTTGCCCTATACTGCTATGAGAATGCAAAAACGATCTACATGAAGTTTATGCTAGGGAACAGAAGTACCTCTTGACTCAACAGTGGTCTTACGATTTTAAAACCAAGGGGGCAAAACCACCTATTGCTAGCTGGCAGTAAAACAAAAAATATAATTAGATTAAAAGTCTACTACTTACATAAAACCAAAAGACCCATCTGCACAGAGATCCAATGAAGGACTATTTTCTTTCAAAGGTCAACTTAAGACCCTTTGCATAATGATCATCCTTACTTTACTATACATTGTACCTTATTTTTTTAAAAAAAATTGAGTGGTTAAGCCCAGTTCAAGCCTCTTTTCATTTAATGTTTAAATTAGTATTAAAATGAACTACTAATGTTCAGGTTCTTTGTTATGAAGGATTTTCTTTCAGTACCTATTAGAAGGGGTAGCTTAGCTGTCTAGGCATCAGCTTTAAAATACCTAGACTCCCTGGAACCATAGGCTGGATTCTCAGGAGGGCTGGGGAGCCCCTTAATTATACTGAAATAAATTTCCTACACCAGAGTCTTTCTACAAAATCTTAAAAACCAAAATACTCTGTGGACATTAAAAATTCAATAATTTTTTCCCTTTCATTGGGAGAAATACTGGTTTGCTGTATGATCTCAGAAATCCCAAAATAGGTTCTTTCCTTTTTCATATCCTTTACACTTTCTTAGCATGCTGTATCCTAGGCTATTTACAGACTTTAACAATAATATTTATTTGTTCAAAGATTGTACTTTCAATTTGTCTGAGCTAGTCCAATATAAGGGTTAACCTGCAGAAAACTGCACATTGAAGTCCCCGTGGTTAGAGAGGGCCCTTCTTAATCTTTTCATGATTCATTCAGTTGATGGGTTTTTTAAATTCTCTTCACAGTTTTATTTTAACATTATATTAATTCAAAGCATTTCTTCAAAGTCCTTTGTTGTTGATGTTCTTTTGTTCTGGGAGGAAGCGCTCTTCCACCCATTGGATTTTAGAAGTTAAAATGCAACCGCGGAATGAGAGATTTTCATTACAAGCTATTTGAAAAGTGTAACAATCTTATAAGGAACTCAAAATCTGAGTGCTTGGAAAGGTTGGCATGCCAGGTCTACAGAGCGCCTAAACTGTATAAACTCCCCGTATGCACAGACTTAACTAGAAATGGAACCATCAGAAGTATCTAAATCAGGGGACTTCCCTGGTGGCACAGTGGTTAAGAATCCACCTGCCAATGCAGGGGACACGGGTTCGATCCCTGGTCCAGGAAGATCCCACATGCCGCAGGGCAACTAAGCCCGTGCGTCACAACTTCTGAGCCTGCGAGCCACAGCTACTGAGCCCACAAGCCACAACTACTGAGCCCGCACATCACAACTACTGAAGCCCACGTGTCTAGAGCCCATGCTCCGCAACAAGAGAAGCCACCACAATGAGAAGCCCACGCACCGCAAGGAAGAGTAGCCCCCTCTCGGTGCAACTAGAGAAAGCCCACGTGCAGCAACAAAGACCCAACGCAGCCAAAAATAAATTTAAAAAAAAAATAAAAGTGTCTTAATCAGCAGCTTGGAGGGCTTTGCTATCTGTTCAATAGAGCAGTCGTTGTGAAACCCATGCCTTTAAAAGGGATGTCCTCAGACCCTCCACAGCAGATAATAAAGGCAGAATCTCCAAGCGGGGAGGGGGAACAGCTGGACCTTGCAGACCTGCCTCTTGCCCCCCCAAGGTTCACTCTCCATCAGCAGCCTAGGAGAATCAGAGCTAGCCCTGCTGACGAAACCATGAGGCTTCCTGGCTGTGGTAGGAGTGGATGTGGGGAGGGGAACCCTGAGAGATCCCAAGGAGAAGACTGAATCTGGAGGTGGAAACCAAGGCCATGAAGTATAGCTTATCCTCCTGGGTTGAATCGGATTCGACTGTTTTTAAAAGGTTGAGAATGGGTTTCCTCAGAGCATTATATGGGGGATTAAGAGAATTAGGAGACCCCGGTTGTTTCAGCTTTAGAAAATGATCTCATGGAAGTTATTTAAATTCCCTCTGCCTTAGTTTCCCTGTGAGCAAACGAAAATAACAAGGCCTGGGTCCTTCCAGTCACAAAGGGGCAGATGTTGAAAATAGAAAGGATTTTAGCTTCTATATGGGACATGCATGTGTAAAATATTACTCATTTATTAAGGTGCAGGGAAATACACTGCTAACCACACTCAAGATTAATATGCACAGTTGATATTATCCGTTTTTTCTTAGAAAATTGTAGTGGTCGACCATGCTTCTAATGACAAGAACCCTGAGGGGCAACTGGTTTCTAGGTATCTAAGCTAGTAGATGCCCCAAGGAAGATAAGAGATTTGCAGTTTGTTTGGTGTCCCCCAAAATTTCCAGACAGCAGTTTGTTTCATTTCCCTTTTTATGAATGGCAGTAGTATTGTGCTTCCATCTGCATTTTCTACCAAAGCCATTCATAAGAATAAAAGCAAAACAAAATAACAACAACAGAAAACGTTCTCGGCACAGTCTGGAGCCATTGGGTGCCAGAGGCTGGGAAAACATCCTGGCAGCCAGAACCCCAACCGGCATTGAAAGTCCTCAAGGGTCTGTTTGTTTGGTGGTCTGAAAAGTATGAAGTGCTGTGTGGAAGGGCAGCTGGTAGAAGTTCTGTGACACGAACTAGGCTGGGAGCCAGGGCTGGCAGGGTTTCAGACATTGTCTTTCTCCTCATTGAAGTGTCAGGACCTAATTCATGGAAAATTGGGTGAGCTGGCAGCCCTTTCAGAGGATTTCATTGAGACCCACAGTGTGCAGGAGTCACATGAATGTGGGCTCCTAGGCCAAAAAAGGAGGGGGACTTCTGAGCGGTAGGAACCAGTCAGCCTGCAAGAATGTGTGGGGATTTGAAACGGTTTGGGAGTAAACATGTGTACAGGTGTAATCAGCAGGAAAAAAAGAGAGGGAAGAAAAGTGGTCTGTTCTTACAAATGACTCTTTTGAAATGAATACTCTCTTAGCACACACATTTGAATCCTAAGAGGCAAGAAGTCCTAATCATCCTTGGTTGGATTCCACCTGGAGAAAACATCATCTCAAAACCTGGGCTTTTATGATGTCATCTCTACTGTGGTTTAAACACAAACTTTTTTTTTCTCAGTAAACAAAAGTATTTTGCCATTTCTTTTATTTTTATCTTGTTCATCTAAAAAAAAAAACTCTGATGATTTTTATAAAACACGTTTACTATAGTGGTAATAAGACATCACACCATCACTGAAATTCTGAGAGGAAAGAAAATGAATAGAAGCTCTACCCCTTCACAATATAGTGAATTTACCTTAACTTCTGTAGCAATTTTATTTCTTTCATTTGTACCACAGAAGCATGTCACTGCCCACATCAAAGTGGTTCAGTTGTATTTGCAAATCTCAAGGATGTGTAGATAGAATAAATAAGGCTTATATTCAGACATGAGAGTGAGTACTGGAAGTAATCCATTAAAAAACTTGGGCTTCAGATCCACCTTTTACAACACCAAAGAATAACTTAAATATTTTTCTAATACTCTAAATATTGGACAGTTAATTTAGGCTGAGTAGAAAAAAGTTTCCACAGGTATTTCACTCAAAAGAGGGGAGTTTTGCACTACATCCAGAATTAAATACATATAGATGATAAAGATACACAGGTATAGGTGTAACAAAATATTCTGCAAATGGTAACATCAAGAAAGTGAACGTACCCACAGAATGGAAAAAAATATTTGCAAATCATATTCTGATAAGGGATTTGTATCCAGAACATATAAAGAGCTCTTATAACTCAATAATGAAAAGCCAAATACATTTTTAAAAGATTTGAATAGACATTTCTCTAAAGAAGATATACTAATACCCAGAAAGTACATGAAAATATACTCAACATCACTAGCCATTAGGAATATTCAAATCGGAACCACAATGACATTCACCTTCACACCCAGTAGGATGTCTTTCATTAAAAAGACAGACAATGGGGCTTCCCTGGTGGCACAGTGGTTGAGAATCTGCCTGCCAATGCAGGGCACACGGGTTCGAGCCCTGGTCTGGGAAGATCCCACATGCCGCGGAGCGACTAGGCCCGTGAGCCACAATTACTGAGCCTGCGCATCTGGAGCCTGTGCTCCGCGACAAGAGAGGCCGTGATAGTGAGAGGCCCACGCACCGCGATGAAGAGTGGCCCCCGCTTGCCACAACCAGAGAAAGCCCTCGCACAGAAACGAAGACCCAACACAGCCATAAGTAAATAAATAAATAAATAAATAAAAATTAAAAAAAAAAAAAAGACAGACAATAACAAGTGTTGGCACATATAGGGAGAAATTGGAATCCTCATACATTGCTGGTGGGAATGTAAAATGGTGAGACTGCTTTGAAAAACTGTCTGGCAGTTCCTTAAAAAGTTTAACGTACAGTTACCTCTGTGACCCAGAAATGCCACTCCTAGCTATGTACCTAAGGGAAATGAAAACATGTACACACTAAAACTTATACATGAAGTTTTCTTATACATGAAGGTTCATAACAGCATTATTCATGATAGCCAAAAGTTGGAAACAACCCAGATGTTCATGAACTGATGGATGGGTAAACAAATTGTAGCATATCCATACAATGGAATATTATTTGGCCATAAAAAGGAATGAATTACTGATGCATGCTATAACGGAATGATCCTAGAAAACATTATGCTAAGTGAAAGAAGCCCATATATTGTATGATTACAAAATATACAAAAGACCATATATTTACATGTCCAGAATAGGCAAATTTATAGAGAAAGAAAGTAGATTAGTGATTGGTTAGGGATGGGAGGTTGGCTAGGGGAGCAGGAGGGAATGGGGAGTGGGTGATAATGGATACGGGGTCTTTCACAAGAGGTGAAATTGTTCTAAAATTAGATTGTGGTGATGCTTGTACTACCCTCTGAATATACTAAAAAACTTTGACGTATACACTTCATATGGGTGAATTTTATGGAATATAAATTATATCTCAGTAAAGCTGGTTTTTTAAAAAAACAAAATATTAATAAATTAGGCCCTTTCACTTCCTAAGTTTTGTGATATACAGGCTAAAACAAAGTGAACAGAAGAGCAAGTTTATTTTGATGTAATTGGTATGTATTGCAGACCTTAGTTGGGAATTGTTTTAATGGAGATAACCTGCATTGTATTTCTTTAACATGTGAAGATAATGAATACACACCCTTTAACGTGAGATAAACCATTTGAACCTTGAAATTTTTGTCTTTGCAGACAAGTGTCTATGTTTAAAACATGTATACTTGATTATTTTCATTATGTGTGTTTCCTTTTAAATAATAACAGTTCTTTTCTTTCTTTCTTTCTTAGCCTCAACAAGTTGTTCAGAAGAAGCCTGCTCAGGTAAGAGATGGTCATTATGCTTTTTTTCCCCCAGTTAATATAAAAAGTGAAAAAAATATGACCCCAAATTAAACCTTTAATTAGTATTTTTCTAGTCTTGATTATGTCAGCATTGTAGTATTCTTGAAAATTTGTTGTATCCTTCAGACAAAGTCAAGAATACATAGACTGAGGTTTTAAAAAACTCTAAAAGATCAAGGCCTGAAGTATACGGAACAAATAAAAATACTTTAAAAAATAAAACCTTTTAGTGCCTCATGTAAAACAAATACTTAATCTTATCATGTGTTTTGCCAACTCTTAAACATCAAGTTTTGTCCTTTCCATCTCACTATCCATATTCCGTTGACCTGATACAGGACTTATTAGCCACAAAATATATCATGATCCATGACTGGAAACATATCTATTCATTGAATTATTCCATAGCATTTGGTGATCCCAAAACACTCCCAAAGAAGGCTGGGAAATTGGGAAATGGTTATACTAATTTTGCTGTTGATGAACTCTCAGGTCTCACTTCAGTTAGGCTGAATCACAGTCTCTGACGTCTTTGGCAACATCAAAATTAGGAACCAGCTTTACTTCTCTTGTTCCGTATGCCTGGAGTTCCTTGTCCCAACTGTAATCTGTACATAGAAGCATAAGAATCATGCTTATTGAGGAAGTATATCTTGAAGAATAAATTAACCATGATTGCCAAGTACGTGAGCTTTATTAAAATATGAAAATATCTTGCTGTTCTCCCTTTCTGGGTTGAAAGACATGCCCGGGAGATCTAGGTGTATCATGCAGAACCTGCTGAAGTAAGTTATTAAGCAGTGTCATGGGTTACCAAGTTCTTTGTAGATCTTTCATATAATTTAAGTTATCCATGGGATCTTTTCCTTAGAGGTCTCTAAAACTGTACCTTGCACCCTGTTCTCTTGGGACAATGTTGCCTTGCCTGGGAAAGACCATTCAGACAATCTCCTGTGTCTACTATTCTTTACAAATGCAGCTTGAAAGAGAAATGAAGCTTCTAAACAGATATAAAAGCACACAGGGGAAATGCATCTGAATAATTACACATGTGCTTTAAATAGAATAAAAACAGAGTTTCCATGAAAAAAAATCATCCTCATAGCTGTTCCCTTTCCCAAAAGCCATGAGTGTTGGGGGCACTAAAAATAAGTACACTGTGTTCAAGTGTTTCTATGCAATATTAAACAAAACAAAATATAAACCAAACTTGACATTTTTAAGTAGGAGATCCCAAATATATTTAGCCTCTCATGCTTCATCAGTAAGGAAATCAGGAAGGAATTTTTTTAAAAAAGAGCAAATGAATTTATAAATCTGTGCATTGGGGTCAAAGGAGACTGCAGTGTTCGCTGTTGCATCATGGGCTGTGAACAGTAGATTAATAACCTTACGTGGTCTGTTAACAACTTTGATTCGGTCTCTGTTCTTGGGGTTTAGGGAAGATAAGGCGAACGAAAACTTATTCACATGCATCTGAGAAATGTGTAGTCTTGTTCAGAGGTTCTTACCCTTGGCTGCATATGAGAATCACCTACAGATAATATAAATATAATTATATATATATATACACACACACACACATATACATATATATAATATATATATAGTTGTATATTATATGCCATATACAGTTGACCCTTGAACAACATGGGTTTGAACTGTGATGGTGAACTTATACGTGGATTCTTTCAATAAATACTACAGTACTACACGATCGATCCATAGTTGCCTGAATTGGTGAATGCAAAATCACGAATACGGAGTAAAGGCCAACTGTGAGACTTGAGCGTCTGAAGAGTTTGGTATCTGAGGAAGTTCCTGGAACCAATGCCCCTCGGATACTGAAGGACAGACAACTCTGTGTGGGTGCGTGTGTGTGTGTGTGTGTGCGCGTGCATGTGTATGGACCCTACCCAGTGATGATTTTGGTATCTGTGGTGGGTCCTGGAACCAATCCCCCACAGATGCTGAATTGACTGACAGCTCTGTGCGTGTGTGTGTGTGTGTGTGTGTGTACATCCTGAACCCTACCCAGTGGTATGTGCTGGAACCAGCCCTTGTGAGGCAGCTGTATCTCTTCCAAATTCTATATTTACTGATGTCAAGTAGGTAACTTGAAATCCACTATGGTAGGAGTATTTACACCGTGGAAATTGGAAAATACTACAAATCAGGACTTTTTTTTTTTTACTGGAGAGCAAGTTGTTGAACATTTACCTACACACCACTAGCCCCACCCTTCAGTGATTCTGATTATTTGGTCTGGAAACCCAAGCTTTAGTATTTTTTATGAACTCCTCAAGTGAGTCTAATGTAGAGCCAGGGATGAAGATACTCAGTGAACACACATGAGAAGACATTTGAACATTTGTTGAGCAAATGAGCACAGAATATCAATCTATATGACGCACAATGGGATACAGATGAATGAGTGGAATGCCATGTGTTGCTTAAAGGGATGATCCCCGGAAGAGTTTCAATTTTGTTGTTGTTGTTTAGCTACAGAAGAGAAAATGAAGACATAGATTAGGGAAAGAAAGGAAGATGTTACAGATGAGATGAATGGCATATTCAAAAGTAAAGAGGCAGAGACAGATAAGTCATTGGTGGAGATTATCAATGTGGCTGAAACTGACTGCAAATTGGGCAGTAATATACCAAGAAATGATGTAAGTGACATCATAAATTTTTGTCCTAAGAGAATCAGGCATATCAAAGAAACCACAGATGGATTGGGTTGGTCCTCACTGATCAATCTGGCTGTGTTACAGATCTACAGACCCTGCTCCAGATTTGCCCTTGAAAGGAGAGTTCAGACTCAGAAAAAAGAACATGAGCTCATTGGGCTTCCTAATCTATATTGTCTAAGGACACAGTGATGAATTATATAAACATGGGGACTACACAGAAGTTCATGGAGGATAATGTAAATTTTACATCACATTCAAAAGAATCTCTTCCTTTTCCATCTGTTTCTTTCAAAATACCCTCCCAGATGGCTTTTCCATGTAGCAGTCTGGATTAACTCAGGCTCATATCCTTTCTTCATCAACACTACTTTGAGGGGTTACATTCAGGTCCTGTTTTGAGGTGGCGAAAATTTTAGCACAATTAAATATTTTACATCCCAAGAAAAGGACTCAGCAGTGTATAAGGAGACCTAGGTTTTGCTTTCTGGCCCCATCAATGGCTGAATTAATCTTTCTGTTCCCTATGTATCCATCTATGAACTCGGATAATAGCAATGCATCTTACCTTACTCCCAAGAACATTTTGAAGAGACTTGTATACATTCCAGGGAGTATTATTACATTCTGACTTATTTTTGTATGCTAGGTTTTTTATTTCCAGAGATTTGTATTCTCAAAAATGTTAGAATTCTAAATAGTTCAAAACTACTATCTTTTTGACCTCAAGTGTTTTCATTGCATCTTTTTAAAATAAGGATTTTTTTAACTTAGGGGAAATTTTATGGTGATTGCTACATCCTATCATTAGGACTAAAGCAGTTAGAATCACTTGGCTTGTATGTAATTCCATATGTGTGGAAGTACAAAGACTCTCTTCTAAAGTATCCTAATGCCATCAAATTCTGAAACCTCAGAACTTCAAGGATGCCACTTCTTGAAACTGGGTTACAGAAAGTCACAATTCATTCTAAGGAGACAAATTCAGGGTTATGATAAATCTCATTCATGTGCATTTGTGTACATAAGTACATGCATCTTGAGAGGAATAAAAATTTAAGGAAAACCCTACTGCAGGGGTTTGTGCTTGGGAAGTCCACCAGGTACCATCAGCTGCAAACCTTAATAATCTTAAAAATCTAAAGGGGAAAATCTCTAATATTTACGTTAACTGTTTTTTTAAAATTCCAAAACCAGTGAAAACAAAGCTTACTGGAGAACTCTACTATATTTTCATTTAAAGTGATAAAGTAAGAAATTAGCTAATTTCCTAGTTTTTTAGCAATTTGAAAGTTGATTTCTCAGCCACATGGATTACATTCTCAACCTGAGTAGGAAACAGTGGTAGGTTTTGTTTCTGCTGCTGTTGTTTTTATAAGAAAAATCCCATAGTGTATCAGGTTATTATTATTGATAGAGCGGGCTTTGTTCCTCAAGTTTTTATTTTGATAAGAAAAAAATCTCACTCCATCTCAGACTTCTGAAAAGATCTTGCTGGTTTATTAGATATCTTATTGTCTCTTGATTTCCCCCTTTTAAGGCTTTAAACTGAGATTAGAAGTGAGTCCTTATATATAATTCAGACATATTTTCTCACCTGAGCCCTACCCAAAGGGTAAAAACAGCTTTTAAAAACCCTAAGTTCTCCTTCCTTTCAACCCAATTTCCTCATTGTTGTACAGCCCTGGCAAGCTACACCTCTAGCAATTAAGACAGGTAGAAACCTGCTCCTTTTCAACTTCCCAGTGAGAGAACTGGAAAGTTTTCAGTTACTAAAAGACTGGAAACAAAGCTTTCTGTTTCGAAATAGAGCTTTTACCTGGGAGTAACATCTTCTGTGGGTGGTGTGTATCGGGGCAAAGAAATCTCGGTAAGCCTTGGTTATCACGGGATTTCCCCCCCTTAAAAAAAAAAAAAAAAAGCTGAATGTTTTTACAGAGACTTCAAGGGCAGTTTTAAGGATGTTTATATTTCAGACAACCTAAACATTGTTTAAAGCAAAATGAGAGATTTCATTTTGGGACAAGCAGGTTGATGAATTGCAGTCAACATCTTGTTCTCAAAGAAGGCATTTTTCCTGGGGGCTTTCAGTCTAGACGTACAAGGGAGGAAGGAGGAAGAAAGGAGAGTTCTCACTCTCACACTCATCCTTTACATGGTATCTTGGCCAGTACAGTCAATAGTTCATCATAAATCAGACTTGAAGAAAAGAGGCACTCTCTACTCACTCAGGGAGAATAGTGATTTATACCGCTTAAGTCATAAAGAGTACTGATTTCGTTATTTTCCAACTTACGCCCTTCTGAGCTGGTAAAACATTTTGTGGGCCAGTAAATGTTTGGTACCAACTGGCAAAACATGAAGAATTATATCAAAGCCTGCCCTGAGTGGGACTGTTTTGTTGTATAGGAAATACTTTTTGAATTTAACCTCTGACCTCTGACATTGCAAAGGTCAAGGGAAGAGGAGAGCCAAGTAGAAAGCAACATTTAACTCTTATAAGAAAGTGGCTCAAGGATATAGCAGCACGCGGCTAAGGCAGAGGAAGCATATCAAAATGATTATTAACCGTAAACATATGAAGTCATTAGCTTAGTTGTAATAAAGGAATATTGGCAAGATGAAGTCAGCTGTTTCTTGGCAGGGAATGTCTTACAGAGATGACATAAACTTCTAACGGAAGTGAAAGAACATCACTCAATTTGAGGCAAGATATAAAACTCCAAAAGGCAAAATATAGTATTTCTGGACTTGACAGATTTCCCATAGGAGTTTTTTTTTTTTTTTTAAGTGTGATTGTTTTTAACTGTGTGGTAAAGCCTGTGGATTAGGCTAAAAATAAAATGGCCATGTCTGCCTGCTTTTCTGTGCATATTGCAGAATGCTTTTCCTGTGCATTTTGATGTGAATTGGATAAAAACCGATTATTTATTCAATATGTAAGCTTTCTTCTTATTATCCAAACTTGCTGACCCAAATTAATATGAATAAATAGTAACTGGCTTTAAAACATGGCCTTTCTAAGAAATTCCTTAATGTTTGAATAGAAATATGTGGCTTTATCCAAGAAACTTTCTGTACCTTCAGAGAATGTTTGCTGGACACTGAAATGTCTTATTGAAGAATTATTTGTTAGCTTAGTATTATTACTGATATTTTCATAATCTTATTCAAAAGTCCTATCTCAGGATAATGAAAAATGTTTGGTGCAATAATGATTAAAACCCAGAAATGTTCTGTTCCCTGGCAACAAATACAAGTTATGAAAAATTTTATACACATGGAAAACAAAGAGAAAAGGTTCTCCTAATCTATGCCATTAATAAACATATCCAGAATATAACCACTAAGCAGCCTTTAATCTATCCACTTTTATTTAAAACTACTCTGCATAAAAGGAAGAACATTCCTCAACAATTTTGGAAATGTTGAAATAAATTTCCTTCTTCTGAGTGCTTCCTTCATGTGAAAATCTTTTTGCTGCATCTTTAGCTATTTTTCAAACATGAGACTCCTTCAGTACGAATTAGATCTGGCATGGAAAATTGATCAAGCTTGTGATCCTCAGAAATCGTGACTTCCAGGATCCTGAAACTTGCAGTTAGTTTATACATAAAATGAATTCCCTATCTGAAAAATGTGACTCCCTCCTGAAGATATTTTTAAATAGTCTTTCATCCCAGGAAAGAAATTCGTAGTATCCCAGGGATAAATAATTACCTCTGTTTACAATATTTTCAGTGATGGAACTCTGACCAGAGGCATGAACAAGACAAACAGGAGTGTATTTTACAAATCTAAGATGTCTTATTTTGTTTTATTTAGGAGGCATTGTTTAATAATAGGGTTTTTTTTTTTTCCCTTTCTTTCTCAACAATCTATCATTGAATCACAGGTAAAGAAAGAAACACAGAATGAGTAGCTATAATTAATCATCAAAGCTCCACACTGTAGTCTTACAGGATTTTTACGCTTTTTTTCAAAGTTTTCCCATTTGGTTGTCACATTTTTTCTCACACCCTGCTGGGCAGCGAGATGAGTATTCTCCTTACCGGTCTGACACAGTGAGAATAAGGCACAAGTTATACACCCATTAATGCCAGGGTTGGTGCCTGTGGTCAGTGACATCTAGGATCAACCTTCTTTACTTCAAATATCCCCCAATAAGACCTTATACTGGCTTTATTACATTGATGGTAGCACATGCAACGTAGATGCTTGTATATTTGTATATATTGGATTGGCCAAAAAGTTTGTTCGGGTTTTTCCGTAACATCTTATGAAAAACCTGAGCGAACTTTTTGGCCAACCCAATACATAAAACTAAAATTAAAAAAAAAAAAAAGAGATCAGGTACAAATACCGTAAATATCCCAACTTCTAAAGTCTCCTTTTGAAAAACATATTTCCCCCCTACCGTTTCTACCAGAATCCCTTGCACTTGCCTGATCATAGGGTTTATGTAGGTTCCAGTGGATATGTTTTTTTAAACTGATATAAAGTTTTCCTAGTTGGAGGAAATAATCACTTTCCCTTAAGTTAAACAGCCCCAATCCATTTTAAATTAAAATATCTGACCCAGAAATAGAAAGAGTCCGCTTTGTGGTCTTGAGGGTCACTTAGCTGCAGATGGAACTTGAAAACTTGTTTCTGGTCACTGCTGCTGAGGAGAGCCCATTATTTCTGTCCCGGCGGGATTGGCTCGAGATAGTCACGAACGTGAAACACTCGTGAGTGTGGCATTCTGAGTGCTTAAGGAACTGGACATACTAAGATGACAAAAAGAATGTCATTAAACCATAACTACGCTTCCTAAATTACCAGGTATTGGTAGGTTTACTGGCAAGACAGCTTAAATTACATATGTATTTGTAGCCTGCAGCATTTTATGATAAGAGAGTTACAGAATTCTTTGCAACCAAGGGGAAAAAACAAGGATTTATTAAAGCTGACGTGGACTTCTATGACTTTGCACTCCTTATACACACAAAGAGGGGCATCATGGTGACAGCACTCCTAAAGTTTGCGGGGAGAGTATTTCCACTTCTCGGTTCCATTTAAAGTCCGCTGGCCTCCTTTCCACTGCGGATCTGCTGTTTAGTCTGCATCTGAAAATTAAACCCAGAGATTCAGCTGTCACATTAAACACTGAACCTTCCTCCAGCGCACACCCTCACCGGTGCCTGTGTGGTAACATCTATGGTTAAACGCCTAAGACATTGAAAAATTCCATCCAACATTAGGGGATCAGGGTGGATATTGGGATGTCTTCTTCCTCCTTTTGAATAAGTTCGCAGAAGTGTACCCAAGGGTATACACCACATGCATTGTGCTGAACCAAATTAAAAGGATGGAGATAGGTGCAAACTATATTTCTAGGTTTTAGTGGGGTTTTTTTTCCCACAAGCGTAATGAAAGCAATGAAAGAGTTACACGTATTAAATTCCTTTTTTGGGGGAACAAAAGAAAGACTAAGGCAAAATGAGTGCAATTTTCCAGTAGTCATAATAAAAATATAGTTCTCCAACTCTGCCCACTTTCTTTTCCTTCTGTTCAGTTTTCTGCCAAAAAAATCCACGTTTCACCCCAGTGTGGTACAGCCTCAGTGGTCTTTGTAAGGTAACTGAGTGGATGGCTGGGGCCTGTTCAGTATTTAGAGGCCTTAACGGCTGGTACTCATAAAAATGTCACTGTGCACTTTCACTTTGAAAAGTCCTTTTATCCCACGTTCGTGAAGCCCCATTCCAACGGTAAGCCTCCTTGACCAGACTGTGGCTGCTTGGCCTTCTCACCTCACCAGCCAGCCCCTAATGAGATGTGGAGAATGCTTGGCTACGGTCTCTCCACCTCCTTAGTGCCTCAGAGCTGCTCTTGGGGGGCTACCCAAGCTCAAAGATCCTTTGGGCGTATGTTGCGAACATGAAGCAATGTAAATAAATACCTCAAGTTGCAAGCTATCATCTGCAGTAAATGGCAGTGTCTTCTAAGTTAACTGAGGAGGAGTGAATCTCAAGGGTCCCTACCAACTACTCTGCTATGAAAGTAAGATCCCTGGGGGACATCAGAGCCTGATGGCTTATTCCCTTCGTCACCGGGTCCTGTCCGCTCTTTGCGCCGCAGAAGGGCCCTGTGTGAAGTCTGGTCAGCCGTGACAGGGCAGCTGAACGTGGATTTCCCGACTCCATCTTCGTGCATCCATGACCCACATGGCTCCTGGGAGGGAAAAAAGCAAGAACTCTTCTCTCCCAGCCTTATCTCGCAATCTGCTGCCAAGTCACCTGCCCCAATTCAGTAAATTGTGGAACCAAAACAAAAAAAAACGAAGAGGGTTTTTCCTTCTCTTAATTACATGCACACTTTTGTCACAGCAGCCATACATGTAGCAAAGGGCCAAGTCACTGGGAAGGTGAGAACTGGGTCTTGCAGAGGTGAGAGGTGCCACATGCCCCGCCAACATGGTCCACTTGGCAGCCATGCCGTCCTTTGGAGGATGGCCAGTCAGGGCCATGCCAGGAAGAGAGAGCTCTCCAAGGGCCAAACATGGAGAAAAGCATCGTTCTGAGCGTGTGAGAGCCGCATGACCTCCAAAAGTTTGACGGAGTGAGGCTCCCACCCTCTGACATCCTAGTTATGTACCCAGTAGTAACTGACAGCTACTAGTAGAAGCATTTCAGTGTCGGTGGAAATAAAACAACTCTCCATGTTGTGTTAAGAAGCGTTAAGTAAAGGAAACAAGATGAGGATGAGGGACCATCATTTTCAGCTGAGTTGTGTCTAAGGGATTTGAATAAACCACTTACATATCAGGAGCTTCAAGAGCTCAGATCAAGCAAAGTTTCTGGGAAGGTTTTGAAAAGCTGATCACATTCCGTCTACTACAAGGTCTTTGTAAGTTCATGGCCTGAAAATTCGATTTCCTTCCGGATTTGGAAGTACTTTGGTTTCCAGATAGTCTAGAAAACTCGAGCAGTTAGAAATGGAATAATTACAGCTCCATCCAGGGGGGTTTCCAGCTTGACTACGTTCTATTAATTTGTTAACCAGGCGAAGAAGGAGCCACATATATCTGCCGGCGTGTACTCTGTGGTCTGTTTCAGGGTAGTTACCTGAGTCCACACCTCCTGTCATAATGAGAAGTGAGTCGTTTGGGGACGGTGAAGAGTGTATCTGCCGAACAGCTTAATGACTTTCTGCAATTTAAATATTAAGTGAAAAAACAAGGTCAGAGGGCAGCTGAACCTTGGCTTGTCTCTCTCACGTCCGTCCGTGGCTTTGATCCTGCTACATCCTCCTTTGTGGCCGGGACTCCATAGAGAATCTCAGGGTCATGGCCTGTTGCCTGTCAAGAGGTATAAACGTGCTGCTTAAATATGTGAAGCCTGCCGTTTGGGGGTTGGGAGCAGATGCGAGGTAGCTTCAAACGTTCCACGTTTCCCACATAACCCAAAGCAGACTAAACAAAACCGGTGTGAAATCTCATGACTTGATGCTGCGGTGGTTATATTTTTTAAGCTGTAATCCATTCATTTGTGTGTGTGTTTATTCCCAGGATTTACAGCTCCTTCAGTCTTGGGGGAAGAGAACGTTTGAAACCTTTTGCAAAGGGTTTGCAGTAAGCAGTGGCCTGTGGTTAAAGCCCAGGATAGAGTGTGTGTGTGTGTATGTGTCCGTGTGTCCGCGTGCACGCATTCATGCGAGCATGTGAGTACCCGTTCATGTGGGGTTTTTTTCCCTCCCGTTTGCTGCTTTTACGCAAAAGCGTCACACATGGTAGCATTTAGGAGTTCCTTCACAGCTGAAGTGTTTCAAACACTAATGAATGGAAGTTTGGTCATATAATGCAGACAAGCTTTAAGGCATGCTTTACTGAATGGTGTACTGTAGTGACCTGGGAAAGGAAGAGAGGTATAAATTGTGTCAGTTAGCCACCCAGACAAAATGAAGCCATGTGGAAAATCAAATCTATTAAAGTATGAAGACTGTTATAAGCTGTTTTAAGCTGGCCATTCTTAAAGTTTGCTGCAGGAGGGAATGTTTACCTCTTCTCCCAGATCTTTTTCACATGCCGTCTTATGAGACAATGTACAGCATTTGATAAAAATCATCCCCTCACTAAGGACGCTTTTATCAGAAATGTTTATTGTCTCCGCTTTACCACCCATGTCCTGAAAGGTACTGCACGTTTGTTAAATAAGCAGAAGGAAAGAGAACTTTGCAGCTCAAGCCGGCTTGCAGAAATTCCAACAAATTCCAGAGCCATACGGAATCAGAAAAAGGAAAAGAGAAGGAGAAATTAGATTTATAGGAAGAGGAGGCCCTGCAAAAACATATATATTAGATTTTCTCTGCTTGGCCAAACCACCATTAAATGTTTGGTCAGTGTGGATTTAGTATTGAGATTGAGCAGTTAATGCCAAACTTTGGTCATTGTCTTAAAATGCGCTTTAATAAATACAAGAAGGAGGAAATCCATTTGGAAAGGAAGTGAGTCGTCAGCTCTTGCAGCCCTTTCTCAGGCTCGATTCTGCCCTCACGCTGCCTCTGGTACGTGGCAGTGGCATCCTGGTTACACACAGCTGCCAACACCCGTCTGACTCTGCCCAAAGCCTGGCTCGACTTGCTCTGTGACTTCGGGTATACGACTTACTGTGCCTTGATTTTTCTCACCTGTAAAATGGGAATAATAACAGCCAGTCCCTAAGAGCATCAGCTATGATTACCAATATCTGCAGGACGCGTTTTCTTTGTCCCTTAAGAACAGATCCCCTTCACTTGATTTGCTGGTTTTTAAAACTGATGACTGGCATGCTGTCGGGAAAAATTTATCCATTTCTTTTTTCCCTCTGATTGGTGAGTAAGCTCACACGGGCCTGACATTCTCCGGATGGCAGACAATTGAATTTGCTGAGCAGCCGCCATGATGTCAAGCCTTAAGTCAACAGTGGCTAATGACTGCTCTGGGAAAAAACAACACCTTGATTCCTCAATTACGGTTTAAGAAGCCCTGGGAACGAGGGGGCTTGCCAATCATCCGCATCCTCTTTTGAAGCCAGCATAATGTGCTGTGGAAACAGGTCACCTCTGAACTGTTTGTCTGAACAGCCCACACAGTGTAATGGTTGTGCCCTTTGTGTGTTCCAGGAGGAGACTGAAGAGACATCCTCACAAGAGTCTGCGGAAGAGGATTAGGGGGCGCCAACATTCAATTTCTACCTCAGCAGCAGTTGGATCTTTTGAAGGGAGAAGACACTGCAGTGACCACTTAACTCTCTGTCGCCATGGTCTTTCCACTTTCATCTGGGGTTAGGGGGCGGGGCGGGGCGGGGGCGGGGCGGGGGTGGGGGGAGAAGTCACGTAACCTTAAAAAGGACTATATTAATCACCTTCTTTGTAATCCCTTCACGGTCCCAGGTTTAGTGAAAAACTGCTGTAAACACAGGGGACACAGTTTAACAATGCAACTTGTAATTACTGTTCTCTTTTTCCTTAACCTACTAATAGTTTGTGGATCTGATAAGCAGGAGTGGGTGGGTGAGAAGAACCTCTGAATCGGGTTTAGTCAATCACTGCACTGCATCCAAACCAGAAACGTGTCACCCGTGTGACGCTGGGCATTCCTCTCGGAGAGGCGCGGTGGGAGACACTGGACGCCTCAGACACCACCCAGCCCGCTCGCAGTAGTGAAGCTTCTATTTAGAACACCAAAGATAGGACTAGATACTACTTCTCTCTTTTTCATGTAACCTTGTAGACACTTACTTGATGATTTTTTTTTTTAATTTTTACTTTTATTTCTAAATGAGACGAAATGCTGATGTATCCTTTCATCCAGCTTAACAAACCAGAAAAGGTGATGTTCACTTTTCAAAAAGGGAAGTAAGCAAACTCAGATTGCCAACTCCTTTATTTATGGATGCCACACATATCAGCAGGAGTAATAAATTTACTCACGGCCCTCATTTTTTTTTTTCAGGAACCCTCATCCGGGTAGAATCTACTTCCTACAGAGCCAAACGCCATTTAGCAATAAATCACACTTGTCAGCCTCAAAGCATTTTAAGGAACCTAGACAAGTAAAATTATCCTCTTTGTAATTTAATGAAAAGGTACAACAGAATAATGCATGATGAACTCACCTGGATTATGAGGTGGGAGGAGCGAAATCCAAATTTCTTTTGCTCTAGTTTATACTACAATTTAAAGAACAACGACAACAAAAAAGCAGGCTCTCTGTCTCTCTCTCCGTTGTGTATCAGTTTCTGTGAAAGACCTAAATACCACTTACCTCAAATGAAGCTTATGTGTTACTTCAAGTAATACGTTTTGACATAGGATGGTTGGCTGAGGTGCTTTACTCTGATTTCAGCTCACCATCTCTTCACTCAAACTGCACTTTTAGCCAGAGATGCAATACATCCCCACTGCTCAATACTACCTCTGAATGTTACAGTTAATTTACAGTTTAGTACTTACTACATGCTGCTATACACAAGCAATGCAAGAAAAAAAAGTAATGGGTAGGTGATGCTAATCATCTACAGTTCTTTGTGTACACTTAGTTACAGTTAAAGAAGCAGTCTCCTTACTGTGTTTCAGCATGGCTATGTATTTTTCTATGGTTTTTTTTTTTTTAATTAAAATTTTACAAATACTTGTTTCAGCTTCTCTGCTAGATTTTCCACATTAACTTGAATTTTTTTTTAACCAAGTCGCTCCTAGGTTCTTAAGGATATTTTTCCTCCTTACACTACACATCCCACAAAATTTGACTGTAATGTTTAAATATCACCCTCCAAGTTTGTACCTCACATGAATTGTTTAAGGAAATGGACTAATTGACTTGCAAAGACCTACCTCCAGACTTCAAAAGGAATGAACTTGTTACTTGCAGCATTCATTTTTGTCAATGTTTGAAATAGTTCAGACTGCAGCTAACCCTCGTCAAAACTATTTTTGTAAAAGGCTTTTGATAGAAAGGAACACGTTTTTACATACTTTTTTGCAAATAAATAAAATAAAGCCAACCTTCAAAGAAACTTGAAGCTTTGTAGGTGAGATGCAACAAGCTCAACTTTTGCATGATGCAATCAAAAATATGTGTTTTGAAGATTAGTTGAATATGAGAAAATGCTTGACAGATATTTTCATGTATTTTACACAAATGTGATTTTTGTAATATGTCTCAGCCAGGTTTATTTTAAACGCTTCTTATGTAGAGTTTTTATTCCTTTCTCTCCTAGTGAGTGTGCTGACTTTTTAACATGGTATTATCAACTGGGCCAAGAGGTAGCTTCTCATGACGGCTTGTGTCAGTCTGGCTTTTAGTACTGATGCCAAATGAAACTCAAAACCATCTCTCTTCCAGCCGCTTCAGGGAGGTAGTTTCAAAGGCCACATACCTCTCTGAGACTGGCAGATTGCTCACTGTTGTGAATCACCAAAGGAGCTATGGAGAGAATTAAAACTCAACATTACTGTTAACTGTGCATTAAATAAGCAACTAAACAGTGGCTCATAAAAAGCCCCATTCCGTATCTTGGGTTGGGCCTTTTGAAACCTCACTGGCCAGCTCATAAAACTAAAGCAGTTGCTCGTGTTGGCCAAACTCAGAGCACCCGGCAGTTTCCATCTCTGATGAAATTACTCTCTTATTTCCTATACGTTGTACAATCAAAACACACTACTACCTCTTAAGCCCCAGTATACCTCATTTTACATACTGAAAAAAGCTTGTGGCCAATGGAACAGTAAGAACATCATAAAATTTTTATATATATAGTTTATTTTTGTGGGAGATAAATTTTATAGGACTGTTCTTTGCTGTTGTTGGTCTCGGGCTAAGTAAGACTGGACATTTAACTTTTCTACCATTTCTGCAAGTTAGGTATGTGTGCAGGAGAAAAGTATCAAGACGTTGAACTGCAGTTGACTTTCTCCCTGTTTCTTTGAGTGTCTTCTAACTTTGTTCTTCATGTAGAGTTGCTGTCTATGATTGTACTTTGAATCGCTTGCTTGTTGAAAATATTTCTCTAGTGGATTATCACTGTCTGTTCTGCACAATAAACATAACAGCCTCTGTGATCCCCATGTGTTTTGATTCCTACTCTTTGTCACGGCTCCATTAAATGAGTAATAAAGTTTGGTCAAAACAGGTCAAGGAGAGAGACATTCACAAGTCGTTTTGTTGTGTGCACCCACACCTCTACACACACGAACATAAAGTTTTAAAGTACAGACGGCCCTCTGCGGGTTCCGAATCCGCGGATTCAACCAACCACGGATTCCCTAGAGCCGACTGTACTGAGTCATTTCATATAAGGGACTTGAGCATCCTTGGGTTTTGGTATGGGCAGGGGATCCTGGAACCAATGCCCCGTGGATTCTGAGGGAAGGCTGTATCATACTTCTTAAATCAACTGCCCTAAATTCACCTTTCGTAGCCTGACATTTAACGCTACAAAGATGACCTTAAAGAAATGTAAAGGAAGAATGGTCTACAGTTTAAAACTAGAGAATTTCCATTGAAGGCTTGCATCTACAAAGTTTGTAATGGGAGTAACTGATACGTCAGTTATCTTTGACTTAATATCTGTAGAGGTCCAACAGTTTGGTGAAAAGAATAAGAAATGAAAGTTACAAAGTGTCTACTGAATAGGAATCTTTTTACTCTATAAAACCTATAAGCAGAGTCAGAATCATTCCACCAAGTTCAAGATCATCTTTATAACTCTGCTGGTGGTTAGGAGTAGATCCAGGATTTTTTAAAGCCAAATCCTCTGGGTTGTGCTGCCACCATTGTCACTAAAATTCTCTGTGTTTAGTTCTTAGGAAGCGCTTGTTCATTTTAAGAAATCTCCTGTCAGGAAATTTATTGTCAAATTTACTACTTCATTCCTTCATTTATTTATTTTCACCGCCTATATTTTGTGAGTGCCTACTTTATGCTTTAAGTCCCAGACCAAGAGGCCTTTCAAAATATTATCTCCTTGGAAAAAAATTATGCAGGTGCAGAAATACAGGCAGCATGCAAAAAGAACCAAGTAAACTGTTGAGGCAACAAGCTGTAAGAATTTAGAGGAGGGAAAGCTGTTTCCTGCTGGGGTGGATGATTAGTTCAGCCTAATAATAGACAGGCCAAATGTATTTAATGTAACCCATATTTAGTCTCTTCATTTTTATTAATATAGAAAAGCACGTGAGAAGAAATTACTTCTTGAAAACAAAAATAAACAAACCAAGAGAGAATCTTTGGCTTGAAAAAGAAAGACTAAGAAAGGACGTACTATGTCCAGAATAAGATAAGTAGATAAATGGGATAAAAAAACTTCCCATATTTTAGAGTTAATGCTCATTAAATGATCTCTGAGTAAGCTTTTCTTTCCTTTTCTTTTTAGAAAAGTTAAAGTATTGCTTTCAAACAATAAGTAGTACACTTGTGAAAGTTATGAAGAAATCTCTTAAGTTTAAACCTAAGTTCAAGGAGGGTGTCCAAAAACCCAGCCAATGCATTCAAATATCAGAGGAGCCTCGAATATGTACTGGATATCATTTGGGGCAATAAAGGTAAATGAGACTTCATCCCTACCTACAGAAGAGTCAAAACTTCTCCTGAGGGAGCTGGACTCAAGAGAGAGCTGTGGAAATAGAACCTTATTGAGTTACCCTGAAAGTGGCTCGATGCATCTTGAACTCTCTGCCAATATCAGAGACAAATCGCAGGTCCTCTCACACAAGGGCTGTAGCACCGTCATCAGAGAAGGGTCCTGGGGCTGCAGGGACATTGAGTCTCAGCCAGTGTAGCATTTCACAAGCGGGGGCTGGCGGTAGAGGGGAATGTTCTAACAGGGCTAGGGGTGCTCGACTCTGGTGAATTCAGGGATGGTAAGTGGTTTAGGTGTCTGGGCAGCAATAAAAACAGTACTACAGAATGAATAACAGTCTAGTCCGTGGGACGTGATGCAAGCTGAGGTTATAGACCAGTGAATGAAACTTCAGAAAAGGGAAACAAGAAGCCCAAGAGAGGGGACCAGGGCAGCATGGGTGCACTTCTTATCAAGTTTTATTTACATAAGATTAATTTTTTATTGAACAAGAGTCATTCTTCAAGTTAAGCAAGGTCATCCTTGAGCAATTGCTCTTCAGCTCTAAGAAATCTGGCCTAAAAGGGGAAGAGAAGTTGAAAAGAATAAAAATTACTTGTGAAATAGGAAATGCAGATGGGTAACGACCAGAGTCAGAAGGCAACAACAGAGGTCTACACCCACAGTCTGAGTTTAGCCATCTGTAAAACTTGGCCATCTGGTCTCTTCCTCAAGGAGGTGTGAAATGGCTGCAGTACGACCCTCTGCCCCCCA
Organism: Balaenoptera musculus; assembly: GCF_009873245.2. Lineage (NCBI taxonomy): Eukaryota > Metazoa > Chordata > Mammalia > Artiodactyla > Balaenopteridae > Balaenoptera > Balaenoptera musculus. Next base: position 53,142,249 of record NC_045794.1, read on the forward strand.
CCCCTCCTCCTCCTCCTCCTCTGCGTTCAGGACTCCATCCATGCTGAGGCAGGCCATGCCTCTGTCCTACTCTCATACCCGGTCCCGGTAGAGCCTATGGGGAAGGCCTAATGTCAGTGAGCAGCACCCCACTTTGTGTCCAGTTTATAATAGTTGGGTTCTTGTCTCCTGCCTCTGAGCCTGATTCACAACCTTAAGACCCGCCTCTACCCTCATTCATCCAGGGGTCGTCCCTGCCTCACCCCTACCAGCCTTCCAGGACCCTAATCCTGCCCCTGTACTTGAGCCAACCCCTTGTGATCTGTTAGTCCCATCTCTCCTTCTCTCATCTGATTATTTTCTCACTTTCGGATTCCACCTGTTTGGCGGCTGCCCTAATCCTAGGTTAAGCAGACATTCTCAGAAACATGGAGTAACAACATTTGAAAATGCTTCACTGCCAGAACCTAGATGTGGAGGAGGGGTGGTGGAGGGAGGGCGGGCTACCTACCTAGGAAGAAACTTGCTGCAGGAGGAAAAATAGAAGATGCAGATCTAGCCCTAGTGGTCTGCTTCCTCTGAGAACCCAGAGAGGCGGGAGGAAAGAGGAGTCCTGTAACTCCCGGCCTCAACTTCTCCCTGAATGTGTGAGATCCCAGGAGCTCTGGTGACCTCCCAAGCCATGTCACTGACTGGCGTTTGCTGGTTCTGCAGGCCATGTCAGCTATGTCACAGAGGAATCTAAGGAAGAGAGTTGTCATTTAAGCGGCATCACTCCAAAAGATGCAGGTCGTTCAACTCCCTTGCAAAGGTGGTGATGACCAGGGACACAGGACAAGACATCCCGTTGCCCCATATGGTGCAAAAGGTGTGGACTCTGGAACTAGACTGCCTGGGTTTGAATCCTGGCTCTCCCACTAACTCGCAAGTCACATAACTATTCTCGGATCGTTTTTTTTTCATCTTTAAATAGAAATAATAACAGCATCTATCTACAAGCATTGTTGTGGGAGTTCCCTGGCAGTCCGGTGGTTAGGACTGCCGTGGCCCTGGGGTTCAATCCCTGGTCAGGGAACTGAGACCCTGCTACAAGGTGCGCAGCGTGGCCAAAAAAAAAAAAAAAAGACGTTGTTCTGAGGATTAAAGAAGTCAATATAGGTGAAATGCTGAAAAGCACTCAGCATATAGAAGGTGCTATACAGGGTTGGTTGTTATTTCTGTTATCTGGACTCTGGCTGCAGGGTGGGCTTAAAGCTAGCATGTTTTCCTCTAGTTTCTACCATTATTTGATCTTTGCACACAGGGATATCCACAGACATGGTCCAAAAGGTATCAAGGTTTTCAAACCCGATTTTGGTTGTACATTCCATGCATGGAAATCATTAATATAGGTACAGACTCCTTTTTCCCACTGTGGTTTGCATTGTGTTTGATCTCAATGGATTTGGTTACTAAAAGGAATCACCCCTGAAAAATCAGCAAAATGCAAATCACCTCCATTACAGCGATGGTCTTAGGGGTCCCTGATGCCCCGCAGCTTCGTTTGCTTGTGGGGTCTCTTCCTTCCTGCCATTTAGTCCAGCCCTCAGCCCTGGCTGCTCCAGGCTCCTGACTTTGTTCTTGGTTGGATGTATCACAGCGTTGGAGGAGGGGGCTTCTCGGTGGTCTTCCTCCTCCCAGATCCTAGCACCTAACTCCAGTTCTCCCTCTAAATTCCAGCCTCCAGCTATAGCCGCCCAGGGCTAAGCTAAATGCGCTTCTACAGCCAGTCTTTGCCCCTCACCTTCTCATTAGCATTCTTCAGGCCACCTAATACTTCTCTTCTGCCCAGTCCTCTCCCACTGAACTCTGTACCCCCTTTAGATTTCCCTTTGGTCACCTAAGGATACTAGTCTCCTTGGACCAGTCAGGAATAAGTGACTGCTTATTCCAGAAGAGAAAAAGAGAGTAAACAAGGAGATTCTCCGGTTTGCAATTTCCCCTGGTGACTGAACTGGTGGTGTGCAGAAGAGCCAGCCCCGTGTAAAACATGAAGTGGGTGATGGCCCAAAGAAAAATCCAAATGCACTTCCAGAAGGGAAAACAAACCCAGGAGAGGGGGAAAACAGCAGCTGCTTTTTACAGTGGTACAGCCAGTGGGACCCACTGCATAACCAGGAAGTGAGGTGAGGTCAATGTGAGCAAGGATCCCTAAAGTCACGTATTTATCATCAACATGAATGGAAGAGTGATACCCTAAGAGTTGCCAAGCGGGCAGTGGACTTTGCCAGAAGGAGCAAGAAAGAGACTTTGTTTTAAGGCAAGATGTTGCTATTTCTGACCATGGTACAATTTGGCCTATCTTGACTGGAACAAATAATGACAATTCTTTTTTTTTTTTTTTTTTTTCTTTGACAATTCTTTTGGCATCTTCATTTTTCACTTACAAAGCACTTTCACAAATTTCGTTTCTTTTCAACTTCATTTCATCATTTTCATCTTCAGCACCATGCTGGGTGACATAGCAGGTATTATTATTAGTAGTAATAGTAGTATTATAATACTTACTTTAAAAATGGGTTAACTGAGGCTCGGAAAGCGTAAGTGACTGGCTTGGGAGACAGAGCTGGTAAATGACAGAGCCGTTAAGTCCCTGACTCTGGCTCCACACTCTCTTCTCTAGACTACTGTACAACCGTAGACTAGCCTATCAATCACTGCTCAGAATAAGCCTTCTTTCGGGTGCACATCCCTAACATATTTAATTCTAGCTTCCCAGGCTCAAATTCAATTTGGCAAAGCTGGTTTTCCGGGAGACCACCATCATTACAGCACACCCAGTCTTGGAGTCTTTGCCCCACATCAACTGGAATTCTCCCATGGCACTGCAGAGCATCTGAACCTGGCTATTCATCCCATTCATCAATCCAAGAATATAGTTCCAGAGTCTACATATATGAACTCTTACAGATTTAAGGGATTATCTAAACTGCAGCAAGCAAGACCGTTAAGACCCCAGGACATTCTGCGGGGCTGCCAGAGTTTAAGGTCCCATTCCTTTATCTTTAGTCAGCAAATCTGTAGGCTCAGAGAAGTTCCCTGTGGCCGTGTACTCTTAAATCAGGCACTTGGCAGGCTGATATATGGTCACTATTACAATGGGATCCATTTGGCCATAAAACAATTACATTCAGCCTAATCCCCAGCCAATTTAATACTGTCATGGAAAATAAAACCTGCTATTCAACCAGCTAACGAAAATGTGAAACTTTCACAAACCCATGGGTATATTGCACTGCCTGTCCAACTATTGCTGAAGTCACCTTTCCAATACTAAGACATTCAAAGACCTCTTTTTGTTTTGTTTTGTTTCAGATGTTTTTTTATTTTATTATTTTTTTTAATAGATCTTTATTGGGTATAATTGCTTCACAGTACTGTGTTAGTTTCTGTTGCACAACAAAGCAGATCAGCCGTATGCATACACGTGTCCCCATATCCGCTCCCTCTTGCGTCTCCCTCCCACCCTCCCTATCCCACCCCTCTAGGTCATCGCACAGCACCGAGCTGATCTCCCTGTGCTATGCGGCTGCTTCCCACCAGCCAACTATTTTACATGCAGTAGTGCATATATGGCGATGCAACTCTCACTTCGCCCCAGCTTCGCCCTCCCACCCCATATCCTCAAGTCACCTCTTGACTGTGGCCGCTTTCTCTCCATCTCTGTTGCCACTTCTACACTATCCCCGCTTTAAGCTCTGGCTGTGTAGTCTCACCCGCCCCCCTCAATTCTTTCTCCACCCTCAGCAAGTGTGATCGTTCTAAAAACACAAATCTGATCACAAGCCGAACGCCTGCACATAAAGTTCAAAGTCTTTCCAGTGGCCCGAAGCGAGTGGCATGGTCTGGCTCTTATTCCTCCTCCAGCCTGAGCAGTCACCGGCCTTCCCCACTGTTCCCCAACAACGTTGAACCCCTTCGCACAGGCTCCAGTACCCTCTGCCTGGAATTCCTTCTCTTCTCCTGGTCCCTCTTCCGCCCTAGCAAGCCTCCTCCTTGTTCTTCAGTCTCAGTTCAAGTATTACTCTAGGGGACCTTCTCTGCCTTTCTCCCTGCCCACATCCTCCACACAGTCAGGTCCTCTGTATATTCTCTTGGAACACTCTGGACTTCTCCCTGGTAGCAATTCCTGCAGTTGTCACGAAGCTTTGTGTAACATGCCCCCGGCGGATGATGAGAGAAGATCCGTCTTACCACCTTTGCCTCCCTAGCACCTGGCACAGCAGCTGGCCACAGTAGGCCCTCCCAAAATGCGTGCACGAATGAATGAATCAACCACACCGCATCTCCACAGGGTTATCTGCTCAGGGAGCAGAGCTGAGACCGAGCAGATAGCCCAGTGGAGACTGGCAGCCTCTCATAGGCCTTTTCCCAGATCTCTCCTGTCCTCTGGGCCCCTGCTGACCTTCATTCAGGCCTCACTTTTCCTCCCCTGCGCAGGGTTCTGCACCCCAAACCTCTCCCCATTGTCTCCCCATCACCCCCTCAACACATCCAATGTAATCTCTCCTTGACTCTATTTCTGTCAGTTCAGCTTTCGGCCAGCATGTTCATTTTAAGAAAAAACAACTGGTAGGGAAATGAGCTAACAACAGGTGCTACCCAGACAAACACGTAGCGCAGTGTCTGAGACATAGTATGCACTTGAAGCTGATAGTGGTTGCTTTAAACGGCTTGGTCTCTATTTTACTTTCCTCTGCCACAGCACTCCAATTTTTATTTGTTTTTTAATTTTTTGGAGGAAGTTCCTCTTCCTCACTCTCAGCCTATGAGATTCCCCTGGTGGCAGGGGAGAGCATGTGACTTAAGCTAGGCCAGTTGATCTATCGTGACCCTCTGATTGGTTCAGGCACATGACCCAAGGCAAACCCGTGGGATTTCATGTCACCACTTTTCTGGGACTAACTAGGAAAATGAGCCTTTCTCGCTCTGGTGGAATTAAAGCTGGTAGGATGCATGCCTGTAATTTCTGAGGGGAGGGTGGTGAGGAGGAAGGCGTGTTGCCACAGCATGGGATGAGCTTGCCTGAGGATGAAGCCCACACAGACAGGAGGCAAGATTTGGAGACAGTCCAAGTGTGGAAGACATTATTTGAGCCTATCGTGCCCAGAGGCTAATAACGTTTCTTCTTTCCTTGAAGTATGTCAGATTTGGGTTTTTCTCACTTTCACCCAGAAGAATCCTGACTATGCCATAAATTAAAGAGCGAAGAAATGAATGAACACGGTGAGAGTTAGCAGAAGTGACCTTCAGAAGGCCTTGATTCTAGTGGTTCTACCACCCTCAGAGTGTAAAACCTTGGACAAAATTCTGAATTCAGTTTCCTTATCTACAGGCTTAGGAAGGTGGTTGGATCAGATCTTTAATATTCCTTCTAGGTTTAAAATTCTAGGATTCTGTAATACTAAGATGTCCACAAAGCCTAAACACAAAGGAATCAGTTCCAAGTGACGGGAATTTAGAATAAGGAAAGAGTAATGGATGGGGGGAACCATTCCTGGCTCTCCCGTAGCTCACGTGTACATGGCTTCCTATTATATTTCCAGGTTAGAGAAACAAGGAACTTCCTGGACTGATAAAAGAAGCTACTGGAGTCTGAAACCAACAAATGGCAAAATAGCAACCTCACAGTCAGCAGTGGAGTTTCATGAGAGAGTTTGTCTATTTCACAACCACTGCAGTTATATATGTATATATATGTAACACATATACATACATGTGTATATGTATAAAATGTATTTATATATATTTATATATTTAACTTAATATAATTTAAGTTAAATACATTTAACTTAATTTAATATTTATATTTTAATTTATATATTAATATATATTTATATATATATACTTAACTTTAAATATGTGTGGGAGATATGTCCTTCCTTAAATTTAAGATAATATAAAAAGTAACTCATAATTAAGCATAAATAATAATAATAACAATATACAATGCCAACTAGGGTCTAGTAAACAAAGTAGAGCTAGTAAAGAAAGTGACTGAAACATCACATATTATCACCCATAGATGAATGAGAGATAACGTGACTATTATTCTGGTAATAGATTTGGGACCAACACTGTTTCAACTTGTAACTAAATATGTCCTTGGAACACCATTCAGGTCAAAGATACACTCTGTTTAACCAAAGTACTTTTCTTACAAAAGAAAAAACTGCCGCATGAAAATAGACAATGGGCCAGAGTCTAATCTCACATAAATCAATGAAAAATTTCCCACAATTATTATTAATAGCATCCTGATGTATCCATTTTCCCTCAGAGTTACATGAACTGAAAATCTAGCATCACAGATAAAACACATAAGCCATCAAAGTAGAATAATTTTGTTCTTCTATTTTTCTCTTTGATGTGTTATTTCTTCGCCTGTCACATACTTGAGCTAAAAAATGAAATCTTGCCCAATTTCCCAATAATCACAGAACGACCTTAAACAATCATCTTTCAACTAGCCTTAGATTAAAATTTTAAAATCACCTTTAAAGTTCTCTTTCAACTTTTTCCTATCATTTGGAAGGGCATTCAGCGCATATTAGCTCTGGTCCAATGAAGACCAGCAGTAGAAAAGGCATGAAGTAACTACGATGCTTCTCTCATGCCAGCTGAGGGGATGGAGGGATTGGTGGTGGAGGGGACTGTATTGGAAACATTTTTGCTTCACATAATTCAGAACCTGATCTCATGAGTGATAAGGTAAGTTCAATTTTCAGTGTGGTCTTTGTTAACTATTGTTCAAAGGCTCTGAAGAAATAGGAATATATAACAACTTTCCCTCACCTATTTTTCAAGCCATAAATAAGAGGCTAGGTTACAGCATGTGGCACAAACCATTCTGAAAGCATTTTACTTTCTTCTTTCATGGGGCTATAAAATTATATGGTGCATTCTCAACTTCGGAAATTGCTGGAGGAAAAGAGCTTAGGAAATATTTATTTCCTACAGAACACAGGAAATATGCACAGCCTTCTCACTATCTCTTTTTCCCTTAACTTCTGGATTTAGGCCAAGATTATTTAACTCATTAGCCTTTCACTGAAATTGTTAATCACAGCTGTCCAGTTGTTTTGGTTGTTATTTTTCATACATACTCAGTATGTGAAACTAAAGTGGAACTGTACACAGTGACAGTGGCTTTCATTCATTCATTCATTCATTCATTCAAATGGTTACTGAGCACCTACTATATACCAGGGCGCCACACCGTGCGCTGGAGCTAGCAAGATGAAGAGTTCAGTCTCTGTGCCCAGGGAGCGTGAGGTCCAGCACAGGAGACTGAAAATAAATGGCAGCAACAATTCAGTCTATGAAGTCAATGTCAGAGGGATACTCGGGGAGCTGCAGGAGGTGCAGGACCCACATTCAGGTGGGGTCATTGTCGAGAAAGGCTCCTCCAGGGGCACATCTCAGCTGAAGCCTGAGAGATGAGGAGGAGTTTAGTCAAGCAAAAAGGAAAAGGGAAGAAGGGGCTGCTCCCAGCAGATCCAGAGCACAGTCTAAACCCCAGAAGCGTCCAAACGACAGAACTGTGCTAAAAGGATTTTTGTTAACAGCTATCAATGTTTCAATTTCACCTCTGGAATGATGGAAGAATGATTTGCCGCGGTGATGGCACCATGTGTTCCTGAACCAGTGATGGATGGCGTCACAGCAGAATATCCGGGCAGAGACAGGAGGAAGCAGATCAGAGCTGAGGCCCAAAAATGACTCTGTCAGAAGCCATTTCATGTTGTGAAAATCCCATAAATTTCCTGAAACAAAGGTCAATTATACTTCAGATGAACCGACTGAAAGAGAAACGTGGACTGGAAAGAAGGGTGGTGGGAAACCAAGCAGATGACATGGACAGATGTCTCCAAAAGAGCTTACGCACAATTTTTCCTTCAGTTTCTATAGTTCCTGTTGACAGGTGCTTTTGCAGTTCTATGAGGATTTCCTAATAAATAAAAACTTTAAAAAATATTGCATGATGCTTTGTTTCTTGCATTTTAAGGAGATGAAGAGGCATATCAAATTCATATCTTTGTTATGAAGATTGAGAAGCAGAATTTATTCGATCGAGTTTAAGCTTACTAAATATTTACATTTGGGGATTGAGGGGTTTTTTTTTTTTTTTTTCTATTTTTAAGTTAAATCCAGATGTTTTCAATCCATGTAAAATGACAACAGATATGTAATACATTCCTCAAAAATCCATATAAAGCTTAGCACAATGCCTAGCATGTAATAAGTGCTCAATAAATGTTAGCTATTATTATTGTTGATATATATTTACAGAAAATAAATATAAAATGTTTTCTAAGACATACACACTCTTAGAAAAAACAGTACAGTCACATGGTGAAAAAAGCAAATAGTTTGCAATAACGAACGATGAAAATCAACAGCGACTTGCCTCCTCCCACTCCTACTCTCCCATCTTATTCCTCAGATGCAGTTAAGTGCCTTTAACTCTTTTAGTAATTGCTTCAGGGGGTTGTCTCATATTTCTAAATTATAGGCCTATATATCATTTTATTGAGAAACCAATTTGAGGCGTTATCAACTGAATTCTTTCCACAGCAGATGAGGGTTTAGATCTCTTGAGTCATTCTATTATTCATTCAGTCAACAAATAATTATTGAACACCGACTGCACCAAGCACTGAGTAGGAGCTGAGGATGCCCCGGTGAACAAAACTGACCAAACGCCTTGCCTGCAGGGAGCTTACATTCTAATGGGAAGAGAGACGTTAAACAAACAAGTAAAATACATTGTATGCCAGGTGGTTATAAGTTCAAAAGAGAACAATTAAGTAAGGAGGGGCTAGGTGGAGGGACTACAGTTTTAATGGGTTAGTCCGGGAATGCTTCACTGAGAAGTTGATTATTTGACTCTAATCTTGGGAAATTTTCTTATATTGTTCCTTTGATAATTTATTCACCTTTGTTTTCTCTATTCTATCTTTGGGATGCCCTGTTGATCAGATAGGGCTGGTTTAATCCTCTACGCTGCTTGGATATTTTAAATATATTTTTTAAATTTCTCTCTGTTTTGTTTTTTGGGGGATTTTCTTGATTTTATCTTTTCAACTCTTCATACTACAGGTATGTGGAGGTCTTCTTTTTTTTTTTTTTTTTTTTAAGACACTTGAGGTCTCCTGGGAAGTCACCTCTGACTTCTAGGCTCAGGAAAGAAACCAAATTGATGACATTTTATGCCCAAAGAAATGGATGGCAGTCCACTGACCCATGTAAATGTGGAAATCTCTTATTTTTTATTGATTCCAATCACATTCTTTGTGTACTCATGGATTTGTTACTTTTACATGCCTTTACTACGATTCTGATGGACTCTAGGGAAGAAGAGAAAATTAATGTATTGTGTAACCTGCTGTCTATAACTGAATATCCATGTACAATTTTTAAAAGCGTTTATTGATTGCTAATTTCCATCATATATATGCATACATTTATGTAAATTTTCCATACATTTATCCCAAATATATATTAATATATATGTGTCTGTATACACAAATGTATGTGTATATCGGTATGTATTTGTGTGTGTGCGTGTGTGTGTGTTAATCTTTTTTCCATCATTCCACTCTTCTGGGGTTAAGATATGTAAACTCAAGAAAGATCATCAATCTCAAAGACATAAAGTCCTACACATTATGTTTCAAGGTGAACAAGCATAGCATATTTTAGGGCCTGTAAGAATGGCTAGAGTGTAGGTTTGTTTTAGGAAGAGGGAAATGATCACAGAAGACTCTGGAGAGAAATTTTTTAAAACAGAGCCAGATCCTGAAGGACCGTGTAAACAAAGTTAAGAAGTTTGAAGTTTATTCTATGATCTATAGGGAACCACTGAATGAGTTGAGCAGAGAATGATGTAATCAGATTTATACTTTAGAAAAATCACTGGCTACAGCAGAAAGATTTAAGCAGGGTGCAAAATGGAGATGAGGATCAGCTTGCAGGTGATTGCAATGATGCAAGCAAGCGATAAAGGTGGTCTGAACAGAGGTAGCGGCAGCAGAGATGGAAAGAATTGGACCAATTTGAGAGATATTTGGGAAGCAGAGTTGATGACTCTTGGTGTTTGTTAGCAATAGGAGTGGAAATGGGAAGAGGGGTCCGGGAAAATTGCCAGTTCTGACCTAGGCAGTGGGTGCTGGTGCCATTCACTAAGATAGGAAGCTTAGACAGACAGAGCAGCAGCTTAAGAAGAAGCTGATGGGGGAGAGAGAAGAGACTAGGATCCAGAAGCCAGCCATATGCCCCGAGGCAGCCCACAGCCATCCACATGGAGGGAGGTGCCCTCTCACCGGAATGTAGACTGAAGCACTGATTGATATATATCCTGCCAGACACTCCCCAGAAATGGTGATTTGGGGACCAAAGTGAGAACAGGACTGTTTATTACTTCAGAGTCCACAGAAAAGACACCACAATTTCCAGAATTTATCTCCAGGGACAGAGGAAGTTTACTCCCACTGAAAAATTTTTAAATTGTATTTTTGTGGCAGGCCACGCATCGTGGATTCAACATGCTAATTACAGCTACATGAAAGTGTACTCCCCAATTCGAAGATACATGTTCTATTCAAGCACACATACAACACTTATCCCAATCGATCCCATACCAGTCACAAAGACAGCATGAAATTTTTCAAAAATTTGATGTCATAGAGGTTACATTTTAACCACATTATTTCTAAGTTAGACAACTTAGAATATAGAATATAGAAAATATATTATATTTATAATATAGAAAAGGAGGAATACCACATTTTGATTAAAAGCACCTCCAAACAATTCATGAGTTAAAAAGGAAATGATAATGGAAATTACAAAATATCTAGACCTGAACAACCATCAAGGTATTACATATCAGAACGTATGGGGAACAGTTAAAGTGGTTCTTAGGTATAAGTTTGTGGCCTCAAATATTTCTTTAAAAGAGAATTGAAATGAATAAGCATTTACTTCAAGAAAGTGCATTAACTCACTCAAAAAAATTTAGACACCAAAGTCTCATCTTTTTTAATACAAAACATTATTGGGTATATTTTACCATAATAAAAATGGGGGGAAGGGGAACATTATTGGGTAAATAAACAAACACCTATTTGTCCAAGTAAAATTTATATCAGCCAAGTAATAAAAATGCTGATTTCATTCAATCTGCCTTCTTTGCTTTTTTATATCTATATTGATCAAAAACTTCAATGGGTTAGTAGATATTTGGCTTTTTCATATGTATTACGTATATATAATATCTATATGTACATGCAATATGATTCTCCGTATGTATATATCATAGTCCAACTCGGACATTTTGCCTCTAAATAGAAAACAGCTCTGAGAGAAGCAAGATGAAGGAATAAATAAGGACATGGGCCCGGGGTCAGAGAGCACTGAATTCTGTCTCCACTTTAATCTTGTATTATCTGGGTGACTTTGGCACATCTATGTAACCTCCGAAAACTTCAATTTCCTTCTCTGTAGATTAGAGTTGCTGTGACACTGGTACCAGCCACAAATGATTGTTACAGGTTACTGAATACACAGTGCCGGTATCGTCAGGGCAGGGCGGTGGGGAGGCACTTGTGGGTGTTTTTGTTTGTTTTTTTTTTTACCATTCTAATAAGTATTAAGTGACATTATGTTTTACTAAGAGACTGCTATAAACTGAAGGTTTGTGTCCTCCAAAATTCATCTGTTGAAAATACTAACTCACAATGTGATGATATTTGGAGTTCGGGCCCTTGGGGGTGATTACGAAGGTGTAGCCCTCGTGAATGGACTAGTGCCTTTATAAAACAGACCTTAGAGAAATCCTTCACCCCTTCCTGGAAGTTCATAGCGAGATGGCCGTTTATGAACCAGGAAGCGAGTCCTCGTCAGACACTATGAATCTGCCAGCACCTTGATCTTGGATTTCCCAACCTCCATAATTGTAAGAAATACATTTCTGTTGTTTACAAGCTACCCAGTCTATGGTATTATGTTATAGCAGCCCAAATGCGCTAAGACAGAGACATTCGTTATGATAACAGCCCAAGGATCCCTATTCTAGTTGACAAGGGAATAAATATAAACAAGTCCCTAATCAATGACTTCACTAGTTGTTTTTCTTTCTTATCCAGCTGGGTGAATTGCTGAAATATAGGTATGGGCGCACAAATATACACAGACACACAAGCAAATCTCACCACTTTTGTCAAGTGCACCCTTTTGGACTATCATGGAAGACTTTCTTCTAGGAATTGAGGAGTAATGTGTACTCTTTTACACTTTTCCAAAGAGGAATAAGCAAGACTTGTAAGGTTTGGTCGACAGAATAATGACTCCCAAAGATGCCCACGTCCTAATCTACTGAACCTGTGAATTTGTTACAATACATTTCATGGCAGGGGGGATTTAATGCTGCAGATGGAATTAAAGCGGCTGATCAGCAGGTCCTGAGATGAGGACAGTATCCTTAGTTATCCCAGTGAGCCCAGTGGAATCGCAAGGCATCTTTAGAAATAAAAGAGGGAGAGAGGAGACTCAGAGTCAGAGGGACGCAGCAAGAGAAAAACTCCACCTGTCATTTGCTGGCTTTGAAGATGGAAGCAGGTCACATACCAAGGAACGTGGGCAGCCTCTAGAAGCCAGAAAAAAGCCAGGGAACAGATTTTCCCCTAAGCCTTCAGAAGGAACGCAGCCTTGCCAATGCCTTAATTTTAGTGAGACCAGTTTTGGACTTCTGACCTCCAGAAGCTGAAGAGAATAAATCTGTATTGTTTTAAGTCACTGAGTTTGAGATAATTTGTTAGAGTGGTAGCAGGAAACGAATACATAAGAGTTCCTTACAAGGAAAGAAAGATGAGGTGACCCCTCACTGAATACATTTCTGAAAGGACTTTGTTCCCATTAATCCACAGAATCCAGACTATGTTTGTGATTCCTGCCTTGGTTACAGTTTCTCAGGATTCAGTCCTGGGACATCTCATCCCTCTGTGTTCTCCCTGACTCTGTAACTTCATCCACATTCATGGCTTTAGATGCCATTTTTATATAGGGCTGATCCACAAGTTTGTATCTCTCACTTAGCCCTCCTTTCAGAGCTCCAGGCCAGAATATCTCCGCTTGGGTATCTCACAGGGATCTCAAGCTACAGGGATCCAACACTGAACTCTTCATTTTCTACTCTCCACTCCCCATCCTCACACCCCCAGCCTGCCTTTCCCTAGACTTCTCCAATTGCTCATGATAGAAAGTAGTCAAAAAACATTTGACACCTTTTCTCAACCTCCGATTACCGAGTCTTGCCAAGTCTGTCCTCAAATCTGTTTCTAATTCACTCAGTTCTTGCCACCTTTTGTCACCACCCTAGTCCAAGCTATCATCATCTTTTCCCTGAACTACTGTAACAGCCTCCTAACAGCCCTGCTTCCCTCAATACCCCTCCAGTTCATTCTCCACACTGCAGCCAGGGTGATTTTTTTTTTTTTTTTGGCCCGCCTCGTGACTTGTGGGATCTTAGTTCCCTGACCAGGGATCGGACCCGGGCTCTCCGCAGTGAAAGTGCAGAGTCCTAACCACTGGACCATCAGGGAACTCCCCAGAGTGATCTTTCAAAATATGAATAAGATGATCCATGCCTCTGCTTAAGACCCTTTCGGGGCTTCCCGTTGCTCGTGCGAGAATATCCAAACCTGCTCTTTTCTGGCTGGAATCATGGAGGGAGCAGAAGAGAAGAAAAAGAAGGTTCCCGCTGTACCAGAAACCCTTAAGAAAAAGCAAAGAAATTTCACAGAGCTGAAGATCAAGCTCCTGAGAAGTTATCCAAAAGATGCTTTGAAAGGCAAGGAGGAGGTTTATCAATGAAAAGGCTAAGCACTGTTACAAGGAGTATAGGCAGATGTACAGAAGCAATATTCGAATGGCTAGGATGGCAAGAAAAGCTGGCAACTTCTATGTGCCTGAGGAACCCAAACTGGCACTTGTCATCAGGATCAGAGGTAGCAAAGGTGTGAGCTCAAAGGTCCGAAAGGTGCTGCAGCTTCTTCGCCCGCTCCAGATCTTCAGTGGCACCTTTGTGAAGCTCAGCGAGGCTTCAGTCAACATGTTGAGGATTGTGGAACCACATATTGCGTGGGGGTACCCAAACCTGAAGTCAGAAAATGAACTGATCTACAAGTTTGGCTATGGCAAAGTCAACAAGAAGTGAATTGCCCTGACAGACAACACATGGATTGCTCAGTCACTTGGTAAATGTGGCATCATCTGCATGGAGGATCTGATTCATGAGATCTGTTCTGTTGGAAAACGTTTCAGAGAAGCAAACAACTTCCCGTGATCCTTCCAATTGTCTTCTCCACTAGGTGTAATGAAGAAAAAGACCACCCAGCTTCTAGAAGGTGGAGATGCTGGCACCAGATCAATAGGCTTATTAGAAGGATGAACTAAGGTATCTACCTTGATTATTTCTGTAATCTGGTCAGTTAATAAACGGTGACTGCTTTCAAATTGAAAGAAAAAAGAAAAAAGAAAACCCAAACCCTTGAGCATGGCTTAAAAGGCCCCGCATGATCCTCCTGCATCTCTCCAAATCCATCTCCTGCCGCTACCCCCGTGCAGCCGCTACCCCTGTGCAGCCGCTACCCCTGTGCAGCCACATTGACCTGCTTTTAATTCCTTGAAGATTCCAACCCCCCTCCAACCTCAGGGTCTTCATACAAGCTATTCCTTCTGCCTGGAACACGTGCCTTCTAACTTTCCACATGACTCTTCATCCATCAGGTTTCATCTTATCAGAGAGATCTCCTCCAACTTAAAGTAGTCCTCATAACATCCTGTTACTTTCTTCCATAGCTCTTATCAAAATCATGAATTACACACACACTTAATTGTTTAATTCCTGTAACCCTTACTGGTCTGTACACTCCCCAGACCATGTCTGCTGTGTTCATCTCTGCATTGCTCACCCCAGGCACAGAGTCTGACACATAGTAAGTGCTCAGCCATGTTTGGTAAAGGAATAAATTAATAAATGAATGATGAATTTGGATGCAGTAAACAGAATTTTTAAAATCTTCTGTCACCTTTTAGAAATTATTTCTTCCTCTGTCCCCCACCAGACTCTCTTTGCCACTTACTCTTCCCTTCCCTAGCCAGTGCCTATGCTCCAAAACCTTTCTGCAGTATCAAAATACATCTATCCTGCCACATTCCCACAGGGACTCTGCCCTCTTCTGGCCAATATGGGAACTGATTCCATTTTACTGGAGCTTGAGGATTTATTTTCCTTCTCGGATATTTTTATCTTAATCAGCAACTTCTGGAAAACCAAGAGTTTGGCCCAAAATAAAGACTCCAAATCCATTTCTGTTTAGTAATGTGTATAAATAAAGTCCATTAACAAATTCACGAGTGATGAATCCTAAATATAACCATGGCAGATGTCACTCGTTAATCCAGCACCTGTTTATTACTCTATCTACTCTGGCTGTGAAACTTAGAACTTTTCAAGGAGACCCAGACCCAACAGGGGAGAAGGATATTGTAGCTAAGTTAATGAAACCGTCCCCTCTGTAGACAACTTCCCATCTCACTTCCCCCAGATCAGGACACTGGGGAGGAGAATGATCCCTGGGCTGAAAATTTAATCAGCTCCTATACATTATGGCACATGTAAGACCTTCTCATGCTCCCATCATGACTGAGAGAGTATCATTTCTAATAAAGGTTAGAGGATCAAGAAAAAGAACTGACACTACTCTGCAAGACTCCAGGGGGATGTTTAGAAAATCGTTGCTTTCTAGATGACATTGCCTTTGAGAATTGTTAGCGCTTGAATGTGTGTGATCCAACAGTTAATTGTGGGACCAGAGGAAATACTTGTTGGACAGAATGTCTGCCACTCCCCCTAGCAGGGAGACCTGAAAAGCAGTCTGGATTTGGGACACCCACGGCCGCCCTGGGCTACTCTGAGGCACTTGAAATTCCAGAGGCCACCTTGGATTGGCCTGCTGGTGCCACCCCTTCCCACCGCTCTCCCTCATTCCACTCCCAGCCCTGGGCATTATTATAGGCTGAAAAACTCAGACTTGGGGAAATGCAATGCTAGGGATGAGGGATGGAGCCGGGAATAAAACCAAATCCTGTGTATAAGGGTAGGATTTCCCAAAAGGTGGGTGGAGTCTCTCCCATGGGAGTTTAGAAACGAGGCATTTTTTTTTGAGAGGCACATATTTGAGGACAGAGGTGTAAGGTTGGGTATGGAACACCCACAAGAAAACACCCTGTGAATTGTTCAACTTCTTGGATTGTTTTCTCTTAGACTATGGGAAATGCTGTATTTAGTGTATAACATTTGGGGTATTTATTTTTATATTATAGATTATTTATAATTATATTAGATTATTATTAGATTAGATTGTTATTATTATATACCTGGTATGTTATATTAACATAATAATATTAATATACTATATCATATTATTATTACAACCCTCCATGTGGTAATTCTTTTTAGATACACCAAGCCTTCAATAAAATCTGATTTACCCAGAAATCATTGTATGAGAATGTTGAGGTAAATATAGGTATAATGCAGTGTAATTATATTCGTCAGAATCTTTTGGTGGCTGCAAATCAAACTGGCTTAAGTGAAAAGATGAATTCATTGGATCATTGAACTGAAAATTCAGGTGCTCAAACTAAACATTCAAGAATCTCTCTTTCCTTCTCTTAAGTGTAATTTCCTCTGTGTTGTCTTTATTTTCAAGCGGTTACTCCCATAGACGGGTGGAATGGCTACTAGTAGCTCCAATTTAGCAACTCCAACAAAATCAGAGCTTCTATTTCCAAAATGTTTCAGAGACAGTATTAGCCAGATACCTATTTGCTCCACTTGTCCAATCTCAAACCAATCACTGTGGACAGGAATGGCCAAACCTGGGTAAAATGTCCACCTCCAGAGCAAGGGGATTAAGTCAGGTCCTTGAACCACATAAACCAAATCTAAAATTACACATCCGGATGCAAGACACATAACATTTTAAAATAGATATGTTATATCAGGTACTGATAAGTCTTCTAAATAAAAATTTATATTTTTATTTATTTTCAATATAAAAATATAGCAAATTAAAAGAATAGAGGTGTGATCCAGCAATCCCACTCCTGGGCATATATCCAGACAAAAGTATAATTCAAACAAATACATGCACCTAAATTCATAGCACCACTATTCACAATAGCCGAGACATGGAAACAACCTAAATATCCATTGACAGATGAATGGATAAAGAAGATATGGTACATATATACAATGGAATACTACTCAGCCATAAAAAAGAATGAAATAATGCCATTTGCAGCAACATGGATGCAACTAGAGATTATCATACTAAGTGTAAGTCAGAAAGAGAAAGAAAAATACCATAAATGAACCTATCTACAAAACAGAAACAGAAACACGGACACGGAGAACAGAATGGTGGTCGCCGAGAAGAAGGGGGTTGGGAGAGGGATGGAGTGGGAGGTTGGGTTAGCAGATGTAAGCTTTTATATATAGAATGGATAAACAACAAGATCCTACTGTATAGCACGAGAACGATATTCAGTATGCTATGATAAACCATAATGGAAAAGAATATTAAAAAACGTATACATGTATAACTGAATCACTTTGCTGTACAGCAGTAATTAACACCATATTGTACATCAACTATACTTTAATTTAAAAAATTGCTAAAGAAAAAAAAATCATAGAGGAGGACAAAGTTTGCTTTTTAGAAAGGGTCAGCAGGGAATGAGGTCAGGACGAGTGGTTGACTCTGGCATAGAGGGTTTCAGCTATGGGCAATGAGAAGGGCAAAATCTCCGAGGGTGACATGCGCTGGGAGTATCTGACAGACAGTGGAAGGCCCCTGTGGCTGAAATACAGCAAGCAAAGAGTAAATGGTAGGCAATGAAGGAAGAGAGGGAGAGAGGAGGCAAATGAGGGACTGCCTTGTAGACCATGGCAAAGACCGTAACCTTTATTCTAAATGGAGCAGGAAGGCATTGAAGTAATTTGAGCTCAGGATCAACATGTTGCTACTTATATTTTAAGAGGATGACTGCCTACTGTTATAGACTTTAGGAGGCATCAGGGGAGGGAAGAGTGGAACCAGATGAGTGAGGAGGCACAGAGCACCAACAAAAGATGAAAGATAACAGTGGCTTTGGTTACGATAGTCGTGGTAGAAGCTGGATACATGGTCAAATTCAAGAATTATCTTTGAAGTCAATGCCAATAGGATTAGGAGATGGATTTGATAGAGGATGTGAAAGAAAGGGGTCCAGGATGATTTCAAGGTTTCTTGCTGGAGGAAGCAAGGGCTCCATGGAGGTAACACTACGTAAAGAATACTGGCAGCATGTCACACCCCCACACACACACATTTTATTGAAGAGCTCATGAACTCTATTACTTATGATCTGGCACTCAATGCCTGCACGTGTCTGGTAATCCCAAACACTGCTCTCAAGACTAACATCCTTCAGGCCTGCAGGGAAACACCTCTTGCCTCATATCCTTGAACTATAAGCATATGACTGTCCTGAAGGTATACAGGTTATGTTATTCCCAGTGCTGGAGGTGAAACACTGCTTTGAGCGAGAAGAGGATTGGAGCAGTGCAAGTTCTCAGGTAAGACAGACAAATGACCTTGTTATACCTTTCCTCTTACACAAATAGCATCATTTCCCAGCAGTACTGAACATCAGTTTTCTTGCTTCTCTTGATGCTCCAATTTGCGGCCTGGAAGATACCCACCAACTATCTCATTATTCAAAACTGTTGCATATGGTTTCTGAAAAAACAATTGGCAATATTTTAAAAATTGTCATTACTCTTAAACTTATAGATGTAGACCTAGATCTAACTAATGCATGAACTATGATACTGATTATTTACATTGGTAATTAGATGAACATTGAACTCTAGATTTGCAAATGGTTTTACTTTTATGAAAATACCTAGTAAGATTTAATTAACTTTTCCAAAACATTTAAATTTAAATATATGTAAATTAGGCACAGAGCCCTGCAGAGGTAAGCCTTGAACTTTAGCTCTGTGAAGGGATCAGCTGCATTTCTTTATCCCACGGTCAACATGCCATGGGTATCCCAGCACCAGTCCACTGGTCTGAACATTTTTTGGAGATGGACTAGTTTTAGTTTAATAATTTTGATTTAAAATTTTGATATGCATTAATTATCATATGTATTTTTGCCTTTAACTTTTGTAGACAATTTAAACTATTTAGAAGAAATAACTTTCCTGAAAAGACAGAAATAATTTTAACTTTTTGACTTTGCATTTACTCTAATATGCACTCATGAATATATCCAATTTTGTATCCACTGAATACACCCACATTTTATTGTTTAATCCTTCAGAACCTAATTGCCAATATGACACAAATTAAATGAAAATCTTTATTACAACGTGATAAATGACTTTGCTAAAGTCAAGAAAAATCTGTTTTATGGAATAACTATATAAAAATGTACACAATAATATGTACTGATAATAATGTGTGAATTATGCATATCTTTTATTTTATTTTTTAAATTTATTTTTATACAGCAGATTCTTATTAGTTATCCATTTTATACATATTAGTGTATATATGTCAATCCCAAACTCCCAATTCATCCCACCACCACCACCCACCCCCCTGCCGCTTTCCCCCCTTGGTGTCCATACGTTTGTTCTCTACATCTGTGTCTCTATTTCTGCCTTGCAAACCAGTTCATCTGTACCATTTTTCTAGGTTCCACATATATGTGTTAATATACGATATTTGTTTTTCTCTTTCTGACTTACTTCACTCTGTATGACAGTCTCTAGATCCATCCACATCTCTACAAATGACCCAATTTCGTTCCTTTTTATGGCTGAGTAATATTCCATTCTATATATGTACCACACCTTCTTTATCCATTCATCTGTCGATGGGCATTTAGGTTGCTTCCATGCCCTGGCTATTGTAAATAGCATTGCAATGAACATTGGGGTACATGTGTCTTTTTGAATTATGGTTTTCTGTGGGTATATGCCCAATAATGGGATTGCTGGGTCATATGGTAATTCTATTTTTAGTATTTTAAGGAACATCCATACTGTTCTCCATAGTGGCTGTATCCATTTACATTCCCACCAACAGTGCAAGAGGGTTCCCTTTTCTCCACACCCTCTCCAGCATTTGTTGTTTGTAGATTTTCTGATGATGTCCATTCTAACCCGTGTGAGGTGATACCTCATTGTAGTTTTGATTTGCTTTTCTCTAATAGTTAGTGATGTTGAGCAGCTTTTCATGTGCCTCTTGGCCATCTGTATGCCTTCTTTGGAGAAATGTCTATTTAGGTCTTCTGCCCATTTTTGGATTGGGTTATTTGTCTTTTTAATATTGAGCTGCATGTGCTGTTTATATATTTTGGAGATTAATCCTTTGTCTGTTGATTCGTTTGCAAATATTTTCTCCCATTCTGAGGGTTGTCTTTTCGTCTTGTTTATAGTTTCCTTTGCTGTGCAAAAGCTTTGAAGTTTCATTAGGTCCCATTTGTTTATTTTTGTTTTTATTTCCATTACCCTAGGAGGTGGGTCAAAAAGGATCTTGCTGTAATTTACGTAAAAGAGTGTTCTTCCTATATTTTCCTCTAGAGTTTTATAGTGTCCGGTCTTACATTTAGGTCTTTAATCCATTTTGAGTTTATTTTTGTGTATGGTGTGAGGGAGTGTTCTAATTTCATTCTTTTACATGTACCTGTCCAGTTTTCCCAGCACCACTAATTGAAGAGACTGTCTTTTCTCCATTGTGTATCCTTGCTTCCTTTGTCATAGATTAGTTGACCATAGGTACAAGGGTTTATCTCTGCGTTTTCTATCCTGTTCTATTGATCTATATTTCTGTTTTTGTGCCAGTACCATATTGTCTTGATTACTGTAGCTTTGTAGTATACTCTGAAGTCAGGGAGTCTGATTCCTCCAGCTCCATTTTTTTCCCTCAAGACTGCATTTTTATTCAGGGTCTTTTGTGTCTCCATACAAATTTTAAGATTTTTTGTTCTAGCTCTGTAAAAAATGCCATTGGTAATTTGATAGGGATTGCATTGAATCTGTAGATTGCTTTGGGTAGTATAGTCATTTTCACAATATTGATTCTTCCAATTCAAGAACATGGTATATCTCTCCATCTGTTTGTGTCATCTTTGATTTCTTTCATCAGTGTCTTATAGTTTTATGAGTACAGGTCTTTTACCTCCTTAGGTAGGTTTATTCCTAGGTATTTTATTCTTTTTGATGCAATGGTGAATGGGATTGTTTCCTTAATTTCTCTTTCTGATCTTTTGTTGTTAGTGTATTGGAATGCAAGAGAATTCTGTGCATTAATTTTGTATCCTGCCACTTTACCAAATTCATTGATTAGTTCTAGTAGTTTTCTGGTGGCATCTTTAGGAATCTCTATGTATAATATAATGTCATCTGCAAACAGTGACAGTTTTACTTCTTCTTTTCCAACTTGTATTCCTTTTATTTCTTTTTCTTCTCTGATTGCCATGGCTAGGACTTCCAAAACCATGTTGAATAATAGTGGCAAGAGTGGACATCCTTGTCTTGTTCCTGATCTTAGAGGAGATGCTTTCAGTTTTTCACCACTGAGAATGATGTTTGCTGTGGGTTTGTCATATATGGGCTTCATTATGTTGAGGTAGGTTCCTCAACATAATATGCCCACTTTCTGGAGAGTTTTTATCATAAATTGGTGCTGAATTTTGTCAAAAGCTTTTTCTGCATCTACTGAGATGATCATATAGTTTTTATTCTTCAATTTGTTAATATGGTGTATCACACTGATTGATTTACATATATTGAAGAATCCTTGCATCCCTGGGATAAGTCCCACTTGATCATGGTGTATGATCCTTTTAATGTGTTGTTGGATTCTGTTTGCTAGTATTTTGTTGAGGGTTTTTGCATCTATATTCATCAGTGATATTGGTCTGTGATTTTCTTTTTTTGTAGTATCTTTGTCTGGTTTTGGTATCAGGGTGATGGTGGCTTCATAGAATGAATTTGGGAGTGTTCCTTCCTCTGCAATTTTTTGGAAGAGTTTGAGAGGGATGGGTGTTAGCGCTTCCCTAAATGTTTGATAGAATTCACCTGTGAAGCCATATGGTCCTGGATTTTGTTTCTTGGAAGATTTTTAATCACAGTTTCAATTTCATTACTTGTGATTGGTCTGTTCATATTTTCTATTTCTTTCTGGTTCAGTCTTGGAAGCTTATACCTTTCTAAGTATTTGTCTATTTCTTCCAGGCTGTCCATTTTATTGGCATAGAGTTGCTTGTAGTAGTCTCTTATGATGCTTTGTATTTCTGTGGTGTCCATTGTAACTTCTCCTTTTTCATTTGTAATTTTATTGATTTGAGTCCTCTCCCTCTTTTTCTTGATGAGTCTGGTTAAAGGTTTATTAATTTTGTTTATCTTCTCAAAGAACCAGCTTTTAGTTTTATTGACCTTTGCTATTGTTTCCTTCGTTTCTATCTCATTTATTTCTGCTCTGATTTTAAGATATCTTTCCTTCTACTAACTTTGGGTTTTGTTTGCTCTTCTTTCTCTAGTTCCTTTAGGTGTAAGGTTAGATTGTTTATTTGAGATTTTTTTCTTATTTCTTGAGGTAGGATTGTATTGCTATAAACCTTCCTCTTAGAAGGGCTTTTGCTACATCTCATAGGTTTTGGATCATTGTGTTTTTGTTGTCATTTGTCTCTAGGTTTTTTTCGATTTCCTCTTTGATTTCTTCAGTGATCTCTTGGTTATTAAGTAGTGTATTGTTTAGCCTCCATGTATTTGTTCTTTTTACGTTTTTTTCCCTGTAATTTATTTCTAATCTCATAGCATTGTGGTCGGAAAAGATGCTTGATATGATTTCAATTTTCTTAAATTTACCAAGGCTTGATTTGTGACCCAAGATGTGATCTATCCTGGAGAATGTTCCATGTGTACGTGAGACGAAAGTGTAATCTGCTGTTTTTGGTTGGAATGTCCTATAAATATCAATTAAATCTATCTGGTCTATGGTGTCATTTAAAGCTTGTGTTTCCTTGTTAATTTTCTGTCTGGATGATCTGTCCATTGGTGTAAGTGAGGTGTTAAAAATCCCCCACTATTATTGTGTTACTGTCGATTTCCTCTTATATAGCTGTTAGCATTTGCCTTATGTATTGTGGTGCCCCTATGTTGGGTGCATATATATTTATAATTGTTATATCTTCATCTTGGATTGATCCCTTGATCATTATGTAGTGTCCTTCCTTGTCTCTTGCAACATTCTTTACTTTAAAGTCTATTTTATCTGATATGAGTATTGCTACTCCAGCTTTCTTTTGATTTCCATTTGCATGGAATATCTTTTTCCATTCCCTCACTCTCAGTTTGTATGTGTCCCTAGGTCTGAAGTGGGTCTCTTGTAGACAGCATATATACAGGTCTTGTTTTTGTATCCATTCGGCGAGCCTGTGTCTTTTGGTTGGATCATTTAATCCATTCACATTTAAGGTAATTATCAATATGTATGTTTCTATTACCATTTTCTTAATTGTTTTGGGTTTGCTTATGTAGGTCCATTTCTTCTCTTGTGTTTCCCACTTAGAGAAGTTCCTTTAGCGTTTGTTGTAGAGCTGGTTTGGTGGTGCTGAATTCTCTTAGCTTTTGCTTGTCTGTAAAGCTTTTGATTTCTCCATCGAATCTGAATGAGATCCTTTCCAGGTAGAGTAATCTTGTTTGTAGTTTCTTCCCTTTCCTCACTTTAAATATATTGTGCCACTCTCTTCTGGCTTGTAGAGTTTATGCTGAGAAATCAGCTGTTAACCATATGGGAGTTCCCTTGTATGTTGTCATTTTTCCCTTGTTGCTTTTAATAATTTTTCTTTGGCTTTAATTTTTGTCAGTTTCATTATTATGTGTCTCAGTGTGTTTCTCCTTGGGTTTATCCTGCCTGGGACTCTCTGTGCTTCCTGGACTTGGGTGGCTATTTCCTTTCCCATGTTAGGGAAGATTTTGACTATAATCTCTTCAAATATTTTCTCTGGTCCTTTCTCTCTCTCTTCTCCTTCTGGGACCCCTATAATGCGAATGTTGGTGCATTTAATGTCGTCCCAGAAGTCTCTTAGGCTGTTTTCATTTCTTTTCATTCTTTTTTCTTTATTCTGTTCCGTGGCAGTGAATTCCACCTTCAGTCTTCCAGGTCACTTACCTGTTCTTCTGCCTCAGTTATTCTGCTATTGATTCCTTCTAGAGTATTTTTCATTTCAGTTATTGTATTATTCATCTCTGTTTGTTTGTTCTTTAATTCTTCTAGGTGTTTGTTCTTTAATTCTTCTAGGTCTTTGTTAAACATTTCTTGCATCTTCTCGATCTTTGCCTCCATTCTTTTTTTTTCTTTTAACATCTTTACTGGAGTATAATTGCTTTACAGTGGTGTGTTAGTTTCTGCTTTATAACAAAGTGAATCAGCTATACATATACATATATCCCCACATCTCCTCCCTCTTGCATCTCCCTCCCACCCTCCCTATCCCACCCTTCTAGGTGGTCACAAATCACTGAGCTGATCTCCCTGTATTATGTGGCTGCTTCCCACTAGCTATCTATTTTACATTTGGTAGTGTATATATGTCCATGCCACTCTCTCACTTCGTCCCAGCTTACCCTTCCCCCTCCCCATGTGCTCAAGTCCATTCTCTATGTCTCTGTCTTTATTCCTGTCCTGCCCTTAGGTTCTTCAGAACCATTTTCTTTTTTTTTTTAGATTCCATATATATGTGTTAGCATACGGTATTTGTTTTTCTCTTTCTGACTTACTTCACTCTGTATGACAGACTCTAGGTCCATCCTTTGCCTCCATTCTTCTTCCGAGGTCCTGGATCATCTTCACTCTCATTATTCTGAATTGTTTTTCTGGAAGGTTGTCTATCTGCAGTCTATTTAGTTGTTTTCCTGGGGTTTTATCTTGTTCCTTCATCTGGTACATTGTCTTCTGCCTTTTCATTTTGTCTGTCTTTCTGTGAATGTGGTTTTTGTTCCACAGGCTGCAGGATTGTAGTTCTTCTTGCTTCTGCTGTCTGCCCTCTGGTGGATGAGGCTATCTAAGAGGCTTGTGCAAGCTTCTTGATGGGAGGGACTGGTGGTGGGTAGAGCTGGCTGCTGCTCTGGTGGGCAAAGCTCAGTAAAACTTTAATCTGCTTGTCTGCTGATGGGTGAGGCTGAGTTCCTTCCCTGTTGGTTGTTTGGCCTGAGGCGACCCAGCACTGGAGCCTACAGGCTCTTTGGTGTGGCTAATGGCAGACTCCAGGAGGGCTCATGCCAAGGAGTACTTCCCAGAACTTCTGCTGCCAGTGTCCTTGTCCCCATGGTGAGCCACAGCCGCCTCCCACCTCTGCAGGAGACCCTCCAACACTAGCAGGTAAGTCTGGTTCAGTCTTCTATGGGGTCACTGCTGCTTCCCCTGGGTCCCGATGCACACACTACTTTGTGTGTGCCCTCCAAGAGTGGAGTCTCTGTTTGCCCCAGACCTGTCAAAGTCCTGCAATCAAATCCTGCTAGCCTTCAAAGTCTGATTCTCTGGGAATTCCTCCTCCTGTTGCTGGACCCCCAGGTTGGAAAGCCTGATGTGGGGCTCAGAACCTTCACTCCAGTGGGTGGACTTCTGTGGTATAAGTGTTCTCTAGTTTGTGAGTCACCCACCCAATGGTTATGGGGTTTGATTTTATTGTGAGTGCACCCCTCCTACCCTCTCATTGCGTCTTCTCCTTTGTCTTGGATGTGGGGTATCTTTTTTGGTGAGTTCCAGTGTCCTCCTGTTGATGACTGTTCAGCAGTTAGTTGTGATTACGGTGCTCTCACAGGAGAAAGTGAGCTCACGTCCTTCTACTCCGCCATCTTGAACCAATCTTTCTGCATATCTTTTTTTACTACTCATCTAAATATTTCCAGCCTATAAATTAAATGGTGCTTAGTAATGATGGTTAAATTAAATTCAGCCATCTTCAATATTTTGCCAAATTTCAGTCTTATAAAACTAATGTTGTCTCATATTTTTTATTCTGTTACTGTATACATTTGACAAGGGAAGAAGATAGAACATATTTTATTCAACCATTGATTGGTTTGATTTATAACTTAAACATTTGGACATGTGGTATGTGGATGTCCATTTGTGCTCTTGCCTGAGCCCTGCAAATGATAGGGGCAGCCTCATTCAAAATACCAAGAGAGTACCAAGAAGAGTGTGATTAACTCTGGAAGGTCAAGGAAGGTTCCACTGAGGAGCTGGTGCTTGACTGGATCATCAAGGATGGTTAGAAACTCAACAGGCAGAGGAAGGAAGGGCATTCAGAGAGTAGGAACAGCACCTGCAAAGCTGAGTGATCATGCACTGTGAAATGCAGTATGTGTGACACATTTGGGCATAAAGTTTTGTGGAGATAAGAGAATGGTTGGGCATGGAGCTAGAGATAAGACTTGGAGAAAGACATCTAGAGCAGATATACATCATCTACTGCTTTTATTCATTCAGAAATATCTGTTTTGAGTACTTGCCACTTGCCAGGCACTAGGCTAGACACTGGAGGTACAACTACAAACCAGGCAGCAATTTTGCTCTCTAGGGTTTATGTGGAGAGTGTCGTGGAGAAAGACGTTGTGTCACAGTCACTGTGCATGTCTTAGGAAGTACCTGAAGGAAGGGATCCTGGGACAAATATCCTTGCAGTTCTAACCAGCCCAGCATCTTAAACCAAGAAAGTACTCCACACATTCAATTGCTTAATTAAAGTGAAAAAATTACTACTGGCATATTTGAATTTATCTTTAAGGCTATATTGCAGGAAGCACAGTTGTGAACTATTCCTGAAGGTCTCAAGTCTGAGGGATGCAGGGAATCCATTAGCTCAGTGTTAGAAATGCTTTGAGGGAGTTGAAGCCTTGCAAACAATAAAATATTAATGAAAATTAAAATAATAACAAATTATTATTACCACAAGGGGGGAAAGCAGGGGGTGGGATGAACCGGGAGATTGGGATAGACATATATACACTAATATGTATAAAATAGATAACTAATAAGAACCTGCTGTATAGCACAGGGAACTCCACTTCATTTTGCTGTACAGTAAAAACTAACAACATTGTAAAAAAACTATACCCCAATTTAAAAAAAATTGTGAATATACAACCCAAGGGTGTTTCATTCCTATTTGAAAAAAATATTATTATTACCAATAATTACAGCTGCCATTTATCAGTCATTTAATATGTGCTGATCCCTATGTTAAGTGCTCTTCATGAATGGTCTCTACAATCTCTTGCTTCTCACACCAACCCTTTGACATAGATGGAGACACTGAAGGGCAGCAACATGAATTAACCGGCCCTGAAACAGCTAATAAGCAATAGATCAGAAGTTCAAATCCAGGTCTGCCTGGATCTAGAGAGACCTGGAAGGTGTCCTTTACACACACACACACACACACACACACACACACGGAACAGACAGAGCTTTTAAAATAGTCCAAAGAACTGTGATCACCCTCAAAATGCACCGCCTTGTGGTTTTTTTTCTCTCCTGGCAATTCTACAAGATTTGGACAGTGGCCACGTCTATATAATAAACAGATGGAATCTGGACTCTTTCCATCTGGCCCATCTCTAAAACGTGCTCATCTCAATGGATTGGTGCTGGGGTTTCTGTGGTGGTTTAAGGGAATCTCCGGCCAACAAGGAAACACAGTTACTCAACTGACAGAGCTAAGAGATAAGGGTTTCCTTTTGTAGAGTTCTTAAGTACTGTTACTGTGAGTCTACTTGCCCCACCAAGAAATCAGTTGAGAGACACACTTTTTTTTTCAAATTAGAAGCATTTGCTTCTATTAGAAATGTTTGGAAGAATGGAAATATTCAGAGAAGGGAAAGAATTACTTCTCAGGATACAAAGGCTTGATGAAGAAATTTCCCTACAGATGAATCTTAGTCACTAAGAGCCAGAAGATGATGGGAGAGTTTGCTGAAGAAAGTTGAAGCAGCTAGGCTGCCATGTATGGCTGTACAGGTTGCTCACTGCGGAAGGGTACCCAGCTGAGGTGGCAAGTAAGACTAAAATCTAGCAAGCACTCTGCTTGCCAAATCATGAACACTGGTACAGGACTGTGTCTGCTCAGAAGGGGAACTTTACTTGAATCTGTATATATTCACCAATTGTACTAGTGAAAGCCCTGCCCTAGGCTCCCTCCACTTTAAGGGTGCTAGTGGTGACACTGGGTGTTCCTCTCCACTATTCCAATCTCTCCCGCAATCTGGAGTGTTTGAGAGGCAGGTGGGTATCCCAGCATTCCAAAGCACAGGTAGAAGTTGGTGCCAGATTGAATCATAGCCTCTAGCCAGAGAAAAAGACCTGGCAAAGGATATTGCCTTTGAGCATCATCTTCCTTTTTCCGAAACCCTGCCTTTGTTTCCAAGAAGCCTGCTAACACTAAGGAACCATTCTTGCTGGAGGTGTCTGGTGCCACCTCCCTGCATCACACTCCAGCGAGGGTGCCACGATGATAAGGTCCTCAGGCCAAGATGCAGACCAGTTCCCTTCCCCAGGGTCTCCTTTGGTGCTCACTTATGTAGGGTATGTGTCACCATCAACACTATTTTTCGTACCACCAACATACTGCTTTTTTCCTCTTGTGGGACACGAAAAACAAACAAGCAAAACCCAGCTCTTCTGCAACCACAGCACTCACTGCTATGCTTGTATCCAGCTTTTTCTCTGGCAGGTGAAGGTAGGAGGGAACATTCATACTTTCCATTTTTGAAAAGGCCTCCAAGAGTTTCTGTCTTGGTCCAGGCATGTTTCCTTGTGTGTATGTTTACCATGTTTTTATTCATAAATTCGAAAGCTAGGACAGATGTGTTCTATGAACCTCAGCATCTGAATGAGACCGAATGTTCGTCCGTCTACTCACTCCATGTTTCTGAGGGGTTGACACCCAATATCCAGGAGCCAACAAGTGGAAACTTGAGTCAATTGCCTGTGTTAAAAACAGCATTTTTCTCTCAGCCACAACCTCGGGTGCCTCACGGTGGTTTGTTTAGTTCACTTTCCCACTAAGGCTTGTCCCTGGAAGGCCACAACTGCAGAGTTTCCCACTATAAAGAAGTCTGACTAATTGATAAACTCAAAACCAACGACAAAGAGGACAGCAATTTTTTTAAAAGTCAGTATCTGCTGATTGGTTCTGTACTCAGGGAGCCATGTGGCTTTCTAAGTTGTAAAATTTTCTAACCCAAATCAGAGAGAATTGTGTTAAACTATGTGCTTTGTGGGGAGAGGGGGGAGAAGGTGGATTCAAATAAAAAGCAGGTAGCAAATATAATTTATTTTAAGAAATCTGGACTCAGTTGACACCCCCTACCCCCAATCTTTGAGAGTTCTGGAATTACCTAACACAGGGCCTAGCACATCATACTTAGTCAAAAGGTTTTTGCCTTTTCCTCTTTTCTCTCTCTCCCTTCATTCTCCCAATCTGTTTCTAGTATTCTCTCGGCTAAAAAATATTTTATTTTTGAGTTCTGATAAAACAGGGTGGCATGGACTTAAGCCATAGGTTGTGTTTCCCTAAGAAAATGTTTAATAGGTCCAAGACATTGTCCAGAAATCAAAGGAGATACAAAGATAGAGGAACCTTGAATGTGCCCTCAGGGAGTTTCAGCCAAGAGGAAGACCTTGGATGGGTGTTAATCATTGAACAAACGTTTTTTAAGTGCTTACTATATGCCAAGCATGTTCTCAACATTGGGGAAACCACAGGGAACAAAGTAAAGATGGCTATCATGCTCGTATTCTGGAGAAGAGATTGACGAGAAAGAAATAACTCTTTAATGTGTCAGCTATTACAGTACCAAATAGTGAGTGCTGTTCCCCAAATATTGCTGGTTGTCTGCCTGCTGTGCACATGGTGACAGCACGCTTCCCTTTCCCTTTTGGATTTAGGTGTAGTCGTATGACTTGTTAGTGCCGGTGACACAGGAGCAGAAATTACTTGTGTCACTTGCCGGCAGAAGCTTCAGGAGCCTGGGCACAGACTACCACATTCCCTTACCACTGCTGTGGTCATTGTGGAAGCAACATGTTACATGAAGCCTCATCACTCTGAGACCCTGAGTGATTACCACAAGTGGAGCCCCCTGCTGGTCTGCAGTGGACGTGTTGCATGAGTCAGACACATTTTTGTTGTGTTTAGCCACTAATGTTTGGTGATGATCATTACCACAGAATAATCAGAACTTTTCAGGAAAAAGGGAGTGGCTAAGTATTCTGTGGAAAAATCAAGCACAATTAAGGGTATTTTTTAAATGATATGGGTGGAAGCTGTTTCTATTTCAGATAGAGTAGTTACAGGTGTCCTCTCTGATCAATTGATATTTGGTCAGACACCTGAAAGAAATCAGAGTGCCAGCCATGAGGATATCTGGGTGAAGAGCATTACAGGCAGATGGAACAGGTAAGTGCAAAGGTCCTGAGACAGGAGCGTGCTTGGAGTATCTGATGTGACCGGTGTGACCAAAGCACAATGAGCAAGGGTAGGAAGTGAATTTGGAAAGGTTAGTGGAGGTTGCAGGTAAGGAGGGCTTTGTGATCCACATGGAGTATATGTAAAGGTCAAGTGCAAAGGAAAGTTAGAGGCATGGGAGATGACAGCAGATGGATGAATGGCACTTGAGCTGGTCATCTTTGACCCTTATCTCTACCTCACCTCTTATATCTGACTCATGATCAAGTCTTAATTATATCTTGGATCTGTTCCCCATGCCCTGCCCCAATCCCACTGCCACTACTTTGGTTCCAGCCTTCTTAGCCTTGACATGAACCACTGCAGTAGCTTTCTAAATGGCCAAGTCCTTTCATTCCTACAGCCAAAATGAATATTCTATGCTTCAGACTCCAGAAATTTATCCTTCAAAAACTCAAAAATGATGAAGTCACACAGCCTGGTTATAACACAGCAGAGGCAACTCCTTAGCATGGAATTTGAGGCCCTCCATCATTATGCCAGCCCATAGGTCCTCCGTTCCAGTCTTGACTCTCACCCTCGCCCTCTCTTCTTCCCCTCCAGAATGACCTCACTCCTTATGGCTCCCCACACACCATGTTGTTTCACACCTCTGTGTCTTCACACAGCGATTCTCTTGCCTTTCCCACATCCTTATCTGCCAGCATCACGCTAAACCCTCTTAATCGTGACCTCCTCTGCAAAACCTTCCACAACACTGCCCCCACAATGGACCCAGTCAGGTTCTTCTCTCTTTTACCTTAGCGTTTGGGAGATTATATCCACGATTGCAGCTGGGATGTAGTGTAGGTTTATCTGTTTACGTGACTATCTCGTCTTCTGGTGTGGTTCCTTCTGTGAGGATGAAACCTTGTGATTCACTTCTCTGATCAGGGCTGGGCTGTGTATAGCTCTCTCCGCACCATGGGGTCTCCTTCCTGGGATTTTTCCAGGCCTCGCATTCTATACCTGTTCTGGGCCCAGTTGCTCACTGTGCTTCCAACTCTTGGGTTTTATTCTTTGTGATCAGCTTTGGGCTTAATAGTTTATTGCAATCCCTGTTTCCAGCCCCAGACTTTGCTTTGAATACCAAAACTTACAATCTTAGGCCTGTTTGGATCAGTCCTGGTACCTGGACAACCACTAAAGCCAGGGTCCTGTCCCCTAGTTCAGCTAGCGTGTGGGCATTGCTTACCTCTGTACGCAACAGCTGTTCCACGCAGGGTGGCAGAATAAGCTGACCTCCCCTTGCCGAAGGGGATACTCCTTCCTTCTTCTTCACCGTGTACCCCTCACCCCCGCCAGCCTCTACCTCAATAGGAGCAAAGTTTCAAAACGTTTGTAAGGTGAGTGGCAGCAGCTTCCCTCAGTAGTTTGGGTGGCCCCACTGGAGCCCACCAGGCTTATTTAACCCACTCCCCCTCTCCCACTCCCTCCCTACCTCCTTTCTCCCTCGAGTTGCTGGAAATGCCTCTGGAGCCATCACTTAGCAATAGAATTAGTAGAATTTGTCCAAGCCTGTCTGAAATAATGGTACAAAAACCACAAGAATGAAGTTGTGTGCTTTTTTAATTTAATATTTGGCAATTCTTCTCAAACATGCATCCTGATATGGGTGAGGGGTCGGAATGAGCTGTACTCCTTGTCAGACTTTGTTATGTTAGCATGAATCTCCTCCTGGGGCCATTTTGCCTCAAAGAGTGTGTTTTGAATCTTCTCAGTCTTGGAAAACCCCACAGGAGCTGTGAGTAAGGATGGCGGCGTGCAGGGGCCTGGGTGTGGGCCGGGATGGCTCTTGCCTGCCAGCTCCAGAGTTTCTGGGAAAGCATAATTGTGGTAGGAAGAATTTCTAGGCAATACTGATTTCAGGGAATAAAGGTGGAAGTGAAGAGAAAATAAAGCTCAGAAATGAGAATGAAGGATCAAGAGACCCCCCCTTTTCAATGACCTGATTAAGGCCATTACTTACCATTTGACGCAAAGAAGATCCAGCATAGAGATTTTGAGCTGTGTTGTCCATGGTGGCTTCATACCTAGATGGTAGAAGAAGTTCTCAGGTCCCTCGTTGGAAGGAAGGGCACCTAAACAGATCAGAGATGACACGTTTAGGTCTAGATCTCACAAAAGGAAGGGAAGGCCTGACCATGTCCATGCAGGCCTCTTCTATTAGATGCCTTATGGTGGCCTAAAAAAATCAACAAGGAGTCTTCAAATGGTAGATGACCAAGCACTTGACATCTTCTCTACTTTCTTATTTTGGCATGGATTAATGGCTCATGATACTGTTTGACAGTGCTTTATTAAAACCAGAACTAACTTCCATTGAATTTTTGCTATGGGTGAGGTTTATTCAGAGACCATTGGGAAGATTCAGTTGGAAAGGTGTACAAGATTGTTTTCACATAGAATCGTGTTACTCTCAATGTTCGAAATAAGATCCTAACCCCACAGTAAGGTGATTTCCAGGTCACCCCAGTGAAAAATGGAGAGACAGGAGACACCAAGGAGACAGTCCCTCTGAGAACTGGTCAGAAGGCTAGGCCTGTGTTTCTCAACACACTGAGATCACGTGGAAGTTTTTAAGTTCCCAGAGAAGGAAAATAAGCTCAAAAGGTGCCCAAATGGAAAATTACAACAATTACCAGAGTAGCTGTAATACAGCTGCTACCTCAACTGTGAGGTGAAGGGAAATACTAAATACCAAACTTTAATTTACATTCATTTAATATAAGAAATATAGTCAATTAATAAGTTATATTTTAATATATAATTATTAATGCATTGTCTTAATAATTACACTAAATCATTATTTTATATTAATATGCTATATTAATATAATTGTTGTATTAAGTATACATTAATTTAATAATTATTAATATTCAATTTATTAGATATATGTTTAATCTAATATATATTAAAGGTATTGGATCAGATATCAGCAAACCTTCAAAGACCATATAACAACAGTTCTAACAACTAAAAAAAGGGAGAAGATCCCCAGTTCCTTTTATGAAACTAGCAAACTTTTGATATTAAAACTCCACATGGACAGTACAGCATGAGAAAAATTATATGCTAAGCATAGTTATGAACATAGTTGCACAAACAGTTGGTAAAACTTAACATTTGTTCATTAATTTTTTACAAAGGAAAGTAAGAAAGAGGAAGAGAGAGGAAAGGAAGAGAAAAAGAAAAAAGAGAGGGAAGGGAGGGAAGGAAAAAGGAAGAAAGAAAGGAACATTATAAATTTGGAGTAAAAAGAAATGTTCTTAACCTGATATAGCTACCTGCCAACAATCTAAAGCAAACTTCATTCTAAATGTGAAACATTAGAGGCATGACTTTTTAAAAATTGAGATACAATTGACATATAACATTATATTAGTTTCAGGTGTACAACATCACAGGAGCATTACCTTTAAAGTCAGGGACAGAGGAAGGATGCTCACTATTACTGCTTCTATTCAGGACAGAAATCCATAACAGGAAAAAAAGAGAGAGAGAGAGAAAGAACTGGAAAAGTGAAACAGGAGGGTCAATAGTAGCCAATGATATGGTTATCGACATATAAAATTGAAGATAATCCATAATTGGTTTAATAAAATTAATGAGAGTTCATCAAAGTTGCTGGAAAGAGAAGCAATATATAAAAATAGTAGCTTCATTATACCTAATAAACAACTATTTAGAAAATGTAACTAAAGAAAAGATCCCATTCACAGTGGCAGCAAAAAGCTATAAGGCAGATAATGAATCTAACCAAAGATGTGCAATTCTTAGTGGAAAATATTAAAATGTATTTAAGGACATAAAACCAATAAATGGAGATGTATAGAATTTTTGTTTGTTTTTATAAATTTATTTATTTGTTTATTTTTGGCTGCTTTGGGTCTTTGTTGCCGCGCACGGGCTTTCTCTGGTTGCGGCGAGCAGGGGTGACTCTTCGTTGTGGTGCGCGGGCTTCTCATTGCGGTGGCTTCTCTTGTTGAGGAGCATGGGCTCTAAGTACACGGGCTTCAGTAGTTGTGGCACACGGGCTCAGTAGTTGTGGCCTGCGGGCTCTAGAGCACAGGCTTAGTGCTCTGTGGCATGTGGGATCTTCCCGGACCAGGGCTCGAAACCGTGTCCCCTGCATTGGGAGGTGGGCTCTTAACCACTGCGCCACCAGGGAAGTCCCTGGAATGTTAATAGATGGAAAGACTCCATGTTGTAAGAATGTTAATTTTTTCCCAAATTAATCTGTAAATTTATTGCCCTTCTAATCCCACTCTTAACAGGGCTTTTGACTAAATTTGACAAGCTAATCCTAAAATACATATGGAAGAATAAAGGACCAAGAGTAATCAAGAAAATTTTGAAAAATAAAAATAAGGAGGGGGACATCTTGCCCTCAAGATTTATTATAAAGCTTTGGTCCTTAAAACAGTGTGATATTAGCTGGAGGACAAATAGATGGACTAATTCAACAGGATAGAAAACCCCAAAACAGACATTCACATATTTCCCAATATGTACTTCTGATATATGTACTTTGGTATATGTACTTCTGGTGTCAGGGGGCCCCTGAAAGTGGCATAATAAATAGTGGGGAAAGAATGGGCTATCTAATAAATGAGGCTGAGAAAATTGACTACCCTTATGTTTAAAAAATGAATTCCACATATAAAAATGAATTCCAGGTTTATTCAAAGTCTAACTATGAAATGCAAAACTTTAAAATTATGAGAAGACAATGTGGAGAGTATCAATATATATAGGAATGTCTCTATAACCTTGTAATGCTAGGGAATTTCTTAAATAAAACACAAAATTTACCTCATGAAAGTAACTGAAATTTTCCATATGGCAAAGCTCATCTAAAAATGCAAAGACACACTATTGGAGGAAGATGTTGATGATATAATCAAGAAAATATTAGTATACAGAATGTACATTTTTTAAAATCTATAAATTAATAAGGAAAAGACCATCAAATAGAAACCTGGAGGACTTCCCTGGTGGTGCAGTGGTTAAGAACCCACCTACCAACACAGGGGTCATGGGTTTGATCCCTGGTCCGGGAAGATCCCACGTGCCACGGAGCAATTAAGCCCATGCACCACAACTACTGAGCCTGTGCTCTAGAGCCCGTGAGCCACAACTACTGAGCCCCCGTGCCACAACTACTGAAGCCTGTGCACCTAGAGCCCACACTACGAAACAAGAGAAGCCACCACAACGAGAAGCCTGTGAACCGCAACGAAGAGTAGCCCCCGCTCGCCGCAACTAGAGAAAGCCCACGTGCAGCAACAAAGACCCAACGCAGCCAAAAATTAATTAATTAATTAATTAATTTAAGAAAAAGAAAGAAAGCTGGGCAAATGATCTGAACAAGCAGTTCACAACAAAAGGAAACCAAATGGCAAATAATCACACAGAAAGATTTTCAACTTCCCTGGTAATTATGAAAATGCAAATTAAACGAAAGTGGAATAGCACATTATGCTAAGTAATTTGGCAAAAATTAAGAAGTCTGACAACACATGTTATATAAGCTCTAATCAGGCATGAGTTATAATGCTGTTGCTGTGAGTTCAGTGTTAGTGAATCAACAATATACATTAAATAAGATGTCTTTAAACAGAAACATATAAGACAGGTTATGCGTTGATGGGCAGGAATTTAACTCTATATTTCTCCTAGTACTAATGGTCTGATATTCACTAACTCAGTGTTCCCTGGAACTTTATAGAGCCTAACTACTGTGAACAATGAGAATTGACTCTGTGTGTGTGTATATATATATATAAAATATACTTATTAAATATATATATTTTTTGGCCGTGACGCTGGGCTCACGGGATCTTAGTTCCCCGACCAGGGATTGAACCCCAGGCCCCAGCAGTGAAAGCACCAAGTCCTAACCACTGGACCGCCAGGGAATTCCCAACTGTATATATATATATTTTTTTTTTAATTATTTATTTATTTATTTATTTTTGGCTGTGTTGGCTCTTCGTTTCTATGCGAGGGCTTTCTCTAATTGCGGCAAGCGGGGGCCACTCTTCATCGCGGTGCGCGGGCCTCTCACTATCGCGGCCTCTTTTGTTGCGGAGCACAGGCTCCAGACACGCAGGCTCAGTAGTTGTGGCTCACGGGCTTAGTTGCTCCGCGGCATGTGGGATCTTCCCAGACCAGGGCCCGAACCCGTGTCCCCTGCATTGGCAGGCAGATTCTCAACCACTGCACCACCAAGGAAGCCCCCAACTGTATATTTTACATCTGAGTTACGGGTATGTGAACATATTTTTTAAAATAGTTTCTTAAAAGTAACTTTTTGTGTGTGTAAGAAATAGTTCACAATTGTAAAGCATTAAAAAAAATAAAAGGCCAGTGGGGCTGAAGCTTAGTGAATGACAGGGAGGAGGCAGGCAGGAGCTTGGTCACGAAGGAGCCGTAGGCAAAATAATATGTCTGAAGTTCATTGAGAACTAGAATAAGTAACTAATACTAGCAAAAGATTTTGCAAGGTTATTTGTTCTCTTCTTCTCCATCCTCTCTTCATCCTGCTTCCTGCAACTTTCCCACCCAGCTCTCAAGAGGTCCAAATAGCTGGAATATCATCTTCAATAGGACTTCACAAGGATATCTTATTTTAATGAGGATTCTGACTCCATTTTTTGCCTTAACTGCTGACAGCTTGTAAGCCTCACCTCTCTCTTTCCCTTTGCCCCACATCTGGGCAAACTGATAAAATCTGGGTGTTCCCTCTTTCGGCATTGGTGGGGGTTCAAACCACACAAATCTCCACTCATGCACAGGAACCCTCAGCCCGGATCCACCCCTAAACACCATTAAAACCCCAAGCTCATCTCCTTTCCTTGCTCTCTCAAGCCATTTTCAGACCCACTTGGGGTTTCTGCCCTGCCTTCCCCAGAAAATCCTCAGTTAGGTGAATAATAAACCTTTTCATACCCTCTTGGTGTGTCTCTATATTGGAACCAAATTGTGGATGGGGGTCCATCTTATTTTTCAGAATGGCTATAGCACTTTCAATTTAGAAAAATTATTCCAGGATTAAGAAGGAATTAATATGATTGAGGGCCTTGGGGAAATATATACATTGAGAGACTACTAAGACTAAGCATAAATTTTAGAATAACTAAAGTATAATTGATGTGCAAACAGAAAGACTCATTTGTTTTTTGGTCCTATATTAAATGCATTGCACTTTAACCTGAGCAGTGTCTTATTCTTATGTTATGGCTAAAGATAAATAGGAGTTTATTTATTTCTTGTTCAGTGCTATTACTTTTCTTATTCATTGCAGAGTCCCACAGCTGTGGATAGAAAGACAAACACCAGTCCCTGAAGAGCTCTCTTACTTCCCTTGCACCTCTTTGGCCCTCTATCCTCTACAGCTGTGGCTCACCTCAATCAGAGAGGAATATAGGACCCTCCTCTCTAATGGGAGAGGCTTAAATTGCCATTTCTGCCATATGACCCTGTCTTTTGCTATCACATAAGAGGTGCTCAGCTAAAGGCCTGTCACGCTACATTTCAGCAAGAAAACACTTCCCTATCTTCCCTCAAAAATGGAAAGTGCAGTTGTAATAAAGGGCTTGTCATTAGAAAAAGCCATTAGCTAAATATATTATAAGAATATATTTGTGGGGCTTCCCTGGTGGCGCAGTGGTTGAGAGTCTGCCTGCTAATGCAGGGGACACGGGTTCGAGCCCTGGTCTGGGAAGATCCCACATGCCGCGGAGCAACTGGGCCCGTGAGCCACAATTACTGAGACTGCGCGTCTGGAGCTTGTTCTCTGCAACAAGGGAGGCCGCGATAGTGATAGGCCCGCGCACCGCGATGAAGAGTGGCCCCCGCTTGCCGCAACTGGAGAAAGCCCTCGCATAGAAACGAAGACCCAACACAGCCAAAAATAAATAATAAATAAATAAATTTAAAAAAAAAAGAATATATTTGTGGGTTAACAATAGCTACATATTCTGAGCATCTACCAAGTCCAAAATCATCTCCTCTATCTTCCTCAGGTGGCATTCTCCATGCCCCCTTCCTGGGCTACAATAACAAAATAATGAATGCCAAGGAATATGATTTAACAAGGGAGGGAGATAAATATCAATATTTACAAAATATTACCCCCTTCGTACTTTCCAAAGTTCAGTGGGCCAGGATAGATATGTCTGACTGCAAAGCTTGTCCTCTTTACACCTTATCACTCTACCAGGCACCATTAGTCAATCACTTAACAGCTATTCCTTACATTTTTATTTGCTAGTAATAGAATCCTGATTTTGCTCAGCTACCAGGTGGCTATCTGCTTCAGAGGAATTTGTTCCCCTCCCAGACCAGAGATGAATCTTGATGTTACGTCAAACATGGTAGTTCCATTCCTACTTAGCAACTGGGCGTGTGATCCAATCCTGCTAAATAAGACATGTAGGAAGTCTTAATGGGAAGCTTCTTGGGATATTTTTCTTTCTCTGAGCAAATAATAATACAAAAAGGCCATTAATTTTATTTATATTTTTATGTGCTTTTTTTCTCTTCTTTGGTAACTTCAGTAACCATCTTAGGACATTGGAGGAAGTTACCATAAAAAGACACAACAATATCCTGAGAATAACAGAGTAGAAAAGAGAAAAAACCTAGAACCCTAATAAAATTGTTGACGTGATTTAACTAAACCTTTACCTCTATTTTTCTCTTCAAATGAGATGATAAATAACTTTTGGTTTCAATATTTGAAGTTGGATTTTCTGTTACTTGAGGTTCTAGATGACCTAACTGATATTTGGTCTATAAAATAAGATTTACCTATAGACGGTTTGAACACCTAGAAATGAATTTTCTTATGTCAATAAATAGGTTTCTGGCTTCACTAGGGGATGTAGAAAATAGGAAAGAACATCACCCCACACTCACAACCAAGAACAAAAAAGGTAGATAACTTACAAAAGTACAACTTTTCTTGAATCTGTCACAGAGATGTGGTCACAGGTCAGAAAATTAACTTAAGAAGGACAGATGCCTCCAAGGAGAGCACTTGCTGAACTGCAGCAAATACCAAATGCTATACAAGCTGGTAAGAAAAATTTGGCTAAAATATTTAACAAACACTTAAAGGGCAAGTGTAAGAGTATAGGGTATAGAGTTTAGAACTACTGAGAGTCACAGATGTAGAGGAATTCACATGCATTTACAGGCTCTTCTCCACAGACTTTACTGAGTGTGCATAAGAAAACTGGAGACGGGATGAGAGTCTGGAGAAGCATCCCTTGCGGTGCAGACCTGGGGAAAGGAAGAGCAGGCACTGAGGTGAAGGCATGAAGATCTGCCCATTCCTTCTCTCCTATATTTCCTACAGAATAAAAGCCTTATCCCACTGGGGAAAAGACATTAAACCCTGTCACCATCAGAGTACAGATGAAGATATATTGCAGCAGGGGAGAGGAACAAAAATACCCTCTGAGAAAGATCAGGAATACTTCCAAAGCTCAGAACATTAGAGATACCCAACTGCTGGGTGAGCAAAAGGATCACTGTGAGGGCTCCACCTGTAAGACCCAGGGATGCAGTGTCTATTTAAACTGGGACTGAAGCAGAACAACAGAAAACACCTCCATTCCACTCCCCAACACCAGGTTAGCAAACTCAAAAAACAAGTAATAGCAGTCTTCAAAAGTATGGGGAGAGAACTTTCTGAAGCATAGGCATAAAGGGAAGATCTAAATCTGAAAGTGAAGTAGACATTGAGAAAAACCTTCTAGCAAACCACTCCCCACCCTAAACACAAGGTAATGCTAGATGTTGAAGCTTGTGGTACAATGAGGGCAACCATAGCAAGAAAATAACCCCAAACCCAGCCCTACCATCTAGGATGACAATCTCACACACTAGCAAAAATAGGAAGCATGCCCATTTTCAGGCATAAATTCAGTTGACCTTAGTCTATACTGCTCTATATAAGATGTCCAGATTTCAACCAAAAATTGCAAGACACACAAAGCAGAAAATAAAAATATTACACTATTTTAAGAGACAAAGCAATCAACAGAATCACATTCAAATAATAGAGAGACATGGGAACTATCAGACAGAGACTTTAAGCTCCTTCAAGAAGATATAGTTAACTGGACTAGTCCCATATCTTTTAAAGAAATTGAATTTCTAATTAAAAATCTTCCAAAAAAGAAAATTCCAGGTCCAGATAACTTCATGGCAAATTCTACCAAATGCTTAAGAAAGAAATAAGAACAGCTTTGTACAAACTCTTCCAGAATATAGAAGAGATGGGAAAAATTCCCAACTTGTTTAATGAGGCAGGCATTTTTCTGATATCAAAACCAAAGATGTTGTAAGAAAAGTGCAGACAAGTATCCCTCTTGAACAAAGATGAAAAAAATCCTCAACAAAAACAGAAAACTAGGAATAACAAGAAACATCTACAATCTGACACAGGGCATCTATCAAAAACTTACAGCTTATATCATAACTAATGGTAAGAAACTGAATGTTTTCCCCATAAGACTGGAAACAAGGCAAGGATGTCCTCTTCTACCACTCCTTTTCAACATCATATTAGAAATTCTAGCCAATGCAATAAGGTAAAAAAAGAAAAAAGATGCGTATGGATTGGAAAAGAGGAAATAAACTGGTCTGGAGCCATATAAATGGTCTGAAATTTTACCCGACTTGCAAATTAACAAGTTAGCCTGCCCCAGTTTATGGATGCTGGCACAGGGCACAAGATTCCTGGGTCAGAGAAAAGGACTTCGTTACTTACAGCAATAGCACTCATCAAAATATCAGTATTTTCTTGTGCTAGTAACTCTAACCCCAGTTCCCACAGGGCAGCCTGAAGAGGGCCGGATGATATCTGCAAATGGTTAGGGAATCCAAATATTTTATACTGGTTGTCACTGATTTCCAGAAACTGAGGTTAAAGGGATAATTTGACTACAAGGAAGCACAGAAAGTTTTCTGGTGTGATGAAACTGTTCTATGATTTTAATGTGGTTGTAGTTATATGACTGATAGAAATTTATACTAAAAATGGTAAATTTTGTTGTATCTAAACTACACTAATTTTTTAATGAAAAAAAATTATGGAGAGGGATACAGAAAAAAGTGTTATCTAAAAAAATATGGATCCCAGTTCCAGAAGTTGTTTAATTATTTCACCTTAATGGTCATCTTTTTCTACATTTGCTTCAGTTTTGATTCTCCATTCTGGGTTTCAGAATTATTTGATTTTGTATGTGAAGATTGTTTTTGTGGTTATACCTATGTAATCATATTTAAATATAACAACATAAGTTTAGTAAAAAATATTACTATACTACCTGGAATTCATGAGCATTTTTCTATTAATGACTTTATAAGCACCATTACAGCTGTCCACTCAGCTCCATGAAGAAGGAAGGAAAATGTAATCATGAGACACAAAAGTTAAATAACTTTCCTAGCCTCATGCTAAATTGACCAGTTCGGATCAGTTCAACTGCAATTCAAAGGCCTTGAGTTTTGTGTGCTGCACTCCTATGGTTGGATTAACTGGGTCTGGCTACTGTTCAAGGTCAAAAATACACAACCCCAAACTGCCAGGCTGGGGGAGAAATCAGGAGTTGGAGTAAGATTACCAGGCCAGAGCTAGACATACGAAGATGAAAAT
This sequence comes from Balaenoptera musculus, assembly GCF_009873245.2. NCBI lineage: Eukaryota > Metazoa > Chordata > Mammalia > Artiodactyla > Balaenopteridae > Balaenoptera > Balaenoptera musculus. The sequence continues at coordinate 53,184,583 of NC_045794.1, forward strand.
CTGAGACAAGGCAGACACAGCCAAAAGGAAGCAAGGAAGGCCAAAAGCTTTGGGAGTTTGACCAGGCTTTCAAGCCATAGGCGAACAAACCAGAGGTCAAAGGGGATTCCCAGAGAAAATTCAACCCTTTAGACTTTCTAGCTAAAAAATGATGGGGTCAGGGAGGCCAATTGCCAGGTGAGAGGAGACAGCCTGAGGCTGAAAACCCGGTTTAACTCAGGGTATCTCATATACCCTTTCTGGTCCAGGTTCACAGATTAACTCTTGAATGCTTACTTCACCCACCTTGCCCCCCTGCAAGATCCAGAACTGATCAGTCAATTCAGCCGAACAGCTAATTTTGTGAAATAAGAAAGCCAAGCCAGTTGGTTGAATCGATAATACCAGCAATTGGTCAGGTGTTTTGGTGCCTTTTGGACAGAGCCTATACACCAGTAACACTGTTGGTATTTCAGAGTAATCTTATGCTACAGAAGTCACAGACCCACACACCAGCTGAGGTCCACCAGTGAGATGAGCAGCCCAGTGACATGGTTAAAGAGTGGGGAAAATTATAAAAATTGAAACTGTCTCTATAAAATGCTCAGCCACTACTATTTCCACTTGATGCTGCTGGAGAAAATGCCAGTGTAGTCAGATCTGATTTTCCAAGAGAAGCTGAAATCTGAATTTTTACATGAAATTAAGTGATTTTCCGAATAAAATTCCTCAACGGTACGGGTTCTGCCCAGGAAACATCATTTTACAACTCCTGTAGAGCTTTAGGAGACTCCATTTTTAAAAAGCAGTAGCAGAAACAATCTTTAACTGTCTCTCACTTTCTATACTGAAGATACTTTGAGAAATGCAAAATGCCACATGGCAAAGATTTCGAACTTTGATCGTTTGCTCGTTTTTTCTGAAGCTACAGCTGTTATCCCACATCTAAGAGTGTAGAGCTCAGCTGGTGGATCCCATAATTCATGGAGAAGCTACAATAAGGCTGGAGTAACGATGGATTACAGGGAATAGGGTTCGTTCACCCTCACGGCTTCTAGCCTATCTCACCGGAGCACTACCGCATGCGGGGACTCGTTGGAAGACGCAGCTTTTGTCTTCTCTCTCGACGCGGCTGCAGTGAGAAAGCACATCTGTGAAGTGTTTGCCACTATGTCAAGAGTAACAGGACTCTTGAAGCCATTTCAAACGTCATGCCAATCCTTGTGCATAACATCTTTAAAAAGATTGTTGCTTTAGAGATCTTAATATTTTTTTTAAAAAAATGAAATGCAATACTTTCAGCCACTTAAAAGTGGAGTTCTTTTTCACTAAGCAAAGTTGAACTTTTTTAACTTCTTTTTACCAAACAAGCTCTTTTTTTTTTTTTTGCTAGGGAGCAAATAAGTTAGCATGGGGGTCCTAAGTGCTCTTAAAATCATTTTGCTATAGATCTGTCCACTGTTTATAACTCTTGAATAAAGCTAAAAGTAAAGAAAGCCTTTCTCTGAAGGTTTATGAGCATTTTTCCATGAAGCAGAAGTCAAACAGATCAAAGAGATCTAACAAAATGCTTCAGACTTGGGATAGGGTGGGCTGAAGGCCTGTGAATAGAAACCAACCTCTCCAGATAGTTTGGAAGATATCTCTTGTTATTTCAAAATAAAAACAAAACTAAAACATGATAGTCTGAGTGTATCAAACTGACATTTTCTGAACACTGCTGTTAAAAGCATCAGTCTTTGATATTTGACCCACAGTATCAAAGACATTTTAAAAGTGGTTAGACAACTGTTTTACCATGTGGAAAAAATGAACAAAATCAGGTGAATTTCCTAACTCTCTTTTCCTCATAGCCATTCTTCTCTGGGCTTCTCTGAGTCTTTCTACAAAAGGCATACTTTTCCAGGTTCATGAAGAATTAACGTACACTCTCGGGCTTCCCTGGTGGTGCCGTGGTTAAGAATCCGCCTGCCAATGCAGGGGAAATGGGTTCAAGCCCTGGTCCGGGAAGATCCCACATGCTGCGGAGCAGCTAAGCCCGTGCGCCACAACTACTGAGCCTGCGCTCGAGAGCCCGCGAGCCACAACTACTGAAGCCTGCGCGCCTAGGGCTCGTGCTCCACAACAAGAGAAGCCACCACAATGAGAGGCCCGCGCACTGCAGTGAACAGCAGCCCCCGCTCGCCACAACTAGAGAAAGCCTGTGCACAGCAACAAGACTCAACACAGCCAAAAATAAAATAAAATTAAAAAAAAAATTTTTTTTAAAACCCCTTTCATTCCACTTAAAAAAAAAAAAAAAGATTTAAGGTACAGTCTTGAATTGTCTCAAGAAGTAAAATGTATTCTGTATATTTTGAATGATAATTAATTGAAGCTTTTGCTTTTGATACACTACCAATTTAAATGCATACTAGCCATTTACTTTAAAATAGAAAAATAAAACAAAAGAAATAAAATGAATATATTTATTTGCTGGAAAGGCATGAATCTGTCCAGCCATGATTAAACCCTCAATAAATCTGCTTCTAATCATCATTGGTATTTAAATATATAGTAACTACTCTATTAAATTTAATTCTCTCTATTTAATGACAGTTATTCTAAATTTAATGGCAGTTATTTGAAATATATACCCACAGATTATTAACAACATTTTAACAAGATTTTTAAACCAAGGAACGTGAGTGTGAATCCATCAAATGTCAGTAAATCAATTACTGTTTAATGTAGAATGCCTGAATTGTTAAATCGAAGCATACCCACCAAGTGAGAATGCTTTGAAAACATTTCAATGAAAAATAATTTGCCGGGGGGGGGGTGGGGAAATCCATCTGTGAACTGCTAGTACTATTTCAGCATAAAATTAAGAGTATATAACTTTAAAATACATTTATTTTGTATGAAAATATGCATTTGGTGAAGCACATTAAATTTTCTTGATTGGGAGTTAATTTTAACCAGAGTACCATTTTAACATTATAAGTCAAGTGGTTTTGATTTTTCTGTTGCCAATTAAATATGTGCTAAAAATATTACATACTATTTTATCCTGGGGATTCACAACCAGGTTTTTACAAAACATTCCTTTATATTGAATATAAGAAAAACCTTTTTCAAGTTATGGTGCCCACCAAATCACCATCCCTCAAACAAAACAAAGCCCTTAATCCAAATAATTCTGTTTCTGCCTGGGGGCAGGGTGTGCTTCCCGTCAGAAGGACTCCGGCTGCCATACCTTTCTGATGAGTATGAATGACCCATGCCATTCTTGCATGGCCCTGCCCTTCCAGCCATCCTCTTCCACATCACTGGGGCATTTATTGGGATCAGAAACATAGACTGGCAAGTTTGTGTGACGTAAGAATCCCAGCCTATAAAGCACATCAGTAGACACTTTGTAGCATGTGCCGTTTGTTAGGGTTTCCATTAAAAGTATTAGGTTTCCATACTTTACAACCACAAAAGAGTAAATAATTTCAAAGGATTGCTTGATAGGAGATTTCTGTTTTAAATGGAACTTGGAAATATCTGGGAAATCACTGGAATAAATGTACTTAATAGACCCAATGCTGTGAAGTTCTTTTTAACTGTTTTCTTAAGCACATAAAAAGATATACCATTTCCTCCAACATTTTTTGAAATAGGTTTTGGTTTGGGGTTTTTCTCTGTAACATTTGACTTATAAATATTTCTTACAATGCTTCCATTGTTTTTTCTTTCTTTCTTTCTTTCTTTCTTTCTTTCTTTCTTTCTTTCTTTCTTTCTTTCTTTCTTTCTTTTTCTTTCTTCCTTTCTTTCTTCTAGTGCTGAGGCTGACTTCTTAACACCAAAAGATTATGCCCCCTTTCACTGCTCTAACCTACAGGATAAGTTAGAACTTTAAACCAGAAAGTAACATTACATGCCACTCAGGAAAACCTGCTGGACCACTTGATAAGTTGGAAAATGTATAACAAATGCCCCTATTGAGATATCTCCTTTTTTAGAGGAAACAAATTCCATCCATGGGACTAAGCAAATATTTCATCAATCTGGGCTGTTTGGGAAGCCAATACACCATTCATTGCATGGAAAAGATTAGATCAGGTCAGTTTCAGAATAAAATCATTTTTTTAAATATTGCTCATATCAAACATTTTAAGAAAAATTAAGTAGCCTATAAAATATTAATATGTTATAATCCAAGTGGAATCATCCAGTTTGGCTGTCTCTACAATTCTAGTCTCCAGAAATTACATGAACTTCTGCTGGATTTTGTCTGTGTAGACATGGCATTAGATAGAACACTTCCTTTTTTCAGGGTTTTTACTTAAAGGATGAAGTGAAACATTTCTGACCAATAGCAACACTAGCCATCAGTGGTGAGCTGATGAATAGATAATGCCGAGAGTGAAAATCATTTGATTATCTAACCGTACAAATGAGGTCTCAAAAAGGTGGAGATCAACTTTTTTAAACCCAAAATGTAAATCTTCAATAACAACCTTGGGAACCAAGAAAAAGAGGGAGCATAACATTTTCAGGTGGGTTCCCTAGACTTGTAAAGAGGGCACCAGTCATTGAGAATAGTAACTCCTAGACTCGCATGCCGGGCTCTACATTGAATTCTTGGTCCATATTACATCTTTTAATTCTTATCATCCCTCCTCATCTTCATTTGACAGATGAGAAAATTGAGGCTCAGAGAGGTTGAGTAACTTGCCCAAGCTCACAGAGCTAGTTGTGTAGCTGGGATTTTAACCCAAGTCTGGCTGAGTCCAAAGCTTATGCCCTTTACTGCCGTGTCCAATAGCTCTCCTGCTTCTGAGCTAGGTAGGGCCAGAGGACAGAAGGCAGAGCCATATCTAGAGGAAAGCTTGATTCTTAGCAGGTAAGAATGCCCTGAAGTGAAGATGGAAATCACTCAATAGCTGTTCACAGGGTCAAGGCCTTCTGCTGCAGAGCAGGTCTGGTTGGCAGAGAAGAATAAATGGGTGATGGATGCATGGACAGCCTCTTGAATCTGGGCACAAGACAATTTCTGTGCTCAATCACGTGGGAGATGAATCAAAGCTACCAGCCTCTCTCTGGTACTAAGCCTGGGTGGTGGAGAGCTGGTGGATTCATCTAGCCAGGGGAGGCCAGTAAAGAGGAATGAAGTCTGGGAATGACAACCCAAGGCAGTTTTAAGGTGACCAAGGCCTCGTTTTTCCCATCAAAGCCACGCAGCCTCACTGGATGAGGACATATTTGGGAGAGGCTGGGAAAGGGAACAGCAGAGGAGGAATCCGGAGCAATTAATCACCTTGCCTGCTGAGGTGGGGCAACTAAGAAACCAAAGGGAAAAACAGGGCTCGCTTCCACAAAGCACTCAATCTCCTGAAAGAAACAGTATAAATAGAGTCATATTTGCCAATGAAGGTTTCTAAATGTTTAAACTAGCCAGTAACGCCACCCAGATGGAGAAACTAATGCTGGCGGAAGTTCATGATTTGTACCGTAGCCACTCAGCAACTTGGAGATAGAGCAGATGTGAACCCCCAATCTCTTGACTCCCAGATCTGCACATAAACCATCAAAAATACAAACCTTCTAGCCCTGAAATCTGCCCAGCCCTTTGTCTGCTGTGTGGTCCTCTGTCAACCACCAACATTGCACTACACAGAAGGGATTTCTTTCCCCTTACATAGTCTGTAAGTCTTGGTGAGCTGCATAACTGGGTCTTCACGTTTTTCTTTTATCCTTTCATTTATTTGACAAATATTTATTGAGTGCTTACTATGCATCAGGCAATGTTCTAGATGCAGGGATACAGTGGTGAACAAGACAAAGAGCTTGTTTTTCGGAGTGCAGATCTTATGAGGGGCAGGCAGATAGTGAATAACAAACAAACGAGAAAATATCAGAGAGTGAAAGCGCCATATAGAAAATAAAGCAGCGTGATGGGATGGAAAGTGACAACAGTAAATACCTTAGATTGAGTAGTCAGGGAAGGCCTCCTAGGCAAGAAGACTTGAGCTGAGACATGAATGATATGAAAAAGTCAGCCATGTGAAGACTGGAGGAACGCAGATTTTTCAGCCAAAACTTGCTCCTATAGACTTCCCCAGTTATGCTTTTCTTTAACCTGTTTGCTTCTTCTACCCAAGATAACTTATTAAATTGCAAGTGAGGGCTTCTCTGGTGGCGCAGTGGTTAAGAATCCACCTGCCAGTGCAGGGGACACGGGTTCAAGCCCTGGTCCAGGAGGATCCCACATGCCGCGGAGCAACTAAGCCCGTGCGCCACAACTACTGAGCCTGAGCTCTAGAGCCTGTGCACCACAACTACTGAAGCCCGCGCGCCTAGAGCCCGTGCTCTGCAACAAGAGAAGCCACCGCAGTGAGAAGCCCGCGCACCACAACAAAGAGTAGCCCCCGCTCGCTGCAACTAGAGAAAAGCCCGTGCGCAGCAACAAAGACCCAATGCAGCCAAAAAATAAAATAAAATTTATTTAAAAAAATTGCAAGTGAGTGCAAGTGTCATCCTACTAAGAATAAAGCAAAATATTTTATTCTGAATTTTAAACTTTCATTAGTAAGATTTGACATTTTAACTATTATTATTAATTTTTTTTTTTTTTTAATTATTTTCTTTAATGCTATTCTTGTCTGCTTACATTCTTTTTATTTATGTATGTATGTATGGCTGTGTTGGGTCTTCGTTTCTGTGCGAGGGCTTTCTCTAGTTGTGGCGAGCGGGGGCCACTCTTCATCGCGGTGCGCGGGCCTCTCATTATCGCGGCCTCTCTTGTTGCGGAGCACAGGCTCCAGACGCGCAGGCTCAGCAGTTGTGGCTCACGGGCCGAGTTGCTCCGCGGCATGTGGGATCTTCCCAGACCAGGGCCCGAACCCGTGTCCCCTGCACTGGCAGGCAGACTCCCAACCACTGCGCCACCAGGGAAGCCCTTATTATTAATTTTGATCAAAATGAAATTCCCTACACATTTCACTACAGACTAAGACACAGCAGAGTCTTATATCAGAGAAGTTGATGCACAAAGGAATTGAGAGGTTGACAGAAGAGCTCAATGGAAGGACAAATGTCGCATCCAGATTATTCTCAAATTCACCTGCACAGTAGATCCAACACGTGGTTCACCACTGTCACCGTCTCTCCACATTTTATGTGGCAGCCTTCTAACTGGACTCCCAGCTTCTCAGCAACCAAGATGATCCTTTCAAAAGGAAAGTCTGATCACGTCTTTCTACTGCTCACCTCACTCTGACAACTGTCTGTGATTGTTATGGACTGAATTGTGTCCCACCCAAATTCATGTATTGAAGCCCTAACCCCCAATGTGACTGTAGTTGGTGATAGGTCCTTTAAGGAGATAATTAAGGTTAAATGAGGTTACTAGTTCATGTACAGAAGACACTATACTTTCATCTTTAGGACTAAGAAAACTCAGCATCTTATGTGGTAAGATAGGAAGACATTACCACAAAATGTAGTAATAGGAGTTCACAATATGCAGTTGACAAGTTGTACAAGACATACAAAGTACATCTACCAAAACTTTGTTCTAAAACTTAACTCTTTAAGTGAAAATTTTTTGAAATTAAAATTTAGCTTATTATTTTGTTTTACTTTTTTTCCAGCTTTATTAAGTGAATTATTTTTTAATGCAATAGAAAAGATTACTGAGTTTAACAACAACAAAGAAAAAAGACTGAGAAGGAGCCTGGGATAAAACAAAAACTCTATCTGCAAATAACCCTCCCTTAATGGTTGGGACTGGGGAAGATTTCTTTTGTTGACTTAACTTTGTTTTTATTGTTGTTTTATGTAAGTGATTTTTTAATTGAGATATACGTATAACATTGTATTAGTTTTAGGTGTACAACATAATGATTTGACATATGTAAATATTGCAAAATGATCACCACAATAAGTTTACTTAACAGCCATCACCATACATAGTTATAAATTTGTGTGCATGTAATGAGAACTTTTAAGATCTACTTTCTTAGCAATCAAATATAAAATACAGTTTTGTTACCTGAAACTAACACAATACTATAAATCAACTATGCTTCAATTTAAAAAAAAACTACCATGAGCAAAGAGAAAACAATTAAAAATCAGCTTAATGTAAATAATAATAATAATAATAAAATATAGTATTGTTAACTATAGTCATCAAGCTGTACACCCCTGGGACTTATTTATCTTATAACTGGAAGTTTGTACCCTTTGACAACCTTCACCCATTTTGCCCACCCCCAATCCTCCACCTCTGACAACCACCAATCTGTTTTCTGTATCTATGAGTTCGGTTTTTTTTTTTTTTTTAAGATTCCACATATAATTTTTTTTAAGACTACACACAGTATTTGTCTTTTTCTGTCTGACTTATTTCACTAAGCATTATGCCCTCAAGGACCATCCATATTGTCACAAATGTCAGGATATCTTTCCTTTTTGTGACTTAGTAATATTCCATTCCACATTTTCTTTATCCATTCATCTACTGATGGATAGTTAGGTTGTTTCCCCTGTCTCAGTTTTTGTAAATAATGCTGCAATGAACATGGGAGTGCAGGTATCTTTTCGAGTTAGTAATTTCTTTTCCTTCAAATAAATACCCAGAAGTTGAGTTGCTGGATCATATGGTAGTTCTATTTTGAATTTTTTGAGGAAACCCTCCATAGCAGTTTCCATAGTGGCTGCACCAATTTACATTCCCAACAGTGTACAAGTATTTCCTTTTCTCCACATCCTTACCTACACTTGTTATCTCTTGCCTCTTTGATAATAACCATTCTAACAGGTGTGAAATATATCTTAAGTGGTTTTTCTTAGAGCAGAAAGTTTAACATTGGAGTCACCTTTGTTGCATACATCATAGTCAGTTTTCAGATAACTGCCTGTCTGTTGGCTTAGGGGTTTTTGTTCTCTCCACAACTATCTGCCAACCCTACCCACTGCCAACTTCTGAGTATATTCCTAAGCATCTCCACTGGAGAGCAATGTAACAAGTCAACCCAAGTCCAGGTGAGTAAAAAGTATATGGGCTGGAAGTCAAAACTGCTGACCAGAAATGTCATGCTCTGATATTTCTCTGTGGATTCCCATGAGCCTGGGGCTCTAACCCACTGACCTGGATAATTGAGTCATATTGTTATACACATCTTTGCAGAGGGTAGAATGCTTTCTCAGTAAATCTAGTAGTATTACTGAATCCTCAGTACAACGAATATAACAATTTTATATTTTTTTACTTTGAGAGACTGCAGGTTTAGATATTAATGTGTTTCCTGTTTTGTTCGTGGTTTAAGCAACATCAATAAACTGATTTTATTGATTTAATATTTGTTGGACTTTTTATCTGCCCCAGAAACATTTATTCAGTGGTGTGTTAGTATTAAAACATTAAAAAACCAAAATAAAAATATATAAACACTCATCCTTGAGACATTGGTTTCAAGTGATAGAAAAAGCCAACTTCCACACCTAAAAGCAGTGAAATGAAGAAAGGAAGTAACAGAAAGTGAGTGTGGGCTGAGACCTCTTTAGGGCACCTATACATTTTATGCTAGGGAAGTGGTGGAAGTTAAAGAGTGGGCCTGTCTTTTTTTTTTTTTTACTCTGAGAAAGTCTTTATTTATCCTTCACTTTTTTTTTAATAGACCTCTATTGGCATATAATTGCTTCACAGTACTGTTAGTTTCTGTTGCACAACAAAGCGAATCAGCCATATGCATACACGTCTCCATATCCCCTCCCTCTTGAGTCTCCCTCCCATCCTCCCTATCCCACCCCTCTAGGTCAACGCAAAGCACCGAGCCAATCTCCCTGTGCTATGCTGCTGCTTCCCACCAGCCAACTATTTTACATTCTGTAGTGTATATATGTCAATGCTACACTCACTTCCCCCTCCCACCCATGTCCTCAAGTCCATCCTCTATGTCTACCTCTTTATTCCTGCCCTGCCACTAGGTTCATCAGTACCCTTTTGTTTTTTTTTAGATTCCATATATATGCATTAGCATATGGTATTTGTTTTTCTCTTTCTGACTTACTTCACTCTGTATGACAGTCTCTAGGTCCATCCACCTCACTATAAATAACTCAATTTTGTTCCTTTCTATGGCTGAGTAGTAAGGGTCTCTTCTCAGACCCTTTCTTTTTCTCTTCCTCTTTTGGGACCCCCTATAATTCGAATGTTGGTGCGTTTAGTGTTGTCCCAGGGGTCTCTGAGATTGTCTTCAATTCTTTTCATTCTTTTTTCTTTATTCTGCTTCTTGGCAGTTATTTCCACCATTTTGTCTTCCAGCTCATTTATTCATTCTTCTGCCTCAGTTAATCTGTTATTGATTCTTTCTAGTGTATTTTTCATTTCAGTTATTGTGTTGTTCATATCTGTTTGTTCTTTAGTTATTCTAGATCTTTGTTAAACATTTCTTGTATTTTCTCAATCTGTGCCTGCATTCTATTTCTGAGATTCTGGATCATCTTTACTATCATTACTCTGAATTCTTTTTCAGGTAGATTGCCTATTTCCTCTTCATTTATTTGGTCATGTAGGTTTTACCTTGCTCCTTCATCTGTGAGATATTTTTTGCCATCTCTCTTTTTTTTTTTTTTAATGGGTGGGATTGTGTTCCTGTCTTACTGGTTGTTTGGCCTGAGGCTTCCAACACTGGGGTCTGTAGCCTATTGGGTAGAGCTAGGTCTTGGAACTGAGATGAGGAACTCCAGGAGACCTCACTCCAATGAATATTCCCTGGGGTTTGAGGTTCTCTGTTAGTCCAGTGGTTTGGACTTGGAGCTCCCACTGCAGGAGCTTCGGCCAGACTCCCAGCTCATGAACCAAGATCCTGCTGCATGGGGTGGAAAAAAAAAAAAAAGAAAACAATAAGAAAGTAAAAACTAAAATTAGACTGGGAAACTAACAGAAATGTTAGAAAGAATACAAAAATAAAAATATAGATGAATCAACAACCAGAATGTACATCAGTACCACAATAGTAAAAAAGAGGAGGGAAAAGAAAATAAAAAAGGGGGGGAAAAGGCCTTGGCTGTGGAGGGCGGGGCCTAAGCAAGGACAAGGTTTGGATGGTGGGCGGGGCCAATGCTCAGGACCCACAGGGCCGGAAAAGGCCCTGGGGGCTGTGGGGCATGGGACTTAGGCTCAAGGACCAGAAGGGGCCCAGGCGTGCCCCCACCCCTGGTCTCAGAGGACAGGGGACCTCACCTGGGAGCCCAACAGCCTTCCTGGCCTCGAGTGGGCGGGGCAAACACCCTCCTCTCCTCTCCTGCTCCTCTCGCCTGCCTCTCCAGATCTCCCCGGCCTCAGGGGTGCTGATCCTGTCTGGCCTCCACTTCTCCTCCCCTCTCAATCCCCCCACATCCTACCGGTTCACTTTGGGGTTCCTCCCATCTCCTTGGGTGTCAGAGTTCCCTACCAGCGTACAGCAGGCACCCTAGTTGTGGGGAGACACTAACTCGGCGTCTTCCCACGCCGCCATCTTGACTCCTCCTCCTGGCCTGTCTTTGAAGACCAGAAAACCATATGAATAGAGGAGGCACCTTTTGTATCTGTCAGAGTTCATTTTGGATTTTTTTTACATTCTTCTGATAACAGTTTAGAAAGAGATCAAAATTGAAACTATTAAGTAAATAATTAATTACGCCAGGAAGTTATTAAATATCACATCCAAATTATTAAAATTTAAAATACAGAATTTAAAAAGAAAAGAGATACCATATACAATGGGATTATATGAATCCCCAGACCCCCATGTCTGCAAATATCTCTCCAAATATTCATGAATCTAAGTAACTTCCTAGCAGGATATCTCCCAAACAAAGTGTGACTGAAAACAGAAAGCTGAACTACATTAAAAAAAACAGGCTTGGGTATTTGCTTTGTCTGGAATTTATTAAGAAGCAGAAATGCCACCAAAATGGAAATTGCACACGGGGAAAAAAAATCTCACCATGCTTTTATCCAGATAGGTTGGAAGTGATGTAATAAAGGCACCATAATTTGTGTACATAAATGTGTGGGCAACTTGTTCAGGGAGTGACAGATGCAGAATTCTAGTGAAAAAAAAAATAGTGGACATCAAAGAAATTTGACGAACTGCCAACAACCATTAATCTCTTCATGATCCTTTTAATATAGAAATGTCAAATAGAGCTTGTCATTTTATTCCAGCCTCAAAGCAATATATTCTTATTTATGAAGTTATGAGCGAGTATAACATTATACTTCATCTGATACATCCACAAAGTGTACGGCAACCTTGAGAAGATTTCATTCTTAAAAATGAGGACATTGATTAATAAACAGCCATACAACTCAAGGAAAATGGTTTAAGTCTGACCACAGTCCTCAACTTGATGTGACTGTGATCTTCATTCATCTTTCCGTGGTCAGCAAACCACATCACAGAAACCACTGTATGTGATACATCACTAACAGCCAGCCCGCTGACCAGAAGAGACTTCAAATAAATACAGCATTGAATTGTTTCAGATGCAGAGGCATGAGAAAAACCTTCAGAATTACGATAGAAGATGTTAAATATCACACTAAGAGAAAACATTCCTGTAGTTGTCCGGAAAACCTAGGAGGTGTTGGCTGCAGTTACCACAGAATTACAGCATTCCATGTGCGAACACTGTTAAGTGATAAACCTCTCCAATGATGTGGCTTTACCAGAAACCACTTAGCACTCTTCAAATTCAGAGCTTGATAGGTTTCCATGGAGAGCTTCCCTTAAAGACACTTCCTTCTTTGGATTTCTATAATGCTATGTCTTACACACCTCAGCAATAAAACACAACGTGTTACTTACTACTTCTTCTGAAATGAGTAACCAGTATTTTCCACCTTGAAACATTGCTTCAACAAAGTCTAGATCAAATTATTTCTGCTTCTCTGGACATGAATGAAAGAGGCCTCACAAATAATCATTTTAAATTCACTCAAGTAATTGTATAGCTATATTACTGTTCCTCCCACTGCAACCTCGATAAATATTTAGAAGGAGAAGTGTGTATGGGTGGGAGTGTGTGAGAGAGAAAACAGAGAGAGACAGAGAGACAGAGGCATCTAAATCATTAGATCAAGATTTTGCCCACTGGGGGAAGTTCTATTGAGTGCTTTGATCAAGTTCCCTAGATGTTGACTTATAAATGCTAATAAAATAAAATAACAAAAACGACTTTAAAGAGTTCACAAAGCAATGAAAATATACTACTCCCCAGCACCTGGCAGAGGGCCTTTCACAAAGTAAAGGTTCAACAAAACTTTATGAAATGATCAGTCACTGTTACTATAACCATCTTCATAATCTAGTGACCCCCTCATCCTTCAACTACTATCCTCTGATTATGGAAAAGTTTTTCATCATCTGGAAGCTTCACAGGTTGAGGAGAGCAGGGTGTGTGTGCAGACATCAGTCTGCTCATAGCAACCAGCCCTGCTGGCCTTGAAAAATGAATTTCCCCATCTTCAAAATGGTCCCCAAACGATGTTACTTAGTACCTTGTAAGAAAGTTAGGAAGACAAATAATGTCTATTCTCCCCTCGTGCTTCCATTTGGAGAACAGACCAGAGTCAGAGTATAGAATCTGATTCAAGCCTCCTAAAACACTCTAATATTGGGTCCATAGGGAACAGACGAGGTGACGGAACTCACGGTCATCCTTCTGGGTTTGACAATGCTGGAGTCTCAACCCATTCTCAGTGGTCACTTTGTAGGACTGTATTTCCCAGGAGGCAAGAGGAAAATGAAACCGACAAAACCAGGGTCGCCTACCAATTACTCGGGCCTAGTCCTTGCTCTCTTTCTCTTAGTTAGTGGCTATTTCTGACAGTTCCTAAAACCGAAGCAGCCAATGTCATCACTGTGGAAATATGGATCATAACTGACACTCAAAAAGCAACCAGATGGATGGACCTAGAGATTATCATACTAAGCGAAGTTAAGTCAGAAAGAGAGAGACAAATACCATATGATATCACTTATATGTGGAATCTAAAATACGACACAAATGAACATATCTATGAAACAGAAACAGACTCACAGACATAGAGAATAGACTTGTGGTTGCCAAGGGGTGGGGGGATGGAAAGATTGGGAGTTTGGGATTAGCAGATGCAAACTAGTATATATAGGTTGGATAAACAACAAGGTCCTACTGTACAACATGGGGAACTATATTCAGTAGCCTGTGATAAACCAGAATGGAAAAGAATATGAAACTGTATAACATATCTGTATAACTGAGTCACTTTGCTGTACAGCAGAAATTAACACAACATTGTAAAACAACTATACTTCAATAAAATTTAAAAATAAATAAATAAAAATATTCACCACACACACAAAAAAGCAACAAGCTGGGGGCTACATATTAGCAAGTACAAGGGACGGAAGACAGAGACCCAGAACAGGCCAAATGATGGCAAATCATGCCCTGGGGTCAAACATGGATCTAACCAAGGGACAAAGAGAATGATGGTCTTCTCCTGGATGCATCCTCTCTCAGAACACAGAGCCCCTCAGATTTATGCATGTGTTTTGACAAAACTGGATGGTTCCTGCTGTCCAGGGCACTGGAAGGGTCCCCTATGGGGGGCAAACAACTTACACTGGGAAAATTGTAAGAGGTTTCAGCAGCCTGAGGTGTCCAAAGTACAGAGTCAACAGTCACACTCCAAGCCTTAGTGCACCTGGACCCACAAAGACCCCCATGCAAGCTCTGACATTCTGTCCCCACCTCTAATTCAGCCTTGGGAGAGCCAGCTCCTCTCACTGGCCACAACAAAGCCTGTTGGTGTCAATTTGTTGTCTCTCTGTGGATTTTAGTTCCATGTTTAAATTACATATTTATGTGAACTCTCTTCATGCTCACCACCCAAAATTTACTTACTCAGTAATTTCTTAAGACCCGAGACTTAGAGACCATTGAATTCACATGGCTCAGTTACTGAGTAATTCTTAAAATCTCATTACTAGAGTGCAACATTTATCTAAAATTAAATCTAAAAAAAAAAAAAAAAAAAAAGATGTGATGGTAATAAACTACTATTGAAACAGAATCGTAGAGCTGAATGTCAAACAATAGAGTATTGTAAATGACACCCTCCCAAAAAGGTTCTCTCTGATAGCCACAGTTAAGGAAAACACATGACAACAATAAATATGATTTCCACAATGCCACAGTCCTTTCACCACTTGGTCCATGTGGGGACGATAATCAATAGTTCTGCTCTGCATCTTTTGTTAAAAAAGAAATTCTTCCTCACAAATAATAAATTTATAGCAAGAGAATGTCTTTGTGACTCAAGCTTCCATTTCTTTAACTTACTGCTTTTATAGACATAAATTCTATTAGCCTATGTGTGGAAAGTTCATTACGGCAACTCAGGATCGGTGGGAATTGGTAAATGTCTTATAGTTTAAGAGGAAAACATACAATTCACTTTACAATCTTTCAGCTCTCCACAATATTCCTGGCATTTCAACCCAATATGTGAATTAATACTACTTCAGTCAACACTGGATTAGGAAATGGTCCACATTAATTCATTATATTTGGGTAAAGAAAGATCAACTGAAAAAAAAAAAACATGGCATACATGAATGTGTATATCATGTCAGCTGTATATGCATTTCAGAATACCATGCCCTTATTTACATTTTAGAAACTGTTTCATTCTTAAAACAATTTCAGTGTTAAAATAGATTCATTCTTCCAGTGTCTGAGTACAAACAGGACCCACATGATACCAGAGATACTCCATGTATATAGTTTATTTTACTTAAGCAAACACTTCAGTGATTTTTATAAGTCAACAGTGCTCAGGCAATTAAATATTTTCTTTCAAAAGAAAAGAATACATAATTATACGAGACCAAATTATTTGAAAAGTACCCGAATTGATCTCCCTGTCTGTATTTCAAGAGTACGTTAATGGCTCTGAAGTTTAACAATCTAAACTATTATCCTTTTCCTTCCGTACCTCAGCACAGAGACCATCTAAACTGGTGCTACTCGGTGGACAGTGCCTGCCCCTGAGCTGACTGTCACCATACAACAAGTGAAGCACAGAAACTGAGAGGAAGCATTTAGATACTTTTAGAGTAATTTCACAGGTAATTTTTTTGCCTGCTAAATCTAACATTAGAGGCTTGCATTGTGCATGATTTGAGGGGGTTTTTTTTTAATTTAATTTTTCTTGTAATTCATTTTTGTTATATTTTACAAAAACATCAGTCATGACTGATTGGAAATTCTCACACTGGACCTTTGTCACAGGTAGTTTGAGAAGCATTGTTTTAAACTACAAAGTGATCTGGATAGTCAGGTAACTGCCTTGTGAATTAAATGTACAGCTTTCACATATATATATATATATATGTATATATATATATATATATTTAAAATATGTATGTACACAGGCCTTATCTATATGACAGAAAAATCAACTCAACAAAAACAAAGCTCGAAACTCTGTGAACTCATTTCCTCAGTCTTTCCAGATGTGCCACAGCTGAGGAGATTGTTCAGAAATAGGATGGTTTGATTAGATGATGAAAACAACTGGATTTGTTACGCCTTGATTCTTTTCCTTCCCTCCCTCCCTCCCTCCCTCCCTTCCTTCCTTCCTTCCTTCCTTCTTCCCTTCCTCCCTCCCTCCCTTCTTTATTTTCTATGTAGAGACAGTGTCATAATCTTCTCTCTCTTTAAAGAGTGAAACCAAGAGCCCGTGTTCACACACATCAATAAATTATGTCAAGAAAATTCACTGAGGTGGAAGAAGGAGGAAAAGACTGTAGGGAAATACGAAGAAACAAAACTACGGATGGGAAACACGGGTACATTAGGATCTGGAGGAGCGTCCACAGCAAACAAAAGAAGCGTTCCTCCATGAACCCCTTTTTTTCTGAATTAAGTCACCTTTCACTAACATGTTTTAATTGTCTAGAAAAGGGATTTTCAATCTGAATTTTGGAAGAACTGTTCTTGGCCGTTCACCCATGAAAATCCAGAGAAATTTCTTCTAAGTCATTAATAGAGATTCCTTTAGACTCTTCTGCGAAGAAAATTGGTGAAGCCATTCCCGCTGCCGCTCCCGCCTCCCACCCCGCCCGCAGCTGAGATTTCAGACCACAGAACTTCCATCGGACCCAAGTCATTTCTCCTAGTTTCTGAAATACTGAAGGTTAAAACTAGGACGCCCAAAACAACCATACCTCCTCCCACCAGGCCGCCCCTTTATATGTACTCAAGACGATGCAGATTTGCTCTGCCTCACCTGTGTCTAACGTTAGACACGTGCCCAACGTAAGACACGTGCCCAAGAATCTCTGACAACTTTTGGGCTTCATGTCACAGTCAAGGAAGTGTACTGCGCAGGCTCGCAAGAAAACACAGAGAAATGAATCTAGGTCCCTTAAGCTTTCCAATTCGTTTTTCTTCTTTGCCTGTTCTGAAAACTGAATTCCCTGGGTTGGAGTTTCATGCTACAGTTTTGTCTTCTGCCCTTTCCTCTACTTCCCCTCCCCCACAGCGGGGTCCTTGGCTCCAAATCAAAACAGCTTTCAAGTGGCCAGGACCAAGTTCCAAAGCTCCTACGCTTCCTAGAGATTTTCCTTCTTTCCCAGATTTTCCTAAGCCCCAATCTTTGTAGGAGGGCATAACTCCAGGTGGGGCTCTGACTGAATGTATTGTGCCTGGGCCCCCATCCTGACTGCAGAAGTTTATTTGAAGTATGTTACTCTTTGCCTGCTTCTTAACTTGAGGCCTGATAGTCTTACAATGTCATTTTTTTTCCCCTACTGTAATTCAAGAGACAGCTGTCTTTGGAATAAATTCCAAATAGTTGGTCTGGAAATGAACTTCGCAGTGGGTCCCTCCTCCATTCTGGCTGACATTTCCCCATTAATTTCTTTTTATCTTTCATCCATTCATTGGTTGATGAGTCTATAAATACACCTCATCTGCTTTTACTTTGCTTTTTAAGAATAAACTGATACCAAACACACTGTCTTAATTACATCCACAAGCAAAAGCATAACAAGTTTAAATGTTGTCACAATATAGTTTAAAAACTTGACATTGTTAATTATGCCAGCTGTGATAAAACTGGCAAATGAAAATTCTAATTTGAATGTGTAAATGAGTAATTCATCTGAAAAGGTATTTTTAACATGAATAAATGAAAATATCCAAAAAGCTACTAAGCAAAAGAAGAGAATTGGACAGGAAACTGGTAAGTGGATTGGTAAGGAAGCAGGAAAACATGGCCCCCATGTCTCCGGGTCACCACACTTCTGAAATTAGGCAAATCAGTGCTCCCAAGTTCTAATCATACCAGAGAAAACATGGTCTCTGTTCCCTTAAGTGTCCACATTATGAGGTGGCTCCTCATTCCTGAGGGTCTGAATCCTAGGGGCACATCAGAAGGAAGGCCCAGGACAGATCGAATTCATTCCCAGAATATCTTCTGGGAATATCTTCTAAGTTTTCAGATGCAGACAAAATTAAACAAAAGGATAAGGTGAAAATCTTGGGAAGGTATTTCCAAAGGATCTGCCCTATTCCCAAGCCAGTGTCCCAAGCCATCTTCTGTGTGTGATTGTATTTCTTTTCTATTCTTTTTTAAAGTGCCTTCTATAAATTCACCTATGAAGTCATTATCTCTTCCTTTTCTCTCCACCAGATGCAGAAAGGGGAGATCTCACCACCAGTCCAGAAGAAAAACTACTAACCTTCGATCTGGTTAAATAATTGTGGTTTATTGTATGACCTAACTATTTTTCACTCAAGTCAAATACCTTTCAAGTTATTGAACTCATCAGGATTTACTTCTTTTTAAAATGTTCTGATATAAATAATGATCATAATAGCAAGTACCACTCATATGTTCTTGATAGAAAATATTGTTATGCTGGTATGGCTGACAATTTTCAGATAACAGTAGCCCATTGCAATAAATTAACATTCTGAATTTTCTAAAGAAATCTTTGTTTTCCTGATGTGTTCTCATATGCTATACAGTCTTATTTGATAAAGAGCTTTGAAGAAATGAACATCCATTTTTGAATGGGAAATAAAAGTCAATGGAAATTTTCTCAGGTATGAAATTATTATAATGCTCCATATTTCACACCCAAAAAGCCACAAGAAAATAGCAGTTAATACACTTTGAGTCATAATACATTTTTGAGTCATAAAAGTTTTAAGTGAACCTAAAGAAGAAAAGACTTACAGCTGGCCAAACGGTCTTGACATTGATGGAGAAGTACAGGAAGAGTGATGATCAGATGTTTTACTCTTTCTCTGAGGACAATTCAAAATGAATATGATGAAATGTAGAAGAATCAAGTTTGGCAACCTATAAGAAATTTCAGAGTAGCTGGAACCCATTCATCACTAGAAAAGTTTACTAAAGGAGATTGTGAAAGAATCTATTTTCTTCGAAAAGAATATTTCCCTTCCTACCGATGTCTCAGGTGGTAGTTCTCAAACTTCATTGCATTAGAATCACCTGGAAGGATTTGTGAAAACACAGAATATCGGCCCCACCCCCAGAGTTTCTGATTCAGTAGGTCTGGGGTGAAACTCAATCAATTATTTCTGCCAAGTTCCAAGGTGATGCCAATGATGCTGATCTGGGTGCTGCACCATGAGAACCACTGGTCAGTGCTAACTCGGTGTCAGGCACTGTCACTTAACTCTCTCCCTGACTCTTTGCGACAACTCAGAAGTAGATGTAACTCTGAGAGATAGACATACAGATAATTCTACAACGTTCATACATTCAGCGGTCATATACCATGCGTGGACGGCTATAAACTGCCTACTATACAACCAAACCACCGTTTTGTACATCAGTTGATGAACAAACTTTCTGAGAGATCACCTGCTGGCTGCCTGGAGCTATAATTCAGTGTGGTCAGCAGTGCTGTCAGGCAGAGACACTGTGATGGGTTCACCAAAACCATTTTGTTTCTCTCTTGGAAAACAAAGAGGAAAACAACATCTCTCACTCCTCTTGCATCTAGATGGGATCTTCTGACAATTTATGGCCAATGGAATATGAGCAGATATTATATACCTACTTACAGGCCCTTAGAAAGACCCATGAGATTCTCCTCATTCTTTCTCTTTGCACACCAGCTAGCTGAATAGAACAGATTCAGCAGAGGCCTCCCAAGGAGGCCCTAATGGGTGACAGAGCCACCCAGGGAAGATGTCAGGAACCCTGGGTCCCAGCTTGGAGAAGAACTGCTCAAGCAAGATCAGCTCCATTGGACTCTATGTGAGCAAAAAAATAAACCAAGCCACTGAGGTTTGGAAGTTCTTTGTAGCAACAGCTACCAACTACCAACTACCCCAATAAGTAACGTCTGTGAATAGAGCAATCCAAACAGAGTTCAATATTCATGCAGTTATTTGAATATTTTATTCCAATTTATCATTATTTTCTATTAAAAGGGTGAAAAATCGAAAAATAAAAGATAGATACTAGTAAGTAACAGGAGTATCACAAACTTAATACAATCCAGAAGAGGACGAAAAGTTACTCAGCGTGTTAAAAATGGTAAATCTCTAACCTTACCAGATTCTCACTTAAACAGGCTTACTACTTGTTCAGCTGCGAAGAGAAACAAAATTAAAGAACATAGGTGAGATGCTAGAATTTAAATCATTAAAATATTGTGTCTAAAAAGCAAAACTTATATGGAAACAGCATGCCTCACCCGTTAAATCCATTGTTTCACTGTCTTACAATCGAAAGTACAAAAGCACCTATTTCCTCATTTTTGAATATGAGAAAATTAAAAATCAGAGAGCTTGAACAACTCCCTCAAAGTCATGTTAGTAAATAATATGACTACAATTCATTCCAATATTTGGATCAGCCTACAGCCTAGCTTTTTTTCATTATACCTCACTGCCTCTCATCTCTGTAAAAATTTGGATGTTTGCCTATCTTTGAAGAGAATACATAAAATGATCTTACAGCGCCTCCTTGGAGCACTTCGATTCTATGGTAAAGATACTCCCATAACTTCCTAGTCTTGCTAATGCAAGAACCCTGTGAAAATGTCCCTTTGCTACCCAGGTGGATAAGTGTCCAGAGACAGGGCCCTGGTTGGCTATGCCATGCTGTCTGTACAAAATGACATTATTTCTATGAAGTGTTTATGTTCACTTAATGTGGAAAACAAAGTTACAACAACATCAGTGAGTATCCTACGGTTTCATGCTCTACACTGTTGGCAAGAAACTTGGCCCCTGTCCCAGCATTCTGCCTCAACCACATCTCAGGAGGAAAGAATTCCTCCCATCACTCCACAGCAGCCCCTTCTGCTTAACTCAGACCCCTACAGATGGCTGGTGATGAAGACAAAAGGCTTCCTAAGACAGAACTGGCAAACAAAAAGCTTGGGGGGAAAAAGAAAAGCTTGGAGACACCCTAGCTCTTGAAAAGAAGAACATTAATTATTTATTTATTAACATCATAATGGTGCTTAGAAGAATGTCATAAAAAGCATCCTTTGTCACCAGTGCCATATCAAAGCAAATGTGTATGAAACACCTTAACTGGAAAAACCATTTTTCATTGACCACCCAACAACTTTGATTCACATAGTATTTTGAGAGCCCACTTTTACAATAAGTCAGTTCCACGCTGTTTTGGACCCAATAACATGTGTATGTAATGGTTAGACTTTTGCTTGTGAGTGGTACTGATGTAAAAATAAGCTGTAATAAAGTTACTAGCATCCATGTACCTTTGTACCCATAACCGCTTCTAAACCTCTAGTTCAGCAAATTTCTTGTTTGAGGGGTGTTTCCTGTGAGGGTTCCCCTGCCCTCCCATGCATAGCACTTCCCTATGACCTTCACAGGGACAGAAGCAGCCACTGGGAGAAATTATTGGTTAGGTGGCCCTCCAGAGTCACTCAGAAGTTGGGGCCATATACTGTTTACGGCATCAGTGCCACAAGCAAGCCCTGTGGCCCACCCACTTCTCTGCAAGCCTCCTGGCCCTCCTTGTTCACATCTTTGAGCTAAGTCCAAAAGTGGAAAATGAAACATGATGACGGATGGGAGGAAAGGAGAGTTCTTGGGGTGAGTATTCATATCAACACAATGGGATTCTACAAGCAACAATCTTGCTGCTCAAATCACTCCTGAAGAGAAAGTTGGGCACACCAAGAAGTATGTTGGAGCTTTCAGCCACAGAGATCATGGACACTATCAGGAAGTGTGTACCCAGCAGGAAGTGGTGCCATGTAGACCAGTGTTTCTCAAACTTTACCGTACATACGAGTCACCTGGGATCATACTAAAATGCAGGTTCTGATTCAGTGGGTCTTGAGTGAGACCCAAGATGCTACCTTTCTAACAGACATGAAGGTGATGATGCTTTGAGGAGCAAGTAAGGACACAAAATCCAATATCAGAACATATGAGCTGTGAAACCTTGGGCTTCAGTCTTCTTATCTGTGAAACAGAGATTATTGTGAGCATTAAACAACATGATATCATCTACCTGGCACATAATAAGGACTCGAGGCATTGACTACCATCAATATTTTATTTTTACTGCTCTGAGTGTTGGGACAACTTCCAAAAAATGACGCTCATTGTCAACTTGGTTTTTTAATGGTGAGACCAAGGTGTGCAGGATGAGGTGAAATGTGTATGTGTAGGGAGGCTGGGTGGGTGGGTAGAGGAGGTGGGCTAAAAAGAAAACCTGGGGTGGAATAAAATGAGAGATTCCCACCCATACCTCCATTCATGCTTAGATAGAAACTAGCCCAGTAACAAATGCACCTCTGTGAAATTACTTTAGGAGAGGTATTTCCTGGAGAAGGTGAGGGACAAGCTTTGTGGTTTCTGTTTTTTAGTCCAAAAATAAAGGCATTGAAGTAAGACTGCAGCTACCGAAATGCCAGATTGCTTTAATCCTCATATTTGTGGTTGTCACAGAACATTTCCACAATAAGGATAGCATAGAATTATCAACTGAATGAAAGTAAACCAAATTATTTTGATGCATTCCCAGAGTACTGCACCAAACTTTTAGTCAAGTGCTTAACTCCTAAACTTTCCTCAGTTCTCTGAGATGCAGATAGTATGAGCTTATTTGTGAAAAAAATACATCGAAATGATCTCCACTTTAATAAGCATTTCTGAAGTGCTTCCTGTACCAGGCTGTGTGCTAATCACTTGGAATATAAAACAAATAAGACATGGCTCTTTCCCACGAACAGTTCTAATCTAGTTGGGAAGACATATCTATATCAACAAAACATTATAATACATTTTAGTAAGTGTAACAGAGATACCCACCGAGTACTATGAGAGTACACGTGAAGAATAGCTAACATACTAGTCGTATCCTGGTGGTCCAGAGGCTAAATATAGCCCATGAGTATAATATATAGAGACAGGGCTTTTCAGTTTTGGTTGAGTTTGATTAGTTGACTACATTAAAATAAAGGAAGAGTTGTGCTCAATTTCCTCCCAACAAAAATCAGCCAAAGCTGAGTAACAGATGTTCCTTTTAGATGAGGCATACGTTCTTGAGTTTATCACTGTCCCCACTATTTCCTGTCATCATTCACAGGCTTCCCTCATTTACCTAATCAATCTGGCTCATATAGGGTGTTGAGTTTGACCTAAGGAGAGTTGCTAAAGAAGTATAGGGTTTCTCCCTAGAAGGATGGATAGGTGTGAAAGAGATGAAAATGAGAAAAAATACATGTTTTTTTATATTTACCCACATATTTATCATTTGGATTGCTCTTTACCTCTTTCTATAGCTCCAAATTCCCATCTGATATTATTTTCCTTCTGCTGAAAGGACTTATTTTGGCATTTCTTGGGCTTCCCTGGTGGCTCAGTGGTTAAGAATCTGCCTGCCAATGCAGGGGACATGGGTTCGAGCCCTGGTACGGGAAGATCCCACATGCTGTGGAGCAACTAAGTCCATGTGCCACTACTACTGAGCCTGCACTCTAGAGCCCATGAGCCACAACTACTGAGCTCACGTGCCACAACTACTGAAGCCCGCACTCCTAGAACCCGTGCTCTGCAACAAGAGAAGCCACCGCAATGAGAAGCCCGCGCACCACAACAAAGAGTAGCCCCCGCTCTCCACAACTAGAGAAAGCCCACGTGCAACAACAAGCACCCAACACAGCCAAAAATGAATAAATAAAATAAATAAATTTATTTTTTAAAAAAAGCATCTCTTACAGTGAAATCTCTTACCTTTTATTGCCCTGAAAAGGTTTTTATTTTGCCTTCATTTTTAAAAGATATCTTCACTGGGTATAGAGTTCTAGGTTGGGAATTTTTTCTTTCAGCACTTAAAAGATAACAGTCTATTGCCTTTAGGCCTGCATGGCTTATGACGAAAAGTCTGCTATGATTATTATTTTTGTTCCTCTATAGCAGGTATCTTTCTTACCTGCTAGCTGCTATTTAGATTTTTCTCTTTGGCATTGGTTTCAGAAATTTAATTATGATGTGCCTGGGTGTGACTTTCTTTATGTTCCTTCTGTTTGGAGTTTGTTGAGGTTCTTGGATCTGTGGGTTTATATTTTTCATAAAATTTGGATAATTTTTAGCCATTACTTCTTCAAATAGTCTTTCTGTTTCCCCAACACCACATTTCTAGGACTCCAATCACACATATATTGCATGGCTTGATATGGTCCCAGAGTTCACTGAGGCTCTGTTGTGTGTGTACTTGTTTTTGGTTCTGTTTTTGGTCTTTTTTTAAACTGTGCTTCATTTTGGATAGTTTCTGTTACTATGTCTTCAGGTTTGGTGATCTTTTCTTCTGTATCATATAATATGCTGCTAATCCTAACCAGTCTTTTTAATTTCAAATATTTTCATCTCTACAGGTTACATTTGGGTCATTTTGATATCTTTCATTCTCCTTTTATCATGTTTATGTTTTCTTTTTTACATCCTTCAGCATAAGAATAAGCTTTGTACAGTATTCTCAAGGTCCTTATCTACTAATTCCTTTATCTTTGTCCTTCCTCAACTTGTTTCTATTGATTAATTTTTCTCTTGTTATAAACAATATTTTCATTCTTCTTGGTTTATGTCTAGTCATTACTTTTTGAATTTCACATATTGTGAATTTTATTTTGTTGGATGCTGGATTTTATTGTCTTCCTTTAAAGAATATTGGATTTTATAGCAGCTCAGTTTGATCCATGAGAGACTAGCTTTCAAGCTTTTTATGGTGGGCCCACAGTAGCTTTTATTCTAGGACTAATGTAACCCCACTACTAAGGCTTCACACTTCTGAGAATTCCACCCAAGGCCCTGTGGATTTTGAAGTTTCTTCACATGAGCTAGTGGAGACAGAAACTCTTCCCAATTCTGTGTGAGCTCCAGGTATGGTTCAGCTCAGTGCATTCTTTCCCTAGTCTTGGTAGTTTCTTCACATGCATGTGCAGATAATATTCAGCCAAACACTTTGAGTAAGCTTTGAGATCACTGGGCTCTGCTTTCATTCCCCCATCCTGAGAAGTGGCTTGGAAACTGCCTCCAAGCAGTAAGCTCTGGCAATCATAGGGCTCACCTTGTTTGCTTTCTCATTCACAAGAATAAAGTCTTGTTGTCCAATAGCTGACATTTTGTCTGATTTCTAAATGTTTACGGTGGTATGGCAATTGCTGTAGTAGCTAATCAACAGCAGAAGCAGGAGATATTGTAGTTGGTAGAAAATAAAGACAAGGAGAGCATTTCAGGCAAGAATGATCGCATAAGCCAAGGAAAACAGGTGAGAAACAACAAGCACAAGTTTCAGGAAGTAACAATTTGGTGTTGATGCACCATAAAGCCAAACGCAGGAAGGGACTGTCAAAACGTGAAGCTGAAACTGGGGTCTAGGGCCAGAATTCGGGGCCTCAGAGATCATGTGATTGAAAACTGTGGAACAGGAAGAAAAACTGTGAACAAAGAGTTAGGAGACCTGGGTTCAAGTTCTAGCCTATTATTAGCTGTGTAACCTGGAGCAATTTTTTGTGTTTTCGTTTTCTCATTTGTAAAATAAGAGGCCCTCTTAACCAGTTCTTAACCATTTTCACGGCAAAGTTTCTATAATTTAGCTTAGTGGAGGTGGAGGATACTTCAGGCTGAGCTCTTTAGAGAAAATAGGTTATTAACAAATTGTATTTATTGATAAACTACCAGACGCCAAGATTCATGCTCAGAGTTTTAAACACATTATCTTTAACCCTTACGACAGCCCCATCTCACAGATGAGAAAAGAAAGAGGTTAATAGCCTGTCAAATGTTATATATCTAAAGATGGTGGAGACGGAATCTGAACCCAAGTCCGGGTGACTACATTTTGCTGGGCCCAATGTCTTTAAAGCTCCTTGGGTGATTCTAATGTGCATCCAGGTCAAAAGTCACCTATTAGAAAGGTTAAAAGCAGGTCTGAGATATCCACCGTAATAACAAGTAACGCCTTCCATAAAGTTTCCCCTCCCCTGTTACTGTTACACCAGTCCGGACACATTATACCTATGCTACACCCCAACCCTATGAGGGGCTGGGAGGTGGGCAGACGAGTAAAGCTTTAATTTTCTGGAAGAGGATGCATTCAAGAGGTGACCTTTACAGTCTAGTGATAGTTGTACCATCTAGTCTTCTTGGTGCTTTTTGAAACAGCACAGATCGACTGAAAGTATATTATTTATTAATGTTGGAGTAAATTGACCCCATATTTTATGCAATTTAATTTTTGGAGCATATTGATGGCATCAAGGCAAGATTTTTACTGTACTCATAGCAAACAGTTGAAACCTTCCTCAGGTTTAGGTACCATGCTGAGCATTCTACTTGTATTATCTTGGTTAATTCTCACAACAATCTCATGAGGTAGGTACAGTGATTATTCCTGTTTTACAGGAAACTGAGGCCCATAGTTAAACAGTGGATTACTCAGAAATGAGGCCAAGTAGTCTGGCTCCAGAGCCACAGGTCTTAGCCCTGCATCAGGCTACTCCTCTCCTCGCAAAGGTTACTGGTGGGAGGGAGATGTTCTTTATTTCTTTTTCAGCTGTAAATAGCGAGACTAGGACAATCGAAAGGGTTAAAAAATGTTGTCCTACTGTCCTTTTAAAAAAAAGACTAGAACAGAAAAGGAAACTCTTGATACCCTGAACCCAAACTCTTACATTCTTCTGGTCCCTTGTAGGTGAAACCTCATTTCTGGCACACGGGTCACTGCTCAAAAGCAATGCGTGCCTTTATCTTTTTGATCTGTGTGTGGTCTCAGTAACGTATGTGTGTTATGGGCCATGCCACAAATCTGGCTCTCCCTTCACTGGCAAGGATTTTACTACGCAGACCACGTTAACATAGAAAACTTGGAACAAAGAAGAACTTTGACTAGCAGCATTGTGTTCATGGCTAAATGGGCGAATGATGTATCACCCATTGATAAGAAAAACAATTTTAAAACATTTTCTTTCAGTATGGGAATCACCAACATCTACCTCAGAGATGAGTGCTTAAAAGATCTAGGGAGGTAGGAAGCCAATGAGCCCAAGTGTGTGTCCATATGTAGGTCTTTAATATGAAGCAAAACGTTTTCTAGAAAGCAATTTTGTCTGAGACAAGTCTTGATCATCCAGCAGGGAACAGGCTTCTGTGAACTTACCCACTTTTCACCATGTAAAGTGACTTTTCATACTTCTAGAAGAAAAAAGAGGGGAAGGAGCTGCTTTCCTAGTACCCACCAATCATAGCTTTCCCCCCTCCCCAGCAAGACTGGCAGTGAAAACACTAAGCATAAGAAAAATGCATAGATGACACTCTTGTTTAATTTAGGTATTAGTTTCAACTTCCCTCAAACAAACAAAACTCTTTGATCAAGCTTATTACAAAATAGGAAAATTCTCATAATCATTCCACACAGACACCAGCTCCACATGCAGGAGCTAACAAAACCATCAGAAAGGGAAGCCAGCTCCAACATAATGACAAATCAGATATTCGTCCAGAATATTAGCTGGTCAATCTTACATTTCTATCATTTTCTGTTTAAGAAGCCTTTGACCCAGTGTAAAGATGATTTATTCCATCAAACCCTGAAAGTAGTGCCTGCCCTGTCCCAGGGCATTTTCAGTGTCAGGCGTGTAGAAGGATTTCCCCATTGGGCAGGAGTGTGGACTCAGTGTTTCCAGATGTTGAATAGCACATGCTGTTCATTTGCTGATGAACAGACCCATTCAAGGAGAGAGGGAAGCCTGCCCCCGAGAGAGAGCTGCTGAAATACTCTGACGTGGTCTCCCTGTGGCCACTGGAGATAGGCTAGTTTCTTCTGAAGTGAAAATATAACACAGCCCCTGGGTATGTGCCAGAGAACATTTGCTATATGCGGGGTGGGGGGGGGTGGGAAATGGGGTTTAAATGCCTCCAGAGACTGTGCTGTAGATTCTTCTAGTGCCCTCTGTGCTCACTGGCAAAGGCCAAGTTCCTGGACTCCACTGTCGCATCAGTCCCTTCAGTAACTCAAACCTTTAAGTCCTGGTTTCCCACCCAACAAGTGGGAGGTCTTTTCTGGGTCTCTAACCTATGGAGTCTGAGGCAAAGCAGTGGCCACTTGCAGGAGAACGCTGTGATGCTGCAGGCCCCAGAGAAGATGTCCCCACACTGCTAGGCAGGGCCCTACCTGCCTGCACCATTTTAACAGCAGGGACTTCCATGGCGCTGTTTCCCACCTCCTACCGGACATCAGAGAAGCCTGCCAGCAGGACCAAATCAATTCAGATGTCCCGGGTTAAAACTTGCAAACCCCGTGAATACAGCCATGTGAGTACTTTCTTTCGGTCCTAAGTTTTTAAAAACTTAACATCATTATTAAAATTAAAAACCTAATAACTGCTTTATTCCTCTAAACTGGTAGCTTGAGTTTTACAATTCACTCTGTTACAGATTCAGGCTCTTCAAATCCTACTTGAAATCTAACTGTGACCTGCAGAGAGCCTAGGACCTTGCTGCCACCAGAGCACGGCTGGCAGCTGCAAGCATAAGAGGACACAATACACTCTCCTTTCCCTGTGCAGACAACATGCAGGGCTGTGAGGAAAGCAGTATGTGTCCAAGCCGATGATGAGAGCTTTCCTGTGTGTTTCATCCAAACTGAAGCCAAGTCCAAAGGGTTGTGTGAAGGAAATCACATTAGACAGTCCCCTTTCAACATCTAAATGCCTGTGCCTTTAAAACACTGAATAGAATTGGTGATTTTCCCCCCCGAAGCTATTTGTTCTAAGTTCATAAGGAACGCCAGAAAAACCATCTCTCCTTTCTCTTGTTTGCAAGAAACATTGGATGCAAAGGAAAGGCAAGAATCAGTAGGGGGACACACTGCTAGCAGACAAAATTGAGACAGCACAAAAGTAAATAATGTTGTGCTACTCTTATTTTTGGCTGTCAGTGGGAGCAATTGGAAATAATAAAAATAAAATAAATACAGGTGGTGGTGGTGAGAGTGGCTGAGGGAGGAGCGTGGAAGGCATTGTCTTTCTGATGCTTCACTATTGCTAAACAGCTAGAAACTGCTCCAGAACATCGCTTCTGCCTTTCCTGGCCACATCCTCTCTTCTTATATCGGCAATAGAGTGAGACGGTTAAGGGAAAAGCCACTTCAGGCTTCAGAGAGACCTGAGTTCTAGGCGCCGTTCTGCTATCACAGCTGTTCCTAGTTGTGCTTAAAACCTTGGGCAGTAATAAAAATAAGGTTATTCCCTGATGGTCCAGTGGTTAGGACTAGGCGTTTTCACTGCTGGGGCCCAGGTTTGATTCCTGGTTTCGGAACTAAGACCCTGCAAACTGCATGGCGAGGCCGAAAAAAAAAAGTAACATTTACAGAGTACCTACTATGTGCTGGGTACTCTTCTCAATGTTTTGTGTCTATTAATTTAGTTAATCATCATAACGGTAGTAAGTACTATTTTCACACCACTTTATAGATGAGACAGCAATTAAGTCACTTGCCCAACGTCAGGCAGCTCAGAAGTAGGGGACCACAAGCTCTTAACACCTGCACTGTCTCACCTATCTAAGCCCCTGTTTTCTCTTCTTAAAAAATGTAGACCATAAACTTCACAGATATATTGTGTTAGTCAAATGAGATACTGTATACTCACCACAGGCCTGGGGTATAATAAGCAATCAAAAATGCCAGCTATTATTTTGTGCTTTTCTTTCCCCCTTTTAGCCCAGACCCAAAGAGGTGGGACCAGCAGGAAGGAGTTGAAGAAATCATGCCAGTTTCTAGAAAAGAAACTCCCCATCCAGGGAGTCCTGTGTCCATATACTATTGTGCTACATCAACCAGTACTCACAGGCATAATAACAAGGTCATTGGGTACCACGAAGATGTGAGGCATTACACAAAACCCGTCATTCTACAAAAGCTGCTTGCTTCCAAGCCTGCCCAGTCTCTGCCTAGCAGGTTTAAGATTACTAGCAATATATCCATTGCACAGCCTTTTAGTCAAGAGGGTCTGCTGCTTTGTCTTTAAGGCTTTGTCTCTGCAAGAATACAAGACTCTTTTGTTTCAGCTGCAAGGGTGTTTGGGTAGCAGCCAGAGTCTGTAACATTTGGGGTCCTTAAGCCTTTATGTATCTGTTGTTTGGCCATCACAACTGACTGCATTGACTTGGTTGGAATTACAACTCAATTTACACCCTATATTTTCCCCTTATTCTGCATCATAAAGGTCTCAAGATTTAACAGCATTTCTTTACCTTTCTGGCCTCCTCTCAAGACTTTATTTGATTTCTACAAGCCATATAATGGGGTTCTCGGCAGCCAGTAATAAGTCTTCAGCTGGACACTGTAACCAGGCTCTTTTCCTTGCAAGAAGCTCTAGCAGCTTCCTCTTCTGTCCTGCAGGCAAAGAGAGACAGCTCCATTTTTAGAGCAAGGCAAAAGCTAGCTCAACAGGTGAAAGAAAGCGGACTTCCATCAAAGTGGGAAGGGCAGTTCCTCCAAGAGAAAACTCGACCCCTGTAGGAACTTGATTCCTTAGGAAGCAATAAGGCCAAAATAACCGGTTGTAATCCAGGGCATCGAGTGTAGTTCCTGATGCTCACTTGTCACATGATTTAAGGCAAGCCTGTTTGCTTCTGTGGGACTCAGTTTTCACATCTGTAGAATAATATTCTCTGGCATCCTCACCACAGAGCTTAAAGCATTTCACCATATGTTACCTCTTTACTTCTCACACTCCCGTAGTCAGGCACCAGATACTTTGAGTTAGGACCTAAAAGGAAACAGAGGAGCAAAGAAATGTGGGGACCTGCCCACATTGCAATGTAGCTGGGATAGGAATTCACATTGTTTGTCTTGATGCTAAGTGTTATTGTTTCTAGAAACGTCTTTGCCACAAAATGGAATTCTTAACATAGAAATAAATCACCTTGCTTGCATGTCACTTGAATTGAGTATTTAAATGAACTTAGGAGATTTGAAAACCCAATCTAATAGAAAACAATAATGCTCAGCCAGGAAAAAAAAATAGGTCCAACAGAGTTTCACATTATAGAAATATTTCAGTACTCAGAGTCTACCACCTTGAAACACTGACCACTTAATCTTCACACCTACCTTGTGAAATACATTATTAGTCATTATTAGTTCCATTTTACAGCTGGAGGAACTAAGGAAGAGTGTTCAAATGGCTTCTCTGGGGCCTCAGAGGAAGTCAGTCCTACAAGGGAGAAATTCTTGTATTTGCTCTCTATCTCTTCCTCAGACAAATAGAGAAAACAGGTTGTCTGGAGAAGTCCTCACAGCTGAAATCATTCCTGCAGCTAGAGGCACATTCACATCACACCAGCTTTTGGGTTACAGTAGCAGCTATAGGATTTCACAAATACAAAATAAAAACAAGCCTAAGTTCCATATTGGGAAAACACCCTTGAAGTTTTTTTCTTTAATTGGAGTCACTGGGCTGCCAGGAATTTGGGGGGACTCTGAATCATTCACTGACTAAGACACGTATTCTCTTATTCATGAATTAACTATATATTTATTAATTCAATTAAAAGCTGATAACTTCTTATATGTTTCTTAACCAAAAATAGTGCCAGGCTTCCCATTGGGTTTCAGGATGTGGGGTATTTGTGTGTGGTGGTGAAGAGTGTGTGTGTGTGTGTGTGTGTGTGTGTGTGTGTGTGTAATGTCAATTAGGCATTTACTGAGCATTAACTACATGTCAAGCAGAGTGCCTACTTGTTGGAAAATAGAAATAAACATACTCTCTAAGGAATTTAAAATTTAGGTAAGGAAACAAAACACAATAAACTAGGCTCTGGTAAAACCTGGAGTTTAAAGATATGTTATTTTTAATTTTGCTGAACCCCATATTTCTCTAACTTTTTGAATCCTGAGAAAACTTTTTTTGTCAAGAAGCACCTAATAATGCCACTCTAAGTCATTCCTTTACATTTGAAAATTAATTTTTTAATCTCCCAATCAATGTTCAGGTTTAGAATTTCCTACAGGGTTATTCATTGTACTTGAGCTCTCTTATAAAGCCATTATATAATTAAAATGCACATAAAAATGGCTTCATTTACATTTATATGCCATTATTTTAGATTACATTGGGGCCTTCTATCTGCCAGGCGCTATGCTGTGGGTTGAACGTTAAAGAATCCAACACGAGCCAGACTTGAGAGTACAGTGGGAGAGAGGTGAGTAAACCACTGATCACAGCACAGGGAGCTGGATGGATAATGGTCGACGATATACAATACACGACCCGTGCCTGTAGATCAGCCACACTACCACGTGGGGTGCGTGGGGGCGTGCCCGGGGGAGGGGAGGCTTTATGGAGGAAGTGATGTCTGAGCGGCTCTGAAAGAACAGAAGGTCCCCAAGAGGAGGATGAGGACTTTTCCAGGCAAAAGGCGAAGCAAGC
Organism: Balaenoptera musculus; assembly: GCF_009873245.2. Lineage (NCBI taxonomy): Eukaryota > Metazoa > Chordata > Mammalia > Artiodactyla > Balaenopteridae > Balaenoptera > Balaenoptera musculus. Next base: position 53,217,543 of record NC_045794.1, read on the forward strand.
TCAAAGCCGAAATGGCATGATTTGGGAGTCTCCGGGGCGTCTACCGATCAAGAGGAAACCTCCTGAGAAGGTTGAGAAGTGGGGCAGTGTTTGTAGGGGGCTTTGCACGCAGAGCTGAGTCACACAGCAGACCGCTTCAGCTCATGACATCTGCTGCCAGCATCCTCTCCCCCCGGCCCCCGCCCGCAGTCTCCCAGACACCCCTAACTGCTCTCCCGTCTCCCCTTCTTCTTCTGTCAAATAATGGTAGCGCCTGCTCCTAAATTCTCAAGCATGTGATAGAAGACCTGAGCGACACCAGTGGGAAGACCAGATAAACAGCAATAAGTCGCGTCCTCGTTTTTGTCAGTCTCACAAAAAGAGCTTCTTCAAACAACCATTTGTAGTCTAAATTCCAGAGCCTGGTTGCTTCATATGTGTATTAGCCGTGCTTTCAATAACTCTTTCTCTGTTGTTTACCATTTGGCTATTTTCACTGTTTGTTGACTTTTATGCCCACAATTGGTTGTGTGATTCCACTCTTTCAGCTACTGTTATTTCTTCTTTTTTTTTTTTTCCCCCGTTAGTGAATTTATAAGATCCTAACAGCGTAGCTTCAAAATGTATTATGCAAAAACCAATAAAACTACAGGGAGAAATTGACAAACACCCAATTATAGTAGGAGATACTAACACATTTCTTTTGGACTAATAAAATAATCAGTGGGTTAATACAACTAAAAAGGTTATGACAAGTAACAAGCCTAACCTAAAACTCTAACCTTCATACAGAGAATGTTCAGTATTTTGACCCCAAAGGATGCCTCAACAAATTCTGGAACAATGATATTATACAAATAATTTTCATGGGCCACAATGCAATAAAATAAGAAATCAATCCAAAAAAAGTAGCCAAACCTTCCATTACCCCTCCTCATAGTACTAAAGATTTATTTTATAAACACTAACATAGCACTTATTATATGCTGTCAGCTACTGTTACATCTTAGACCAATAAAAGTTCAAATTGAGGAGTGCAATAAAATTGGAGAATAATCTGCGGACTTTCTGTTTTTGGTTTGATTTATTTCACAGAAAATCAAGATACTTGTTTTATTTTATGAAAAAATTATGAAACTGTCAAAATGTTCTTTTTGGTGAAAAACGTTTTTCGTTAGTCTCCAAAATTGTTGGACGACTATAATTCTGAATTTCTTGAGCACTAGGAAAAGTCCGTATAGCAAGTGTAGGGATTTGACGTTATTAGCAAGGGAGTGCACTGTATAAAGATAATTATGTTGTGACTAAAGACCTATCTTAGGCTAAAGTCCTTGAACAGAGAACAGTTATAAGTATCTTTGTTTGAAGTTTTGTGGTGAAATAATCATTGGAAACTTATGTAGCTATGCCTTGATTGATAGCTGTCTTACAAAAATATTTTAAAAAGGCTAAGCGTTTGCTAGATAATGCAAAGTACATTTTAAAAATTCCATATTGGTTAAGGTTATATATATTCACTCAGCAAATGTTTACTGAGTTATTTCATTTGTATAGATACTATCAGCTATAAATCCTTGACATGTCACTTTTTTTATAGAGTAATGATTATAATTACTCAAGGAGAACTTACAGTGACTACCATGGGCAAAGACAAAATCGTAAAATTATATTACTACGTACTGAGCAATTACAAGTGCCAGGCACTATACTAAGTGTTCAATGGAAATATTACCAAATCTAATCCTCTTGGTAACCCCTTGGGGTAAGTTTATTATCCCCTTTTTTATAGGTGAGAAATCTGAGTCCGAGGGATCAAGAAAATTTGTCAAAGTTTATTAGAGCTAACAACACACAGAGCCAAGTTTTGAACGCAGGAATGTCTAATTCCAAAGACTTGTCTCTTAACCACTATCTCCCCATTGTCTTAGGTAATAAACATGCTAATTGGAGAGCTACTTATAGCAGATACTCATCCCTGGTTGGTAACGAACGTGGTTATATATCACCTTACAGTTTACAAAATGTTTTTACATATGTTAGAATTTGTCCTCTCTAACAACAATCCTCGAGGTAGGTGTTATTAACTCCTCTTTTTTAGAGCTGAGTACATTGAGGCTCAAAGAAATTAAGGGACTTACCTAAAGTCATCCAACCAGCAAAAGGCAGAATGAAGACTGGAAAGCAGGCCTTTCTTCTGGTTTCAAATCCTCTGCTATAATTGCTCTGCCATAATAGGTAGAAAGAGAAGTGATGGAAAGTTTGCTCTACACAAACATATATGCACATACACTCAACAAATAAGGAGATATTACTATATCTCTTTATGCTGCTAAAATGATCATTTGAATTAAAACACGTCAATTTTAATTTTTTTACAAAAACTTAGTAGCAATTGAAACTGATAACAAGCCTAATAATAAAGTCCAAAAGGATCAAATATTTATCAGTTTTCATGAAACGTTAAGATTTTACTGATTATAAGATGTACTTTTCTTAGTCTACCTAATAACCTTTCGAAGACCGGAGATTTCTTTAAATTATAGATAATGATTTTAAATCTTTTTCATTGTAGGCAAAAAACAACATCAACAAAAAAGGAGTAACTCATTATCTACCTGTGTTAATCTGAAAAAGGGGAAATTTTTCTAAAATGAATTGTTAATGAAAACTCTGAACAGATGATGAACCAGGAGACCTTTGGATCTTGTTAGTTCTTGAAGTTGAAATTTTTACATTTAAAATGGAGAGGAAAGAGTAAAAATTTAGCCCTCTGAAGGATGCTTAGAGGATAATATCATTCAAAAAGTCGGTGCCAACAACAATTTATACACAGCATGAAGAGCAACAAATTCCACTTCTGTGGTTTGTATCTGGAAAGGAAAACAAGTCAAAAGGAAAAATTCCAAAGAAGGTTCAAATTTATTCTCCAACCTCAGAGCCTAGTTCAGGTTTGCCTGTGTGGTTTTATTGCTTAGTTCACACACACAAATTAGCACTGGAGAGCCTAAAAGCCAGCTTAAAAAAAAAAAGAAAGAAAGAAAGAAAGGGAAAGAAAGAAAGGGAAAGAAAGAAAGAAAGGGAAAGAAAGAAAATCTTTTGCTCCTCGTGTTGATGAAAGAAAACACTCTTTCTCAAAAATGTGATTATTTGGTTCCTCACAAGTTCAAGATGTGTAAAAAGAGAGAGGGGAGTTTCTTTAAAAGAACTTCCTTCTACCACATTCAAAAATGTTGCTCTTTCGTCAATGATGGGCAATCAGGGGCTTCTAAATGCAAAGAAACATAATGGTATCTTTCAAATTAGTCAATAGGGAACCTAGTGTCAAATTATGTATATAACTAGAATACCTTGGGGTTGCTTTCTGTAGCTACCCCTTTATAGGGAAAAAAATAATACAATAATTTACATTTTAAATCATTGGAATTTAACAGTGACCTTTACTACAGTAAACTCTCATTGAAAAAAAAAATCTTGCTACAACATTCCCTCAAGAATAACTTTTTATAGTTATAGCCAGATAAAATATGATTTGCCTGTAAGATGAAAGCTACTACTATGCCCTACCATCTGCATTATATATTACTGTGAGCTTATATTGAAATTATATTGAAATAAGTATTAGAATAAGACCAACTGTCTAACCAAAGAAAACATTCACAAATCTAACAGTTTAAAAAAGGATATGAGAAATGTAAGTTACAAAATGTGTATTTTGCTAAAGTCATATAACACACTGATCAGGGAAGAGTGTGCAAATTGCCTAGAAGTCCGGGAGTTCACCATGTGCATCAGTATTTGAAGTTTATCAAATACCTTTCAACACTTCAGAGGCCACTGCCAATCAAACTAGTTTTTAAAAATACTTACTGGCTCTTTTTCTCTCGGTCAACCTATTAATTTTTTTGTTTGTTTGTTTGTTTTGTAATTTTTCACTTGGTGACATCCACAGTGTAGCCTGGGTTTGAGATAAGAAAATTTTAGAATTCATTTGTTTACTCCTTAAAAGAGTTATTTCCCATTATTTTACCTTAGCCTCTTTTTACATTTTGTAGATGAAAATTTTCTTCTTTATTTAACATTGCCAAAAGATAGAACTTCTGTTATATATGAGGATTTCAAAACTCCCTCCTAAATTAAAAAGTATGATTTACATCCCTAAGAATGTACTTACTAAATGTTTTTTAAAAATTAAAAAGCTCAAAAAATCCCAAGATGCACCAATATGCCCACTTTAAATATTTTGAATAAATCTAATTTTTACATGATTAAAATACCAAACTAAGTCCCTTTGGCTGAACCTCATATGACCACCTACTCTGGGTAGATGTAATGAAGTTGAGGTATTGGGGTACGACATCTGGCAAGGACTTGTGAATTACAATTTTCTTTTACAACTGAAAACCATATCCTGGTCAGGTCTCAGTGGGGTTTAATGCTGTCAGAGCATACAAGGTTTGTTTTGATCTGCTATGGAGTAACACACATAGCTTTCAGTTCACACTAATAACATCCCCGTGTCTGGTATACACCAATCCAGAGGCTACTAATTAAAGGTTGGAATTAACCAAACACAGTTTCAGTACAAAACATGTGAAACTTATTAAAACTTAAAAGTAACTGCTGATTCTCAATACAGGCAGAACTAAAGAATGTGGGAGTCTTGTGAGGTTACTTCAGCAAAAATTTTAAAGCACATTCAAGATGCTTTGAGTCTGCCTATTCAGTACACAATGTGTTAACATAATAGAAAAATGTGCTAAACATTTAAGATTACTGAAACCAAGACATGAAAAGGATTCAGCAAGGAAACAGACCATTTCCCTCACCAGGGTGAACTCCTACTCTGAGTCTTTGGTCTAACAAACAATTCTATATGCAGTTGTTGGAATAATTACCTTACCATTTTCTCACTAGAGAACTGTTTGTTGATTTGGAAATGAAAGGGGGAGTGGGAACGAGAGGAAGATGGCAGAGAGGAGACAAGTTTCAGCAGCTAAGTTACATAATTCAGTATAAGACTACAGCTTTATTTTTTTAACTCAGTATAAGACTACAGCTTTATTTTTTTAACTCAGTATAAGACTACAGCTTTATTTTTTTAACTATATGTAATAGACATATAGAAAAGTGCATATTTCATGAGTGTACAGTTTGCTGAATTTTCACAAACTGGGTTTATCCCTGTAGCAAGTACTCGGATCAAGAGACAGAACATTCTCGGCAGCCTTACAGATTTTTTTAAACTTAGCAATGTATCTTCACCCACAGTGGGCACTTAGATCTTTCTCTATATCATGATTTGAAAGAATAGTGAATCCCTGGAGCTGGAAAGCAATAGGGAATGACGATAGCCAGAGCTGAATTCTCTCTGCTTGTGGTTTTAACAGGGCCTCTGGGTCCCACCATGGGAGGTGTGACACCAACTGCTCAAGCTGGATCCAAGGTAAGTATGGAAGAGGGGGGAAGACATTTCAATTAAAGCTCTTTCCCTGTGAGGTGCCCTCAAAACTGAGATTTAGAAAAGTTGCGAAAGCACTGTGGTTTGGGGGCTAAGGTCCCAGATTCTGAAAGCAGAGATACCATCTCCTCAATTTACTAGAAGGAAGACCCAGTCCAAGTTATTTAATCTCGCTGAGCCTCAGGGGCCCCATCAATAAAATAAAGATGTGCCCATGTCACTGAATTATTGAGAGGATCAAATGAGATCCCTTACAGTTGCATGTGGAAAGTGCTGAATGCAAAGAAGTAATCAAAAGATGGCATGTATCATTATTATCGTTATTACAATGCCTGAAAAACTGATTAATCCATTGGAGAAGAGACCTCCTGATTTTCTCCTCTGTTGAATATCAGTTCACTCTCAGCATGTGGATTTTGTTATCTCTTAGCCTGTTGGAACCAAATTCAAGACTAAAGAGTGAGTGACCCCTACTGGTAGAAGAACCAGTGTATTCCATTCCATCCCTTCCCGTCTGGACTTGTATAAATCTTTAAACAAATATCTCCTAATATTTACCCTACACCGGGTTTTCAAACTCTGGTATGCATAAACGTCACCTGGATTTCTGGGGCGCCATACCTAAATATTCTCTTTCAGTAGATCCGGGGTGAGGCCCAGGAATCTGCATGTTAATCAGTGCCCAGGTGATTCTGACATAGGTGGTCTTTGGGCCACCCTTTCAGAAACACAGACCCTCTGAGTCTCAGGATCTCAGAGATTTTAAAGAGCATCTGTTGAAGCAGAGGGAACATTCACTGATTCTATTTTCTACGCTGAGTAGACAGTATCCACAGTTGACACTTTCTAAATATTAAAGGAATTTTCCAAGGAATAAAAAAAAAAATCTCCAAGTATGTGTGTTTCCGGCCTTCATTTCAGATAGATCATTTGCATATCATTAAATTCTAAGCGAAATGGGATGCTAATGAAATTTGTCGAGTCAAATCAATGCAACTTTAAAATTCATGGAAGCAAAAATAAGATCCCTGCTAATGTATAAACGTAACATTTTTCTCATTATGGTTTTTTATTTCTTGAATATATTTCTTGGCATCTGACATTCTCTATTTTTTGGCATTTTCAATTCCTCTTCTTTTTTCTAAAAATAAGCCTACCGGCACCACAGCCAAGACATTTTTGTAAAAAATTTCATTTGTACATATACACTTAGAGACATATGTGTGTGTGTGTGTATATATATATGTATATATATATATATATATATACATATATATATATATTCATTGAGATAAGCATAATGCTTTATTAAATGAATAATTCTTCCTGGCCTTCACATTTTCCTCCTTTTCCACTGTCATCGTCATCATCGTCACCTCATCCAGTGCATATTAAATCATATCCACATTCACTTAAAAGATATATCTCTTAACTAAGTTCAATTATCGTTCTTTCATGAAAACAATTTGATATTCTTAAGTGAGATTGCAGTCCAGATTATAAATTTGGTTTTCTTTAGTTGCACTCAATAAGCATTTATATAGGACCTACCATGTGCCCAATTCTATTAGGCGGGGCTGGTTATTTTCACAAGTCGATAGGGGAATGAAAACCACATTGTGGTGGAGGACGAGTTGGAATAAGGACAAGGTACCACTTCTCTCCACCAAAGAAGCCCTGGAGCAAATCTGAGCTACAGACAGACAGGTCATTCGACCTCCAGTACATTTGAATTCACTTTTATGGATCAGATCATTTTCGTTTCCCTTCCCAGGCACCCCACACACAAATTTGTGCCCAGAGAGCACAGTGGTTGGAAACTCTCCCCTTACACCATTCTAGTCTACACAACCCTGGCCCAGGTTGTCTAACATTGTTAAATTTGCCTGCCTTACTAACAGGACCTGAGCCAATCCATTTCTAAGAAAGCACCTGCTGATGTGAGAAAAAAAGATTTGGGGCTAGAGGAATATATACCAACATCAGTGCTTGTCTTCAGGAGAAGTAGGGATCATTGAGAGTGATTTGTTTTTTTTATGTTCTCCAAATTTTCCATAATTAAGGTGTTACTTTCACAATTGGAAAAAGTAACTTAGAAAAAGAATAAGGAAAGTGTACCTTAAGCTGAGCTGCCCAACCATTAGAAAATAGGGTGTAGAGCCATTGTTATTGGTGCTACTATCAGATATTCTCATTTGTATTTTAAATTCAAGTGCATATTCAGTTCAAAATATAGTCGCTTTGAAAAAGGACCCTCAACAGAACACACAATTGGTTTTTTCTTGGATGTCAAGATTTCAGGCATGAGTAAGATTGAAGATGGTTCTGTTTTCTTCTTTTTTCCCCTCAAGTTTTCTAAAATAAGCATGAACAACTTTTGTAATTAGAAACATACCAATAAATATTATTTGGAAAGAAGATTTTAGACTTGCCGAAGCCCATAGATATTTGGGCTTGCCCAAATTTATTTCTACACTGCAGGAATTTGCTTAACTGCTTCCAGTGTGGTGGACAGTTTCTTAAAATAACATTCAATGAATTCATTTGCTTTAATGATTTTATAATTAGATATCTTGTAAATATTCTTAATTTTTCAGTCTATCGGGTGTGAGTATGAATTAAATCCAGGAAACTGCACAATTAACAAAATTCAGTCTCCTTTTGATATGGCCTTTTAAATAAGCAAGCATCAGATTTACAATGTGAGACTTGTGAAAATGTCTCATTACCTGGGATTATCATAATCCTGGAAATGACAGATTTTAAGATTTGTAGATTCATTTTAAGACCACAGAGAAGGCTGAAAGAAGGAGCCTATATTTATTGTGACCAGGTGTTCCTGGCCCACTATCTTTAATAGCCGAGACCACATTGCTCTAATCCCAGAGCTCTGTTCAGGAAGGCATAAAAGATATGAACGTTTAAGAGGGCCTGGTAAACTCTTCACCCTAACTTTTCAAAGTGTACCTCGTTCTTGGGGTAGAACTTAGCAGCTTCCAACTAAAGGTGAGAAGTGCTGAGATTTCTGAAAACAGATGTTGCAGTCAGTAAACTCAGTCTATGTCTAACCCATCATCCTACTGGACCAAACAGGAGTAAAAGAAATGGAATTCATTCAAACAAACAAATGTGAGAAGGCAAACAGACATGAAAAGACAAATGACAGAATTGGCTAATTCTAGCCTCAGCCTGAGTGGACTCATCATAGAAATCATTTTTATTCTTATGTTTCCTCTTAGAAGCAATATTTAATATTGAAAACAAAATTTAAGACATCTAATACTTTAAAATAATACCAATCAGAGAAAGGAGAAAGATGCACACATCTGTCTGGTTTCTTTTACAAGGTCCATATTTGAAAGCCAAAAAAGAGATTATATGTTTTAACTATAACTAAGGATGATTTTCTTCAATGGAACCATCACTGAAAGGAAAGGTTTCTTATTATTTTATCCTGGAAACAACTTGTTTTTCATAAAGATTGAATTGATCTCCGAAGGTTATTACTTTAAGCAGCAAAGCAATGAATGTCCTCTAGTGAAGGGCAAGTGGGCAAACTGCTCTCCAACACCGAGACCCAAAGGCCACTGGTTGCCTTGCAAGGATCTCCAATAACTTACAGTCCTTTGAGCTATGCAGGTCCTCTCTGTGGTTCACTTTGCACAGACTAGGACCTGAGTGGCAGTGGAACATAACAGTTAAGGGCTCTGGAGCCAGACTGGTTGGGTTCAGATCCCAGCTCCCCTGTTCACTCTCTTGTGACCTTGGGTGACTTATTTTAGTTCTTTCTGCCTCTGATTCCTTGTCTGTAGATAAGGATAATAATACTACTACTCTATCACAAAGCTGTTGTAAGGTGTCAATAAAGTTATTCCATGTAAAGTTCTTAGAGCAATGCCTAGAACATAATAAATTGGAAGTATTAACTGTATTCACAAATACAGTCAGTGTGAAAATATAAATAAAAGAGAAGTCAAGAAGGAAGAAAGAAGAATTGCCAAACAGTATTGTGAACACTGTTTTTGAAAAATTAGAAATTATATGCAGATGCTTTCATGGTTCTGAGTTATGCAGTTGGGGAGTTTTCTCTTACATCTGGGTGAAAGTCTCTAGGAAATATGAGGGGAGACTTCTATACTATCACCCAAACTTTGCCATAAACAAAAACGAACCTCCCACAAGGCTGAGATTACGTTTTTAATGAAACAGCAGTCACTTGTGAGACGTTTTCACCTATAAAAGTAATGGCCAAAACTTGTTCTCAATTTCACTTAGAACCCACTGTGTTAAGAAGTGAATCTCTTGGGGAGCAAACATCAATTGCATGCCTGTGGAAAAAGTATTTTTTAATCGCACGCAGTCAGTGGAAAATGGTACAGAAGAATGAGGAGGTTATCTAATGAACGGGAAGCACAACGACGAATCCAATTCAACAGATTTCTCAAAGGCCTTTCCAACAGCTCTTACAGCAGCCAAATGAAGGGGAAGGTAACAGTGGATTATTACCTTTCACTCAACACTTCTCCTTCTGCCAAGAATTTTTTAAATGTCACAGGAATATAATTCACATGCTTCACAGATTGTGAACAATTTTCGCTAAACCTTCCACCATGTTTGTGTCCAGCAGCACCCAAGCGCCACATAATCTGAGCACAACAGCAAATGGCCAACATCTGCCCTGCCACTCAAATGCCCTGGGGTATAGAGTGGAGGACTTCAGGTGGCTCTTGCCCACAGAAGAAGAAAAACCAGTTCTTCTGGGGATGAGGCACGGTGAACATAACGGCAGCTCCTGCCAAAATATTTGAAAAGCTGGGAGCCATCATGCAGAGTGAGTGCAATGAGAAACTCCCACTGGTGCTCATTTTATGAACTTGGCAGGTTGTAGATAAGGAAAGGCACTCTGGATCATCACAGTGCCAATCACTCACAAGCCATGAACTCAAGAGAGCGAGGACCACCTCTTTTTAATCTTTGGATGGCCAGAGTTTGACATGGCTCCTGACACGTCAAAAGAAAGATAATCACTAACATGGCTGAAGGCTTACTGTACGCCAGGCACTGTGCTAAAAACTTCATTCCAAGTATTACTCCATTTAATCCTTAGAACCCTATTTTACATTTAAGGAAACTGAGGCACACAGAGGTTAACTGTTTTACCCAATGTCACCCATTAGCAATTGTGACTTATGTTATCAATACTCAACATGTATTTAAATGAATAAGTGAAGTGAATGCATTTCAAGGTAGGCGTCTAGTTTCCTAACATGCAAATTCACTAAGTATGCATATATTATTCGAACTGAAGGGAAAGGACACCAGAAAAAAGGATGAGGAACTCTGAAAATTCCTAGGATTGCTTAACACGGTTGGGAAGACGCATTATTGCATACTGCAGTGATCAAAATACAGTGATCGGGCTTCCCTGGTGGCGCAGTGGTTGAGAGTCTGCCTGCCAATGCAGGGGACACGGGTTCGAGCCCTGGTCTGGGAGGATCCCACATGCTGCGGAGCAACTGGGCCCATGAGCCACAACTACTGAGCCTGCACGTCTGGAGCCTGTGCTCTGCAACAAGAGAGGCCGCGACAGTGAGAGGCCTGCGAACCGCGAGGAAGAGTGGCCCCCACTCGCCGCAACCAGAGAAAGTCCTTTCACAGAAACAAAGACCCAACACAGCCAAAACTAAATAAATAAATAAATAAAGTGTAAAAAAAAAAAAAAAATACAGCGATCATCACGCACTCTCCTCCTGGTTATCTTTTTTTTTTTAATTGAATGTCCCATGATTATACTTAAGTTGGCTTTTAACTATTCTGCATAACCATGATCATTATTGTTGTGTTGTTTGGAGCTAACAGTTTATCGGTCTCCAATACATGGTAGCAATCCCCTCCCACTCCAGCAGCACCTATCTAGTGGTCATCCAAGCACTCATTGGTTCTTCACTCATTCTACGAATTTTCACAAAGCATCTATGTCAGGCTCTGGGGATCTGGTGGTGAACCAGACACAGTCCTGCACTCAGGATCTTGCAGTCCAGCAGGGAATCCTAGTGGTAAACAAGTAATTGCCTAAACAGTTAACAAATTACAATCAAGATGCATGCTCTCAAGGAGAGAGACGTCACACATGAGGGGTGTCAAGGTGGTACTTGCCCAGCCTAGAGGAATCAAGGAAGACTTCACTGAGCGGATATTTAAGCTGAGACCTGAATAGAAAATACGGAAGATGAATGGAAATTTCCCTGGGGAAGGGGATTGGGGACATAATAGGTGAAAAAGTTCCAAGCAGAGGGAACAGCACGTGACAGCATGCCTAAACGCCATGAGGCAGGGAAGAACTGGATGCAGTATGGGTATTTGTTTTCATTATTAAATAATTAACACGTCATGGCTTGGCAATAGAGGAGTATCTTTCTAGAAACTGCCATGTAAGCTGAGCACTAGAAAACGGGATACTGCAAGACAGACCAAGAAAAGTAGTCAAACAATCACACCATTGGCCATGGTGCTGGCAATTCTTTGGAACTGTTTGGTCTGGGAGCAACCTCTGCAGTGTTCATGAGTCTACCAGGAAGATCCTATTGCCTCTCTCAGGCCCTGCCTGCCTCATCTCCTACCACAGAGAATGAGAAGAGAGGGAGAGAGAGAGGGTCCTACCGAATAGCCTCTTCCAAAACATTCATCTGATGCTTATTCAGGTCTTCTAGCAAAACAAAACAGGGTGGCAGCCGGCCTCACCGCATTTCCATTTTCTCCCTCCACACGCTTCCTTCCCTGAATGCCTCCACCCACCTTTCACTTAGACTTATACAACTGCCAAAGCAAACAGAGATGCCTTAGAAAGAAAGAAAAAAAAAAAAAAAAGAATAAGAATAAGAAGAGGAAAAAAGGAGAAAGGGGAAAATAAATCCCTTCAGGACTTTTTGCACTTTGGGATTCACACAGCAAAACTATCTGAATGCCAACCGGACTCCTGTAGCTTTTCAAAGCACACAACAACCCAGTCACCCAGCTTAAGTGGCATGAAAAGCAGACCCACCAACTGATTGCATTCACGGTGTGTGGTCCAGAAAACCAATCCATTTGGAGGACAAAGCCCACACCTCTTCTTTGCAAGTTCATTCGGTTTCCTCACTTATTGTTTTCTCCAGGTAATGCCTGCAACCTAAGTAGGATCAGTAAAGTTAGTAGCCCTTGATAAAGTACAGGAAACATGGGCGGGAGGGAGAAGATGGAGGGAGATGCAGGCGGGAGTAGGAGAGCCTCCTTTATCCTGGGACCCAAGGGAAAGTCTGATCAGTCTTCAGATGCCCGAGTCCTCTCAAGGTATGGGTAGCAGAGCATAGAGCTAAAAATGGCTAAATTTTTACATATAAATTAATAGAAAGCTCAATCACAGGTTACTCAGCACTCTCCTAATTTTGAATCCGTAGAGACCTCTCTGACTAAAACACTCCCAATCTGGCATGGAAATGGGGTAAGTGCCACCCAGCACGCGTGGGCTTTCCAATAATCTCAAAGCTTTTTGAAGAGGCTGGGTGGGGATTTCATCTTGCCCACCTCTCTACACAGAATCACTCACCATTTATGACTGGCTTTTAAAGGGAAATTCTGAACAAACTATGCACTGTTTAAGCTTAGCCTTAGTTCTGTTTTGAGTTTTAAAGCAATCTCATTGTTCTAACCAAACAAAAAAGTTTTGACTTGAGCAAAATAAATAAGTGTTACCTGAAAGGAAAAATAGATATAAGCTATAGATCGAATTTTCTCCGGAAGATGTTCTCTCTGTCCATAGTTCTTAAAGCAGGAAAAGGCAGAGCCTGCCAGGTAATGGTCTCATTTTCATTTTGTCCTCCCCTTAGTTTCCACAGTAGATAAAGCCAAGCTGCTAGGTTGCCCAACTTCAGAGAGCACCGAGCTTTTGTCAACTGCAGTGTGGATGGTGCAATGTGGGAGAACTGTCCCAAAGGTCTACCAAGGTTAGGGGCTGCAGACCATTCTAGAACATTAGCTGGATGTGCATCAGCTTCTCCATTTACCCAGCGCTTCTCCTAACCACTCTCCAAAATGATCCTTCTTTTTGTCACAAACGTCCCGCGTCGGGGAGGAAAAAAGGGGACTAGGGGAAGCAGGGCCAAGTGAGAAACAGGTTTATTAGAAACACACATTTAGCCATCCTGCTGAGCCACGATGGCCCTGAAGAAGCCTAAAATCTGTTCCTTCTTTGCCTCTTCTTCAAATGAAGTATTTCCCACTGAGTGCCATTTCAGCCACCCTCCCTGTGAACATTCCACAAAGATTCATACGACTCTCAGAGCATGTAACTATAGTTCACAGTTGAGACCTTGAGTTTTTTGCGTCACTTAGTTTCCTGTCTCCCCTAAGCTTCTGCTCTTCAAAGAGGGACATTTCTAGGCAGCATCACCACTTCTACTGATGAAGTTAAAGTGACCCTAGCGATACAGGGCAGTTTGAACTTAACAAAGGATTCAGACTAAGCAGGATAAGGTAAGGTGCTTGGAAACTTAATGGCTTGGCTTTTGAATGCTCAGTTCTCAGGCTGTACTCCCGGGAGTATCAAACTTCCAGGACACTTAATATGCTAGTGAAGGTCCACTGCCTCAGCGATGGGCTGTTTACTGTACGGGGAACCAGAGAAAAACAATTTTCCCTGGAAGCATCGGGGAATGCAAAGATATATTTAATAACGATATTTGATGGGGGTGGAGAAAGAACTTTTTCTTTCCCTAGGAGAACTTTCTTCGGCACCACAAAATTAAAGGATTTTCTAACCCTGTCTTCTTTTTGTCTTTCCCAGAGGAGGAAATTGTAAAGGCCGGCCCTTGAAAAATAATATAGTAAAATCTAACTTTATTCCCCTAATCTCTTAATAATGCTGCAGCTGGCCATGATCTATTTAGCATAACACAAAAATAATGTATTTGTACCAAGCAGATTGGAAATGCTTTAAAATAGTGAAAGCTATTTACTTGATTGATTAAGTTAAAGTGTTTACATAAAAGTGTCGTATTTTGACATCAGTCATACAACACCACATCTGGTACTTCTAATTAAATTGTGTGAAAAAAGACGACATTTTTTTATTCAGTCACAACAATATGGCTAACGGAAAGTACAACCATATTCGTCATGCCCAGAGCCTGGGATCTGCAGTATGGCATGTGGCTGCGAAAATCCCCGGATTTGGATCTTGCAAAGCTTTCATAGCCTCCAACACATGTTTTGCCTGAACAAAGACTAAGAAACTGGGTCCCACCTCTGTGAGTCAACGGTTATTATTTCTTCCTCTTTTGATTTAAACTTCTCCAAGCGCCATCAGTGAACTAAAATGTAATGAGAATTAGAATAAAGTTATCTTAAGAAACTTATGCTCAGAGCCCAGGTAAGGCGCTTTGTTTTGTTAAGCTTTATTCCTGCAGATTAGGAAATAAACTCAAGAAACTTGAATGGGGGTACAGGGCAATGCAACCTTATTATTCATTCAGAGCAGGAGTTCATTTGTATCTTCGCTAAAGTGTGGAACTCATACCTACCTTAAAAATGGCCTGCTCCTTCCTGAAGCACTTGATTTAAACCACTGATATTTTTTTTTCCCTTCCAAAATTAAGATGAAATATTTTAAATATAACAAATAAAAGACAAAATGGCTTGGCTTGTTAAAGCATACTTGCTTTACTTTTAATATACAAATAATACTTCAAAATCCTCCTTTTTATTTTTTTAAGTTAAATTATGTCCGCCCCATGTGCAGATTCGATTTACTGACTAAGTACACAACCAAATCTAGCCTCCCTGGGAACCATCCATTTGCTTAAGAAGGTGAAGGAGACACTGCTGTATTTTCTTAAAGAGATTCCTGGCATTTTTTTCCTCCTTCGTTTCACCTTAAAGACTACCTTGAGAAATGTTGCCCAGCAGTAAAAGGAAAATGAGTTCAAGCTTCAAAATCAGGAAATTTGGATAGTAAAAATGTAAGTTATAAAGTCAACGTTGATCGGAAAATAAATTGAGCTCTTTTAAATGGGTTAAGTGTCAGCCCTGAGAAGTAAAGACCATCCGACTTCCTATAGAATTATTCATCCTTGCTCAGGCAAATGTCGCCTCCAAAAGGCTCTTAAGCTGCAAAAGGATACGTTGGGCCAAAATGGTAAAGTATTTGAACACACATACGGGGTATGCACTTATTTACCATGTACTATGTTCAATTTAAAGAAAATAAACGTGAAGCCAGGAACCATGAACAAATAGAAGGCACAGTTTCCTATAATTGCAAGGGGGCTTAGGTAATGCTCTATGTGGTGTTTGATTTAAAATGTTAAAATATTAACAGAAGTTTTCTATAGTGGAGTGTTCCTATCACAGTGAAATGACTCATAAGAATGCTAAATTCAAACCAGATGGGCACAAACATTAACTAAAAAAAAAAAATCAGATTTTTTAGGGGTCAGCATGGGTCTTCATAAAAATGAAGACCTTGTCTGGGTTAGTGAAAAATGAACTTTCAGTGATAAAAAAGAAAACAAGAGAAAATATTAGTGACTTTATTTTAATTATACAAGCCACTGTCAATTAGAAGAACTAACATTCACAAAACTTTACATTGCCATTTTAATTTGAAAAAGATGACTATGGTAATCCTGAGACTTCAGATAAACAGGTACTTTAATGTCTCCTGTACAGCCCAAGTCAGGGACACATGAATTCAGCTGTGTACCATGCTAATATTGTACAAGAATCTCTTTGCTTCCCACCAAGAAGTCATCCTCATTGAAGATCAGTGTGGTATAGAAACCTCCAACGTCCACCCACGGCATGATGCCAGCCTCTGCTCTTCTTTCAACAGACCACAGAGGAAAATTCTCATTGCCGGGTCAGACACCCCACCAAATCTCCTCTGCTCTCTTGTTGAAAAATATGTTCCCTTGCACTTCTTCCTTTTTGTTTCTTTCCTCCAGAGCTTTTTACCATTTGCAGATTGTCTGCAACATGTGCTGTGTTTAACTGTGTACATTCCCTATGAGAAGAAAAATATGTGGGCTCAGAGTTAATATTGTTTTTGACTTATAGGGAAATTCCAGTTGTGTTTAACTTGGACTGTGGGATCCAGGAACTTTACTGAGAGGAGAAACGAATGTATTTTGAGCAAAAAATGTGTACGGGGAGTTCCCTACTGTTTTGTTGCTGGAATCTTGGACAACACAGGGAAAAATGACAAGCACATAATTTAGTCTGGCAGCCATACCACTCTGTGCTGGGAGCCTGTCAGTTCTCACTAGCTAAGTAAGGGCTGGGCTGCTTTGGTGCAAGGATGAGAGACCTCCCAGGAACAAGTAGGTACTTCAGGAAATGGTGTTTCTCATTCAGTAGGTGGCCTCTCCTCTCCGGGGCTGTGTGAATCGATGTCCCGCGTGGTGTTCAGGGCACTGTGCTACACTGAGCTGTTTACCTTTTGGATGAAACCTAAAACCACAGACCTAACCATTTGTGGTCACCAGAGATCTTATGGCAGACTTTCTAAGAGCAGTTGTGTTAACTCCGGAATCCTGGCTCCAGTCCAACTAAAGTAATTACATTCTGCCTCCCTAAAATTCCCCCTGCAGTTTCAACTGAATATGATAGTCTCAACCCTCCACCTCACAGCGTTGCTGGGCATGGCAGTTAGCATTCCGTGGAGGCGCAGTCTGTAATTCCCTGCGGGAAGAAGTGATTCCTCGGTCCTCACCAAGGTGCGGTGATACTTAATTAATTAGTGCTCATAAAAGCATGTGGAGAACCTCAATTTAAAAGTGCTCCTAGTATACAAAGGGGCAGGAGTGTCCACGTGTTCATTTGTCCGGAAGAGCGAGCAGTCAATGTGCTATTGGATGGCTTTAATGGAAGTACAAATTCAGGACAGGAGAGGGACAGTCCCACTGCCCTCCAACCTAAAAATATCATATCTGGGCCAGTGTATTCAACTCTGGAGATGCATGTAAGAGAGGTACCTTATCTAAGAGCAGCATGTCTTCAGAGGCCACCAGAATGATGAAGGATCTACAAATGATATTGTGACATGCCCAAAGGAATAGGGAATGTTTAACCAAAAAAGAAACGAAGGAAGGAAGCGGAGGAGGGAAAGAGGGAGGGAGGAAGGCTGGAAGGGAAGGAGGATGAGAGGGAGGGAGGGAGTAAGGAAGAACTGACGTTTGAAGAGCAAACATAATTTATTGTCCCATAGAACAGAACCAGGACCAGTGGGTAGAAATCACAGAGAGGCAGAGAAAAGCCCTTCCTCCCAGCCCTAGCCTAGAATATCTTTTCCCACTATCTCTGGGCATCAATTCAGCTCTCACCCATTCACTAAGTTCAGGTCTATCACCAGGCGAAATTCATTCCACCAAAAACTCATCTAACACCAAACTCACTCAGTACTTAAAATCTGTAGCACTGATTTGGCCCTTATCATAGGCTTTCAATGGAGATCTCATTAATTCTAAATATCTTTTCTCATCAATATGTCTCTAAGATTTATCAGAGCAGGAACCATGCATTATATTTCTCCATATCTGCAGTAGTGGTAAACAAAGTACATTCAACCTAGTTCTTCACAAAAGCTATTTATTAAGAGACTATGACATGTGTGCTGAGTATACAGAGATGAATAAGACAAACCTACCATCAAGGGTGAACTCCCACTGTATGGCATGAATTATTTTTTAAATAAAGAAAGAAAAGAAGGGAAAAAATCATATTGGAAGGTTCAGGAAAGATTCTCAGGAAGAGGTGGTCTTTGAGGTGGCCCTTGACAAAAAGATGTGTTTTTAATAGGCCAAAGTGTCAGGGGGAGACATTTTAACAGGGAAGGAACCTTAAAAGCAAAGGCCTAGAAATGGGAAAACATGGGTTAGTTTCTTGGAACTAAGTAAAGATGTTTCTTGAAATAGGGTATAAGTGAGGGGAGAAGCAGGAAACAAAAGGAAAGGCTAGGTGGAAATATATTTTGGAAGACCCTAAGAAATTAATCAACTTAGTAAATAACAACGGGCTATTGAGGATTTTATCTTTATTTTCAATGGGGGAAATATTAAGATGAGACTTATGCTTTAAGATGTTGACATGATAAGGCTGTGTTAGGTGAATTCCAGGGCTGAAGGTTGGAGTCTAGGTCAAGGTAATTACAAATCTAACCAGGGAATGGAGTATGGTGCTAAAGAGGTGGGGGAGGGGAGGATCAAAGGAAATGGAGAAAATTGATTTCACAGAACTTTAACAAGTTTTCTATGGGGATATGAAAGGAGATCTCTAGGTTAGAAATTAGATTTAAAAAAAAAAACCAGAAATAAAGAAATCAGGAGAAGGACCCAGTTTCCATGGGAAAATGATTAATTTAGTTTTTCACATATTAAGTTCAAGAATTTGTGCTGAATCCAGGTGAAGATTCCTAGCATGTAGTTGGAAATGCAATACTGGGCCCAAAGAAAAAGGGCACAGTGATTATATATATATATATATATATATATATATATATATATATATATATATATGTATGTATGTATATATGGCCTCTATCCACATAGGGGAGGTGCCAAGGCGCAGAATATATAGAAAAGAAGAACCCTCAAAAAGGAGGGTCGGCCAGCCAGGCCATCACTGAGGTCAGACATGAAAAAATGACATATGACTTGATGATGAGAAGGTCACTGGTGACCTTCAAGAGTAGATTTCAGTAGCCAATTGAAGGCGCAACATCTCAGGAGAAAGTAGAAATGGGAATTAATGTAAATATAAGGTTCTAGGAGATTTAGAAAAGCTGTCATAAAGCATATGATAAAAACAGAATCAACAAGAGATAGATTTTTAAAGTGCTGAGTAATAGTGAGTGACCTTTGGAAGTTACCCTAAAGATATTGTACACACCAAAAACAAAACAACACACAAAAGTAAAATACTGGCTAATGGTTTTTCTTAGTAGTGCACTGCATCCTGATAGTTCACTGAGAAGACAATAATAAGGGTTGATCTGGGTGGGGATTTGGTTATTCGGGAACCAGGAAGTGTAGGTTGATAGAAGGGGCAACAGGAAATTGACTCTCAAGGATGGAATCTAATGAGGCTGGTGGTGAGCTTGGCCACATGCTCAGGTTAAGCAGAAATAGGAAGGAGGAAGCAGAAGACACATTCGCAGACACCTGCCCAGCACCCTGGGAAGTGCTAGGGGTATAGCGATGGAGATGCATGTATCTCTGAGGGAGTGTTCAAAGTGGAAGAGCAGGAAACACTTGCACTGATGATGATGTACAGGAATGATGATCAAACTCAGACTCCACCACTTACTAGCTATGTCATCCTAAGTAAGTAACTCATTTACTAGCTATATCATTCTAAGCAAGTAACTTAACCTCTAAGCCTCGGTTTCCTAGTCTGTAAAATGGGGGTGGCAACCCACCTCACAGGGTTGTTATGAGAACTAAATTAAATAATCCATGTGCTTGGCTCAAAGTAAGCACCGAATGAATGAATTTCACCAACTTGCCATGTTCTCTTTAGCCTGCTCCAGTCTGCAGCCGTCTAATCTATCCCTTCCCTCCTGTCTACCAGCCTCACCCTCTGTGAAATCACTCCCATCCCTAACAGGTTAATGGTGTGGTGCACCCAGGGGAGTAAGTTAAAGATTATGAGCCTCAGCCCTACCAAGTCTTGGTGAATTTTCCAGCCCTTTATCTCTGTCCCTCCAACCCACAGCGGAAGCTCAGATTAATAGCTAAGGGACTGTACCTAAGTTGGGATGGGGGAAGTGGATTCTCTCTTTAGTTGCTGGGCTTGGCTCCAAGATTTCTCTTTCCTCAGTGGAACACCTTAGCTATGAGTCATTGCTCAGAACCATTTCCTCAGGGAAGTTGGTAAGGAAAGAACATGAGTAGCAAGCCCCTTAGAGCTAGCTATTGCCTAAGAACAGAGGAGGAAGAAGAGATCCATGCATGAGGGGGGATCCCAGTCTCTTTGTGCTTCTCTTGGGCCCAGAGACTTTTCCTTTGCAAACAGTGCCATCTATACATCGGAAGGGTAAGAATTTAGTTCTTTACTTCACTTTGAGGAGACCATGGTGTATTTTGCCTTAAAAATAAGTTCCCCATTTTACCAACTTCACAATCTTTCTATTTCACTTTCAACACCAAGGTAAAAAATGAAAAAAATATTTTTTTAATTGAATGAAATCAAGTTTTTCTACTTTTTGGCATGAATCATGACTTGTCCCAACGATTCGGCAAATTACTATCTCTAAATTCTAAGAAGGTGTTTTCGCAGCTCCTCTTTTTCTTCTGGAGATCATAGATAGTCCAAAGATACAAAATGACTAAATGTTTTATCAAGAGAAAAGAGGGTGGGTGACATAGAATAAGGGTCCTTCAAAGAGGGTTCAAGACCAGGAAGAAAAATAACCCGAAGTTGTAATCTGTCTTGTACCAGCACTTAAACAAGACCAGCTGTAAACTTCCTCTTGGAGAGCCACAGGCAGGCTGGGAAGTCCCCTTATGCCAACACCTTCACTTTACAGGTGAGAAGCATTAAAACTGAACAAAATTTTCTTAAGCTCCATTAGAAAAAATAGATTTGTAGGGGGAGATTAGATACAACCTGTATAGTCCTAAGGGGTTAGTTCATTGAACCTATGTTTTGTTGATCTACTAACTACAAATACAAATGCAAGAGGGACCAGTACATACTGGGTCCTTGAACATGTAAAAGTATTTAATGATAATGAAAGGAGAAGAGGTCAAGATTTATCCATTGAAAACTGTGTGGCATATCTCATTTCAGTCTCTTAGTATCCCTCTGAGAATGGCATGATCACCTTGTTGTAAAGATGGGAAAACCTATTTGCCTAAAGTCACACAATTTGTAAAATGTGAAGTGAAATATATCTGGCTTCCAAGCCCAATGTCTGTTTGTTTGTTTGTGTTACAACACACACATTTTTTTTCTGTGTTGATTTCCCATCAATCCTGGCTTTACATGTTAAAATCCCATTTATAATTCCATTTTAGGAATAGCTCACAGCTTGAACCATGTAAAGGTCTTCACATGGCTTACCATCAAGTAGCCATTACTTTTAATTTTTCTCATCACTTCCCATCTCGGTACCAACTAATCATTCCCCAAAGTGATCTGCAAATCAGATCCAGGAATGAGGGAAAGGTGGACAAAGGGGAATCCATTCAATCCCACCTTCCACTACCAGATCAAGGCTCTACCTTCACCTATTTGGCCAAGGCAAAGATAATTTATCCTGCTCGAAAATGAAAGTGAAACTTTTCATTCAAAAAACAGCTAGTGTATCTTCTGGTATTCTTGAAAAAAGAAGTTCAACCCAGAAATTCTATAAGGTTTTCAGCCTCATGGGAGGCTGTCTTTCTTTCACAAAGGCAATGACAAAGAATATTTTCTTCAAGGCAGCACAAATCATTTTTAATGAAAATAAATGTCACAATACCCTCTGTAATTAATACATTCATTCATTCTTTCAACAAATACTTCTTAACTACTGATTATGGATTAGGCACTATCAAACTTGCAATTTAGCCTCAGAATTGAGATCCTAAATAAGCCAAGGTCTAGGCACACTTACCTCCCTAATGTGATCCTAGCATTAAGGTATATGTTTTCATCTAGTTAGGCAAATCGTTAGTTAGCCTTTTCATAAAAAAGAAAAGAGGACAGATTTTATTATGGAAGCTACATGTGTTGATACTAGTTGTAAGGAAGAGCATAAGACTTCTAAACTTGATAATAAAGTTTCAAGCATTTCTTGCTTCCCACACAAATATATATCCAGCCACAAATATACAAACACGATCCTCCCACAGAGTTCTGGCATTTCAGAGAGAAGGAGGCATGAAGCAAGAAGGTCTCACCTCATGGTCTCTTTGTTTCCCAGCTAACATATGTAATGGGATCCTTTCTGACTTATTTTATTGAAAGCCCAATCAACTACCCTCAAATGATATATATATATTTTTAAATATAAAATACAAAAAATATTTTCATAATGTGTCTAATTTGGTCCTCTAGAAAGAAAGTGGATTTCAATATCTGTGCTCTCACTTTCATTACTCCCTTGGGGATAAAGAACATCTTTCTTAGAAAAAGTCAGGGGTTTTTGACAGAGAAAGTGAAACTCAGATTATTTAATTAATTCACCCAATCACACGTATGGTTTCTAAAAGGCAAAAGTAAAAATCAGACACTGTTCTTGGAACTGCTACAACTATTTTGGCACACAACAATTTCACTTCCAGGACTTTATCCCATAGATATGCTCACACAAG
The DNA here is from genome assembly GCF_009873245.2 of Balaenoptera musculus. Lineage (NCBI taxonomy): Eukaryota > Metazoa > Chordata > Mammalia > Artiodactyla > Balaenopteridae > Balaenoptera > Balaenoptera musculus. Next base: position 53,240,310 of record NC_045794.1, read on the forward strand.
TGTGCAAAGTACAAATACAAGGATGTTCATTGGTGTTAGAGAAAAACTAGAAATGAGAAACTAAGTGTCTTTCAATGGGGGATTGGTTAAATGAATTAGGATACATCTACAAAATGGAAAATCAAGAGTTGCTTTAAAAAGAATGATTTAGGTCAACGTGGGCTGATATGGAATGACCATAATATACAAGATCTTTCCACTCCCAGTTTAGTGTTCAGTATACCATGTTGCCAATTTCAGTCAGGGTTTGATCAGGACAGCAGAAGCCGCTCTATGTATTTGAAGCAGGAAGGGCTTTCACAGAGGGAAATAGAGGCTTACACAACTATTGGAAGGGTTGGGGAAAAATGGTCAGGGAGGCTATCACCAAAGATCTCAATCTGCAGCACTATGTTGGTGGCTCTCCAGAGCTCTTCCAGAAGCCTTTCTGATGGTCTCAGCATGCACTTAAGCAAATGAGTTTCCAAAAGCCACTTCCAACTGTATCAACCTCTGAGAGTACCAAAGCAGGCAATAAGCAGGCGCTCACCCAGTAGCAGCTGTGAACCACTCTTGTGTCATCTGCCCACGGGTTTGCCTGAAAATACCTCTGGAGAGAAATGGCCTCTCCTTCTCAACTTCCTTCCAGACCTCACCCTTGGGTCTCATACTGGCAGACTCAAGTCTAGAACAAATGAAGAAGGAGATTCTGGGAAATGTGATGCAGAGGAGATCAGGGAGGGGACAGCAACAATATGGGTTTGACTACAGACAGTCCCTCATTCTGCCTTTTACAATAGAAGGTGGCATAACAATCCTTTGACTGGTGGCCACAGGCATATGTGAAATAGAACTTTACAACAAAAAAATTAATTTATATCCAGTTTCTCTAAAATAATATCTTTAGAACATGCACCCAGTTTTCTCATGAAGGTAGATGTCATATGTTATAGTCAGAACTGAGAAGTCCAGAAAAACTTCTGAGCTTCAAAAAATTTCATATCCTTTTTTACAGTCCTTACAGTAGATAGAAGAATCTATAGAAAAGTTTGATCTTTTCTTTTATGTGACAATAACATTAGTTAATATTCAAATCTGTCTAGTGTTCATTTGGGTAAAGTGCTTTACGAATGATGTTTTCCTGCGATTGTCTAGTCCCTGAGCTAAGTGGCACTAGCCTTATTTCACAGGTAGGGAAAATCAAGGGTAAGAAATTCCTCTTAAAAAAAAAAAAAAAAGAAATTCCTCTAGATCACACTGGGGTTATTTTACAGAGCCTAGACCTGAACTCTGACACACTCTAAAACCCATGTTCTAAACCACTCTTTGTGAGGGGAAAAATGATGTGAATCAAAAACTCTAAAAATTATGTTCTTTATGAAATACTAATTGGGGAGCTGGGGCAGAGGGAGAGAAATGACCTATACTTGAGGCAAATATTTAATAAATCTTGGGTTTAAACTAAAATGCTGAATGCTTTTTAAAATCTTCTAAGATATTAGAGCTATTGTTATTTAGGCGTCTGTATTGCCAGTGATACCCAGTCACCACATCCAAAAAAGAGAGAATTCATTCATAGTGCAGAAGAACTAAACTAATTTTTTTCCTTAGAGAAAAAGAAACTGAATTTCTCTAAATGTTTAAGCAATTATAAACACAATTATAAACATGGGCTCTAAAATTTCAAAAACAATCTCGAACATGGACATTGAAGTCACTCAATTAAATATGGTCATGCTTATAAGATTCAATTGTATAACAGAATGTTCCCTAGATGAGAAAAGGCTTTCACTTACTGTAGAGACTCGACTTACCCGTTGAAGAGGTGACTTTATCTCTGTCCCAAGGCAGTAAATTAAAAAACCCAGTGAAATGAGCAAGAAGTGGGAGAAGAGAAGCCCTTGGAAAGAGGGAGGTAGAGGGCTTCCAAGCAGAGTATAACAGTGCGAATTTTTAAGAAAAAATACATAGTGTTAGCATCTTTTTGCCCATCACCATCCCAGAAACAGAAACCTGTACTGCATTTCTAAGCTCATCAACTGGCCTTATAATACTGACTCCCCAGAACTGCTGCCCCCAGCCCTCACTCAGGTTGGGGAATAAGTAGTAGTTCCATAGATTATACACACTGAAGATTAAAGTGGGTAAGCCCTTGAGGGGAAAGTGATGGAGTTGAGATCATAGGGGAGTTAGAGTTTCTCTGAGACTGGGGAAGAGACGAAGGACAAAGTGAAATGTAGCATCCTTTACACAGAGGGATGGCCATGAGATGCTGAGTCTGTGGTCAGGGGAGGATTACTGGGAGAAGTATCTCTAAGCCTGGCCAGAGCATCATGGCCGAAGAGACAGAAGGCAGAGCCGAGTACAAGACAACTGCACTGGGCAGCAAACAGAGTGACAGAAAAGATGAAGTGCTCCCAGACTGCTGTCTGTCCCCACTTTTTGTTATTACTTAAAACCAGGGTTCCCGCCTGATACTGTAGCGTAAAGAAAGACGCTTCCTAAATGACCGAGGACAAATTTATGGCCAAACACGTTTCGGGTTGAAGCAGAATAAACTTCATATAGAAAAGTAAAGTAGGCTTCTGGTTAAAGATAGCAATAGCCATCTAAGGTCCAAGATGGTGGCATAGGGAGAACCTGAACTCACCACCTCCCGTGGACACACCAAGTCTACAGCTACATATGGATCATTTCCCTCTGAAAAAGATCTGAAAACTAGGTGAACTGCTTCTCCACAACAAAGGATACAAGGACCACAGTGATATGGGTAGGAAAGGCAGAGACACAGTCTTGGCAAAAATTGCATTCCCAGCATGGCATGGCAACACGCATAGGGAGGAATCTTACCAGTCCGGTGCTTCCCCCAAAAGAGAGAGGAGTTGTCGCCCCATCAAGCACCCCAACCCCTAGGATCTGCACCAGAGAGACAAGCCCCAAAACACGTGGCTTAGAGGGTCAACGGGGCAGATGTCCAGGGACCCAAAGTGATACAAGAAACTGAGATTCCCCTTCTACAGGGCTCATGTACAGTCTCTCTTGTCCCAAGATGCATTAAAAAAAACAGCAGTTTGAAAAGTGTCTAGACTACTACATGAAGGAAACTCATTTGCTAATCTAAAAGCATCTGCTGGAGGAGCAGGGGACAGGTGAAACTCTCCCTAGAGATGGGGCCACTGGTGGACACCATTACTGCACTTTCCTCCTACCCTGCAAGCACAGGAGTGGCTGTGAAAAAGCTCTTTAGAGCTCTTATGTCCTATTATCATCAGTAATGGCTTTAAGAAAACTTACAGAAATAAGTTCATTGAATTTTAGTACTTGAAAGCATGGTTTCATATCACCAAATCTGTACCAAATATCGGTTAATTTGTAATCACCACTACCTCATAGCTTCTGGTAGTTAACTGGAATATCTACTTATGGTAGATTAGAATATTTTTCAGATTCTCTCCCCACTCCACTGATGTTGGGCTTGTACACATGATTTGCTTTGGTCGGTGGAATGTGGGGTGAATGACAAGGCAGCAGTTCGTAGCTTAGGCCTTATAAGGCATCACTAGTTTCCACTCACCCCTCTGGGAGCTTCTGACTTCTGCCATGGGAAGAACATGTCTCAGTTGACCGCTGTTCCTCCAAGTTGGGTCCTGGAATAAGACATGATGAGCAGATGTGAATTCCACCTGAACCCTAACCAACACATAGACCCATGCAAGAGTTACACGCTTATCATTGTAAACCACTGATGTACTGTGGTTGGTTATTACACAGCAAAACTAACACTTGCAGATTTTTTTTAAAGGGTGCTTCCAAATTCTGTTTGAAAAAATTCCCTAAAATTCCATCCTGTTGAGAAGCTTTCTACAGGAGAAGAAGAATCAGGCTTCATACTTCCCTCTGCAGCAATACTCATATTACTCTTCATTTATATTTAGTTTTCATTTTACAGATATCTCAAGTAATTAATTATCTCTGTTGCCTAGAGTAGAAAGCCCAGTCCACACCATTGACCTGTTCTGACTGAAGGCAGTGGCTGGCAAACGTGGAACCCCCAAATACACTGTCAGTTTAAGGAGCAGTTCCATCATAGGATGTTAGGCCAAAGTCCCTGCTAACTACCTGTGTCTAGAAGGCATTTTATTTTAGAATGTAGCAGAAGTGAGTCTAGAAGAAACTTAGAAAGAATAGCAATGAAAACATACAAGGGAAATCCAACAATATATCTTTCCTTTCTTTCTCTTTAAAATAATAATAACGGTCCTTTACCATGTTTTTGCTGAGGGAAGACTAAGCTCTGTGTTCAGCAGACCTTGAAGATTAGCTCCTGCACATTGCCTTCCTCAGTCTTTGGGAAAAACAGCTTCTCCCCCATGACACAAAGTCCTGAACTAGCACCTACGACGTAAATAATTATGGAGAAAATTTAAACTGATGAGCTATACTTAGAATATAGTAGGCATTCGATATATATTTATTAATATGAATGATAGTATTTATACATTCATTACTAACATACTTTCATTTAATCCTTGAGGTAGATATGACTGTCAGACTAAGGCTTGGAGAAGTTAAGCAACTTATTGAAAATCACACAGTTAGTATTTGTTGGAGCATCAACTCAAAACGAGATCTGATACCAAAGCTAGAACTACACAATGATAATTCTTTGTTGAATGAACTGAATAAACTCCCAGACTTTCCAACATCTCTAGCTCCCTTGTGAAGTGGAAAGAATCAGACTTAGCTTGTTTTAGCCATTTAGAAGCAATTAGGTACATTTTCTCCCCTCCAAAGTCTTGAACATTCCTGTGGACACTAAAGCAATATTGCTCTCATTATTAACTGTTTGCCTGGTCCCTTTTTGTGTGTTTCAGGCAATTCCTCAATAGTCTTCATATTACTTTTTATCGTCTGCCATTTGAAATGTCTTGGAAGACTGAAAATAAAACTTCTTTTCCCACAGACTAGTTTCTGTTTCCATTTGGTAAACTCTAATACTTCTTTCTCCTCATATTTCGAATTTGACTGAAGATAACATGACTTTGCTCTTTGCCTCTAACTATTTTAATCCTTGTGCATCAAGATCAATGAGCTGATGAAAATGTGCCCACCTCAGGGAAGGGTGATACAAAGATCCCTAGAGCCAACTACATTTGAATCTGCTTCCAAATGTCACATGCAAAAGTATTTTCCCCCAGTATATCCTGGTGACACTTGAAACCTCTGTCACTGCAAACATCAGGCCTTGGGCATGATGCCTTTGACTAGGATTTCTCTTCTCCTGCAGTTCCTGCCTGTCCTTCTCTCCCACTCAACTTCCTGAAGGTTTTCCCCAAACCAACTTGCAACCCAAATAATAGAAATTCCTGTAGAAACCCAACAGCAGCTCACCCTCTCTGGTCATCCCCAGCACTCCTCCTCCCCTTCTATCCAGGGTACCTCAAAGAATGATTATTTTATTTTCTGCAAGATATAACTCTGTGTCAAAGTTAGAAGTTAAGTAAGCTCTGAATTAATGATTGAAGTCAATATTTGTGATTAAGAAGAAATCAATGTCTGTCAGATACTGCATGCAAAAAAAAAAAAAAAAAAAGAGTGCCATTTAAGAAGGACAAAGAGGCATCCTTGAAGGCAAATCTTGCATCTTCAAATAGAACAAAATTACAGGCAAACAATATTCATCCCAGAAGCTAATCTTGTACCCCTGCTCACAAGTCCTAGTCACCACGTGTGTGCACCTTGAGTCTTGAATGTTTCTCTTCTTACATGTGCCTCTGGAACTTCGGTGTCTCTCATAAATACCCTTCTGATAACTGACCCCAACTTTGCTTCTGTTCCAAATACAGTTTGGGCATTTGACTTTGGTCTTAGACCCTCTAATCTGCCCTATAGTCTTTGTCTGTGTCCAGCACGTTTTGTCTGACTGCTTACCCAACAAGGAGAATATCCGCGAAGAGATAGTCGAAGGTTTTGTTCAGACTTCCACCCAAGGCAATGGCTTGTTTAGTTAAGGGATAACGTCCCTTCCAAATGTTATACCTACAGCTGAATTCTAAGATCATTTCCTACTCTGAAACCTTCAGGTTTGGGGGTGGAGCAGAGTCTGAGATGGAGGTGACATTCCTATTCTAAACCATATCCATCTATGTCTTTTTTAAATTTCTTTTTATTGTAGTTGATTTACAATATTGTGCCAATCTCTGCTGTACAGCAAAGTGACTCGGTTATACACACATACACATTCTTTTATTTCTTAATCTTGATCAAGAGCTGTATGTGCTTGTGTGCATATCTTTATTATAGATGCATTCATTGGAATAAAAACATTTATTTATGCTGTTCTTTTAAAAAACACACAATGTGTCACACTGCATTTCTACGAATGAGTTTCTTTTACGGGGTATTAGAGAGTGAAAAATATTCTCCTGAGTTTTACTGAGCAATGGTATGACACATAACCACTAAACCTCATACTAAGAAAAAGTTAGTTAAATAAGAAATTGAAAAACCTGCCTGCAAATAATACTGTAAAAGTTTACAGTCCATCCTAACCATCAAGGATACTTTCCAGAACTTCAGGGTTTGATAGTAAAATGTATACACACAGTACACACACATATGTATGTTTCTAATAACAAAGGACTAAAGTAAAATAAACCTGCTTGTCCAAATATGGTTGCGTTACAGTCAAAGTTTTGCTTAATATTTCGAGAAGAGCTTTGAGAAGATAAATATTCTCAGCCTTGGATCTGATATCAGATGCTCATGGTGCCATCTACCGGCCGTTTGACTGAGCGACCTGGATTTGGAAAGTTGTGTTTTCAGTACAAAGCAACCTCCACGTTGCCGGACATCCAGAACTCCAATGTGGTGGCCCGATTTTACTTAAAATACCCAGCTGTGCTGATTTCCTTTTTCGCAAAAAAGACATCCAAATTGTTGAGTGTCACCACAATGACCAGACGTCTCGTTTTTGAACAGCGATGCTTCTAATAAAACAAAGTTTAAGCTACATTCTGCACCAGAAGCATAGATGGCCATCTATCTGCTCTGTCTGAGCATCAACGTGAGGAAGGGGAGTTGTCCTGGCCAAATGTGTCTTCATGGAAACACCCTCTCAGGAGCACATAGTGTTCCCGGTAGAATGAAGCTGATGAGAAAAGAGGGGAGGCGGTGTGTGTAGGTGCTAAAATGATTATCTCTCTGCAAAGAGCAGTGGACAGATCTTGGTCCTCCATTCAGAAGTCATGAGGTCACTACAGGCTGCAGGAGATGGCTCACCTCTGCCAGTGACTTTCTGAGCAAGTTCTCTCATGAGGTCCATTCCTGGAGAGCAGGTCCAATGTCATCTCCCCACTGAGGGTGTGCTCTTTTCATGGCATCTTTCTACTTTTCAGAAGCTGAGCTTGTTCTCCTCTTTAATGTTTTCTGTGTCTCAGGTGCAGAAGGCCCTTGTGGATAATCCACACATCACTAATGAGCCCATTTGTCATCCCGCCCGGCCCCTTGTTGAGGTGCTCTGAGTTGGGAGCTCCTGGGGGCCTGGACGTTTTCGAATGTAAGCCCGTGTCAGCCACAGGCGGTGGGCTTCAGAGCTGCCCCAGCTGTTGGTTAAGCCCAGGACTAAGCAGCCATGGTCCTTTCACACAAATCAGGAAGTGTCCCGTAGGTCTCTACATGGAGACCACCTGATCAGAGACTTCTGAAATCTCTTTTTTATTAAAGAATCTATGAAGAAAGTATTTTCCAAGAATTAAATCAAATTCCAAACCTGATGTATATTTTGAGGCTAGAATCCAAAATTCTGAGAGGAGGGTAGGGTCCCTCTTGAACCAAATATCAACCTGGCCTCTTTCAAAAGCTATGGTTATCTGAGATCTCTAAAAAAAAGATGGTGTGGAAAATTTGGTAGAAATTAGGACTCAAAGACAATTTCTTCATCCCTTCACATCAAACATAGGTCTATCTGTATGTCCTTAAAAATACTGGTATGAGTTAACACAACAATATTGGAAGCATACTGATGATTTTAGCGATCGGCCCCTCCTGAGAAACAAGAACGGAAACTTGAATGGATCTAAGTGTTTACAAGAGCACACGGTATTAAGTCCCAGACCACAACAAGAGTTTAAAACAACAGGTTCTACAAGCATGAGTGGTTTTTAAAATAAAGGTTGTATCCAAACATTGTTTTATTTTCAAAGGCTGGTCTCACTTCAGTTGGTGCAGAAAAGGGGCCTAGAAAAAAATGGTTGTTTTTTGAAAGAAAATCTAAAGACACTCTGCTAAAATCCAACTAATGCCTGTGTGTCAGAAGATAAATGGACAATTCAATACTCAAAACAAAACAGTTGTTTTTCTTCTTAAGATATCTGGGATATACATACAAGAAGCCTGTTAGAAAAGGGTAAGTATTCAATAATTTAACTAAAAATGGAGGGATACAAAATAGATTTGTGATGCACAGAGAAAGAATACAAGATAAAATAGTGACATCATTTACTGTGTTCATTTAGAGCCCAAATCCAGCTGATATAATTTGTGAATATTCAATTTGATATACTCACAAAGGTATAAGTTTTGGTCTGGGTCTTTTGAGGATCATTCTCTTGTTTCAAGTTTTCTAACTAAAACTACCAACTTGTAAGTGCTATTTTTACTATAAATAGGAACCTAGATTATTCTAGAAGGGCACCCAAAACATGGCACGCCCAAGAAAAATAGCTTCTATTGAATAAGAACCTCAATCATATTTGCAAGGGCAGTGATGAGATTATCTTGCACCACAGAGAAACTGAGATAATATATTTTCAGCTCCAAAACTCCCAGCTATCCCAAGTGCTCATGCCTCTTTTGTGAAAGAAATGTACCACACATTCTGATTTTCCTTTGATCAATCCTATTATTTTCCAAGGATCTACATGTATCTAAACAGTGCCGCAAAAGGAAGATATGGTGTGTTGAATTCAATGAAAGAAAGAAAAAGAAAACGGTGAGGAAGAGAAGGAGAGAAGAGAACATTCAGAGAAAAGAGAGATACAGCAAAGAGAGAGGGGGATGGAGGGGGTGAGAGAGGACAAGACAGTAAGGGGGCAGAGACAGGAAATCCAAGGAGGGAGGAAGGAAAGGTGGGGGGAGGAAGCAGGAGGGAATACAGCACAAGAAAGGTGAGAAAGGAAAAAGGAAAAAAAGCAAGAGAGAAAGGATAGAAAGAGGAGAAGGGAGGACAAAATTATGAGGCGGTGGGGGGAATGAAAGAGTCAACGAAGGGTTGTGGGGGATGGATCCCTGGAGAGGCTGAGGAACACAGATAATAATCTAGCTACCCAGCCGTTTAGAAACTCAGCAGGTCCGAGATGGAAAGAATATTATAGAACATCTCATGCAACACTTCAGAGTACAGATTCCGAAATAGAGGGCTGGGGAGGTTAAATAACTAAACGGAAGTCACATAGCTAGATATCACTGTTGGAGAAAAGTCACGGAAACAAAACAAATAGGTACTTGGCCGCAGCTTTTCGATCATGAAATAAACGCGTGGGCAGCCTCCGTGCGCTTCAGGCTGCTGTTGGGCTAGTCTGAGAAACGGGACCGAGCATCCAGCGGCAGGAGGCAGTCTGCGTGCAGAGAGGATGAGAAGCAATCATGATCCAGCATCCTCTGAGGTCATTACTCGGCTCGAAGTGAATTCCTAGCGCAACCAACAGCTTCATAATCAAATAGAAGTATCAAAAACGAAAGAGCAGTAATAACAAAACTCTAATCCCTCTGGTGTTTAGAGGAGGATAAGAGCTTGAACTCCAGGGTCAGACTGCCTCCGTGTGAATCCTCACTGAGCCGCTGTCCTGTGACCTTAGCTAAGCAGTTTCTTTACCTCAGATCCCTCGTCCAAAAATTGAGATAATAATAGTATTTGCCACCCAATATCGCTGTGAGGATTAATTGAAACAATCCGTGTAGCGTGTTGACTGACAGTACCTGGCACACCAAACCAAATGGTTTGGGGTTCTTGTTGGACTATTTCAGCTTCAGCGCCACCCAGCTGTGTTTAAAGCCTGGCACTGACTCTACTTCATTTTTGTAAAATACTTGATTATGAAACGCCTTTGGCATTTATTTTGAATGAATGAGGAGGGATAGTGCTAGGCTGGCACCAAGCCACTTTCAACCTCTCTCTGAGACCACCACTTGGCGAGGTTTTCCAAGCACTAGTTACCTGTTTTTTGAGACTTCAATGTCCGATGTTATCGGTCTTAGTTACGAAGGATAAACCTAATTTGGCATTTGACTTGATTGGCTGCAGACCTGCTGAATGCGATTTGTTTTGAAATGAAAATGGAAAATGGAAACGAAGGCAGGACTTATTAATTTACAAACATTAATGCTGATCTGTTGATTTTATGCTTAAAAATAGCCTTATATCCATTTCAGCTGAGGTGCTGATCCCTCAGTGACTGCCTCCACATCTTTAATGTCACTTCTGAGTGCTCGTTTATACAGGAAGTGAAGTAAATCAGTGGGGAGGCCGATTAGAATCCTTGTTAGAGGAAAGTGGATAAAAATGAGATTAGGGAATGTGAGTGCATCTCTAAACCACTGCACTTGACCAAACCAATTAAATTTAACTATGCCTTCCACTCCAGCCCAAAGGAGCGAGCAGTGATTCAGGAAAAAGAGACTCGAACTCTGAGTGGTAAGCTATAGTCATTGGCTTCACACACACACAACACACACACACACACACACAGATACACAACACACACATACACAACACACACACCACAAACACAACACACATACATATAAAACACACACATAACACACAACACACACACACAACACACACATACACACAGATACGCAACACACACAACACACATACACAACACACACACATGCACACACAGATACGCAACACAACCACACACAGACAACACACATACATACACAACACAAACACACACATACACACACAACACAGATAACGCACACATACATACACAACACACACAACACAACACACACATACACAACACACCACACACATACACAGCAAACACACATACACACACGTACACAACACACACATACACAACACACACACATACACACACAACACACAGACAACACATACATACATACACAACACACAGCACACACATACACAACACACACAGATATGCAACACACACAACACACACATACACAACACACACACACATACACAACACACATACAACACATACACAACACACACACACACAGAGCATGCATGATTTTCCTCAGGTGAAGTGGTATTTTCCCTTTGTAACTTCTCCAGATGTTCTTAAATCTGCTTTCCGACAACAATACTTCCTATTTATGGTGCACATTCTAAGTCCTGGGCACTGGGCTGGGAGTTTTATGTATGTAATTTCATTTAATCTTCACAACAAATCTGTGACACAGATAGCGTTGCCCCTTTAAAGATGAGGAAATGAAAGCTCAGAGAATAATAATATTTATAATATTAATAATGCTTACTTTTAAAAATACTTACATGTGCTAGATGGTTTTACACACACTGCTCATCTAATCTTTCATGATTCTGTGAGATATGTTTTTGTCCCCATTTTAAAGATGAGGAGAACGTGGCTCATAATTATTTATAATAGCTATCACCTATTATATACTAATTGCATACCAGGCACTGCATCACATTTTTTTATATACAACACATTATGTTTTTAATTCTTACAACCTAGTAACATAAATCTTATCATCTCCACTTTATAAATGAGTAAATGAGGGCACAGCAAGGCAGACAACTTGCCCAATAGCATTCAGCTAAGGCAAGATGAAGCCAGGATTTTAACCAATATTTAGGTAATTTCAAAGCCTGAATACTTAACCTATGCCATGCACTATCCCTTCTTCATTGCTTTTCTAATTTTGCATTTATTTTTTCCTTTATTTCTATTTAACGTAATGTAAATGGTATCTGAAGAAACTTCAGATTTGGAAGACATGGATTCAAAACCAGTTTGAAGGGACTCCCACTGTCCAAATCTGGGACAATTTGAGCCTCAAAATAAATGATGACAGTAATGAATTATGATCCATTTGGTAAGTGGGAATTCATGAGTCCACACTGATATGAATGAATAAATGAAGAGAATAGAAAGCTTTTCCTTAAAGTAGAAAGCCAGCCAATAAATACAGAAAGAATGATGGAATTAGAAAACCACCATAGTGGCAATCACCATAGCAATAATTAACTCTTGCAAGAAACATCAATGGATGCCAAAACTAGTGGGTGGAAGTGGAGTGAGGAATATAGTCTCAAAGTATCTCCCCACAAAGTATTTATTAATACCAGGGGGAAAATAATTTTACAAAAAAGAGACAAGGCAGACACCACAATCTTAATCAAGAGGTCAAAGTTAATACCACCAGTCACAGGACAGACACCACATGCCTCTCAATAAGATACAATAAAGAAAGCACAGCATCCATGATATCATAGCCAAAGATGCATCCTGGGGTCTAATCATGAGAAAACATCAGAAAAACACAAATAGAGGGACAGTCTACAGAATGACAGGTGTATAATTTTCAAAAATGTCAATGTCATGAAAAGACTGAAGACATGTTCCGGAATAAAGAGACTGATGAAAACACAACTGAGTGCAACATGTGACCTTGGATTAGATTCTTTAAGGTGTCACTGGGAAAATTGGCAAAATTTAAATGGGGTCTCTGGGTGAAGAATATACATTTCTTTTTACCTTTCTTGCAACTTTAAGTTTGAAGTCTGTCAAATAAAAAATATTTTTTAAAAAATTCAACCACTTTCTATGTGACCTTAGGCAAGTCAACGAACTTCCCTGAGTTTGCTTTTTGTTCTGTAAAAGTGTGAAATAATTCAATAGTTTCATTGGACCACGAGTGAGATGGTACATGCAAAACACCAGACATCTATAAATATTTGTTCCTTTTTCTTTTCAACCTGCTTACTTAATACATTGAATTTGCTCTATTGGGGGTGAGGGTTGGAAAGAAGAGCATGACTTATGCTTTGTTTTACCAGGTGAACAAGTAACAGTGTCAGAAACATCCCAGAAGTTTCAAGCTCAGGGCTTCACTTTGGGTGACCTTATAATCTGCTTGGGAATTATCATTCCATAAGGCAGTGCTTCCAAAATCGGGGTCCATAAGTGTATTCTGGGAGATCCAGAGAGTTTTCCAGAGTAATTTTTGTGTTTTCATTTAAATTAATGTAAAATTAATTAATTAATTAATTAAAATTAATGTAATCTTATCATCATGATCATATTTAATTGAGTAACTTCAGTGTCTAGGTTTGCAATTGTTTTTGAAATTCCAGAGCCCACATTTACAATAGTGTTTACAACTGCTTAGACACCAAAGAGTCCTACTTTTATTATCATGGGTTAATGAGAAAAAGAAGTGGATTCTATAAGTAATGTATGAATTTGCACCAAGTGAAGGCTACTACTAGCAAATACAGAACACTGTGTGACTACAAAAAAGATGTCCCTTCCTCAAGACATCTTACCTCCATCTGTCCAACAAATTGTCCTACAATAAACAATAAGCATAATAAATTAGTAAATGCTATACCGTTAGAAGATGATAGGTGTTATGGAAAAAGAAAAAGTTGAGCAAATTAAGGGGAATAAGGGGTACTGGATTAGGATCGGGGAGAGGTATCAGGTTTGGTATTAAATCTATTGGCCAGAGTCGCTCCACTGGGAAGGTAACATCTGAGCCAAGACTGGATAGAGGTGAGGGAGCTATCTGGAGCAGATGTCTGAGAGAAGCAGATACCTGGAGGAAGATAATTTAAGAAAGAGAAAGCCAAGTCACTAAGACAGGGGTATGCCTCATGCATTCAAGGAAGCTAGACTGCGGAGAGGAGAGTGAGAAAGAGAATAGCAGGGGATGATTGTCAGAGAAGTAAGTGCTGAGGACAGATGATGTACAGTGTTGTAGGTCGTTGCAAGGATTTGGGCTTTTAGTTTGGGTGAAATGGGGTTTTGAGCAGAAGAGTAACTTGATGTGAGTTACAATTCAAAAGCATTACTCCAAACAGACTGTAGGTGGCAAAAGTAGGGGCAGGGAGACCTGTTAGGAGGCCATCTTAGTGGTCCAGGTGAGAGATGACCGTGGCTCAGACAAAAAGGGTAATTTATGAGAGTGGTAAGAAGTGGCAAGACTCTGGGTCTCTTTTGCAGGTAGAACCAATTGAATTTGCTTAGAGATTGGATAAGGACGTGAGAGAAATAGAAGACTCCGATGACTCCGAGGTTATCGACCTAAAAGGTTGGAAGATGGGTTTTCCAGTCCCTGAAAGAGAGAAGGCTGTAGGCAGAGCAGTTTTAGAAAGGACCTACTGGGTTTGAGATGTCTGTTAGGCATCCAAGAGGATATATGCATCTGGAGCTCAGAACTGGCTAGAGATGAAAGTGTGTGTGTCCTTGGTATTGCCCTGAGTCTACAATGTGATGGAAAGGGAATACAAGCAAATAAAGAAGAATGCAAAGGAACGAGCCCTGGGAATCTAATGCTGAATGCTTGGAGAGAGAAGGATTCACAAAAGAAACTTAGAAGGAATATCCAGTGAGGCAAGCAGAAAATCATGAGTAAGATGTCTTGGAAGCCAGATGAAGATAAGGATTATCAGTCCAATTCTTCACTCACACGTCATAGGACTATACATCCATACCATTTGCCATGTAGCTTTGTAGTACCTGCCCACCTCCACTGGGCTTGGGTACGTGACTTACTTCCGGTGGGTGTGAATGAAGCAAAGGCTTGAAGTGGACTTGCATGGTTTGTTCTACCTCTTGCATTCCTGGAATTTTCCATGAGAAGAACATGTTCTGGGTGGCTCCTGGTTGAAGGAAAATGAAAGACTCGTGGAGCACACCTGAACCCAACCTACAGCCCAAGCAGATCTGCCCCATCTAACTTACAGACCTGTGAGCATAGGAAATAAATTTACTGTTACAAGCCACTGAGCTTGTGGTACAACATCACTGAAGCAATAGCTGACTATCATAATGACACGGAAGTTCCTGGGAACACTTATACAACCCAAAGAGATGGGGAGTCTCCCTGCCTTAGTCAGAACTGCTTTTGTGTGATTTAGATAGGTGATGTGACATTTCTTGCACAGGTGTGTGTGTGTGTGTGTGTGTGTGTGTGTGTTAATATTTCTCAGTTGATGTTCATGGCTAGGCTCAGGAACCTCTAGACTAGATGACCTCTAAGTTTCGTTCCAAATCTCAAACTTTATGATTCTACACAATCTAGCTCATGCCATCTGTTCATTGCATCACATGTAGTCCCTCCATTCTGACAGCTTCTGCTTTAAGCCAAGTGGAGGTGCCCCTACTCTTTAGTGTCGTCGTTAATTCTGAGGTCCTTTGCAACCAGCAAATGCAAGAGGCCTCCACCTTTCCAAACGCTTATGCCACAGCCTTTAGATGAAGGGGAAGGAGGTGAGCAGAGAGACAGAATGGGATGTGGTGTGAGTTACTGTAGGGCACGGTGGTGGGGTGGCAGAGGAGCAGGGAAGACAGTTGGTGCTGCAGGACCCCTGGGCTACCAGATCAAACAGCTGCTTACAGTAGAAACAGGGGTGTCTGAGACATGGACCTGCCCAACAGAAAGACAAGATCCAGCCTCATCCACCAGAACACAGGCACTAGTCCCCTCCAGCAGGAAGCCTACACAACCCACTGAACCAACCTTAGTCACTGGGGACAGACACCAAAAACAACAGGAACTATGAACCTGCAGCCTGCAAAAAGGAGACCCCAAACACAGTAAGTTAAGCAAAATGAGAACACGGAGAAACACAGAGCAGATGAAGGAGCAAGGCAAAAACCCACCAGACCAAACAAATGAAGAGGAAACAGGCAGTCTACCTGAAAAACAATTCAGAATAATGATAGTAAAGATGATCCAAAATCTTGGAAATAGAATGGAGAAAATACAAGAAACGTTTAACAAGGACCTAGAAGAACTAAAGAGCAAACAAACAGTAATGAACAACACAATAAATGAAATTAAAAATTCTCTAGAAGGGATCAATAGCAGAATATCTGAGGCAGAAGAACACATAAGTGACTTGGAAGATAAAATAGTGGAAATAACTACTGCAGAGCAGAATAAAGAAAAAAGAATGAAAAGAATTGAGGACAGTCTCAGAGACCTCTGGGACAACATTAAACGCACCAGCATTCGAATTATAGGGGTCGCAGAAGAAGAAGAGAAAAAGAAAGGGACTGAGAAAATATTTGAAGAGGTTATAGTTGAAAACTTCCCTAATATGGGAAAGGAAATAGTTAATCAAGTCCAGGAAGCACAGAAAGTCCCATACAGGATAAATCCAAGGAGAAACACACCAAGACACATATTTATCAAACTATCAAAAATTAAATACAAAGAAAAAATAGTAAAAGCAGCAAGGGAAAAACAACAAATAACACATAAGGGTATCCCCATAAGGTTAACAGCTGATCTTTCAGCAGAAACTCTGCAAGCCAGAAGGGAGTGGCAGGACATATTTAAAGTGATGAAGGAGAAAAACCTACAACCAAGATTACTCTACCCAGCAAGGATCTCATTCAGATTTGACGGAGAAATTAAAAGCTTTACAGACAAGCAAAAGCTAAGAGAATTCAGCACCACCAAACCAGCTTTACAACAAATGCTAAAGGAACTTCTCTAGGCAGGAAACACAAGAGAAGGAAAACACCTACAATAACAAACCCAAAACAATTAAGAAAATGGTCATAGGAACATACATATCAATAATTACCTTAAATGTAAATGGATTAAATGCTCCGACCAAAAGACATAGACTGGCTGAATGGATACAAAAACAAGACCCGTATATATGCTGTCTACAAGAGACCCACTTCAGACCTAGAGACACATACAGACTGAAAGTGAGGGGATGGAAAAAGATATTCCATGCAAATGTAAATCAAAAGAAAGCTGGAGTAGCAATTCTCATCGCAGACAAAATAGACTTTAAAATAAATACTATTACAAGAGACAAAGAAGGACACTACATAATGATCAAGGGATCAGTCCAAGAAGAAGATATAACAATTGTAAATATTTATGCACCCAACATAGGAGCACCTCAATACATAAGGCAAATACTATCAGCCATAAAAGGGGAAATCGACAGTAACACAATCATAGTAGGGGACTTTAACACCCCACTTTCACCAATGGACAGATCATCCAAAATGAAAATAAATAAGGAAACACAAGCTTTAAATGATACATTAAACAGGATGGACTTAATTGATATTTATAGGACATTCCATCCAAAAACAACAGAATAAACATTCTTCTCAAGTGCTCATGGAACATTCTCCAGGATAGATCATATCTTGGGTCACAAATCAAGCCTTGGTAAATTTAAGAAAATTGAAATCGTATCAAGTATCTTTTCCAAACACAACGCTATGAGACTAGATATCAATTACAGGAAAAAATCTGTAAGAAATACAAACACATGGAGGCTAAACAACACACTACTTAATAATCAAGAGATCACTGAAGAAATCAAAGAGGAAATCAAAAAATACCTAGAAACAAATGACAATGAAAACATGACGACCCAAGACCTATGGGATGCAGCAAAAGCAGTTCTAAGAGGGAAGATTATAGCAATACAATCTTACCTTAAGAAACAAGAAACATCTCAAATAAACAACCTAACCTTACACCTAAAGCAATTAGAGAAAGAAGAGCAAAAAAACCCCAAAGTTAGCAGAAGGAAAGAAATCATAAAGATCAGATCAGAAAGAAATGAAAAATAAATGAAGGAAATGATAGCAAAGATCAATAAAACTAAAAGCTGATTCTTTGAGAAGATAAACATAATTGATAAACCATTAGCCAGACTTACCAAGAAAAAAAGGGAGAAGACTCAAATCAATAGAATTAGAAATGAAAAAGGAGAAGTAACAACTGACACTGCAGAAATACAAAGGATCCTGAGAGATTACTACAAGCAACTGTATGCCAATAAAATGGACAACCTGGAAGAAATGGACAAATTCTTAGAAATGCATGACCTTCAGAGACTGAACCAGGAAGAAATAGAAAATATGAACAGACCAATCACAAGCACTGAAATTGAAACTGTGATTTAAAATCTTCCAACAAAAAAAAGCCCAGGACCAGATGGCTTCACAGGCAAATTCTATCAAACATTTAGAGAAGAGCTAACACCTATCCTTCTCAAACTCTTCCAGAATATAGCAGAGGGAGGAGCGCTCCCAAACTCATTCTACAAGGTCACCATCACTCTGATATCAAAACCAGACAAAGCTGTCACAAAGAAAGAAAACTACAGGCTAATATCACTGATGAACATAGACGCAAAAATCCTCAACAGAATACTAGCAAACAGAATCCAACAGCACATTAAAAGGATCATACACCATGATCAAGTGGGGTTTATTCCAGGAATGCAAGGATTCTTCAATATACGCAAATCAATCAACGTGATACACCATATTAACAAATTGAAGGAGAAAAACTATATGATCATCTCAATAGATGCAGAGAAAGCTTTCGACAAAATTCAACACCCATTTATGATAAAAACTCTCCAGAAAGTAGGCATAGAGGGAACTTTCCTCAACATAATAAAGGCCATATATGACAAAACCACAGCCAACATCGTCCTCAATGGTGAAAAACTGAAACCATTTTCACTAAATCAGGAACAAGACAAGGTTGCCCACTCTCACCACTATTATTCAACATAGTTTTGGAAGTTTTAGCCACAGCAATCAGAGAAGAAAAAGAAATAAAAGGAATCCAAATTGGAAAGAAGAAGTAAAGCTGTCACTACTTGCAAATGACATGATACTATACATAGAGAATCCTAAAGATGCTACCAGAAAACTACTAGAGCTAATCAACGAATTTGGTAAAGTAGCAGGATACAAAATTAATGCACAGAAATCTCTTGCATTCCTATACACTAATGATGAAAAATCTGAAAGTGAAATTAAGAAAACACTCCCATTTACCATTGCAACAAAAAGAATAAAATATCTAGGAATAAACCTACCTAAGGAAACGAAAGACCTGTATGCCGAAAATTATAAGACACTGATGAAAGAAATCAAAGATGATACAAATAGATGGAGAGATATACCATGTTCTTGAATCGGAAGAATCAATGTTGTGAAAATGACTATACTACCCAAAGCAATCTACAGATTCAATGCAATCCCTATCAAACTACCAATGGCAGTTTTCACAGAACTAGAACAAAAAATTTCACAATTTGTATGGAAACACAAAAGACCCCGAATAGCCAAAGCAATCTTGAGAAAGAAAAACGGAGCTGGAGGAATCAGGTTCCCTGACTTCAGACTATACTACAAAGCTACAGTAATCAAGACAGTATGGTACTGGCACAGAAACAGAAATATAGATCAATGGAACAGGATAGAACGCCCAGAGATAAACCCACGCACATATGGTCACCTTATCTTTGATAAAGGAGGCAAGAATATACAGTGGAGAAAAGACAGCCTCTTCAATAAGTGGTGCTGGGAAAACTGGACAGCTACATGTAAAAGAATGAAATTAAAACACTCCCTGACACCATACACAAAAATAAACTCAAAATGGATTAAAGACCTAACAGTAAGGCCAGACACCATCAAACTCTTAGAGGAAAACATAGGCAGAACACTCTATGACATAAATCACAGCAAGATCCTTTTTGACCCACCTCCTAGTGAAATGGAAATAAAAACAAAAATAAACAAATGGGACCTAATGAAACTTAAAACTTTTGCACAGCAAAGGAAACCATAAACAAGACAAAGAGACAACCCTCAGAATGGGAGAAAATATTTGCAAATGAAGCAACTGACAAAGGATTAATCTCCAAAATTTACAAGCAGCTCATGCAGCTCAACATTAAAAAAACAAACAACCCAATCCAAAAATGGGCAGAAGACCTAAACAGACATTTCTCCAAAGAAGATATACAGATTACCAACAGACACATGAAAGAATGCTCAACATCATTAATCATTAGAGAAATGCAAATCAAAACTACAATGAGATATCATCTCACACCGGTCAGAATGGCCATCATCAAAAAATCTAGGGCTTCCCTGGTGGCACAGTGGTTGAGAATCTGCGTGCCAATGCAGGGGACACGGGTTCGAGCCCTGGTCTGGGAAGATCCCACATGCCGCGGAGCAACTACGCCCGTGAGCCACAACTACTGAGCCTGCGTGTCTGGAGCCTGTGCTCCGCAACAAGAGAGGCTGCGATAGTGAGAGGCCCGCGCATCGCTATGAAGAGTGGCCCCCACTTGCCGCAACTAGAGAAAGCCCTCACACAGAAACGAAGACCCAACACAGCCAAAACAAACAAATAATAAATAAATAATAAATAAAATTTTTAAAAAATCTACAAACAATAAATGCTAGAGAGGGTGTGCAGAAAAGGGAACCCTCTTGCACTGTTGGTGGGAATGTAAATTGATACAGCCAATATGGAGAACAGTATGGACGTTCCTTAAAAAACTAAAAATAAAACTACCATACGACCCAGCAATCCCACTACTGGGCATATACCCTGAGAAAACCATAATTCAAAAAGAGTCATGTACCAAAATGTTCATTGCAGCTTTATTTACAATAGCCAGGACATGGAAGCAACCAAAGTGTCCATTGACAGATGAATGGATAAAGAAGATGTGGCACATATATACAATGGAATATTACTCAGCCATAAAAAGGAATGAAACTGAGTTATTTGTAGTGAGGTGGATGGACCTAGAGTCTGTCATACAGAGTGAAGTAAGTCAGAAAGAGAAAAACAAATACCATATGCTAACACATATATATGGAACCTAAAAAAAAAAAGAAAGGGGTCATGAAGAACCTAGGGGCCAGATGGGAATAAAGATGCAGACCTACTAGAGAATGGACTTGAGGATACGGGGAGGGGGAAGGGTAAGCTGGGACAAAGTGAGAGAGTGGCATGGACATATATACACTACCAAACGTAAAACAGATAGCTAGTGGGAAGCAGCCGCATAGCACAGGGAGATCAGCTTGGTGCTTTGTGACCACCTAGAGGGGTGGGATAGGGAGGGTGGGAGGGAGGGAGAAGCAAGAGGGAAGAGATATGGGGACACATGTATATGTATAACTGATTCACTTTGTTAGAAAGCAGAAACTAACACACCATTGTAAAGCAATTATACTCCAATAAAGATGTTAAAAAAAAAAAAAAAAGAAACCGGGGTGTCTGAAAATAGGGCAAAATTTGATTAATAGCACAAATGTGGAAATAAAAGTGCCATACTGGAAATATTGGATAAATATTAATACTCAGTAGATAACTTGGTTGATTTGTCATTTGAATAGAAAAACTAAGATAGAGGAAAAATGAAACTATGTAGAATATTTGAAAGTCTCATCATCACAGATATTTCACTGATATACTGGAAATCCCTAGACAGGGCCTGACCTTAAATGTAGATGGATATGGGGGAAATAACTGCTGTGTTATCTCTCTCTCTTTTAAACAAGCTCCCTGTAACTTCTGGGGAGCACACAAAGTTAACAGGAGATAAATTCCACCTTTTGGGGAACTCTTAAGCACTTTTAAAGTTGTAGTTCATCTTAATAAAGTGTCAACATAGAAAGCCAACCAGTATTCACCTCAGCCCAGAAAGAATTCTTCCTATCCAAAGAGATTGAAGTTAGGTTGGATTAGAAAGGAATTTCCCTCTTTATCTTCAGAAATTTTAAATTCCTTCTTTTATTATTACTTCCTTCTCTTTCTCTCCTGGAAGGCTGATCTGTTCTTACTTTTTTCTTACTGATGCATCTCATCCTACTCCAAAGAAAGAGAGTTGAGGTTTAGAAAGATCACAGACTACGTTTCATTGTTCAATTACCGTAAAAGGGGCATAAGGATCCTGTAAGCACTGCTAACTTTTCTTAAACAACCTTAGTATCTTTCTTCGGTAACTTTTCATTCTAGTTCAGGTGGTGTCGGTGTGTGTGTGTGTGTGTGTGTGTGTGTGTGTGTGTGTACATGTGTGTAGGCACATGTTAGAAATGATAATATATTTTTAAAACACAAAATAACTTTCTTCAAAAATGTACCTACTATTAAGTGACTCTGGGAGGCCGTATGCTTATTCCAGTTTTTTTTTTTAAGTCTTTATTGAATTTGTTACAATATTGCTTCTCTGTTATGTTTTGGTTTTTTGGCCGCAAGGCATGTGGGATCCTAGCTCCCCGACCAGAGATTGAACCCGCACCCCGTCCATTGGAAGGCGAAGTTTTAACCACTGGACCACCAGGGAAGTCCCTGCTTATTCCAGTTTTGAGGCATTTGTTCATGAAGATATTTCTAAAGGCTGGCTACATTGACAGGAATATAGTCATTCAACAATATAATCTCTGTTGGGTTCATCAATCTCAGTTAAATAAATACTGAATACATCAGTTAAATAAATCAATTTAAGCTAAATAAAATTACGGCACAAACATACAATGGAAAGTATTCCCAACTCAGCCGCTGTTAAAAAGAATTATTTAGCTCACCTCCAGGATACATTCAGTGAAAAAAGACAGATGCAACACTGTGTGTAGTGTGCTACCATTTACATGAGGGGAAAGAAGAATATATATGTATATGTTTATAATAGCACAAACTTTTTCTGAAAGGACACATACGAAACTTTGCCTGTGGTGGGTAAAGGGAGCATGGCCGGAGGAGGAGGAATGGAAGGACAGAAACCTATTTGTTCCTGTGTCTTTGAATTTATCATGCATATGTTTTACCCATTCAACAAAAAGGCAAAAGAATCACAAAGAAGTCTCCCTCAGTCCCCTTTTTAGTAGTCATGTGGTAGAGTGCCCTACGGACACAAGGTTGAGCTTTGGGGTAAGCCAGGTTAAGATTTGGATCCACATGTTAACTGAGAGACTTCCTGTGGGTCCCTTAACTTCCCCGAAGTTCTCTTCTCTGTGACATGGGGGAGATGATAACTACTTTAAGGGTTGCCTCGGGATTAACGAAAACAAGGAATGGAAAAACGCAGCAGGCACTCCGAAAACCCTAAGCCCGAATTCCTCCCTGCACGCAGGAAGGGACTTGCTTTGGTTATATGACGTCCTTAATCATTTTTAAAGAGTTAATTGATTGCAGCCTGTTCTTTTCCATCTCTGCCACATCCAAAGGTTGTAAACAAGACTTTAAGGAGAAACGCCTCACTATGCCACAGGGAGCAGATCTTGGTGCCTCAAAATCAAGATCCCAGTTGAGGCATTACCATGAGGGAAAGGTGGATTTGAAGAAAAAAGAGGGAAAGGAACTTTTACTACTTGTCTTGGTACATGAAATTTCACCATTAAATTTCTCTTTTATATCCCAGTGGCTAGTAAATCCCTAGCAGCCTTGGCATAGATGATTCTTAAACCTCATCTGCTAACACTCTGCAGGGAATTAGTTTAAGCAATTAAAATCTTTCCCTTACCCAAACACCACCATCCATAAAACAGAGGACTGGTGAAAGGGAAGGTCGAGCAGCCTCTGGTCCAGTTCAAACTCCTAGCTGATACAATTTTAAAAGTAATTTTATCCTTAAGACCCTTTACTGGGGGCTTCCCTGGGGCGCAGTGGTTAAGAATCCGCCTGCCAATGCAGGGGACATGGGTTCAAGCCCTGGTCCGGGAAGATCTCACATGCCGCGGAGCAACTGAGCCCGTGCGCCACAACTACTGAGCCTGCGCTCTAGAGCCTGCGAGCCACAACTACTGAAGCCCGTGTGCCTAGAGCCTGTGCTCTGCAACAAGAGAAGCCACCGCAATGAGAAGCCCGCGCACCGCAACGAAGAGCAGTCCTTGCTCGCCGCGACTAGAGAAAGCGGCGCACAGCAATGAAGAACCAAAGCAGCCCCCCCCCCAAAAAAAATTAAAAAAAGACCCTTTACTGCCATCTGCTGGACAACTGTAGGTATCAACTGTACAGATTCTCCCATTGACTACAAGACAATGTCACCCCCTGGAATTGCGAGACACAAAGCCCACACAACTGTGAGCAACAGCTCAAAACAAGCTTCATAGTTTTGCCAAGGCACTACTCATGCAGCACAGGCACCATTGGTAAGTGGCTGTCACCTTTAGGTGTGGGTTCGCATGAATTCTTCCCTGCAAAGACTTTTCTTGCCCATCCATGGTACTGGACTGAATGTTGCTCCCTTTTTCCAGAACCTCTAGACTGGGAATATCTGCAGGGCCCCTTCAGATCATTTTGAAGACCCCTTCAGGGGTTCATGACCTCCCCAGGTGAAAAAGTTTTTAAGGAGTGTGAATTCATCTTTCCATCATTGCTTGAGGCAGCACCATAAATTGTGACAGTCATCGAGAGCCAATGGAATACAGCATCGTATGCAAGCTCTGTGGATGCAAAACAGATCTGACTAGGTGCCATCAAAAACAAGGAACTGGCCACTAGTAACTCTGCTGAGGTCTCGGGTGCTGGGGAGCAGGGCGAGGAGAGGAGGGGAAAGAAGTCCTGTGGGGCTCACACAGCCGGCCAGCTCCTCATCTCAAAGACAGAAATGAGGTTTGGCTTCATTTCAGCCCACTGATTGCTTTACTTCAAATTACCCTAACTACTTAGCATGGTAAATTAAGTTGAAACCCCCAAAAGTTTGCAGAGGATGTCATCTAATCTGATTAAAAGGAATATTCCCGTCACAAGCGAGGGAGGAAATGGAAATTACTCTGAGTGCACTGCTATTAAATAATTTGCATAGACTTGCATATGCTATGCATCAGAAAAGCATATGCTATTTAGATTTAATGAAATAATTTTCCCTCTCTAAAGACTGCTGCAGTCTCTGTCCTTCCCTATCTGTCTTTTTCTTTTCTCATCTACCTCTTTTTGAATGTTAAAATTATTTCATGGAAAGAGTATATGGCTGTGCACAAATTACATGAAATATGCTAATAATCTCCCTGCTGGCAGGGCTGGGAGGTCCTAAAACTGCATTGCCAAACTTCCCATGTGCCCTCCCCCGTGTCCCCCTCACATAATTAAAGGCTCCCTTAATAGCCTTTAAAAGGTTCAACTTGATTCATTTGGGGCTTCCATTGATGGGGGAGGGTGGTTAAAACCAATCCTTTGGCTCTACTTTCCAAGTGATGTTTTCCTAACAGTAAGGAATTGCATCTAAATCAAAATGAAAATGAAAGGAAAAAATCACCAACAAGCTCATGTCATCCCTATCTGTTGAGTCTATGATGCTGCCATTGTGGTTGTACATGTACAATAATCATCCTTGAAAGATTTTTGTGCCTGCTCTGCTTTTCAAGGTTCAAAACCCTTGATGAATGTTGGCTGCTGTTAAAGCATCACCCCCATTTTTATCAATGGAGACAAGGAAGCCCCGCTAGATGATCATGATGCCTTAGTGGCAGGGGGGTTGGATGGGGGATGAAATCTATCTATATTTATATTCTCTGTAGATATACACTAGTTTGGGGTAATATTTTAGCAGATCTCATGTTCAGTTGTAATGTAGCCAACAGAGGAATTCTAGTGAATTCCCCAACAAAATTACATTAGGATCAAATGTGATCGTTATAAACACTATCCAGATGTTGGGGATGGACTGGATATAACTCTTTAAGCCCCAAATTACAGTATAATAAATGCAAGCATGGGGATCTGCCAATACATCTGAACTTCATGTCGGAAACCAGGTCTGACCTTAATTTAACTCTATAAGGAACTAAGAGTTTCCCCACTTGTATAGTTAGGATGCATCCAAAGATCTCCAAGTGCTACACTGTCACGAGTTTTATCACTTACTTGAAGAATGACCATATTGAATTCTGGCATCAAGCCAATCCTAGTGCAAGCATTTTATTAACACATTTAGAAAGGAAACAGAATTGCGAATAGAAATAACTATTGAGGTTATGAAACAAACCTGTGAAATGAAATACAATACAATATTAAGATCACATTTGTCCTTGGTAAATCTCAGGGAGTTAAGGTGCTATAATAAGCACTAAAATATTTTACTATATAAACCAGGGATGCAAACTAGCACAGCTCACAGAGAAAGCAAGGAAAAACTTCATCCTCTGCCCCTGAAATTTTTTTTCTATACTCAGGGCTGATATAAATGGATAACTTTGTATTATAGCTCAAGATCAGTACTGAATGTATTCTAATTAGAATGCTGGTGGTTATGAAGGAAGATGAATATTTCAAATATTCTAGTGTCAATTTTTATTTAAAAAAGCAGGCACTCTGGAAAGCTAGACTCCATAGACAAATCAAGCTGTTAAATAGTAAACTACAACATGCCTACTAGCTGCATGATATTGTGTTGATGTTGCTAAAAGAAACAGAAAGTAAAAGGAAACGATTTAAGGAGTGCCAAGTATGCATCAAGTTCTTTAAGAAATATATGTTTTTTATCTGGATATACCAAACCATAGAATGGTCTCTTCCCTGGAGAAACTTAATATACAGTGCCAAAGACATGAGATATGCAACCCCCCCAAATTCAGAAGTTAAATCCCAAACAAAATAATAGGTGTCACAAGTCAGCATAAGTACAGCTTTGAGGGGCTCTGGGTATCTCCTGCCACCAACTTTCCAAACAACAACAAAACAAGCTATCTGTAGCAGTCAAAACGCATTGAAAAACACGTGAAATCAGCTACCAAAAAAAAAAGCATGTGAAACCTACAGCATTATATTGTTAACTAAGAGTATTTTTTAAAATCATACATTTGTTTGCAAAAAGAAATTAAAGACCTAGCACCATCACATTTACATGGTCTGTGACCTCTTCCTCTGCTCCTTCCCGACCTCCTTCCCCAATATTTTCATCACTCAGTTATGACTTTGAGGCAGACAAAGAGTACAAAGGAGTTTCAAGAAGAGAAGTTTGTTTGAGATTGAAGAACTTGGATGAGCCAGCACCGTGAGCTTCAAGATATTCTCAGCAGAACAACCTAAATGTCCATCAATAGATGAATGGATAAACAAAATGTGGTATATCCATACAATAGAATATTATTCAGCCATTAAAATGAATGAAATCCTGACGCATGCCACAACCTTGAAAAGATTATGCTAAGTGAAAGAAGCCAGACACAGAAGGATGCACACTGTATAATTCCACTTGTATGAGGTATACTTAGAATAGGCAAATTCATAGAGACAGAAAGTCAAACAGTGGTTACTGGAGGCTGAGAGGAGGGTGGAATGGGGAGTTATTGTTTAACTGGGACAGAGTTTCTGTTTCAGATAATGGAAAATTTCTGGAAATGGATAATGGTGATGGTTGCACCACATTGTGGATGTACTTAACACCACTGAATTGTACACTTAAAAATGGATTAAATGGTAAATTTTATACTATGTATATTTTACCATAAAAAAAGATGTTCTTAGGGGAAAAGCCAGTGGAAGCCAAGGTGCCTGGCAGTGATAGGCCTGGAGTACACAAGGGAAAGATGAGTGAGTGTGGGTAGAGCAGGCTTGCGGAAAGCTGATTTCCTCCAGGGTCAGTCAGGTAACTGTGTAGAAAACGACAGGGTGTAGGGATTACTGTGAGAACTTAGAAGTGCCTGACCCACCTAAAGGCAATATTCAGTTAAAAAACAAAGCAGCTCTTTGCCGCATCTGCTGCAAGAATGAAGACCATTCTCAACAATCAGACTGTCGACATTCCAAAAAATGTCCACGTTACTCCGAAGGGACACACAGTTATCGTGAAGGGCCCCAGAGGCACCCTGCAATGGGACTTCAATCACATCAATGTAGAACTCAGTCTCCTTGGAAAGAAAAAGAAGAGGCTCCTGGTTGACAAATGGTAGGTAAATAGAAAGGAACTGGCAACTGTTTACACTATCTGTAGTCATGTATAGAACATGATCAAGGGTGTTACAATGGGCTTCCATTACACATGAAGTCTGTGTATGTTCACTTCCCCATCAATGTTGTTATTCAGGAGAATGGTTCTCTTGTTGAAATCTGAAATTTTGGGGGTGAAAAATACATCCGCAGGGTTCAGATGAACCCAGGCGTTGCTTGTTCAGTATCTCAAGCCCAGAAAGATGAGTTGATTCTTGAAGGAAATGATACTGAACTTGTGTCAAATTCAGCTGCTTGCTGCATCGCACGGGGAGATCAGCTCAGTGTTTTGTGACCACCTAGAGGGGTGGGGTAGGGAGGGTGGGAGGGAGGGAGATGCAAGAGGGAGGGGATATGGGGATATATGTATACATATAGCTGATTCACTTTGTTATACGGCAGAAACTAAAACAACATTGTAAAGCAATTATACTCCAATAAAGATGTTTAAAAAAAAAAATTCAGCTGCTTTGATTTAGCAAGCCACAACAGTTAAAAACAAGGACATCAGAAAATTTTTGGATGGTATCTATGTTTCTGAAAAAGGAACAGTTCAGCAGGCTGATGAACAAGATCCGAGTGGTCTGGCTACAGAAACAGAAAGATACCAGATGATTCTTCAGACTCATTTGTGATATATTAAAGATTCAATAAAAGCTCTTTTGATTTGGGACTTTCTCTTAAAAAAAAAAAAAAAGCAATCACTGCACAAAGCATCTTCAGGGCAAGGGTACCAATTTTTCACTCCTATTATCAGCCATCAATGTGATGTTAGAACTAAAACAAACACTTCTTATGGGTCTTCTACTTCTAAGCATATCTTACCAGAAACTGGAGATAGAACTTGGGGAGTGAAGGAGAGAAAAGAAAATGTGTAACAACCAAACAACCACCACCATTTATAGTAAGCTTACTGTGTCCTAGGTAGGCAGGAAGTGTTTTACATATATTTTCTTATTTAATCCTCACAACCACCTGTGAAGTAGGAACTACAACTAACCCCATGTTACAGATGCAGAAACAGAGGCATAGAGAGGTTAGGTCTCTGGCAGGTAGACAAGTGGAAGAGCCAGCTGGCCGTCTGATTCCAGTTTAGGGTCCCTGCCCTCAAGGCATAAGAAAAAGGGTAGACCAGTAATCCTCAAACTGGAAACCTTTTTCAAACATACAGGGCTAAGAAAGACATAATATTTAAAGCTGTCAGAGTAAACTAAGTTGACGAAGGTAAGCCTATAACGAAAGGAGAGGAAGTCAGAAACTCATCTTATGTGCATATTTGAGTGGAAAAGGAAGAGAATACAATGGAGACTGAGGATTTGTTAGAGATGGAGGAAAATACCAAGAGTGTGAGTGGCACCAAGTCAAAGGAAAAGAGGGTTTCAAGAATTTCAGTAATATCAAGGGCTACACAGAAAGACACACCAAGAGTAGGCTTGTACCACTAGGTGAGAGTGCAGTAACAAACCACCCCAAGCCTTAGGCTTTAGAAAACAAAGTCTTGCTCAAGATACATGCCCATCACTGGGTGGCTGGGAATTCCTCTCCACACTGATGTTCTTTCTTCAGGACCTGGGCAGCAACCACCTGCAGCATTGCCCTTTGCACAGGAGAGAGAATGGGAGAGTAGCTGACTAAGGCCTAGCTCGTAAAAGATTTTGCATGCAAATGCATGTGTCACTTCCACTCATATCTCAATGGCGGAAGTCAGTCATGTGGCCACATTCCAATGCAAGGGGTGGGGAAGTAAAATTCTACCACGAGCCTAAAAGGATCAGAAATATTTGGTGGATACCACACTACCACAAGAGCAGTCCCAATAACAATACACCCCCTAATGTTTACAGTGTTCCACAGATTAAAAATATTTCTTACCTCTATTATCTCACGGGAGCCCCCAAAATCAAGGTCTGTTTTTTTATTTCCATTTTAAAGCCTGAGGAAACAGGCTTAAAGAAATTAAGTTACTTGCCCAAGGTCACATACTACTAAGTGGCAGGGCTGGGATTTGAACCCTAGTTTCCTGACACTTAGTCTAGTCTAGGGCTGTTTCCTTGATGCCTCCAGGCAGACAGATGGGGGCAGATGCCAGATTGCGGTGGTTGAGAAATTAGCTGGAAGTGAAGAAATGGAAGAGCGTACACACTAAGAAGCTCAGATCTGATCTTGCAGCCATGGGAAGTTTCCTAGCTGGAGAGTGACATATTGAAAGGAATGTTTTAAAAGCTTAATTTACAGCCCTTCCAGTGTACCCCAGACAGGCAGTCACATGCTCCGGGAAGGATTATTAATTGTTTCAGCCTTTCAGGAAAATGAGTTGGCAATATGGATCAGGAGTCTTTTTAAGAAAAGTTCATTCTCTTCTAAAACTCTTCTACAAGAATATATCAGATAAGGATTAGTAAGGCCATTAATGTTACAGGGAAGTATTTTAATCACACACACAAAAATATTTCATAAAAAATTTAAATGTCCAAACATAGGCAAACAAGAAAATGTAGTTTACCCACGAGACAGAATATGAGGGAATGTTTCAAAAGATTTTCAGTGGCATGGGGAAAATCCTCATGATGTAAAGTTAAGAAAACAGAATATAAACCTGTACAGTGTTGAGACAGTTATGAAAATATAGACACATATACATATTCTCTGGGTGGCTGGATTATGAATGATTGTATTTCATTTAGACTTTCCTGGGTTTTCTAATTTTCTACAACATACACATATTACTTTTATGAGAAAAAATAATAAAATATAAAAAGAAATCGATAACTACACAGGGTGAATTAGAAGACAGTAGAAACAAACAAACAAAAATCTAGCCTTTTATGGGGGCACGGGGCAAGAGGAGAAGTTTGTTACTGTGTTGTTTCATTTTAACTAGAAGATGTTATACTGTCTGTGAGGTAAAGAGGCACAGCCACCAATGGGAAAGGTTTGGTTATTAACCACAGCAGGAATAGAGCTGCAGAAAAGACTAATCACACACCATTGTTTCATTTAGCAGCCCCTCTTTTTATAGAGAGGAAAAGAATAGAATTAATCTTGACATTAGTCAGAATGTTACATTTGTGTGGCCACTTGTCACTGCCTTATGGTTTAGAAAAAGATTGGTCTGAGAGTAAAGAGACGTGGGCTCTGAACTGGGTCATGAACTCCTAATATCTCGGCAAAGTTGGGGCCTCAACAGTTTCCTCATCTGTTGAAAAGTGCAGGGTTAAAATAGGTCATCTCTAAAACATTTTTCAGCCTTAAGTCTTATGACTATTTTAGTTCATATTAATTTCATGTTAATGAAACCAATCTGTAAGGGTACTTGTGTGAAACATCTTCAGATAGACCACCCACCAAATAAAACTACATTGAAATGCTTTTATATGTGTCAGTATTCTAGGTGCCATATTAAATTGAGTCCTTTCTCCAGCATTTAACATTTCCAAAAATGGTTCATAGACTTAAAGGAAAAGTTGGCTGTGAGATTTTTGAAGAGCTTTACAATGGAATTATCTTTTTTTTCCCCCCAAAGACTAAAAAGAGCCCAGTCGGAGGTGGAAGGTGGGGAAGACATCTAAACACACAGACACACACGCCACAAACGACCACCGTTACCCACTTAGCTTTGATAGGACGGTAAGCTTGTCTTTTTTCTTTGGATACCACTGCCTTTAAGTGAGAAATTTGGGGGAAATTTGCAAATATAAAATGCAACTCAATTTCACTAAGTAGGGAGACATAAAATAGATCCAACTCACCTGAATTTCCAGATAAAGAACAAAAAGCCTTCATTAATAAATACAGAAAATATTTCAAAGCAGGATTCAGCAAACTTTTTCTTAAAAGGCCAGATAGTAAATATTTTGGGATTTTCAGGCCAGAGGAGGGTCTCATTCGTAAATATTCAACTCTGCCTCTGTTGCACAAAAGCAGTCACAGAAAACACATGAATGAGTGGGCCTGGCTATGTTCCAGTAAAACTTTATTTGCAAAAACAGATGACCAGCCAATTGGCCTGCCCCTGTTGTAAAGCATATCTTCTATTTATGCATCCGGTTAAGGTTAGAAGATGAGGGTGAAAAGGAAGAGAAAGAAAAACATAGTAAGTGGAAAAACTGAGATGAGAGGGGAGAGAGAGAATGCAAGAAGGGCAGTGATTTGAGCCTAAGGAGGAAATTGAAGTAATATCCACACAGAAAAAGAGGCCAGTGCAGAAAAAAATTTTTTTTAAAGAGGAAAATGCAGGACTTCCCTGGTGGCACAGTGGTTAAGGATCTGCCTGCCAATGAATGGGTCTCAGGTTCGATCCCTGGTCTGGGAAGATCCCACATGCCTCGGAGCAATTAAGCCCGTGCGCCACAGCTACTGAGCCTGCAAACCACAACTACTGAGCCCGTGCGCCACAACTACTGAAGCCCGCGTGTGTGCTCTGCAACAAGAGAAGCCACCGCAATGAGAAGCCCACGCACCGCAACGGAGAGTAGCCCCCACTCGCCGCAACTAGAGAAAGCCCATGAGCAGCAACAAAGACCCAACACAGCCAAAAATAAATTAAAAAAAATTTTTTTTAATAATAAAGAAAATAAAAATAGGCAAAACAAAGGTATGGTATTTAGGGATTCATGCATAGGTGGTAAAACTACTAAGAACAAAAAGAGGGACTTCCTTGGTGGCACAGTGGTTAAGAATCCACCTGCCAATGCAGGGGACACAGGTTCTAAGCCCTGGTCCAGGAAGATCCCACATGCCATGGAGCAACTAAGCCCGTGTGCCACAACTACTGAGCCTGTGCTCTAGAGCCCGTGCTCCACAACTAGAGAAGCCACCGCAGTGAGAAGCCCGTGCACCGCAACAAAGAGTAGCTCCCGCTCACCACAACTAGGGAAAGCCTGTGTGCAGCAATGAAAACCCAATGCAGCCAAAAAAAATAAATAAAATAAGTAAAAAGTAAAAATTAAAAAAAAAAAAAGAGGAAAATGCAGAGGAAGAGAGAAAGACAAACTGATGAGGAAAAACAGCACAGAAGTGGGAAATCTATTTGAGCTATTGTCACTGGACCACAAAGAAAAATGCCAGGGGTCATTTATAAACAAAAGCACTTACAACTAAACTTGGTGGGATTTTTTTTTTTCCCTAAGAAATAATGTTTGACTCACAGCTTTAAGTTTTTATTTAAAAAAAATTTGTTTTCTTTCAGTTATATGCAAGAAAAACAGACTGAAGGAAAGCAAAGGGAGGTGCAAAAGAGTACCAAATGGGGACAGGACAGGGTGGTGACAGCCAGGAAAAAAAAAAAAAAAAAGGAAAGGGTAAACTTTCCGTCCTCTCAGTCTCTGCTCTCTGGAATTTAAAGTGCCAAGTTTGATCTGCAACCCTCTGGTCCTGCTGGAGTTTTCCTGGAAAAAATATTTAGTAGGCACATGCCCAAGCAGCGACGTGGCAGCTGTACCCTTCCCCCAGCCCTCTAACCCACCCCAAGCCTAAGTGGTCACAGCCTACCAACCACTTGCCTTTCCAGAAATTGCTCAATGTCAAATTCCTCTCTGGCACTGTGAGCTCAGTGTGTACACTGGTCTTTAGTGACAAGGGTGGAAAATCAACCCTGGGTCAATTTTCTCATCCACTGGTCACAACTTAGCATTTCCTTTCAATTAAGAATTACACCAAAAGAACCTCCAGACCTAGGGGTCCTCTGGCACTTTAGTTCTAATGATTAAAGTATACTCTTCAGGTCTGACCTTCTAAACCTCAAAACCTGAGATGTGAGTGTGAGAAAAGAGAATAAAGGACTCATAACCATTGGGCAGAATTACATTTAAATCATCTCAAGTGGGGGTCTCCCACTCTCCGCCCCCTTCCATTTCTTTCTCTAGCGCTCTCCCTCTTCCAGAGAGACAATTCAACAGCCTCTTCTCAACCCATACCTGGCTTTAAATAACACTCACATTCAGGAAGTTCTTCTTTACATTTAACTCAAATCCCTTCTGCTACAGTTAAAACCCATTTCCTCAGTGGAGATTCAGAACAGCTGATTCCCATTCTCTTTATGGCAACTCTTCTTAAAGATTCACAGGCTTATAAAGGACAACCATACCAATTTCACCCATGGCATACAGCTTCTTTAAGCATTTTCCACGAATATTTTACTATACAGTTATCAATAACCCATTGCCTAGTCTGTGGAGAGCTTACCCACTGAGTAAATTTCTACAGCTGGAGAAAGACAATAGCCCCTATCCAATTACTCAAGGGGCTGCCTGCATTAGTAAATACCTATGCTTTTGTGAAGACAGTATTAGTTTGAAGTTTGGGACAGAACAAAGACTAAACCTAGAGCAGAATGCTTATGTCTGAGTAGGAAAGCACGCAGGAATGACCAATCTTTGGCCAACTGCCTACCACTCTGCTCAGAATATCACCCCTTAGTGTGAGCAAGATGAAGCTTTTTATAAGTTTGAAAAATAGCACCCAATGTGGGTCTCCACTGAAATTTGTAATCCTATCTCCCCGTGCTCCCATCACATATCTCAAACTGTTTCTTCTCTAAAGCATTAAAAAAATAAAAACAAACAAACAAAAAACCTGGAGCAATACAAAAGATCTTCAGCTGACTTTTAGGAGCAAACAACATATGTTCTTGAACATCTGTGATTTTCCCAAGCTATTTTTTTTTCCCCATTATTGTCAAGAGAAAAGAAGTTTAGTGGAATGTTTCTCCACAGAGGCACAAGTCTATAATACTCCCCGTTGATTACATATAAAAGACACAAAATATTAGTTTATTAGAAGCAGCTTGAACCACTGCTGTACAAAGCAGTTCTCTGATGGAACAGATTTATGAAGTAACAGCTGAAAGGTATGTAGATCACAAGATACATGACAAATGTACTTTATTACACGGATCAGAAATACCATATGTACTAGCAGTTACTGTACAGTGATACACAACACCCAACTAAGACTATTTAAAGGTTTTGCTGATATTGAAAACTATAAAGACAATGTGAGAATGAGAAAGTGTTTCGTAAGACAGCATAATGCCAAGACACGTCATCGCTTTAGGAAATTAAACACACTCTGCATATTATAAACTTAATGTATTATAAAACTATGCCGTTTTTAAATTAAAATGCAAAGGACTTCACCCCATTCATTGTTTAAAGCAGATGTTCATAACGTTTTTCCATACTTTAAAGTGGAACTTAGTGGAATGAATACCAGACTTAACGACATTAACAAATTTAAGATTTCAGATTTTGTTACTTCCACCAAAAAGATACTTAAATCTGCAATCATGGGGTACCAAAAAACTACCTAAGGGCAAAATAAGCACAATACATTTCAAAGTGACAACTTCCTGCAAGGCACTTCTTAGCTGGAAAGGACTTCACCAGCTTTCTACTGAAATTCCAAGTACAATATTTGAGTCCATTCTGCCACATTCCAAACAAGTGACTGTCCAGTCTTAGCTTGACAGGATAGTCCTCCCAAGCTGCTTGTTCCACCTCCCAACAAACATCTTAGTTAGAAGGTTCTTCCTTAGATTCAATCAAAACCTGTCTCTGAAGCTTCCCATCAGAGACATTCATTCTACACTCTGGGACAGACTTGCCCACTACTTAATAATTGCATAGCTTTAGGCAACTTTACTTACCTCTTCAAAGCTGTTTCCTCCTCTGCAAATAGAGATAATAAGAGTACTGACCCCACAGTATTGTTTTAGGGATTAAATGAAATAATACAGGTAAAGCATTTAACACAGTAAGCATTCTCTAAATGTTGGTTATTACTAGTATTCTAGCAAATGAGTCCTATTTGACATCGCATCCTATTCTTCTCCTATTCTAAAATAGGTACGAAAGACTCTTGGCATTCAACTGTGTAGTTTAAGGGTTTTTGTAAGCAGGCACAAACCTCGCCCTGGCCCTCCTGCTGCCTGATGGGGCCCTGGGAACAACAGAGTGGCCTTAACCTGGCATGAGTATTTAACAGTTCCCTATTCCCCCTCAACATTTCCTTGTTAAACTGGCATGTGCCTGCTGCAATGGTGTTTTTACATTCTGGCAAATACAGGGGAAAAGCTTTGTATTTTTTGACTATAGCATGAATGTGAATCGCTCTGCCAGGTGGCATCAGAAGTTAGTTGCTTAGATAGTAAGCTTAGTCAACAGCCCACCATCTGCATCTCAATTGTAGTATTTATAAATTTGGGAATTCCCTGAGGTCTCTTTAGATTTCCCCTATTTATTCTATTTTGTGGCTAGCACTTCACTACTCCTACACACCACTACCCTCACCATCAACACCAGTCCATTTCAGATATTTAAATCAAGTCATTTATAGCCAGTTACTTTTTTTCTCCAACTCCTAAAAATCATATCCCAGATATATTGATCCAAATTTTGAAAATATTCAGATTTCCTCATAAGCAAATATATTCTGCTGCATATTTACTCTACGCAGCATGTGAACTAGTAGGGGGAAAATGTATCTAAAATGTGACATTAGAAAAAAACATGTAGTCAAAACCACTTGATTCTACTTTAGAGTGTCAATGGCAGTTCACATTCCTTCTCTGATTACTAGCTTGGGTACCACTGAATGTAGGCTATACCTTTAGGATGGGATCAGCCCATTCTAAGGGCATGCTACCAAAGGAACTCCAGTCTGGTTTAGGCCTAGAGATTTGAGAAGGGGTCAATAAATCATTTCTCTACTGAAACCAGCTCTTCATCTGATCCTGAGCCCCCCGAACAGACTGAACCAAAAATAAGTATTCTACCCTAAAACTACCTTTTTTTCTTAGCAAGAGTTTGCACACCCTTGAGAGGCAGAATGACACTGCAAGAGCACAGGCTCTGGAGCTTGACTGTCTGACTTTGAATCCCAGCTATATGGCCTGTGTGCCTCAGTTTCCCCTGGTGTATAGAGAGATAATATCAATACCAAACTCAAAGGATTGCTGGGAGGATTAAATGAGCTAATACTTCTATTGAAGAGTTTAGGATTAAATAATTTAGAACAAAGCCTGATATGCAAAGCAACCAATAAATGAAAGCAGTTTTGATTATCCTTAGATGATTTTAATTTTAAATTTAATTTCTTAAAAACCAAAAATAAAATGTCACATTCAATCCCTAATGTGATTCAGCCCACTCAATATAATTCCAAAAAATGATTTGGTGCTTAGCTTGAGCTCCATCTGGTGGTTTTACAGAATTCTCTGGAAAACATCAGTCAAAGAGATGACAAATTTTATGAAGCTAATCATTTAAGAGATTAAAGGACTATGCTATACTTCTCAATTTATAACCTCCAGGAAAAAAGCAACAAAGAAGTGATCGTACATTGCACTCATTCTGGAATGCTAGTCTAAATTTCCTGCTAAAATTTGGAGGTAGGAAGAATCCTGCTGGCCACACAGTTCAGGAACTCAGTGACCGTAGAGGTCCCCATCACAAGCTATGCAAGACAATTTCTCTTTCATAGCCAACTTGCCAGAGGACATAGGACACTTGAGAACATGTTTCTCAAATACATTTTTTGATAGTGATATTTTGATTTTGTTAACTTTTAAGTTAAATCCTGACTGTACAAACTTCATGACTAGACAACCGTAAATGACCAGCCTAACATCACTGAAAGGTCCTGGATGAAAGCTCAAAGCTACTACCTACCGTTGGAGTGAAATTGGAGGTTATCAGCCTCAGAAAACATGATATCCCTGGTACTGGCTTCTGACCTCAAAAATCCAGAAAAAACATACATAACGATGCTGCCAACTTTTAAATAAGCACTAAGTGTGTAACATCACTGATGTAGACAATTCCTATGATGGGGAAAAAAAAAGGAAACAGCTGGTATATTTAGGCTGATATTATCATGGCTTAATTAGATAATGTTAGCAAATTTTTATTTCATGAATAAACATTTATGTATTTGCCTTTTCCTCACAAACTCTGTTGTTCAAAATTATACCAAAAGGCAAAAAAAGGCCATGAACTTTTTTGAACTTTCCAACTCACATCTTCTGTTAGCTTCCTTAAGTATGTAAAAATAATCCACTAACTTTTTGGTGAACTAACCACTGAATAGATTGACAAAAGCCTATTATATAAAATAATCCTGAAATTTTACTAGCATTAAATTTCAGCTTCAAATCTCCTAAAAGATTTGGGTCCTGTCCTATTTATCTCTGTACTGTGTCCCAGCGTAGCTGTGTGCCCAGTACAAAATTTGTGACCTGATGCCTAAGTGACCTTATTCCACTAGGTCTCACTTTTAACTTGGTTTTCTCTGAAGCTAACAGCCTCTTCTGAGTACATACCCATGAGGGCAGACACCTCGTCTTGTTCCCTGGGTCCCTAGCACCTGGAAAAGTCTGCTAGATCTCTATATGACTATATAGGCATACTTTGTTTTATTGCGCTTTGTACATATTGCATTTTTTTTTTTTTTTTACAAATTGAAGGTTTGTGGCAACATTCTGTCAAATAAGTCTATCAGCGCCATTTTTCCAACAGCATTATTTTTTAATTAAGGTATGTATATTGTTTTTTTACATGCAATGCTATTGTAAAATAGACTACAGTATAGTGTAAACGTAATTTTTATATGCACTAGGAAACCAAAAACTCATGTGGTCCACTTTATTGCAGTGGTCTGGAACTGAATGTCCAGTATCTCCGAGATATGCCTGTACTAAGCTAATATTGTTTTTGAATCTTCAAGTATGTAGCATTTCCCAAACTTAATGACCATGTAATATATTTTTTTCACCACACATCCAGAAAAGCTAATTCTGAGAATCATACTCTGAGAATATAAAAACTGAAGCATATTAAACTAGTTCCCAGGATCTTCTAATCTCCTAAAAAGATGGAGCATAATAATTTGCACACGTCAATATTCCACCCAAAAATTTAAAATTTTTAAAAAATTTAACTGAAGAATCTGGTCTTCTCTACTACTAGGAAACCTTAAGGATATATGAAAGAACAGATCTTCAAGATCTAGACAGAGTATCTTTTATTCTGAATTACACAAAGTCAAAACTCCAAACAAGTACTGCTTATACGATCCACTGACATATTTTCACATGATATATAATTTACCTTAAATCTGAGTTAGCTCAAATTTGTCAGTATAATATTATGTTTCATCTTTCCTAAGACTGAATGATTACAACCGCATTAATACTCGAGAGGATTCTGATGTCTGATAATCCCTGCATATTGGATAGCATTCAATTAAAATATCAGTGTAGCTTTCATTCATCAAAGAAAATATTTTATTCAAGTTACCAAGACAAATTTGAGGAGTTACCTTGGGCTTGAATTGAAGAAAAAGGCCAAGTTAAAAAATGGAAACAAAGTTTCCATTTGGTGGAAGCTGAAATCAATGTATACATTCTAATCAAAGACCTGTCCCATGTGGCATTTTTCAAGTTTTTAAGGGTCTACCAGGCCAAACCCTTCGCTGCCTTGATAGCTTTTGCTTTGCTTTTTCCTTTCTTTTTCTCTCGCTTTGCTTTCAGCCTTTTTCTTTGCCTCTGGTTCATCCATACGGGGTACTGCCCATGCTGGTCTAGAAGAGTCTTTTTGTTTCTCTTAATATCAGTCTCCATTTTCATGTCATCTGAATTAAAAAATGGAAAAACTATTAATACTCACGAATGCAAGCCCATGAAAAAGCACATTAATGCAATGAGGACACAACTTAAAAGTGGCATGAAACTACAAAAGCAAAAAATAAATAAATAAATTCCTTTATTTGTGCAATGATCTTTGACTAACACTCAAAAAACTCCTTACAGTACAATCTGTAGAATCATACACATGATGCAATGTGTTCCCACAACCATGAAAGACATAAAAAGTATCTGTGAGGAACTAGAGACATCATCTATTTAGTCACTAAGAAACTTTCTAAAGAATGTTGTTATGCAACCCAATCAAAAAATGGGCAGAAGACCTAAAGAGACATTTCTCCAAAGAAGAAATACAGATGGCCAATAGGCATATGCAAAGATGCTCAACACTGCTAATTATTAAGAAATGCAAATCGAAACTACAATGAGGTACCACCTCACACCAGTCAGAATGGCCATCATTAAAAAGTCTACAAATAACAAATGCTGGAGAGGGTATAGAGAAAAGGGAACCCTCCTACACTGTTGGTGGGAATGTAAGTTGGTGTGGCCACTGTGGAAAACAGTATGGAGGTTCCTCAGAAAACTAAAAACAGAATTACCATTTGATCCAGCAATCCCACTCCTGGACATATATCCAGACAAAACTATAACTCAAAAAGATACATGCACCACTATGTTTGTAGTGGCACTATTCACAATAGCCAAGACATGGAAACAACGTAAATGTCCATCAACAGATGAATGGATAAAGAAAATGTGGTACATATATAGAATAGAATACTACTCAGCCATAAAAAAGAAAAAAAAGAACGAAATAATGCCATATGTGGCAACACGGATGCAACTATAGATTATCATATTAACTCAAGTATGTGAGAAAGAGAAAGACAAATACCATATGATATCACTTATATATGGAATCTAAAATATGACACAAATGAACCTATCTATGAAACAGAAACAGAATCAGGGACATAGACTGGTGGTTGCCAAGGAGGAGGGGACTGGGAGAGGGTAGGAGTCAGAGTTTGGGATTAGCAGATGCAAACTATGATATATAGAATGGATAAACAACAAGGTCCTACTGTATAGCACAGGGAACTATATTCAATATCCTGTGATAAACAATACTGGAAAAGAATATGAAAAAGAATGTATATATATGTATAACTGAGTCACTCTGCTGCACAGCAGTAATTAATACAACATTGTAATTCAACTATACTTCAATAAAAAATAAATTATAAAAAAAGAGAACATTGTTATGATTGTCCTTTGCAACAGTGAAAGTTAAATAGGAAACATTTAGGAGATATGGGTTTGAATTACCGCATTAGGGGTAAGTTTATGGTTCTGAAAACATGCGAGTTATGAGAACACTCCTCGGATTAGGTACTTTCTTGAGCTAAATAAAATTGTTGCATCAATAAAAAGTGCACCCACGCTTCTAATGGACAGGCCTTAGAAGAAAATAACCTATTAGGAATGACTGGCCACTTCCAACGAAGAGTACTTGGAAGAGGAACAGCAGTAAGCAGCAAGCTTCATGACAGAACAGAGCGGGATATCCTGGGGCTGCCACACTTTCTTATCCAGGTCACACTCAGGTATCCAGCTCTTCTAACGGAAGACTTAGCAGGAAGCTCAGCACAGCCATGCTGTGGTCCATCTATCACCAACCTTATCTATTGTGAAGGACATGTCCACAATGTCCCTCTCTGGGAACTTACCAGGGTATACAGGTTTTCTGTGGACTCTGCTACCTGACATATTATATTAGTTCATTTATCTGGTTTACTTTGGGTTTCCTCCAATGTGATGTAAATCCCACTAGGATGGAGGTCATTTCTGTTATTCATCATTGTTGCCTCAGTACCTAGAATAGTGCCTGATATACATTAGCCCTTCAATAACTGGTCACTGAATGATTATTTCAGGTGCTGTTCTAGGTTCTGGGGATACAGTGGTCTAAATAAGCTCCTTGCTCTCATGGAGTTCTCAATGTTCTGTTGAGGGGAGAATGACAAAGCAAACTTCAGCTTGTGGTTACAGCCTTTTTAAAGAGAAGTACTGGAACGAGATTAAGTAGGACCAGGCAGGCTGTGGTAAGCACATGGAAATATAATGAGGTGATTTAAGCATGGGAATGACATAATTGATTTATATCCTAAAAAGATCATACTGGGTGATATGTCAAAAATGAATCAGAAATGAGCAAAAGCTGAAGAGAGAGGTAAAATGGCTACTACTGTGGTTCAGGCAAGAGATAGCTGTCATTAAAGTGAAAGCATGAAAGTAGGAGAAAAATGGATAGATTCCTAATGTATTTTGGAGATAGTCAAAAAGATGTGCTAATGGTTTACAGGTGGGGGATAAAGGAAAGAGGGATTGAGAATAATGACTATTATACACATTATATACAGCCTCCAACTTTAGACTATATTAAAACACAGACGTACCTAGAATCTGTCAAAATCAAATACAGGGAAACTAATCTTTAGGATAATAAGGGCAGAGGACTCTCAGAATGGAACCTAGATCTTACAAAGGGTAAAATGAAGAAAGACCTCCTTCTATCCTGCCTAGTTCTTGACTCCTGTGTACCCTCCCAACGAGAGTGTGTCTAGGTTTGTCTACTTCTGTAGTACTGTCTATTTCTGGACACTCAGGCTATTGTATAAGCACAAAAGGCCCTCTCTGAATAATCCAAAACATACCTACTCACATGAGGTGGCTTCAAAATAGCTTAGCATAGAATCTCTAGTAGCACCTCCAAAGAATTATGTGGGCATGGCAGGACGTTTGTAGGGAAGCAAGTGTGAGAAAGAATGGAAGACAGTGAAAAAGGGAAAAAGAGCCACAAAAGGAAGTTGATATAATTTTTTTTTAAATGAAACACATAAACTCACCTGTTTCATCTTTCACCACACATTGCGTTTTCTCTTGACAATGTTTGGGTTCCACCACAGTTGCTAT
Source organism: Balaenoptera musculus (assembly GCF_009873245.2). NCBI lineage: Eukaryota > Metazoa > Chordata > Mammalia > Artiodactyla > Balaenopteridae > Balaenoptera > Balaenoptera musculus. The sequence continues at coordinate 53,282,884 of NC_045794.1, forward strand.
CTCTTGAACGTCTTTCATTAAAACATCACCATCTACTTTAAGAATACTTTTAAGTCTGCTGAGCTCCTTTGGGGCATTCTTTTTTCTCTTTTCAGCACGCATCTTCCTTTTCCACTTACTCCGTAAACTTTTAGCCATATTTTACCTGGAAAGCTAAAAAATTACATTTTCAAAAGCAACTATTTACTATCAAAAAAACAAATCCTTGGAAAACCAGGTCAAAAGGCATCTCTGCAGAACATGAACAACTGGAAAGTAAACTCTTCACTCTGTTCATGATTTATGATGGCATAATGTGCAAATTATGTGAGGATCAACGTGGCATATACAGCCACTAAATAACAATTAAGAACACCAAACCAAACTCCCCGTGGCCACTGGCACACTGTGAGTCAAGCCAATGCTGAAAGCTCCTGTAGTTTCCATACAAGATGCAGAAATTTAATTTCCCCCCAAATGCAAAGAGTGCCATCACCTTACATTTATGCAACAACTTAAAAATCACAAAATATTTTATAAATCTTTTAACTGAATCCTGATTTCCCCCAAACCTACAGGTGACCCCACCCACCCCAATTTTCCTCATTATCCACCCCCTCAAATCAATCTAGCTATTTTAAACTTGTCTATTTCTACTCTTGCTTTCCCTCAACCCCTCAGTCCCAGCCCATCCCTCAGAAGGTGGCCAACCTGAGCTTTTAAAAACTTAAAGAGCAGACACTGTCTTTCTTGGAATTAATGATTTTCCAACTCATATATTCAAGATCTACAAGGGTGTTGGTGACCTGGCCCCTGCCTCCTTTAACTCTTATCTCATGCTCCACCCCATCCTCAAGCACCAACTACATCTGAAGAAAGTCCAATCAATGACAACCGAGGGACAGTGTGGGGATGTGATGAGGGCTGGGAAGGGATTATAGGGATTATAAACAGTTTAGAGGGAAGCTCGTGGGAATGACTTATAACATCATCTTGACTGTGCTGACAGATTTATGTTTGTGTGTGAGTATACATGGATATATCTTACACACTTTAAATATGTACAGTTTGTTGTGTTAATTACACATCAATAGGCAGTTAATCACTAAGACATTATTTTGAAAAAAAAAAGAAAAATAAAAATGTCCAGATGACGTTGACTTCAGTATCTTTACATTTGCCGTCCCTTTGCCTGGGAACTTATCCTTCACTTCAGTACCTCAGAGACAGCTTTTCTGACTCCTGTAAGCTCACCTCCTTTTATTCTCTACCACCTCATCCTTTTCTTTCCTGTTTAATACGTGTTATAATCTAAAATTCTTAAGTTTATTTCTGTCATTCCCGGTGGCCTGTGGGCTCCACGAAGGCAAGGGATAAATAGGTCTTGTTCGCTACTGGATCCCCCAGTGCGTAGCACTGTGCACACAGTAAAGTTTAAGCAAACATTTGTTAAACGGACGACTGGCGGAGTAACATTTCTGGACGGCAGCAATCACAAACTCACTCTGTCCCGTGTGTACAACAACGCAAGCCCTGCGAGGGGCTGGGAGAGAAGGGTTGCGGTACACAGCCCTGAGCGGGGCTGAACCACTAAGGACGACTCCACTTCCCACAGAGCACCGGGAAGCCCGACCAGGACCACCAAGACAACGGGAGACCCTCGTCCTAAAGGAGGCCTGCGTCTCTGGCCCGGGCTCAACCTTGCCAGAGAGGGACGAGGCTTGAGAGTCTTTCCACGGGCTCCGGAATCGAGTCCCAAGTCCCACGCCCCACTGGAGCCGGTTGGTAAAAAGGACTCACCTGAGGACACCCAGAAACTCAGACGCCGCACGCTGCTCACGCCGACCGGAAATCCCCGCACTTCCGCCTTCCCGGCAACCCGCTCTACTGCCCCGCCCCCCGGGCGGCGCGCTGCTCGCCGGGAGCCAAAATGCCCCGGATGGCCTCGAGAGGCGGGGCCCTCTAGAGTCCCGGGCTGACGCGCTTCTTGCCTTGGGTGCGAGTGCGGACCTGGGAGCTGGGCTCCTCCCAGATAGGTTCTGAAGTTGGATTAGGGAAATGCGGGGAAGCCGGGTCGAGGGTCGGACACCAGCTAGGCCTGCGTCCCAAGCATGAGCGGGGTAGCCCCGAGACTAACCCAAGGAGGGAGAACCGCCAGATGACCCTGCCGTCAGGTAGGGAGCTCAGAGCCGACCTCTAGATTCACGTCAGGCCTCCCCATTCGCATATAGTCACCACGTCACGTGTTCCTCTAGAAGCCGAATTAAGATTTTTATTTGCAGCCCTTAAATTTCCCCATCCCCGGTGGTGGTCTCACGGTTGTACACATATATCAAACTTGTCAAATTGTATCCTTTAAGTATGTGCAATTCATTGTATGTCCGTTATACCTCAAAGCTGTTACCAAGAACAAAAACCCCTTTCTCATCCCGAAGACAAGTTCAAAGGGTAAAATGATCAAACTAATTCAGTTCAATCAGTGTTTACCCGGCTAATCACTAATGTATACCAGACACAATACTTAGCCTAGGACACTCGGCTTCGGTGACGGTCACGCTGATCACAAACACCACCAGTTCTTTTTGTTATTATTTTACATATGCTCCTAATATCACTGGCTTTGGAGCCGTACAGGTCTGTGGTATTTATGGTTCTAACACTTCCTTGTGAGTGATATGAGTACTATCTCAGAGCCTGGATTTCCTTATCTATAGAACGAAGCTAATACAACCTAATAATCCTAGGTAGGGGATATAAGAGCTCAACAAATGGCCGCTCATATCATTTTCACATAATAAATTCAAACATACACGGGACTATTTGTAAGCAATATTTTCTAGAGATTTACAACATGCACCAAAAACCAGTAAATGAATTGTGTTTAATCATGGCCTAGTAAACTTCTGTCTGGTTACTAGTAAAAGAGTTCATTCTGAGACAATTTATGGGTCCCTTTTTTCTTTAAATTTGTGTCCTTGAAGAAACCATGCATCATGTGGAAATTACTAAACTCAGACTAGAGCAAGTTGTTTTTGTTTTTTGTTTTTTTAAACAGAGGCTGGAAAAAGCTCATAACATGCGGTATATTTAAAAAAAAAATGCTTGAAAAACCTGCTTCCTTTAGAGATTAAGAAGTTCCTATACAGCAAGTGAATTTCTATTTTAAAGTTAACTACATGTTAGATCTGGCCACCTCTCCCAAAAATACACGTTCACATTGCATTTTAAATCAGAGAAAGCTCACTTTCAGATAGTCCAAATTGACTGCATCTTGCTTAACATACCAGGCCAAGACTTTTGAATAGATACTTGGCACCAAAAAAGAGAAAAAAGTTTATTATGAAAATGTCATAGTGTTAAATATATGCCATAATTCTGCATTACTGATGCTTTAAAAGGCTGAATCCTAGATTGCATTACTGAGAAAAAAACCTTTTTGAACATGTTCCTCACCAGTTTATATAAAAGCAGTTCTAACAATAGTTAAATGGCCTTGATATATTTAAATATCCTTAATTCATTCCCTCATTCATACACTTGAGTATGCATTCTGTGATAGGCACTATGCTGGGTATACAAAGATGATGGGAACTAAACTACTGTCTTCAGGAAACTTTAACCCCTGATGGTGGGATAAAGCTTAAGGGTCAAACTGGACATTGCTTCAGCTCCATCACAGAGCTAGGAGAAGCCTGTGGGACAGGAGGCACAGGGGGTCGCACTGAATACCTGACAGGAAGCAGAATGGTTTCCCATCTCAAAGCCATGCTACACTACTGGCACCAGCTAATGGGGCCTCTACAGTCAGGCCTCGCCCATGGAATTCCTGATCTGAATAATCACTTAGTAAGGACTAGGAAGACGAATGGCATTCAGATGGTGACTCCAAGCTGCCCAGGCACTAGGTGACAGGGACTTCAAAACAAAGCTTTAAAGATGAACAAGCAACAAGAACTTAACTTCCCAGCTGCTCCAAAAAGGCCCACAACTGGCTGCTGACACCACTAATCCCCAGAAGTGGATCAAGTGGATAAAAGCCAGGTGCGAGGTCTGCAGAAAAGAAATGAAGGCAGGCAGACAGGGCCCACTGCACTTCTTTCCCCAAATTATATTCAATAAAAACAGATCTCAGATACAGCTCTTCCCTATTTTCCTCCTACCTCCCTGGCTGCACTTGGTACGTTTTACAGTTACCTGTCACTCTGTCCAAGCCCTGCTAATTCCCCTTTTTTATTATTTGTGGAGTCTAGGTATTTTCACCTTTACTTGCTGTAGAAAATTGAGGTTGCATATGCCCTTTTACTCAGCAATTCTGCTCCTAGGTATATTCCCTACCTAGGCAAACTCTCATGTCTATGCACACTGGGACACACACAGGGATGTACATATGGCAGTACTGATTGTGACAGTAAAAAAGGAGGAACCATATAAAATTCATTAACAGAAGAATGTATGAATAACTATGGTCAATTTACAAAACATAATAAATACACCAGTGGTTGTCAAACTTCTTGGTCCTGTGATCTCTTTACACTCTTAGAAATTACAACATTTGTCATATCAGAAAGACAAATCTTTAAAAGTTTACCTGTCATTAAAAAAAATTAATTACATGTCTACACGATTTTTATTAAAGAAACTACATTTCCCAAACCAAACAATAATTTACTGGATGAAAAATGGTATTGTTTTACATTTTTTTAAATGTCAAATCTGCATTTGCTTATTGTCTCTGGTCACAATTCAGTACATTCTCCCTTTGGACCAACAATAACATTAATTAATAACAGCAGCTGACATTAATAAGCACTTAGTTTATATGATATATCCATCTCATTTAATCCTTATAACAGCCAATAAAGTAGGTGTTATTATTCCCATTATAAAGATAAGGTAAAAGACGTAAGTAAGGAAGAATAAGTAACTTGCCAAAGGTCACATCACCAGTAAGTTGCCTAGTACGGATTCCAATTTAAATTCTCTTACCTATGATGCTATGTTAAACTTGAGCATAGCATTATGCAACTGGGTATTCAATAATTAATTGATAGTGATGGAGTCAAATTTACATCTAAAACTCACCAAAGGCTAAATCTATATACTACTAATTTATTTCAGTTTAATAGTTTAATGCTTAGTGTTATGTGCTGAGTTGCATCCCCTGAAAATTCATATGATGAAGTCTGTCTCAGTCTATTCGGGCAGCCAAAACAAAACACTAGAGACTGGGTGCTTTATAAACAACAGAAATTTCTCTCTCACAGTTCTAGAGGCTGGGAAGTTTAGCAGGCATATTTGGTGTCTAGTTTAAAGGCCCTCTTCCTGGTTCATAGACTGTGTCTTTTCGCCGTCACCTCATGTGGCAGAAAGAGTAAGGGATCTCTGTGGGGTCTCTTTTATAAGAGCACTAATCCCATTCATGAAAACTCCACCCTCATGACCTAATAAGCACATCCCAAAAGCCCTACCTCCTCATACCAGCACAAGTGGGCATTAGGTTTCAACAAATTATTTGGGGGGACACAAACATCAGGAGCACTGCAAAGTCCTAACTCCTAGTACCTCAGAATGTGACTGTATTTGGACATAGAATCTTTATAAAGAGGTAATTAAAGTAAAATGAGGTCATTAGGATGGGCCCTAATCCAATATGACTGGTGTCCTTATAAGATGAGGAAATTTGGACACAGACAAGTACAGAGAGAAGTCCACGTGAAGACGGAGATGACCATCTACCGGCCAAGAGAGAGACCTCAGAAGAAACCAACCCTGCTGACACCCTGACCTCAGACTTCTAACCTCCAAAACTGTAATAAAATAAATTTCTGTTTAAGCCACGCAGTCTTTGGTGCTTTGGTACTTTGTTATGACACCCTAGCCAACTAATGCAGTCAGGAATTTACCAGTTTCATTGGTCACTGGTATACTGCTATAATTTTTAAATGAAACCTATACTTTAAAAAACTAATAATATTAAATTAAATTTTATGTCAAAATATGTCAAGCAGAATTTTAATTTTTAATATATCATTTTATAATGAAATGTCATTAACATTTTAATATAATTTTATTATAATACTGAATAATTCTCTGGAATTTATCTTTTATACTTTTTCCTTTCTAAATAAGATTAAAATCTCCTAGTAAAAGGCGATTTATACTTTATAATATAGTACATGGCATACAAATAAAATCTTAAAAGTATTTAATAGTTAGTTATATCTCAAACTTTATTACTTAATGAATCAGTTTCTATATACTGCTTTCAATCACTTTTTATTAACTGCTTCCAAAACCCGCAACAGGTGCAAGAATAGATTGATGATATCCAAGTAGAGGCTGATGGCAGCTAGTACATACTCTTCAGGTGACAGCCTATGCATCAAGGAGTGTGTGTCATAGATGGTGAATCCACAGAAAAGAAGGGCTCCTATAGCAGCCAAGACCAATTCCACTGTCTCACTGTAAAAAAATAACTATAGGCAAGAGATTAAAATAATAATTTTATATTTAAAAACAGCATTAAGAATACTTAAGTTACTTGCTCTTAAGTTACATATTCTACATATGTATTTAATAATTCTGTACAACTTTGAATACAAATGTTAAAAGTAGAAAAAGGCAAGGCAGTTCCACTACTGTTGTATGAAAGGGTGAATGGATAAACCAATGGATATCCTTTTATTAAATTACCCACCTGACTTTGAACAGTAGCATTCCGAATATAAATAATTTAAAATATATTTCTTATTCAGAATTACATGTGCCACTTGAAGGTTAGCAATTACAAGTGAGGGCCTCTTTCTATGTAATTTAACTCATTTGTTCATTCATCTTCCTTTCAATAATATTGGCATAAGACCTTGATTTTTTAAAATGTCATTTAAAAATCATTCTACATACAAATGTTCCCAGATAATTATAACCAAGTGTCTGACCATAAGATGCTTCTTATAGCTTTTTGAGATTATTTATATTTCAAGTTACCATCCTAAAACAACTTACCTTCAAGATTCCTGACAAGCACAAAATCCACAAAGTAGCAAATAGTCTATAAAAACAAAATATTAATAATTTAGAATACTGTTCCTAACCAAAAAACTTTGTAAACCCATTCAACATTTTCTGAAGAAATAAATCCATCCTGATATTTGCCAAAGAATAATTGAAATGTAAGAATTCTTTACTGTACAATGAATAGTGTAGAACACCCAGAAATGGAAAGAACAGGTATCTATTCCACATTTGTTTTTATGGTGTACAAAACTAGTTAAGAGTATCATTTTTAAAGTTTTCAATTGGAACATAAATATTGATATAAGCTAAAAATCATTAGAAGTATTTTAATTCTAGAGCTATAAAACTTCTAGAAAATCTATAAATGAACAAATGAAACAAAATTGCATTTTTAAACAAATAACAATAACAAATTATTCTGTGAACATGCATATCCATTAGAGTGATTGGGATTAACAACAGTTTAGACACTGAAGAAGATTACTGAACTGAAAACAGCAACAGACACTAACCAGAATGAATCAGAGAAAAAAAAGACTAGAAAAAAAAAATGAACAGAGCACCAGTGAACTGTGGGACAACATCAAGAAGCTTAGCAAATATGTAGTTGGAGTCTCAACAGAGAGGAGAAAGAAGGGGAACATAAAAATGTTTGAAGAAATAATGGCCAAAAATGTTCCAAATTTGATTAAAACTTCACACTGACAGATCCAAGAAGCAGAAGAAACATGACAAAAACACACCAAGGAATATCATAATCAGATTACTGAAAATGTTAATCATATTACTGAAAATTATGAAGAAAATGTTAAAGGTAGCTAGGGGATAAAAGACATATTATGTACAGAGGCACAAAGATAAAAAAGCAGACTTCTTGTCAGAACTACACAAGCCAGAATACAGTGGAGTGACATCTTTAGAGTATTGAAAGTAAGAAAAAACCCAAACCTAGAATTCTGCACCAGCAAAAATTACTCTCAAAAACAGAAGTAAAATGAAGATTTTTTTGCAGACACTCAAAAGCTGACACCAACAGACCAGCACTATAAGAAACGTTAAAAGGACATCCCTCAGATAGAAAAATATTAGATGGAAATTTGGATCTACACAAAGAAATGGAGAACAGAAACAGTAAATATGTGGGTGAACATAAAAGGCTTTGTCTATATTTTAAATCAAAGATTTAAAAATAAAAGAGCAAAAATAATAATAATAATAATGTATCATGAGGTTTATAACATATGTGGAACTAAGTTATGGCAACAATAGCACAAAGGTAGAAGAGAAGCAACCTAAATATACTGTGCATGAAATGGTATATTCTTGAAGGCAGACTATGATGATTTAAAGATGTGTACTGTAAAACCTAGAGCAACCTCTATTTAAAAGAACTACAGCTAATAACTAATAAAGGAGATAAATGAAATTAAATAATCCAAAAGAAAAAGAGGAGAAAAGAAACAAAGTAACAAAGAATAGATAGGACAAACAGAAAGAAAACAAGTGGCAACAGAGTAGGCTTAAGTCCAACCATATCAATAATCACATTAAATATAAATGGTCTAAACAAGCCAATTAATAGCAGAGATGATCAGATTTGACAAAAAGTAAGATCCAACCATATGCTGCCTGCGAGAAAACGATTTTAACTCTAAAGACACAAATAAGCTAAATATAAAAGGATGGAAAAAGATATACCATGCTAACACAATCAATAGAAAGCTGGGGTGGCTATCTTAACAAAGTAGATTTTAGGGCAAGAATATTACCAGAGATAACCCCTTCATGATGATAAGGGGATCATCAAGAGGACATACAATCCTGAATATTTATGCATATAAAAACAGAGCTTCAAATAACATGAAGCAAAACTTACAGAACTAATAGGAGAAACAAACCAAGCCATACTTGTAGTTGGAGATTTCAACACCACTTTCAAATTAACTGACAGAATAAGCAGGCAGAAAATTAGTAAGCCTGCAGAAGACTTGAATAATGCTATCAAGCTACTTGACCTAATTGACATTTATTAAACACTCATCTAACAACAGCAAAATATACATTCTCCTATAGTACACAAAGAACATTTACCAAGATATCATAAAATGAATCTCAATAAATGCCAAAAGACTGAAATCATATAAAATATGTTCTTTAACAAGAATTAAATCAGAAATTAAACATACATAGTATTATAATCCACTTTGGTGAATCAAGGGCATGGTGAGATTCCAGCTCTCAGTTTTCTTGCTGGAATGGCCACAGAATTTCTTGGATACATCTGGTATACTTAAGTTAGACTGATGTATCTTGCCACCTCACCGTATAGATCCTTCAGGATTGAAAAGGACTCAGGACCTGCTTTTTCATACTTAAACCCTAGGGAAACTCCAAAGCTTCTGCACCAAGGAGTATGGGGAAGGTGGTATGAAGAACTGTAAACCAACTGAAATTTTACCTACTTGTAAGCTAGTAAGTTAGTCTGGCAGAATTTCATGGATGTTAAGTAGAAGACATGTGACTCTTAGGTCTGAGATGAAGAGTGGTTTATAATAGCAATAGCAGTAGCTGAAGAACAAGCATAGGAGACAGGTGTTGTGGGAGTAAAGAAATGAAAGAAATAGAGGACAGAAGGTGAAGAAAGAAAATGAGACACTGATATTTAAGATTTCAGCAATGGAACAACCCCTAGTGATGACAATCACTACGATGTGATGTCTACGATGTGGACACGGCAGGAAGATGAAAGCTGCCGAAGTAGAAGAGGTCCAGAGATATCAAGAAGCCAAGGTGATGGATGGGCCTAAAATGCAGTTTGATGCTAACATCTTTAAAGCATGAGGGAGGCTTGACCAAAAAGGGAATGAGTAACAGTAATGAGCAAGAGTATGAAGCATATAGCCAGACAGCATAAACCTTAAAGCAATGAATGTCCAGCAGGCTGAGGAATAATGAAAGGAGCATTAGGGGACAGAAGTAGTTTTCAATACTAACCCCCCATCCCAAACAACGTAGGGTGTGGGGGAATGAGCAGCTAGAGAGCAGTGTTCTCAGGGAGGAATCGACTTTCAGCTGAGATAAGGAAGAAGAAAGAATTTATTCTGAAGAGGCTAAAATATAAGGAAGATATATAAGGAGTTCTAGAGACTATAGTAGAGTGGATGGGAGGAAGGGGTGCATATGGAGATTGGGATGGGAAGAAGCAGAGAGAGAAACTACATATACAGCATAAATCATATATAACATACAAATATATAAAAAACATCCCCCCCCAACATACATATAAGACAGGAAAGGAAAAATAATGTTGCCTCTCCCTAAATCAAACTCCATTCTAATACAACTATAAGCATCCTGCACAATTGTCAGTGTCGGCTGACCAACTATATTTTACCCCCATAGAGACTTCTGGTAATCTGGATTACCAGAAAAAAAGGGGGAGGAAAGAAAGTTTTGTAAAACTAGACCACTTGTAAATTTTTAGTGTTGTAACCGGAAAAAGAACAGAAAGTGTTTGAGTGATTATGTGCCAACAGAAGGCCATTGTGAACTGAGGAAAGAGTCTATGCATTCTTATCAAGGTGAGGGTGATACAGTACCATTATCCTAGTATAAAAAGGATCATTCCCTATATTAATTAGTTTGAAGAATGATACAGGTTAATTTAGATGGATCAAAAAGATTTTAAAGTTCATGCAGATTCCTGGGTCACAATTACCTTGCTTTTGCCACAAAGATGTAGATGGTAACATTTGGTAACATTTATGCTAAGACAAAGATCTAAATAATTTAGGTAAATTTCATACCATTTATAAAGCATGCAAGCCTAGCCTCTCTAGAAGGCTTAAATTTTTTCGCATTCACTTCCCTTTCAATACGGGGGAAGCAAAAGACTCAAAGCCACTTTCCATCTCCTAGCATGCTCTGGGAGAGTAGGGCCTGGCCCTAGTACTCAAAGGGATGACCTCTCATTACCCTCCACTTTTAAAGTATCCAAAGCTAACAGTATAGAACTTCTCTCTAAACTAGGTAATACTAAATATACTTATCTATCATAACCATGATATATATAACTTACCCTGCTCCAAATTTGCTGAAATCTCTCTTAGATTGTAGAGTACATACAGTCAAACCAAGAAATACTGCAGTAGTCAGTATAAAAGCTTGCAGAACAATATACACGTCATAGAAAGTAACTGTAAAATTACAAAACAGTGATTTAAAATACATATAAACATACTCAATATAAAAGTTTTTTTCTAGTGGGAAGCAGCCACATAGCACAGGGAGATCAGCTCGGTGCTTTGTGACCACCTAGAGGGGTGGGATAGGAAGGGTGGGAGGGAGACGCAAGAGGGAGGAGATATGGGGATATATGTATATGTATAGCTGATTCACTTTGTTATAAAGCAGAAACTAACACACCATTGTAAAGCAATTATACCCCAATAAAGATGTTAAAAAAAAAAAGTATTGGTTTCTTTGTACACTTGAAACTAATAAAATTTTATAAATCAACTATACTTCAATTTTTTAAAAAAAGAAATATTAGTGTATGGGAGGATGTAAAAAAAAAAAGTTTTTTTTCTGTCATATAACAGAAATGCCTTATTTTGTCCTGTACTACTTGCTAATAAAAACAATTATGGAAAGATTCTTTATTCAGTCTTCAATACTGGTACAGTAAAACCACACCCATAGTGCAATAAACAGGCTCCAAAATATACAACATAAGGGGTCACGTTATTATGAAGTTAAAGAAATGACTAGAGAGGTATCACACAGCTAGTTGGTTTAGGAGTTTGGGGGATATGGTGAAATGATTCTCACCCATTTCTGTCCCCACTGCAGTTTATCACCATAGTTGACAGTGGTGACTGTCAACTCTGACTTAAATATCAATAGGATATTCTATAACAACCTAATTGGGAAAAGAATTTGAAAAAGAATAGATACATGTATATGTATAACTGAATCACTTTGTTGTACACCTGAAACTAACACAACATTGTTAATCAACTATACGCCAATATAAAATTAAAAGTTGAAAAAAATATATATATATATATCAGTAGGGATGGTTCTGGGTCCTGTGGCTGGCTGGGAATTCCCAGGCAAGAAAAATATTGGGGCTGTCTGGGGCTGTCTGCCATTTACCAACACCATAGGGAACAAAAACCAACCACTAATTGCTTTATATCCAAATCTGCATTATCTTGGAGTACGTTATTGGGGGTTTACTGAATATATATCGAATTCCCTTCTGAAGTTTTAGAATGACCATCTGGATTGACTATGGCTACTGTAATACAACTGCTTAACATTTTAACAGAATACTAAATTATAACCTCTTTAAAGGAAATTAAGTACTTTGAACCCAAAACCATTTAAGTAATTTTTAATTTGAGGGGGATTAATTATCCAGTTCTTTCTATTCCTAAATGCTAACTAATTGGACTTTCTCTACTTATGCCATTACAGGGTTAGGAAGATGAACAAAGAAAAGGTAAACCATGAAATCACTTTTGCTTCTCATTAGAAATTTCAGTGTAAGATTAGGTGGATTCCAATAACCCTGAAATAAATCTCTCTCCTACATCCCTTACCAATGGTGGGAGCCAGAGATGACAGAGATGGACTTGATAGTAACATTAATAGTAAGTAACATTAATAGATAATAACACTAATAATAAGTAAATATTAATAATACTTCCTTTCTATGCTGAGAAATTTCAATCCTATTTTTTTAGTTGTTATTATTATTTATATTCTGATTCTTTTATAAAAGAGATGAATTACCAAAAAATAGATTCAATAAAACTGGCATAAAAAAGTTAAAAACAGTAATGACAAAATAGGAAGAGATAACTATATTAACAATAAGGATCAACAATATACTGTTATTGAGAGTAATAGTCAATTCTGATCTTTTTAGTACGCCAGATTAATCATTTTGAGTCAATCAGAATTTTTATTGTTAATAAATCACAAAACTTTTTACCTGAGGCATTACATAGAGTACATCTAGTAACTATAACAGATACTTCCTTTTAAATTATATTTAACACAAAATACAAAACAGAAATGAACAGTTTCTTGTAGTGCCATTTGATAAAATATGAGGATATAATAATAAAGCACAGTTCAATGCAGACAATTTGAGATACTGAGCTTATGTGATGAAAGTACATGGCTCCAAACATGTTATCAGTTCTTCTAAGCTCCCTTTAAATAAGGGAAAAGATTAGCTATGGTTGTCTTATTTTCACAAATGGATAAACAAAATGAATATTGTTCTTATTCCTATTGTTTTCCTAATTCTTTTCCACTTCCTCTAAACTCAGTTAACTACATAAACATTTAATTTTTGCTTATATTTTAGGAATTCTTCATCCTATGCCATATTTTTTAATATGACATTCCATGATGGTAAGCTTTAGCCCCAAACACGTTTTTATCCAAAACATTTACCCACATTAAAAAGTTACTGTAACATATGGAAGCACAATTAATGGCTTACCAACGAAGGCCACAGTCAGAGCTTCCAACAGTGTCTAAGAAAAAGAAATTGAAATTACATAGGTGCATGTAAAATTTATACTATGTTATGTACATGTTCTAATTTCCAGGAGTTCAATGTGATTCCATATGCATGATCTCATTTGAGCTTCAGAGCAGCCTTGTGAAGTATATGGGACAGATAATAAGCCCACCATAATGAAAATGAGACCTCAATGTATTAAGTGAGAATATTCAGAATTCTTTTTTTTTTTTTGGCTGTGCAGCACAGCTTGCAGGATCTTAGTTCCCTGACCAGGGACTGAACCCAGGCCACGGCAGTGAAAACACCAAGTCCTAACCACTGGATCGCCAGGGAACTCCTGTGAGAATATTTAGATTCTAACTGTGATCCCATTACTCCTTGAACTCAACTAGATTTTTCATATCTGTAACAGGAAGATTCTAAAAGTAATACAGAAAATTCTATTTTTCTCACTCACTACAATGTAAATAAAAATGAAACTGCAAATCATATGCACATTTATAAAAACCTCACTACCTCACACAAACAAACACAGGAAGAATAAAATATTTAAGTAGTACTTTGGTGTGGCAGAGTCTTGAAACTGTCTCTGAATATTCTTTTTTTTCTTTCTTCCTTAGTAACAGAATTTTTGCTTCAACACACAACTGTTCAGATTAATCATTACATTTTTCAGCCTCCCTTGCAGCTAGATCTGGTCACAAGACTATATTCTAGTCAACAGAATGTGAGCAGAGAGGCATACAACTTCAAAAAGCAAAAAGGCTTGCTCTCTCCTTTCTCTCTTCATTTTTTTAAATAAATGGATAGAATGTAGATATGGTGGTGAGCTATCTTATACCATGCAACACTTTAGAAATGTCTGAACCATAGCAGATGAATGGGCCCCTGAGAAGTTCCCTAAACAGTCACTCAGATTTTTATATGAAAGAGAAGTAAACCACCTTGTTTAAGCCATTGTTATTTTGTCATTGTTTAAGCCATGTCAAAAGTAGCTAAACTCATATCCTAAATAAGAGTTAGGGATATTGAGCTTCATCCTCTAGCTTCTCTTTCCCCTTAATTACATGTCTTTGTTTTACATGCTTACTCTAGTTAGATTTTATCTGATAGAAGATTATCATAAAGGTAAAGCCTTGAATTTTTTTAAAAAACTCATTAATTTCGTTCTGTTACTGTAACATATGTATATGCATTCAATTAAATAAATAAATTTAAAACTCAGGAATAAATGTTAAAGGAACAGATATTGCCAAAGTACTCACAAATCCAAAAAGCAGGTATAGGTTAAGGGGATGCTTATGTCTGTTTAAAGTCAAGGCGAAAATCAAACCCAAAGATGCAAGGGCACACACCAAAATTAAGGCAGGACTGAAAGACAAAAAATTAAATCATTCTCAAGTTAAAAAATACTATAGTTTTATGCAATTTAATAAAATTTGTCTATGTATTTGTGAAAGTACAGGAAAAAAAAAATCTGAAAGGATCTACACCAAACTGTCAAAAGAAATTATTTTTCCATGGGGTAAATTTGAGGACTGTGAGATGGGGAGGAGCAGGAAGACAAAGAATCTTCCCCACAGGGACTTCCCTGGTGGCGCAGTGGTTAAGAATCCGCCTGCCAATGCAGGGAACACAGGTTCGAGCCCTGGTCCGGAAAGATCCCACATGCCTCAGAGCAATAAGCCCGTGCACCACAACTACTGAGCCTGCGCTCTAGAGCCTGTGAACCACAACTACTGAGCCCACATGCCACAATTACTGAAGCCCGCAGGCTCCGCAAGAGAAGCCACTGCAATGAGAAGCCCACACACTGCAACAAAGAGTAGCCCCCATGCGTTGCAACTAGAGAAAGTCCGTGAGCAGCAACAAAGACCCAACGCAGCCAAAAATAAATTAATTTTAAAAAAACAAAAAGAAGAATCTTCCCCACAATGAATGGGGAAGACTTAGCCTTTTTACCTCATGAACTTCTAACATACTTGAATAATTTTTGCAATTAGCATACTGCTTTTTTAAACTAAAATACAATACATAAAAACTATTAAATAATAAACCAATTTTATACCTAACTACTTTTTTTAGGGTATTTACTATATAGCTGTAATTTAAATTAAAGAACTTTACTCCAAATAGCAAACTAAAAGTTCAAGATTCCCCTTTCTTAGAATAGAAATTATCTACTTCTAAGAAAATATTCATTCTCTACTTTTCCTTTCCTTTAATATAAAGAACCTATATTACTTTTAGCCGTGGAAATAATTATTTTGGAGGTCAGATCTTAAACAAATTAGGGATGAATCATATGGAACTCCTTTGAAAACTTTTCAGTGAAATTTTCCTAGCTGTGAACCAACACTAAGGTAAGTTAAACTTTTTTTAAGTACCTTTACTTTTCAAGCACTGTCTTGGGCTTTGGGGACAGGGCATAAGTCTAATAAACACGCAAAAAACTAAGACTTAAAAAAACTGCATACACAGTAAAAAATTCTTAATACTATTCCAGGAGATGAGGATCTAACCCTATGAAATTAAGCTAAAAAGTTTAGAGGTAAATACCATATTGTAGAACATTTTCCTTATCAAAACTTATTTACAAGAGTTAATAATGAACCTTTTTTACGTTCTAACCTTAAAAGTTAATAGAAAAAAACCCCTAACTGCTCATATTATGCCCTTTCAGTGATATGCAACGGCTGAAAATGATTCAGAACCATGTCATTACCTTACCTTTCATGAACAAATGTCCGTATAGAATCAAAGTATAAAAAAAACGTGGATGTCACTGTAGTTAAGAGAACTTGCAGAGAAAGGATGCTGTAGACTTTTCTTAGAAAGGCTGAAAGAGAAAAAAGTTACACATGACTATTTTCTTAAGCATTTATCAGAGAACAGCAAGATCAAATTTCTTCTTAGAAACATTAAATTGTTATATGAATTCTTTTTTAAATTTTTTTTTTTTTTTTAAATTTTATAGCTACTTTATTTATTTATTTATTTATTTTTGTCTGTGTTGGGTCTTCGGTTCGTGCGAGGGCTTTCTCTAGTTACGGCAAGTGGGGGCCACTCTTCATCGCGGTGCGGGGACCGCTCTTCATCGCGGTGCGTGGGCCTTTCACTATCGCGGCCCCTCTCGTTGCGGGGCACAGGCTCCAGACGCGCAGGCTCAGTAGTTGTGGCTCACGGGCCCAGCTGCTCCGTGGCATGTGGGATCTTCCCAGACCAGGGCTCGAACCCGTGTCCCCTGCATTAGCAGGCAGATTCTCAACCACTGCGCCACCAGGGAAGCCCTCTTTTTTAAATCTTAATCCAAATAATGCAATCTGTAACTAAAACTAAAAACAAAAACAAAAACACCTCCCAAAATATCAAAAATATTAAGTGATAACTATCCTCCAGGAAGCATGAGCTTAAAAAAAATTAAGTTAATGGCCCAGAATACAAATGCTTTCATCAAAATAAAAAGAAAACATTAAATGCATATTTGTAAAACATACAACAAAGCAAAAGATTAAAAACAGAACATTTTAAAGAACGAAGCTATGTTGAAACTGAAAAGCAGGAATAGAAAGCATATGGTTAGATATAAAATTAAAAGAGAAATCTTAATTTCCAAGCAATACAAATGTTTCCCCAAAATGAAATTCTCCATAAAAGGCAAACAATATTTAAACTTACTTTCACTCACCTATTTTTATTTCTCACTTCTAGTACCTTTACCTCTAGTTTCTATATAAGAAATTCTTACTTTCAAAATATTACCGACATCCATATATCAACTCCAAGGCCTAATGATCTAAAAATACTTATTAACGTCTTCTGAGCTACAGATGTCATAAATGATACAGTGAACATCCAACTCACCACCAGCTTCAGAAATAAAACATTAACAATAGTTCCCACCTTTCCTTAACAAACTGCTAATCATCTTTCAAGATTCTCCCTTTCTCAGGACTTCCCTAGTGGTCCATTGGTTAAGACTCGGCACTTCCACTGTAGGGGGCCTGGGTTCGATCCCTGGTCAGGGAACTAGATCTGGCATGCCACAATTAAGAGCCTGCATGCCACAACTAAAAGATCCCGCAGGCCGCAACTAAGACCCGACGCAGCCAAACAAATAAATAATAAATGTTAAAAAAAAAAAATTCAGCCTTTCTCAGTTCCCCTGTCTGAATAAAATGTTCCTCCTCATGTTCCCAAGGGACCCTAAATATACTTCTAGTCACTTTATTTTATAGTGATAAGTCTACTTGTCTTTCACTATTAGACTATAAAGACTAAAAAGCTCCCTAATAATAGGATAATAATATCCATTTTTATACTCCTAGCACCCAGCCAAGGAGTTGGCACAGAATAAGTACTCATTAAATTTTATTTGCTTTTAAATAAACTTATATTGAATTAATGAAAAGTGAGGGAATTAATGCCAGTCAGGGAAAAGGTCTTATTCTGAAACAATAATGGAGCCACATAACTTCTACAGAGCATTGTTCTTAGGCAAGAAAAACACTACTGAATGACTTTTACCCAACAAAAGATGTGATATTGTCTCTTGACTCTCACGACAAGGCGAATATGATAAATGTTCTCTTTGAAAAAAAATTCCTACCAAAGACCTGGTTCCTCAAGGAATGATGAAGTGCTTTGACGGCATGTCTGCCAAATATCGAGTAATAAATATTTTATAAGAATAAGGGGGGCTTCCCTGGTGGCGCAGTGGTTGAGAATCCGCCTGCCAATGCAGAGGACACGGGTTCGAGCCCTGGTCTGGGAAGATCCCACATGCCGCAGAGCGACTGGGCCTGTGAGCCACAACTACTGAGCCTGAGCGTCTGGAGCCTGTGCTCTGCAACAAGAGAGGCCGCGATAGTGAGAGGCCTGTGCACCGCGATGAAGAGTGGCCCCCACTTGCCACAACTAGAGAAAGCCCTCACAGAGAAGCGAAGACCCAACACAGCCAAAAATTAATTAATTAATTAATTAATTTTTTAAAAAAAAGAATAAGGGAATTTTCATAAATACTAAAGATTTAATTCTTAAAGGCCCTGCAATTAAATCTTAATCAGTGTTTCCTTCTGGCACCCTTTCCAAAACATACAGTGAGTTTTTCCTCATGTCTTAAGCAGGTTTTAATGAACGTATATCGTAACCAGTGACTCACAGTCACAGTGAGAATCAGTCACTGATTCACAGTGAGAATCAGTCCTACTTTGGCAGAGGTAATCTTGAACAAAAAGGAGATAAATAGTGTTCATTTCCACAACCAATCTACAACTTACTTTCTTAAAAAGGCCCTGATGTCTGCAAGCTTTGGGAAGTCGTTTCCGCCTTTTTCACAAAAGCAAAGAATCTGCCATAGACAATGTTATTTGGGCTATGTTTCTGCAAATTTAATTCTAAACCAAAGGTCAAACCATTATTCCCCCAAGGGATTTTCTGGACTGTAAAAAAATCATATTCTTTACTTTTGATACCCTACAATGTACCTTATGTAACTCAAATCCATTGCACATAATATATATTCTCAGTTAAGCAGTGAAAGTCAATGTTAATCCTTAACATTTTATGGACCTGTTCTACAGTCAAAACAGTGTGTTTAATGTTTATTTGTACATGTGCGTGTGCACAAGTGCATATGTGATAAAAGACTGAAAGAATACAAGTGAAGGTGTTAATAATGGTTTTCTTTGGGCAGTATGACTGAAGGTGATTTCCATGTTCAGTTCTTTGTTAATCTGTGTTTTTTTAATATATCACCAATAAATATTTATTACTTTTGTAACAGAAAAACATTTTAAAGAAACCTATGCAGGGGGCTTCACTGGTGGCGCAGTGGTTAAGAATCCACCTGCCAATGCAGGCGACACGGGTTCAAGCCCTGGTCCAGGAAGATCCCACATGCCGCGGAGCAACTAAGCCCGTGCGCCACAACTACTGAGCCTGCGCTCTAGGGCCCGCGAGCCACAACTGAAGCCCGTGCACCTAGAGCCCATGGTCCGCAACAAGAGAAGCCACCGCAACGAGAAGCCCATGCACCACAATGAAGAGTAGCCCCCGCTCGCCGCAACTAGAGAAAGCCCACACGCAGCAATGAAGACCCAATGCAGCCAAAAATAAAATAAATCAAAAAAAAAAAAAAGAAACCTATACTAAGCCAATAAATTCATCATAAAAATAATCCTTATGCAGATACTCTAGATCACAGCTTTTCTATACTCTTCAAAAACGAGAACTTAAATCAAATCTCACAAAAAGTAACACCTGACACCCATTTTGAATAACTAACATAAAAAGTGGCAAAAGATATACATACGCAGCTCACAGGGAAAAATAAAAGATCTGATATGAAAAGAAAACAAGCCAAACAGCAATCTTTCAATTTTTTTCTTTTTTTTTTGAGTCCTAATTTCTCCCCTTCTACTTCTCCCCTTTCTACTCAAACTTAACAGGCTAAACCAGGAACTCTTCATTTCTACCCAATCTGTAACCAGCACCAACATCCCCCAAGCCAAAAATGTAGGAGTCATCTCTCATTCCCCTCCCTTTTCCCAATCCATCAACAACTACCATAGCTTCCACCTGCAAAGTCGACCACCTCTTTGGTCTCCTCTGCGCCTCTCCAGTCTTATGATCTCTCCCCTGGACTGTTAGAGCAGCCTTCTAATTGGGCTCTACGCTTTCACTGGTCCCACCTGTAGTCCCAACCCATTCTCCACAGCTGTCAGCAATCTTTTTGTAAAGTAATCCATATCACGTGACTTCCTGCTTAACTACTTTTAATGGTTTCCCTTAAACTTAGAATAAAATTTTGAAGATTCTATGAGGCCTACAGGCCCTACATGATATGGAACGTCTCTAACCTCATCTCATACTACTCTTCCTTTTCCTCACCATGCATTACCCTCACTAGCCACCTTTCTGTTCCCCAAACATGCCAAATCCTTCCTGCTTCTGGGCCTTTGCCCTTGCTGTTTCCTCTGCCTGAAATGCCCTTATCATTCTTTACATGAAATGATGGTTTAACTTGTGACACTCCCTTCAAGTGACTCACTTCTAACAAAAAGAATAAGGCAGAAGTGGCAGTGTGTATTATTTCTAAGTCATAAAAGGCAACACCTGTCAACTATACCTCAATAAAAAAATTTTTAAGGCAATATGGCTATACCTACTTGCTCTTTCTTAGATCACTTGCTCTAGAGCAGCGTTTATCAACCTTTTTTTGTCATTGCCCATCTAAGAAGCCTTCTGAACGTTTTTATCCTAACAGTCCTCCAATAAAATTTTAATGCCACAGGGACTTCCCTGGCGGTCCAGTGGTTAGGACTCCACACTTTCACTGCTGAGGGCCCAGGTTCAATCCCTGGTCGGGGAACTAGGATCCCAAAAGCCACGTGGCGTGGCCAAATTAAAAAAAAAAAATTTAATGCCACAAATATACTGTACATATGTTTATGTATCACAACTCTTTGGAAGGCTACAAGCCATTGAAATACCTGAGATTTTTTGCTCTCCACCTCAGGAACCAATTTTCACCCTCTTGGAGGCAATACTGTCCCCACTGAGAATGAACACTGTAGGAGAAGCCAGCTGCCAATGCTGTGAGGAATCTCAAGCAGCCCTCTGGAAAGATCCATGAGAAAGTGAGGTCTCCTGCCAACAGCCAGTGAGAAACTGAAGCCTTCTGCTAACAGCGATGTGAGTGAGCCTTCCTGCAAGCGCAGCCTTCACCACCAGTCAGGACTTCAGACGACTGCAGCCTCAGCCAGCATCCTGACTACACCTATGACAAATCCTGAGCTAGAATCTCTCGGCTCCCTGGCTCCTAGAAACTGATAATAAACATTTATTCAAGCCACTAAGTTTTGTGGTAATTTGTTACACAGCAATAAAGACTAATACAGATTTTGGTACCTGGAAGTGGGATGCTGCTGTACCAAAAACCTCAAATATGTTAGAGGCTTTGGAACCAGGTAGTGGGTAGAAGTGGGTAGGTCTTTGCGGTAAAAGCTCAAAGAGCCTTGAAGAAACTATAGAAGGATGACGCCTTTACGGAGGCTGTGGGTAAGGACTTAAAGAGAGGAAAATCTTACGGAAACTGGAGGAAACAGAATCCTTGTTATGTACTGGCAAAAAATTTAGCAACACTGTCACCTGTGGGAACATGGAAAGTAGAAAATGTGCCTGATGAAGTGGTGATCAAAGTAAGGAGATTTCCAGACAGAGCATGCACTTGCTGCCTTCTCGCTGCTCATATTAAAATGCAAGAGATGACACAGCATGTGATTATAAAATCCTTTGTTAGAACCTCACAAAGGGACTTCCCTGGCGGTCCAGTGGTTAAGACTCTGCGCTTCCACTGCAGGTCGCACAAGTTCCAGCCCTGGTTAGGAAACTAAGATCCCGCATGCCGCGTGGTGCGGCCAAAAAGAAAACAAAACGAACCCCACAAATATCCCACATTGTACTTCAGAAAAAATCATTCAAACAATAGGGCTTCTGAGAGGCTTGAGGAAATAGTCACTCATCAGTCTCAGCCAAAACTCACTCTAACACATTTGGGTGTGGTTTTTATTTAATGGAGTGAACCTCAGTAAGAATCACAGGAGACCCACAAAGTTTTTGAAGAATTTTATTGGCAAAAATACCACCAAATTATGCTTACCTTACCTTTGGATGTTGGGTGTGTGGATACAGGTAATTAAAAAATTCTTTAGTTCCACAGAGTCTGAGAGGAAATGTACTCAGAGGAGCTATACTTAAGGAACCATACCCAAGGAGCCTCATCCATACCTTTAGATGACAAGATTCTGAACTTTGAGCTGATGTTATAATAGGATAAGACTTTTGGAGGGTCTTAGCTTGCATGTGGAAGAAAGAAAAATAATTTGTAGCCAGAGGGAAATAAATATGCCTGTAGGTTCTTTGACACATCTTCAAAAGGTGAGCCTAAATACCCTCCCCTTGAATGTGGACTGGACTTAGGAACTTGCTTCTAATAAATACAATAAGGAAGATGTGATGGTGTGTGGGACTGCCATGACTAGGTCATAAAAGACACTGCAGCTTCCTCGATGGTCTCTCACGGATTGCCTGCTCTTGAGGAAGCCAGCCACCATGCCCATGACACTCATGCAGCCTATGGAAAGGTCATGTGGCAAAGAACTAAGGCCTCGGTCAACATCTGCATGAATGAGGTTTCCAGGAAGCGGATCCTCCAGACCAGTCGAGCCCTAGCTGATTGCAGCCCCAGCCCACAGCTTGGGTGGACTCTCGAGACACCCTGCGCCAGAGCCACCTAGCTAAACCTCTCCCAGATTCTTGACTCTCAGAAACTGTGTGAGGTAATAACTATGTGTTGTTTTAAGTGTCTAAAATTTGGGGTAATTTTTAATAAAGCAATAGATAACTAATACACCTGGCTAGCTCCTTCCAATACAACACAACTGCCATCTCCTTTAAGAGTTCTTTTCCTGGCCGTTCCTGAACTAAAATTGCTGCTATTCTAGACCCTAGTGTCTACTCCATCACTGTTTCTTTTCTTCAGGGAACTTAGCACTGTTAGTAGTCTATTTGTTTGCTTGACTCTTTAGGGTCTATCTCCCCTACTCCTCCACCCAAATAACAACTCTAGAGAACTGAAATATTATCTGGTTACTGCTATATCCCTAATATTGGTAGGGAGCCCAATAAAGTTGCGTAAACAAAGAAAAACGCTCACCTTCACTCACCTAAAGAAATGTAGATTAAAATAAGATAACATGTTGTACCCACAACAAGAGTCAGTAAACTACAGCTAAGGGACAAACCCAGCACATCACCTGACCTTGTAGGCGTTACTGGGCACAGTCACACTGTCACATGTGTGTCCTCTATAGCTGCTCTTGCACCACGATGGCAGAGCTGTGCCACAGTGTCCTTAGAACCCACAAAGCTGAAAATATTTAGCATTTGGCCCTTTGTAGAAAATGTTTGCCAACCCCTGATCTACCAGATTGCCAGATACTAAAAGGTTTGATGATCTCAGTGTTGGTGAGGGTGCAATAATAGAAGTAATACAATGGAAAATTGTACTTTCCTCATATACAAATAATACAATGGAAAATCATTCAGCCTTAAAAAGGAAACTCTGACGCATGCTATAAAATGAACACACCCTGAAAATATGCTAATTGAAATATACTAGTCACAAAAAGACAAATACTGTATGAGTCCACTCATATGAAGTTATCTAGAGTGGTCAAATTCATAAAACAAAAAAGTAGAGTGGTGGGGCTCGGGAGAGGGGAAAGTGGCAAGTTGTTTGATGGGTACAGAGCTCCAGTTTTGCAAGATGAAAAAGTTCTGGTGATTAGTTGCATAACAATGTGAATATATTTAACACTACACACTGAACTGTACACTTAAAAATGGTTAAGATGCTAAATTTTTAATGCTGTATGTATTTTACCACAATTTAAAATTTTTTTTATTAAAAAAACTGAGTTCTATTGCCAAAATAGTTCCAAAATTCACTTCCAGAAACACAGATCAAGATTCTTAGCGCGTGAGCGCTTCATAAGTCCTCTCCCAGAACAAGTTCCAGCTGCCGGATAGGATGAAAATCTGCTGCAGCTTCTGTGATCAATTGGCTGAACTAGAGCGGACAATGAATTCCACTTACATGAAGCTGAGCATTTTAAATTCAAAATAATTTCTACCCGCTGGATATTACATAATAACTTATAACTAACATGGCATTTTGACTGACCTAGGAAACTTCCATTCCCAGCAACTGCCTCAACAATACTCACACCTATGTTGAGTTTTACGTCCTGCAGAGAGAAAACAGTAAACAAGATAGATACGGTCCCTGCCCTCACAGTTCTTACAATCCAGCAAAGAAGACAAGGACATGGAACCTGGAAACAAGTTCACACCCCCTAAACCAAAAACATCCAAGCAGATAACTCCATTCACGGGTACGTCACGATGATCACATAATAAACTTATTTTAACCGAAAAAATAACCCTAGGTTTCTCTTAACTGAAAGATGCCACATTCAGGCTACTGAGGTTTTCAACTGTCCCCTTCTCCACCGAAGACAGGATTTAAGGCACGATGGGTTCAGGTTTCTGAGCGCACAGCTGGGGGACCACCTCCTCTCCCTCTGAGCCCCTGCGGAGGGAGAACGCTCTTCCTCCCAGCCGGCGGGGCCGGCAGGAGAAGGAAAGTCTGCCCTCTGTACCCCAGGACACCGGCGCTCTCCCCCGAGCCCGGCCGGTGAGGATGCTCGCCTCAGAGGCCGGCGGCGCGGCGGGACCGACTAGGGGCGGCCGGGACGGGCCCGGCGACGTACCCATTCGGATGTGCACGTTGGCGGAGGCCACGCAGCTGCCATAGTTGAAGTCGTCCTCGATGGAGGAGCAGGGATAGCGAGGGTCAGGGTCCGCCATGTCCGAACGGCACACCCAACCACCTTTCCGAGCTGAGACGACGCCAGCACAACAGCCTCCAAGCCACTTCCGGAGGAAGCGGTCCAGCCCCAACTAGCCGAGCGGCTGCGGCCGAGCCAAGCCCCAACTAATCGATGATCTCACCTCAAAACTTAAGTTAGGCTGAGAAAAAGGAGATGGCTTCATTTGAGGGTGGGAGAGAAAACGAGTTACATTCTCGGCGTCATCTGAAGTGAAGGTTTTCTCAGATTTTCCTCCACAAGCTTCTTAAATCTTCTGACCTGGACAGTTGCTAAAAGTGATAAAAGCGAAGTCGCATTCATCCTTCCTTTCAACAAATACCCATCTCATTCATATACTCTGTCAATAATCACACTAGGGAGACACTTAATTACATTATTTTTAATGAAGTATAGTTGATTTTATTTACACTATTTTTAATAATAACAATCCCTAAAATTATTGAGCACTTTCTGTAAACCAGGCTTTCTTAATGAGATAATGTTTAATCCTGGAAGACAAGTCGGAGCCAACCAGGGAAGAGTGGAGTGATGTAGGTAGGTTCTCAAGGGACCAACATCTGCAAAGCGGCGGGGAGCAGGGAGCAAAGCTCAGTTTGAGTAGGGCACAGATGGCAAAGTATGAGGCTGAATAGATAAAGGCCAGATCACTCTCTGCCAAATGTAGAATACATTGTAGAGTCATGACCACAGCCAGGGAAGAAGGGATGTTGCTGTACTAATAAAAGAAATGATGGTGGCAAACACGATGGATCAGAGTGAATATTCATGGTATTGCTGTCATTCCAGTACAAAGATGAGGTGTAGATATACACAGAGTAATATCATCCCAGGATCCCTTGGAATTTTTTTGACGCATTTACTTTGATACACCCACATTTGCCATCCTCACTTTAACCATAACACTCAAAAGACTTAGCAAGTAGAACTCAGAATAGCTGTGGAACGGTCATATTCTGAAACTAAATCCTTAAACTTGATATTATTGGAAGCTTTTGTCTAAAGAACTAAACTCTGGGCTTCCCTGGTGGCGCAGTGGTTAAGAATCTGCCTGCCAATGCAGGGGACACAGGTTCGAGCCCTGCTCCAGGAAGATCCCACATGCTGAAGAGCAACTAAGCCCGTGCACCACAACTACTGAGCCTGCGCTCTAGAACCCGCGAGCCACAATTACTGAGCCCGTGTGCCACAACTACTGAAGCCTGCGTGCCTAGAGCCCCTGCTCCACAACAAGAGAAGCCACTGCAATGAGAAGCCCATGCACCGCAGAGAGGAGTAGCCCCCACTCACCACAACTAGAAGAAAGCCCACGCACAGCAATGCAGCCAAAAATAAATAAATAAAATAAAATAAATAACGAAAAAAAGGAACTAACCTCATTTCCATAAAGACAAGCAAAAAAAACTTACCTTTTATGATTTTACAGGCATTTCAAAAACACATTACTCATTTTAATATAAAGTCATAATAGGATTTATTATATAGAACTAACCAGAGTTGGACTCGGAACCCATCATTTTTTTTTTAATGTCATACTCTTTTGCTTTTATTTTATTTTATTTTATTTATTAATTTTTTATTTTTGGCTGTGTTGGGTCTTTGTTGCTGCGCTCCAGCTTTTCTCTAGTTGCGGCGAGCGGGGGCTACTTTTCGTTGCAGTGCACAGGCTTATTGCAGTGGCTTCTCCTGTTGCAGAGCATGGGCTCTAGGCACGCGGGCTTCAGTAGTTGTGGCACGCGGGCTCCGTAATTGTGGCTCACGGGCTCTAGAGCACAGGCTCAGTAGTTGTGGCAGACGAGCTTAGCTGCTCTGCAGCATGTGGGTTCTTCCTGGACCAGGGCTCAAACCCGTGTGCCCTGAATTGGCAGGTGGATTCTTAACCACTGCGCCACCAGGAAAGTCCAAACTCATTGTCTTATTGACTAAAAGCACCATCAGCAAAGTTTGATCTCCTACCTCTTACCATTTACAAAAAGTAAATTTCAGATGGATTGTGGATCTAAATGAGAAAGACAAAACAATAAAACTTTGAGAAGATGATATATAGGAAAATATCTTTATGATTTGGAGGAAAGAAAAGATTTCTGAAACCAGATACAAACTAGCAGTTAACCCCAAAGGAGAAGATTGACAAACTAAACTATATTAAAATGAGGAACTTCTAGTAATCAAAATACACTATAAGAGAGTAAAAGCAAGTCACAGAACAGAGGAAGATATTTGCTACCCATGTAATGTACATAATGCTTCTTTCCAGAATATAAAAACAATTGTTACAAATCAAGAAAAAAGACAGGCAGCCAACAGAAAAATAGGCATACAGGCATCACACTCACACACACACACACACACACACACACACACTAAATGACTAATAAACATATAAAAAGATGCTTACCCTCAATGTTCAGAGAAATGCACATCAGTGCCACAATGAGATATCTCTACACATTCACCAAATGACTAAAGTTAAGAGGTTGACAATACCAAGTGTTGAAAAGATTGTGGATTAACTGGAACTCTTAAACTAGAACTGGCGTCATAGGCATGTAACCTGTACAATTGCATAGGGCCCTGCTTTCAGAAGGACCTTGCATTTGACTTAATGTTCAACTGTCGCCATTTTGCAATTCTTCATAATTTTTCCTTTGAACTTGTGTTTTATAGGTGAAAGCACAACGGAGCATGAGCAGAAGAGTTACACACAATATATAAGTGTGTACACTCTTCCTTGCCAACCATTTGCATTTAGCATTCAGGCAGCCCCATTAGTGCAGAATTCTATTAGACCTGTAATGCATGGGAGTTAGGCTAGATTGAAAACCAGTACAAGATGAAATTCCCTGGTGGTCCAGTGGTTAGGACTCTGTGCTCTCACTGCCGAGGGCCCGGTTCAATCCCTGGTACGGGAACTAAGACCCCACAAGCCTCACGGCATGGCCAAAAAAAAAAGGAAAAAGCAAAACAAAACAGTACAATATAAATGCGTTACATCTGCAGCTTAGTAAAGAGAAAGGGAGGGAGGGTGCAGACAGCTGAAAGAGGCCAAGCTTTCCTTACCAACCAGAACTTACTTTGCAGAAAGAATGGTGTTCTAAGAAACATGAACGACAAAGGAATCCTACCATAACTTTAAAAATTTGTGTTACTTCCCAGCATTAGCCAACCACTTACACTGTAAACGAAGATACAGAAGGAAAGAGAGATAGCACAACTATAGTTTCTTTTCCCTTTAGTCCATCCTTATCCGGAAGCTGAAGGTAGAGAGTGTTGGTAGATTGTGCACATATCAGGAAATGAAATAAAAACATTTTGAGTTAATTTCATGCAGCTTTTCCACAGTTGAAGTAAGAATGAAATACATAAGCATGTACAAGCTATGAAATACAAATTATGTAATTTTGATGATTCCACACATGAGTTTGCATTTAAAACTGGCATTGCAAAAACAAAAAACAAAAAAAACTGGCATTGCACAATATAAAGATCAATGGTAAAACGTGTGCTAATAACTTTAAATGATATTTTTTTCTTTACTTAAAATGACATTAAATAGCAAGTTAAAAAATCATGGCAAGTCAAGAGACTGCAAAAGAAACAAAAAAGCTTTCTGTTTTAGTACATTTAATGGGACCTCTCCTTGCCTTTTAAACAAGGGGCCCCGCATGTTTATTTTGCACTGGGCTCCACATATTATGTAGCTGGCTCTGCTAGTGCGACTGTATATGGGGAAAGCCCTTTGGAAAATTGTTTGCCAATATCCACCAAAGCTGAACATACACAACAAGGTCTATGACTCAGCAATTCCACTTCTACATGGAGCATACCCTCAACAGAAATGCATACATATATTTGTAAAAGATATAGAAACAACCCAACTGACCAACTAGAAACAACCCAACTGACCACTGTTGGTAAAATGGATTAAAAAATTGTGGTATATTCATATAATTGCATAGTTTCTACAATGAAAATGAAAAAATTACTACTATATACAACATGAATGAACTTCACAAACCTAATGTTAAGCAAAAGAAACCAAATACAAAGAATATGCACTATGAGATTCTATGTAAAGTTAAAAAGCAAGCAAAAGGGGACTTCCCTGGCGGCGCAGTGGTTAAGAATCCGCCTGTCAATGCAGGGGATACGGGTTCGAGCCCTGGTCTGGGAAGATCCCACATGCCACGGAGCAACTAAGCCCATGTGCCACAACTACTGAGCCTGCGCTCTAGGGCCCGCGAGCCACAACTGCTGAGCCCACACGCCTAGAGCCCGTGCTCCGCAACAAGAGAAGCCACCGCAATGAGAAGCCCGCATGCAGCAACAAAGACCCAATGCAGCCAATAATTAATTAATTAATTAATTAATTTTTAAAAAGCAAGCAAAATTAACCTGTGGTCTTAGACATCAGGAAATTATCTTTGGGGAGTAAGAAGGGATAAGAACTGGGAGAAGGCACTTAGAAGGACTTCTGGGATGGCTGATTACATATGGTTACTTGTGATAATGTAGCAAGCTGTTTATACTGAGGGTTGTGTACTGTTTTGTGTATTATACTAAAATTTTTAAATTGTGTTTTTAAAAGTGACAAAAGTTATTTGCTCCCTCTCAGTTTAGATAAGAAAGTTATCTTATGACAATAAAGCACTTAATTGCAGATATGGAATCCAATAACTCAGTATCCTCTATTTTTTTTAAGCTTATATTTTCAAGAACAAGTTTATTTGTTGTTGTTGGGTTTTGTATTGTTTTGGTTTTGGTTTTGGTTTTTTTTTGGCCACACGGCTTGTGGGATCTAGTTCCCTGACCAGGGATTGAACACCAGCCTTTGGCAGTGAGAGCACAAAGCTCTAACCACTGTACCACCAGGGAATTCCCTCCTCTATTCCTTTAAAGCTGCAATTACAAAGAAAGTGCTTTGTAAATAAAGTCACTAATCTAAACAAATTTCAGTGGTTTTAAAGACCTATCTGCATCTCTCCTCTTCCTGCATCTTTCCTCTTCTTTCTTACTGTCTCTTCTTCTTTCTCCCCTCCTTTTCACTTAATATGTTTGTTCTACCAACTACAGGCTAAAATCTCTTCTAGATTATTCCCAGACTATAATAATTCTATCCTATTCCTAGATTGACTCGAAAACCTTTTCTTTTTTTTTGGCTTTTAGATAATAATCTGCGTTCGACATTGAAGGAAGTAGAGACTTAAGCTGCTACTATCTTAAAATTTTTTTTTAATCTTTAGAGTTTTATCTACAACTCAAGTTTAGGGACCAGAACAGTAGAGGTTTACAAATCTCATGAATTACAGAAAAAGAGCATGGGCTTTTAGAGCTAAATAAATTTGAGTCTGAATCCTAGCTCAATCACTCACTAACTTTCAAGCACCCAAACTTATATCTCCAGGCCTAGATTTTTTTCTACTGTAAACTAAGAATCAGAACACCTAAACTGTGGGTTTACTGGAGTATTAACATATGTAACGTTGGAGACAACATGTGTAAAGCACTTAGCTCTGTGATAGCAGGTGCTCTACTATCTCACCCTCACTGAATCTAAATAGGTAGGATTTGAGAGTTATTGAGGAATGGGGAGAATGTTAGAAGGAGGGAGGAAAAGCAGGCATTAAGCATGGCTAGAGGTAGAAATGAACACAACCATGAAACAGACTTTAGAGAAACTTGAATAGTAGGACTTTATTATGTAATAGAGAGTCACTAAGGAAGTAATGTGATGAAATCTCTGTTTAATGTAGATTAATTTGGAAATAAAATGGATTGGGAGAAAGCTAGGCTAGAGAAGCAACACAGTTTTGAGGTTAAGCCTCAGTTTCCTCGTCTGTAAGATGCAGATGGCACAGATACGTACTTCAAGGAGCCCTCATGTGAATACATATGTGTGGTATAATAAAAAATGTATTTTGTTTTTGTTCTCGGTTCCTGGCACAGAGCTTCAAAAAACCTTGGAATTTCTGGAGTGATCAGAGTATCTTTTGTTATTCACAAAGAACCCCTTTCCTCCATATCTGAATTTATGCTAATTCATGAGGTGACTTAGGTGGGCCTTGAGATAGTTACAAGGAAAGGGCTGGCCAAACCAGAAAGACCAAGCTTGTGATTAGAGGGTTGGAACTTTCAGCCACACCCTCCTAGATCTTGAATTCAATCAAGTGGTCGATGATTTAATCGATCATGCTTATGTAACAAAATCCTAGATAAAAACTCTGAAACAGTGAGGCTCTGGGAGCTTGTTGGTTGATGAAAGCATCCGTGTCCTGGGAGGATGGTACACCTGGAGGGGACAAGGAAGCTCAGGACCCTTCTAGACCCTGTTGTGCTGTTTACCTCTTCATCTTGCTATTCATTTGTGTCCTTCATAATAAAATGGTCATCATAAGTATAGTGTTTTCCTGAGTTCTGTGAGTCATTCTAGTGAATTATCAAATTGGTGGGGGCTGGATTCTGGGAACTCTCAAATATGTAGTCAAATAGGCAGAAATACAGGTAGATTTGGGATACCTGAGACTTGCAGCTGGCATCTGAAGTGGGGTCAGTCATGTAGAACTAAGCCCTTAACTTGAAGGACCTGTATTAACTCTGGGTAGTTAGTGTCAGAAATGAAGGCCTTTGACCTTAACTTGTGGGGTCCATGCTAACTCCAGTAGTGAGTATTAGAATTAGATTGACCTGTAATACACTCAGTTGGTATCAGCATATTGTAGTTGGAACACAGTATGTAAAGT
Source organism: Balaenoptera musculus (assembly GCF_009873245.2). Taxonomy (NCBI): domain Eukaryota; kingdom Metazoa; phylum Chordata; class Mammalia; order Artiodactyla; family Balaenopteridae; genus Balaenoptera; species Balaenoptera musculus. Next base: position 53,314,617 of record NC_045794.1, read on the forward strand.
ACTGACACAGTGCCCAGTACAGAGGAAGTGCTCAATAAATGATAGCTGTAATTATTATTGGCTAGAGGCAAAATCATCACTTTTTTCATTTGTTAGACATTTGTTGAGTAATTACCCTGTGCCAAGCAGTATGCAAGGTACCCAAAGATGACTAGGGCTGTCCCACTACACTCCAACCCTCAACAAGCCCACGGGGAAATAACAACAACAACAAAAAGTGATGATGGAAATAAGTACTGAGTGCTATAGAACCAAAAAAGGAATGATTAACTTTGGGGAGGTTATAAATGGCCTCATAGAGTGTTTTAGTTTGCTAGGGCTGCTGTAACAAATTACCACAAACTGGGGTTTAAAACAATAGATGTTTCTTTTCTCACAGCTCTGGAGGCCACAAGTCAGAAATCCAGGTGTCAGTGGGGTTAGTTCCTTCTAGAAGCTCTTAGAATCTGTTCCATGTCTCTCCAGTGGCACTAGGCCTTCTACCTTCTGTGTCTCTATGTCTAAATCTCCCTCTTCTTATAAGGACACCAGTCACTGGATTAAGGCCCACCCTCATCCAGTAAGACCCCATCTTAATTTGATTGTATCTGCAAAGACTTTATTTCCAATTATGGTCACACTTAGAGGTACCAAGGGTTAGGATTTAAGCACATATTTTGGTATTACACAAGTCAATTTACAACACAGAGGTGGTGACTTCTCAACTGGTCTCAGTGGATAAGTAGGGGTTCACCAGGCAAGAGATGCTCAAAAAACACAAACATGAAATAACTAGTAAAGACAAATTGGAAAAGACTCAGACACTTGTGAGAGACATTACAGAAGAAAAAATTTTGTGACTTATCAAATATAGCACCTAGCACAATGTCTGACACAGCAGTTGCTCAGAAAATTCTTTTGAATATATCAATCAATTAATCAAAATTACTAAGAGTTCCCTTGGCCATGTCACCAGAAACAAGGAGTTGATTTTTCAGAAAATGATCAGTTTGGGGCATGTTGATTTGAGATGAAAGCAAAAAACTGAAATGAAATAAATAAATTCTGGAGACAGGAGTGAGAAGGGAGTCTGCAGGGCGGGCTAGGGCTGAAGACACAAATATTGGTGTGCGGTTTGCAGGGCAGAAATTGAGACACAGAAAAATCCCCTACGACCCACAGATATATATATATGAGTGTAGTCCACATAGAGATAATAGATGAAAATGAAATTATATGAAATCTCCAACTGGAATAAAAATATCCAAGAATTCAGCCTGTGGGTGCATAGTACAGGCCAGAGGAAGAGTCAGTTAGGAAAACAGAAGAAACAATCACGAATATAGGAAGAAAATACCAAGCATCATCACAGAGGAAAAAAAGGCAAAAATTCAAGAAAGATGATGTGATGAGAGTCTAATGCTCAGAATAAGCCCTGAGGCCATTTGATCTGAAAAATTACTAGTATCTTTAGACCCAAATATGCTGGATATTTTCATATACAGACTTGTTATTGCTTTCATTATCAAGACACCAGATTAAAATGCAAGCTTTCATTTTTCTTTCAAAAGTTCAGAACAATGAAATAAATTCAGTACAGGAACAAGAGGAACTATGACCACTATGAAAGGCTACACAATGTAGATAACTAATGACCAAGTGTTGTTAGGATGTGTACTCTGAAACCTGATGATGTGGCATTGTTTCTTGAATTTACGTGCAGAGGGTTTCTTATGAACTGAAATCTGTGTCATTCCCCCCACCCCAATTCATATATTGAAGCCCTAACCCCCAGTATGGCTGAATTCGGAGAAGGGGTTTCTAAGGAGGCAATTAAGGTTAATGAGGTCATAGGGTGTGCTGAAGAACGGAAGGGACAAAAAGTATCCACTGAACTGAGAATGCATTTTGAGACTGAAAAATGAGGCAGGCAGCTCTATACACTCGATGGATCAGTTTATTACAGGGTAACTTACTCACAGGGTGTGATTAGTTGGACAACAATCTGGAAGCATTCAAAGCTGCACTCCACACAGCTGAGGGGCCATTGGGACAATTTTATAGGGTTATGGGGGTAGGTGCTTGGAAACAGGATGTGTACTCCTAAAACAAGATTTATGAAGGGGTAACTAGTCTCGAGGGCACAGGGAATACGTCAGCAACATTTTTCATCATTTGGGGACTAACAGAGCATAGAGGCCACCTGGACCTAATGATCACTAAACAATATCTAATAACTACAAAGCCCTTGATGACAGAAAAGAGATTCACTACACAGTACAGCCCTAGGTAGGGTCAGTGGAAGGACAGGAGGAACTGAACAGGCCCAAGATGGCCCAGTTATGCTAACAGCCATGCAGGGTGGGGCCCTGATCAGATAGGATTAGTGTCTTTCTAAGAAGAGACACCAGAGTGTTGCCTCCCTCCCTCTTTCTCTCTCCCTCTCCCTCTCTCTGTTTGTGTGCATGCAAGTTAGGCAAAAGTTATTCTAGAAATACATTCTGGGATGAAAAATACTGTGAAAACAATTTGAAAAGGAAATAGTGAAATGGGATGAACCATAAAAGTGCTGGAAGAAATTATTTTCTATAGTTGAAGGTTTTCTAATCATAGAGATAACACGTTAACTTTAGTAAGTTTAGAAAACACAAAGTAAGAAAATAAAATCCCCCAAATCCTTTCTATCAACCCTAAAAGGATAATTGTTAAAATTTTAGTATTTATTATGTTGTGAAATAATAGATGTTTAGAAAAATGTTTTGATACCTTAAATGGGAAAAGGCTGAGTTACAAGACAATGCAACCCTAATGTTCTTTAAAAAAAAAAAAAAATATATATATATATATATATATATAGAGAGAGAGAGAGAGAGAGAGAGAGAGGGAGGGAGAGAGGGAGAACGAGAGAAGGAACTGGGGGAATAATTATTGCATGTTATTTTCGTGAGGTCATTTTGATGAAAGCCCAAGAAACCACTGAACTTTCACTTTTTAAAATTACCAAGTAATGCACACTACAAATGTTCTCACCCCATTATTGATCTTTACCCTATTCCTGAACCCCAGGGCACCTATGACCCTCTAGAATAAGGCTCAAGGATGAGATGAAACTCAAAGATGGGATAGGTTAGTGATCTTTGTTTCAAAAATTATTTCTGAAACCAGAAAATCCCCTACGACCCACAAGCCTGTGTGTCCTTTGAACATTCATCCTTAGGGATACTGGGTAAATAGCTGCCACCAAGATAGTTGTCTCATACATATTAAGAGCTGTTATTTGCCTCACCTGCTTTCTCTCACCTGTTTTTAGATTTCTGAGACTTTGATGCCCGTGCTTAGCTGGAGCTTCACCACTGATAATACCATGTATCTGTGCCATTGTCACTTTGGCCTTCAGGGTTTCCTCAGCATCTCCGTTTGTAATCTTTGCAGTTCATTACTCTTACCTCCAGCTGGGGTGGAAACACTTTCTTCTTCTAGGGTCCAAAACTTGAGGAGGAGGGGTGGCACTAGAGAGCATTCCGTGGCAAATGGCTAGGTCATAGTGTGAAGCAGTTTTGCGGTTTCATCACAGCCCTCTCTTCACTAGAAAGTATGTATGCTGGCAGTGGGTCTGAGTCTTCATGGATTCTGGTGCAGTCTCATGCACGTCTAGCGCAGTCTCAGGCACATCTCATGAACTTCACATTGCTTCCACCCACACTGCCAGAATCATTCTCTACTAGCATTCATTTTCTCTCAGCTACCCAGTTGTCTCTCTCTGCAATCCAGTTTCCATGCCTATCTCACATCCCACAGATATAGCTGTAAATGTACATTTGAACTCCAGTTTTGGATAGGGGTTAGTTTCCCTCCCATAGAGTTCAGGCCCTCAGCAAAATCAGGGAGTAATACCAAGTGTCTGTTCAGTGAATCAGGATGCATTTAGCTGCAAATGACAAGATCCTTGGTTTAAAAACTGATTTAATAAGGGAATTTATGTCATATAATTATAAGTCCGCAAGCAGGACATTCTCCAGGCATAAAACAAATGAGCAAGTTAATGACCTTATCAAGCATTTGGTTCCTTCTCTCACTAGACCATCCTTAAGACTCACTTCATTCTAATATTGATCTCTGTGTGGTTGCAGCTGCCGCCTGTTCTTATTCAGATCAAGAAAGAGACAAATCTGAATGAGATTTGGTTCCCACGGCCATAAATCATTGCCAATTCCAGTCACGTGCCAGCCTGAATCTGAGTACATGGACCATAGCAATTTTAAATATGGAGGTCAAGGTAGACCTTAGCCACATGGGAAGAGCATACCAGGCAAGAGAATAGCAGGTACAAAGGCTCTAATGAGGGATTCTGCCTGCTGTGTTCAAGGACCAGCAAGGAGTCAGTGTGGATATGCAGAATGAACAAGGAATCGTGATCAGAGGGTAACAGAGTGGAGGGGGAGTGGGAGAGAGAATGCAGCACGTATGAAGAATCTGATTTTTCTTCTGACTGCAATTAGAAGCCATTCTTGGTTTCTGAACAGAGGAGAGGCATAATCAGATTTGATTTAAAAAGATCAATCTGGCTGCAGTGTTGAGAAAAGCCTGTAGGAAGCAATAGTGAAAGCTACTTTTAGTTAAGAGACAACTACAGTGATCTGGATAAGACATAGTGATGACTCAAACCAGGATGGTGGTTGTGGAGGTGGAGAAAAGTGTCAGATTCTAAATATATTCTGAATAGAGTCAACAGGATTTGCTGGTGGATTGAACATGGGCTGTGAAGAAAAGGAGGAACCAAGGATGACTCTATAGTTTTTGGTTCAAGCTACTGGGAGGATGCAGTAACCTAGATGAGGAAGAATGTCGAAGGGCAAGTTCAGGAGGCATGATCAAGCGTTCAGTTTTGGACATGAGTCTGAAGTTCAAGAGAGAGGTCTGGGCTAAACAGGTACACTTGGCAATGCTAGGTAGATAGTTGGTATTTAAAGCCTCGAAACCACCTGAGATCACCAAGGGAGTGGGTGTCAATAGAGAGAACTATGGACTGAGCCCTGCGGCACTCCGACATTGAGTTAAGGGAGAAGTGGAGGAACAGCAAGGGAAGCTGAAGGGTGACCAATGAAGTCAGGGAAAATGTAACAGAATGTGGAAGATACATGAAGAAAGTGTACAAGAAGGAGGGGGTGATCAACCGTGTCAAAAACGACTAGTCAGTCAAGTAAGATGGGGACTGAAACTTGACTATTATCTTCAGCAGTGATATGGACATAGGTGACCCTGAAGAGAGCAGTTTTAATGGAGTAAGGTGGGACAGATGGCCCTAGTTACAGTGGATTTAAGAGAAAATAAAAGGAGAAAAATTAGAGATGAAATAGTCAACTCTTTACTACAAAAAGGAGCAAGGAAATGGGATGATTGTGGCATCAAAGGGGACAATGACATCAAAAAGGTTTTTTGGTTTGTTTTAAGACGGAAGAAATAACTTCATATTTGTATGCTGATAGAACTGATCCAGTAAACAGTGAGAAATTGTTGATTTTGCAGAGCGTGAGAACAGCTGCCCTTAATGTCTTTGAGTAGGGGACAGGAGATGTGACCTAGTGCCCAAGTGAAGAGATTAGATTTAGGAGCCTAGATAATTGATCCATGGAAAAGGTGAGGGGAGGGGGAGTGTATATTAGTACAAATGTAGGTAGGTACTGTCGATGTGGTAACAAGATTCTGTGGATCCTGGTGCATCAGTACTCTCAAGACCATCAGCTGAGCATGACGATGGGGGAGAAGGTGATGGGATTGAGGAGAAAAGAGACGCCACATACTAGATGTCAAGGAGATCAGCAGAGTAAATGGACTAAAGGCACAAGTGTGACTGCCTGGCAGCATAAAGGACCCACTTGAGAGCCATGACTTTGATTTTAAACTGAGTCCAATTACCAGGGTTTTTATTCCCCCTCCCCCTTCCAGCTACATTCAGGTGTATGGGTAGAGCTCAAAATTGGAAAACTGGATTTCATCAGTATGGTAGATTTGTCAAGGGAGTTCAACAAAGTGAGAGGGGAGCAAGAGAATGGACAGCATATGCAAGGGAGGGATTATAATAATTGAGTGTGGACTTTATGGATAAAGAGAAAAGTGAGAACGTCAAGAGGTTGGGGCCAGAGAGGAGGTGGCAAGATTTTGGACTTGGTATCCAGACGGGGGTAGGGATCGTTGGGGTCAGAGTATTAGAGGATAGGAGATGTACTATTAATGAATCTTGAGCAGATTAATGAAATAGAATTTACAGACGGGGTGAAGTTATTGATAATGAGAAGTTCTAGGGGATGAGTAAGTGGCTGAAATAGTGGGGAGGAGAAAATCACTGGAGAAGACATATCAAGGAACTGAGAGTCCAGGGTATGAGAAAGATCATCTATTTTACATATATTCTAAACTACCAAGGATTAAGAAGAAATTAGCACTGGAAAGAATTACAGTAAGCAGGAGCTATATAGTCTAAAAATGAGAAGGAGAAATTGAGGTGGGGGAGAGCAATGGATGATGGCAACAGTGAAGAGTAGTGAGTGATACAACCTGATGATACAAAGTTCAAAAGTCAAAGACAGTTTTAGGGAACAGGGAGGAAGCATGGTCTGATACTAACTGCCAACATTGAAAATGCAAGAAATTTCACATAATCTATACATAGATTTCGCATAGTCTGGCTTTCACATAAAATTCTTCCTTCTCTGTAAATCAGAAGATCTGGCAAAGCAGGCCGTGCTGACTGCTTCACTCAGCCAGCCACAGCGATTTCCTGGCTCCCTGGCGTATTTGAGTTTGGCTCCCCTGTTCCAGCAATTCAAGAACTACTGGATTAGCCTCTGTTACTCAGCTTATTCAGGTAGTCCCTTTGAGGGGTATAGGGCTTCTAAAGCGTGTACAGATTGGCTGTAAAATTCTAGCCATTTGAACATTGAAAACAGGGATACAGAAACTCTTGCCCAAACGATGTTGGTTTTACCAATTTTCAAGTACATTTTGTGGAATACTTTAGCTGAGAACGACCTGGAAATTCAGGTAGCTACGAAATGATGGTGCATCATCACTGTTGATCTCTAGAGGGCGTCATTCCCAAAAAGTCCAAATCTGAAAGGTCGCAAATAGGTGTTGATATTTTTCAGCGGATAGCCATCGTCCACTCTTCAGTCCTTCAGGCTGGGATTTTTCTCACCACGTTCGAAGCATGCCCTCTTTTTTGGCAGTGGCATTCGTATCATGCCTGCGGTGGGATATTACAGCATAAACGGTAGAAGATTTCAAAGCAATAGCCAATTTTACTTAAACTCCCTGTTGAAAGCAAGAGGAAGATGCTGTGAAGCACTTAGAGGAAGGAAAAAGTGGTCGAAAAATGCTTCATCAGGAAAGCCCATGGACAAGAGAAGGTAGAAAACCAAATAGCAGTTTTGGAGAAAGGACAGCCTCGAGAAGAAAACGACCACACTTTTATTTCATTTCGTTCTCTCTTATGTTTTTCTGTTCTTGGTATCTAGGTTCGTCTTTTTCCAATTATTATTTCAGACATACACATTTACCTGTTTAATTTCGGTAAAAGTTGGGAGGAAAGTGTGCCAAACGTTTAGAGTGGTTGTCTTCAGCTGGGGGGGGGGCTATGAGTGATTATTTTCTTCTTTCAGTTTTTCTGGGTTTTCCAAGTGCTCCTCAAGAAACAGGACAAAACGAAATAACTTTGTAATAAGAAGTCATGACAGGTCATCTCAGATCCATCCAGGCCAGGTCGAGGGGGTGGCGGACTCTCCATCAGTTCTGAGCTTCTGGTCTTTCTCCACCTCTCACTCTTTGCTTGGTCTCTTCACTCACGTCCCAAAGCCGGAGGAACGAAAGGACTGTTGAAAACCGAAAGCCAACCTACAGGGGGAAGCCGGGGCCGGGCGAGCCAGCGCCGGGCCGGGCCGGGCGAGCCCAGGGTCCTCTCCGGAGAGCGGCGCTGTGCGTCACGTGGGCCCCGCCCAGGCGCGGCCCGGACTCCGCGCGAGTGGCCGTCTTAGCAGCCGTCGTGGAAACAGGATTTCCGTGGTTGTGCAACGGCATCGCGCTTCCGCGGAGAGGCCTGGGCTCCGCGTTCCTCTCCGGCCCGGCCCCTCGTCTCCAGCAGCCCAGCCATGGCCTGGACGGCGGCGGCAGCGGCGGGGAGCCGCGGGGCCCGCGGCGCGCTCTCGGCGCACACGCTCCTGTTCGACATGCCGCCCGCGCTGCTGGGCGAGCTCTGCGCTGTCCTGGACAGCTGCGACGGCGCGCTCGGCTGGCGCGGCCTCGGTGAGTGCGGCCCGGGCGGCGGGGGCCGTGAGGGGTGGCAGGGCAGCGGCGCGCACGCTCCGTCCGACGTGCGGCCCGCGCGGTCCAGGACTGCGCGGCCTCCGGGGGTCGTTGCTGCAAACCCGCGCTTTCCTCGCTCGCACTGGGAGCGACTCCCCAGACCCACCCCCGAGCTCCCCCCTTCGTCCCTGAAACTTCGGGTAAGATTTAAGTGAGCGGAGCCTTGGGGAAACCAGCTCCCCGCGTGAAACCATCTAATGCTTCTCCACGATTCCTCCCTTGCTTGGTTCGGAATATTTTCAATAAGAAACGCCTGTGGGATGTCTTCTCGTCCTTTCAAAATGACCCCCAGAATATAATTTTCGTATGAAGACATGTTTATACCTTTAAAATATTTATCCTGTGGTGTTTTCAATGCACTCCCCTTAATTACACTTCAGGTGAAATGCTAAAGTAAAACATCATTTGTAATTAACGTGGCTCCCAGTTTTCTTAATTAAATATATCTTGCTTATTTACCCAATCTGGTGGAATGAAGTTTTAGGCTAGAGAGTGGCTTTTTAATTTAGTCTAGCAAGTTGGCTCCAAGACTTCATTTTATGCAGGCTTTGGAAAGTTGAGCAACGGCCTGTTGGAAGTGTTGAGTGTGATCAGAAATAATTCAGGCAAAAATCTGTAAGTACGTGCGTTCATGGTTAGATTTGATACCCCATGATGTCGCAATTAATGTTAGTTGAAAATAAACACAAATATGTCAAAGCGGCTTAGCCTTAATTCTCTGAAATAGCTATTATTCTTACCAAAAATAGCAGAAGACCAAGGAGGAAAAAAGTTTAATTTGTTGTTGATGAACAGTATGGTCACACTTTATGGAATGTGGCATAGGGTTTCTAGTTGTATAAGAATTGTTCATTATAGGCTCTGTAATTTTATATTGTAGCCCTTCAGTAAAAATCAGAAAACTCTGATTTCTGGAAAGCATGGACATTTCTAGTATGTATTTGAGAGATATCCCTCCCACACCAGATCTTTTTGAAATGGATGATGGCATGGCAGTTTTTGCACCTGTTGGTTTCCAGAGGTACTGAATTTGTAAATGAAAAATGTTTTTAGTCCAGTCCATGGTTAGTGAATGGACTGAGTAGATATCATAAATGTGTGAAGTAGGTTGGTGTAGACTGTGAAAATATAAGAACATATGTCTCATCTAAAACAGTGAGTACTCAGCCCCAGGTCACTGCTCCTTTTCAGGAAGTTCAGCTCAGTGTTGCTGAATCTTTCCTCTCCCACCCCCCTCTCTCCCTCCCTCCCTCCCCCCTCAGCATTGAAATTCGGATATTCATTCATTACCTGTGTTGTTTCATAAACCCTTCCAATGCCCCTGTCAGGCAGGCACTATTATCATCAGCAGTGTTTGAACAGGTGAGGGAACTGTGGTGCACATTGGTTTAGTAACTGGCCCAAGTCAACAGCTGGGAAGTGCAAAGGGAGGACTTGAAGCAGATTATACAAGAAGGATGAAGTATATGAAGACTCTCTGGACTATATTCTAAATTTTTCTGTATATTTAAATCTGTTCTGGGACTTCCCTGGTGGTGCAGTGGATAAGAATCCACCTGCCAATGCAGGGAACACGGGTTCAAGCCCTGGTCCGGGAAGATCCCACACACCACGGAGCAACTAAGCCCATGCGCCACAACTACTGAGCCTGCGTTCTAGAGCCCGAGAGCCACAACTACTGAGCCCACGTGCCACAACTACTGAAGCCCGCGCACCTAGAGCCCGTGCTCTGCAAGAAGAGAAGCCACCAAAATGAGAAGCCTGTGTACCACAACGAAGAGTAGCCCCCTCTCGCCGCAACTAGAGAAAGCCTGCGTGCAGCAATGAAGACCCAATGCAGCCAAAAAAATTAAAAATTAAATCTTAAAAAAAAAACACCTGTTCTAAACAATAAAGTCCATTTAAAATTAAAACAAAAAACAAAAAACACATAGACTCTGCAGTCTGTCTACATTTCCCTCTATGACTTCCTCAGGGTCACAAGTACTGCTGTGTTCTTTCAGCTGCATCTCACAGTCTCCCTGAAGTATAGCCACTTCTGCCATGAAAGAACCATTCAGTGAACCATTTCAAATATGCAGCCCCATTTTCCTAGTAGTGGAAATAAATGAAGACCACCGAAATGAGAACAAGCAAAGGCTATTTATTCAAAGCAAGGGAGTCAGCTCCCATGGCTTGCATTTGACTGAGATGCAAAGGCAAGCAGAGGATTGGAAAAGCTTTATAGCTGAAAAAGAGAAGGCTTCAGGTATGCCCTGATTGGAGGCTGTTGGCATGGGGGAAGCTGTATGCAGGCCAACTAGGAGTGGGGAATTCTGTTTAATTAAGGGTACATATTTGGCTTTCTCCAGTTGGCCCTAAATTGGAATTGGGGCAAAAATTAGGAAAGCTATCAGCTCTTAATGAAGCCTTGGCCATTTTGGGCCAATTGCTATAAGGGTTATTGTTTGGCTTTCTGGACTAGTTGCTACAGATAGTAGTTTGACTTCCTAGACTGGTTACTCTAGATAGAACATTGGCTTCCTGGGCTGGTTGATGCATGTTGTGGGTTAGAGTTCTGTTTGTATATCTATCTGGCCATTGTTCCTTTGTATATTTGTTCTCTTATAGGGGAAGAATCTAAACTGTTTACTCCTTCATACTCCAGCTATAATTCATTGTGTAGGGGGTTTGTGCCCCTGCTGTCTGGACCAGAGCTCTAGAAGGAGACCTGGAACGGACCAGCTGCTTCATGAATTGTTGGCTCAGCAGAAAGGGAAGGCTGGCTCCGTTCCAGGTGGTTGAGGGCAACTGCTTGTGTTAAATAGGCTGAGTTTCCCCATTGGCACAGTGAAAGGAAAAAGGGGGGAAAGAGGTGCAGGGAGGGAAAACTTGACCTTAGAGGACGGAAGGGGGAATGTTGGAGGACTGAATCAAGAAGACAGTTTCTTTTATGCTCAGGACAGCTGAAAGCCTGAGGATACAGAGGGTCCAAAATTCGATATAGAAAGCAACTGTAATAGTAATGGGCAAGAGAAGAGAAAAGCGGTAGAAGAGATTAACCAAACTAAGTGTTGGTTCTCGAGCTTATCATGATTCTTGATAATGGTGAATATCAAGCTATGTTTACAAAGGCAGATCATATGGTGGCCTATATGGTATAATCAGTGTATACAGGATAAGGTAGACAGCATGTTAACAAACAGGAATCACCTGTGCAGTCTTTAAAAGCTACAAATGCCCAGACCCCACCCCTGGAGCTGTTGATTCAGTAGGTCTGGGTCAAGGGTCCAGCATCTTTCTGTTTCTTGCCAAGCCCCACAGTTGAATCTGATGCACAGCCTGGTTTAGGAGCCATTTGCTTCGGCCAAATTCTCTTCTTTAATAACATCTTATTGTAACAATTACTTTACTGTAGTCTTTCACTACTCTACTTAATTCTATCTTTAAACACATTCTACATATTAATCATTAAATCACTTATATTTTATTGCTATTGAAAATGGTGTAAACACAAGATAATATATTCTCTGGTTGATGTTGATGATTTTATGGCTTTACAATGAAAGTAGGACCACTGTAGAAAATGCCATTCATCTTACAACTACCTCAAAGACATAGCGTATATGCAGAGCCTCTGGTGACAACTGATTTCATTACGTTACCTTGAACTAGTGTTTAAATTGTTTGGAGCAGCTCACACTGTAAAACCTCTCAACACTTACAATGAGAGAGGAACCCTGCTTACAGATACTATGTAATAGGTTGTATTCAATTTTCTTCCTCTCAAAAAAGGAAAGAAAATTATCATAGAAATTATTATTAATCACTTTAAAACAAATTAAATGTAAAATCACATTAAATATGCATTTGAATATTTAGTAAAGATTTAAAACAATAATAATACTAATAATTGCCACCATCTTTTTTTTTTTTTTTTTTTTTTTGGCGCTTAATTTCCACCATCTTTTGAGTGCTTACTATTTGCCAGACCCTCTGTGCTAAGCACTTTACATGGATTATCTCATTATTTATCACAAAAACTCTGAGACAGGTACTCTTTCTATTTCCATTTTATAGATAGGAAAACTGACTCTCAGAGAATTTAGGTAACCTACCTCAAATCATAGTCTAGTATGTTGCAGACTAGGATTCTAACCAGATTGTCAGACTCCAGAGTCTATGTTGTTGTCTTTCTTTAATTTTAAATAGACTTTATTGCTTAGAACAGTTTTAAATTGACAGAAAAATTTAGAAGATAGTATCAGTACAAAAAGTCCTCATATAGTCTATCCTTCCCATATACTCTGTATCCAGTTTCCCATTATTAATCTTACATTAGTATGGTACATTTGTTACAATATTGATACATTATTATTAAATACAGTTCTTACTTTATTCAGATTTCCTTTATTTTTACCTCAAGTCCCTTTTGTCTTCCAGGATCCCATCTAGGATATCATATTTCACACATTTCATTTAGTTATCGTGTATCCTTTGGCTGCTTTTGGCTGTGATAATTTCTCAGACTTCTCTAGTTTTTGATGACCTTTACAGTTTTGAGGAGTACTGGTCACTACTGATCAGTGCTGATCTACTGTTTTGTAGAATGTCCCTCAATTGAGATTTGTCTGATGTTTTTCTCATGACTAGACTGAGGTTGTGGATTTGGGGAAGGCAGACCACAAGAGGTAGAATGACATTTTCGTTACATCCTATCAGGGGAACACACTACATGACTAATCACTGTTGACATTAACCATGGCTGGAGTAGTGTCTATCAGGTTTCCACACTGTAAAAGCAGTCTTCCCCCACGCCACCTCCCACCCCTTTCCATATTATGCTCTTTGGAAGGAAGTCACTATGTGTGGCCCACACTTAAGGAATAGAGAGTTATGCCTCCCCTCCCTGAAAGTGGAGTAGAACCCATGTTCTTTTGACCACCATGGCATTTCTCACATCTTACAATGTTCTATCTAGATCAAACTTCTACTCTTCAGTTACCACCCCTTTTTCTGTTCCGCTTTATGGTAAAATTCCTCAAAAGGGCTGTTTACACTCCCGTTTCTCCATTCTCCCTTGAATCTGCTCCAATCAGGCCTTCACCCCCAACTGCACTGCTCCATTGAAATTCCTCTTGTCCAGAGTCACCGTGGCTAAATCCAACAGTCAGTTCTCAGTCTTCATCTTATTTGACACAGCTGATCACTCCTTTCTCCTGAAAGCTTTACTTCACTTCTAGAACATTACACTCTTTATTTTCTTCTTACAGGTTCCTCGTTCTCTCTCTGATCTCTTAGAACGCCCCTGGGATTAGTCCATGGACCTCTTCTGTTTATCTACTCTACCCACTATCTTGTCAATGCCATCTATGCACTAATAACGCCCAGATTTCTTGCCTGGGTCTCTCTCTTGAACGTCAGCACCGTCTACCTAGTCCGCCTATTTGCCTACTTGATAGACATCTCCAACTTAACAGTCCAGAAGTGCTCCCCTCCCCCAGAGTTCTTCCTCATCTTAGTTAATGGCAACCCCATCCTTCATTTGTTCAGGCCAAAACTATTAGTCTTCTGCGACTTCTTGCTTTCTCTCACAAACCACATCCTGTGTCTCAGCAAATGCTGTTCACTCGGCCTTCAGGATCTATCTAATAATCTGACCACTTTCTCATCACTGTCACCACAGCCATCCTTGTCCAAACCACAATCAGATTGCCTCTGGTTAATTTCAGCAGTCTCCTAACTGGGCTCCTTGCTACTGCATCTGCCCGCCTCAAGTTTCTTTTCAACCCAGCAGCCAGTGAGCCTGTTTAACATATGAAGCATCTTCTACCATTATCCTATTCAGAACCGTCCAGTAGCTTCCCATCTCACGGTAAACACCAAAGCCCTACATTGCTTTTCTCACTTCTTTCTCCTTATTTGTTCAACTCCAGATAAATTGGCCTCCGTGGACATTCAAGGAATGTTTTTCCTGTAGGTAACCTTGAGGCTTACTTCTTCACATCCTTCATGATTTTGATTACCTATTACACACCCTGGCTATGCTTTTAAAACTGATACCCCTGTGCTCCCTTATGCTCTTTTACTGCTTTATTTTTCTCTGTATCACTTCTCATTCCTCATATACTTTATATATATACATATACATACGTATATATTTCTTTACTTGTTTATTGTCCATCTAGAAATAAGCTTCATGAGGGCAAGGATTTTTGTTTGCCTTGTTTTCTGCTTATTCCTCTAGGATCTAATATTGTACCTGGTACAGAGAAAGTATGCACTAAATATCTGTTGATTGAATGAATTAATGAATGAACAGATGTCTGTTAAACATCCAAAACCTTTTTGGGCAGAACCTTAGACAAAGTATTATACTAGATACAATGTCATGGCCCCTGCGTGTAAGGATTTTCCAATTTAACATAGGCAACAGAACAGTAGAGATGCTATAAAGTTTAACAAGGGAAGGAAGTATGGGAAAATAGTACTGATCATTACCTGAGTGTGGAATTGTACAGCTTCTGAGTTCCAGACTGAAACACTGGTGTTGAGGGTGAACTGTTCTTCACTTGTCTCCCCGAAGTCATTAAAGTTTGATCCTTCCCTGGGTCTGGGATTGAGAGAGCAGGACAGATGGAAAGATCCCTGAAAAATCATGCGCAGGCCTTCCTGTTTATGAAATAGGAGTCCTACTCATGTAGGGGGTAAAAAGTACACATAAGCTTAAGTGTGGACAAGTATTATTTATTGTAAAATGTATGACCTAGTGGGTGTTAATGCTATGGTCTGTAAGAGGAGTTGAGCTAAATTATGCTTTTGAGTTTTGTTTTACTTTTTTAGGAATTAAAAATATCTTTTCAATCCTAAAGTTGTTTTTTTTTTAAATTGCCTAATTTGTGTGCTTTGTGGGGGGGAAAAAAAAGCCATCTTTTCCTTTTCCCATTTTGTTATCTCAAAACAAACTTTGCAAGAACGCAGACAATTTCCTAGGGGTTTTGGCATGTGGTTATATGCAAATACAAAGATTCCAAATAGGGTATGTTGCGTTATTCTAAAAAACCCCTTCAGAGACATATTTGCATGTGGTGAGTGATTTCTACAGCTGAATTCCCCAGCGTTAGCACTCCTAGATAGTCCTGCCCTCTCAAAACAGAGCCCCGAGGACCTTTGAGCATTGAATGATTATTAAGCTGTCACTATTTTCAGATCAATTTATTTCTGGACTTCTCAGGTCGACTTTTTTGGCTTATATTATGCCAAGATGCCTTTCAAACAAAAATTTTGCCTTCCAAAAAATGATTTTAAACTGTGTTTGAGTACAGCATATTTTTCCTGATTTATCTTTTCATGTAGGAGGCTCTTCACTTTTACAACACAACAGTCATTGGGAAGTTCACTCTTTGTTTAGGACTATTAATAAATAAAGTTCTACATTCTGGAAGGAACAAGTAAGGAAGGACTAGAGAAAACTTTGCATGTTGAAGAATGTAACAGGAATTAAGAGTTTGCATTCCTGTCACATCATATTGAAGCTATTGTTTTACGGAATTTGATCTAAATGAATTATACATTTTATGGATGCTAAGAATACTCTTTTAGTGGTGTTTCTATTCCCAATGCATCATCATTGGAGAAAAGCTATTAAGATTGTACTGTGAATCACCAGTTAGGGAAAGAGAAAACATTTCATTTCCAGTCCTGGAAGCAACCCATGCTTTCAGGATCCATTTTCACTGAGCTGGGTCAGTTTCAGCACTGTCAACTATGTACTCTTGGAAAAACGCCTTTGTCTAATCTAGCTTTCCTTAGACTTAGTGCAAACTCAGAAACCTTTGCCCCTGGGGTCAGTGTTAGGGAACCGTAAAAACCTCAGCTCATTTGGCATCTGTTCATTCACCCTCCAGCTAAATCTCAGAGATGTGCTCAAGGGAATCATGGCCTGTTGCACTTTTAAAAAGGAAATTCAGAAATTAAGAAAAAGAAAAATGGGGAATAGAATTATGTGGGAAATCTGACATCCCCTGGAACTTGAAAGGTTAACTCCAGATTACCTTAATAGTTATAAACTGTTCCTTTCCTACTATGAGAACTGTGAGCCATGAAATGTTTATACCTTTTTATGTGCAAATACTGTGTATGAGACTCCTGCTGCTATTGCCACCAGATGGATCTTCCAAAACCTAAAGCTTCCATCTTTGTGTCACCTCCTCAGAAATCTTAGATTGGTCCCATTTACTTTCAGGGTAAAATTTTAAGTTACACTGACACTCAGGGCCTCTGTCTGTCATTCAGCAGATACGTATTGAACGTCTGCTATGTGCTAAGCACATTCTTATGCAGGTAACACGGAGACTTCATGGAGCTTGTTCACCTTTTCTTTAACTTGAACCCTCTGCTCTAAGCATAGTGGTCTCCTCTTTGCCCCCTCATGCCCTTTTCTTTATTTCTGGCACAATTCTCCATTTGACAGGCTCTTCCTTCTTCCTTCATCTGACTGAAACCTTGCCCCAGTCCCCTGCTGTTGCAGAGTCAGCAGATGTCCCACCACCTCATGCTCCTTCCCGGGCTGTGGTAGCCCACACGGACATCTTCTTTCTTCACCCCTGTTAAATTATGTGCATGTCTTATCTCACAGAGTCAAAGTGGAAAGGGAACTGTTCTAATAAGGAAAAAAAAAGTCCTGCTGTGTGTTACATAAATTGTTAATTTATATGGTACATTATGCCTCTATAAATGTTAGCCAGTTGATTTACCAACAAAGTAGAAATCTAAACTTTCCCTTTGCTGAAATTTGATATTTAGCATTTCCTTATTGGAATGTTAATTTGGAGACTGGGAAGTGTTTTAAAGACTGGAAGTGTTTTAAAGTCAGTGCTTATGTAATCAGCAGGCCAGCAACGGGCAACCAAATTTAGTGTCTGTTTTAGGAGGGACTGTTTGTCACAGGACATTAACTGATGAGAGGTTTGAGATTGCTCAGTGAGGCTGTGACTTGTCTGGAGTTGTACTATAGGTTGGTGACAGATCCGCCACTAAACCCACGTGTTCCTGCATATATCCAGGGGGCCACAGTGATGTCTGGACTGGTGGCTTTTCTCATTAGAAGTCAGCATAGTCTATGGGGCTCAGAGTTCATTCTTTTGTCTTGTTTTCAAATCATAACTTGAGTGATTTTTTTTCTCCCCAGGGTAGTATACCCTATCCAGTTATTCCTTAAGAATTGGCCTCTCTTTAGAAATACTCATAGTTTTAAACTTGGCTCAGGCTCCAGAAACCACCCCTCTAGGAAGCCTTCCATGATGCCCCATTTTTAGTTAGGGACCCTTCCTCATGCTCCACTCACACGTGCTATGTGCAGTTACTGCACTGTTGCACACAGTAGATGCTCAGCAAATGTTTGAATTACACTGATTTGCAGTATTTCTTCTAAGAGCTTTTAGAAAGAGTTAAAGTGTCCATAAAAACGTGCCTCAACCAGATAGGCAGATGACATCATCCAAAAATACTTTAGAATAGAGTTAACGTGTCTTGCCAACTTTTTTTTTTTTTTTAATTTTTAAATTTATTTATTTTTGGCTGAGTTGGGTCTTTGTTGCTGCGTGTGGGCTTCCTCTAGTTGCGGCCAGCAGGGGCTACTCTTCCCTGCGGTGCGCGGGCTTCTCATTGCAGTGGCTTCTCTTGTTGCGGAGCACGGGCTCTAGACGTGCGGGCGTCAGTAGTTGAGGCTCATGGGCTCTAGAGCGCAGGCTCAGTAGTTGTGGCGCATGGGCTTAGCTGCTTCGCGGCACGTGGGATCTTCCCGGACCAGAGGACGAACCTGTGTCCCCTGCACTGGCAGGCGGATTCTTAACAGCTGCACCACCAGGGAAGCCCCGCCAACTATTTTTGCTTTGAAGGTTCCCTTCTATTTTTTTTTAGTGCTACTGTATCTAAAACATATTGGCATTTGGATAGTCCTTGCCTCTTCATGAGACATCATCTCTACAAAGAGATGTAAAAGGAAGATATTCTTGCCAGAACTTAAAATATGGAAGAAGGTCAAAAACATTCCAACTTAATGAATGGTATCACATATTTTATAGTAACTGTTTTCCCCCTACAGCCTAAGCAGGCATTCAGATTGAATGTTTCAACTTTATCTTCCCTTGTTTGACATGTACTTACCAGAGCAGCCACTTCCTTTCACTCTTTTCGGGCATAAGATGTGACTGAAATAACAAAACACTTGGACTTCCCTGGTGGCGCAGTGGTTAAGAATCCACCTGCCAATGCAGGGGACACGGGTTCAAGCCCTGGTCCAGGAAGATCCCACATGCCGCGGAGCAACTAAGCCCGTGTGCCACAACTACTGAGTCTGCGCTCTAGAGCCCGTGAGCCACAACTACTGAGCCCACGTGCCACAGCCGCTGAAGCCTGCGCTCTAGAGCCTGTGCTCCCTAACAAGAGAAGCCACCGCAATAAGAATCCCGCACACCGCAGCGAAGAGTAGCCCCCGCTCACGCCGCAACTAGAGAAAGCCCGCGTGCAGCAATGAAGACCCAGCACAGCCAAAAATAAATAAATAAACAAATAAATAAATTAAAATAAATAAAACATTCAAGATAAAAAACTTTGTATATATTAGTTAGGTTAGACTAAGTTATACTGCAGTAAAAAGAAAAAAAAACAAATAAGACCCCACCACCTAAATCTCAGTGGTTAGCATAACAGAAGCTTACTTTTGGCTCATGGGAAGAGCACTGAGAATCCAGGGCAGCTGATCTCCATGTGGTGGTCCAGCATCTTGGGGCACCCCCATCTTGACATGTGCTTCTACCATTGCTGTGACAGGGATGGGAGCCTGGTGAATTGCACCCTGGCTCTTCAGTGTTTCTGGCTGGAAGAGACACATAGGCATGACCAACCTAGAGCAAGAAAATACCATCCTCTCTGATTGGGTAGAGGACTAGAAATAGTGGTGGGCACTAACAATGTCTACCAAGTCCATTTTTTTGCTCCGAAATAGGGGCAATAATGGTATCATATTGTGATCTCTTTCAACTTTTAGGATTTACTTACAGTCTCAGCAGGAACATAAAACTGAAGGAAATTGAGTAGTCCAGCAAACCCTTGTAGGACTGAAAATATGGGGGCAAGGGATGCCGTATTAAACAGAAGACATTTGCCTTTCTGATGTCTTAGTTCAAAGACTGTAACTGGTGTAGTAGTTCCTTAAGAAATTTTTAAAACCTGTGGAGTCTGAAACAGACTGAACAAAAGATAGTTCCCTAGGGCTTATTGCTCTTCTCAGAGCTGAGAACCTGTTCATCTTATAAAAGGACATCAGCCTTTGGAGAACATCATTGTTGGAGAAGTGAGCCCTTCCATGAGGTTACCTTGATTCCTCTTGGAGGGCAGCTTCCGTATTTGTGTGTGGCAGAGGGAGAGGGTCCGATTCCCACAGCCAGTGACAGTGATGTGTTGCAGGCCCCCACAACCACTCTCAGGTAACAGTTGGATTTTATCTATAGATCTGTATCTGGCTGCCTGAATTTTTAAGACTGGAGGATAAAGGTATGAGGGGATGCTGCCGTCACCATCACCAGCCCTAAAACACATTGCTAATTTCAGTACTCAGGATGGCTGGACTAATCCAGGAGTACTGTCCCAGGGACAAGAAAACTATTCTTTCCATCTGTCCTTTGCTTGCTTTCTTCCTCCTTTGCCTTAAAGTACACTTTAAAATTTGGGAGTTATGCAGAAAGGCTGTGTAATTTTTTACCTGAAGAATCCTATTATCTCAGGGTGCCATAAAGAGTCATATACTAAATCAACTATACTCCAATAAAAATGGTTTAAAAAGTCATATACTTTCAGTACAGCTTTAAGGTATTTATACAGGACCCTAAATAAGTCATATACACTGTTTTCGAGCAATTAAAATCCTGTTACCCCAGTAGAACATTTCCCTGACCCTACCCAGATAATAATTTAATTGCTCAAAAATATTCAGCAAAGATAGTCTAGAACAAAAAAAAATTTTTTTAACATCTTTATTGGAGTATAATTGCTTTACAATGGTGTGTTAGTTTCTGCTTTATAACAAAGTGAATCAGTTATACATATACATATGTTCCCATATCTCTTCCCTCTTGCGTCTCCCTCCCTCCCACCCTCCCTATCCCACCCCTCTAGGTGGTCACAAAGCACCATGCTGACCTCCTTGTGCTATGCGGCTGCTTCCCACTAGCTATCTATTTTACGTAGAACAAAAATTTTAAACAGCATTTCATAAAAGCTTCAACAAATGAACCTAACTATATTATCAATGAATAACCACACTGAAGAGAATGAGAAAGAAAAGAACTAACCTAAGTAACTTTGGAAAACAAGCTCTTCCCAGAATACCCTTAGGCTGAGGACAAAAACAAGTGTGCACAAATGCTGTAATTTGATTAGTTAATGTGTTCCTCACAGGGCTATGGGTTAGCCATTCTGAAAGTACTTCATGTACGTAGTAGAACTGAACAAACAAGCAAATATATTGTGGATAATGAGAGCAAAGTTTCTTACTGTGTGAGAATGAAGTTATATAAGTGAGAAAGGTCTAAAATGTGCCATATGGTATTGACTTGGATCAGAGGTATCAGTTAAAAATCATGGTTTTTAATGTGTGTACAGACAGAAATACAGATGCATGGGTGAGAGCACATACATGTATTTCCCACCTCTGTCTGCTTGAAGGACCTGGCAGCAGTGAGCGCATATAGCATCTAAGTTCTTGCTTTTTAAACACCATTATCCAATAAAAGGAATCAGGACTCCTTGGAAAAGTAATTATATCATATATATAATTTCCCCTGGCTGGGGCAGGGGAAATACAAAATGAGCCTAGAGCATCTTGTATAGCCAGAAAAATAAGAAAGTGTTCTTCCCAAAATGATAGGGCTTGTCAAAAGAATACAGGAGCAGCCTGAATGGACAAAGCTGGAGCAATTTTAGCAACAAAATAAATAATGATAGTATTGGATTTTAACCTGTAGAGTAAAATAAATATCCATGAGTCCACACTGATATAAATAAATTAATTGCCTAAATAAATGGGCAAGAAGAGATCATACTCTCTTACAGAAGAATTGCAGTTAATGAACATAGAAGGAAAAAGGGAAAATTGAAAAATACCATTAAGCAAACCCCACAGTAATAATTATGATAAACAAGAACCATAGATAGATGCAAAAATCTGAGAAGCAGGATGTTTCCATAGTCTCAGAGTATCTCCCCCAACATAGTTATTAGTTAAAAATAATAATAATTTTATAGTGGAGAAACCTGCAGACATCACCTTAACCAAGGGATCAAGGTTAACATCACCAGTGATAAGACATGGACATCATGAACCTCTTGATATTATGCACCGAGAAGGATACAACAGCATTTCACTGTCCTTAAAGATAAGGAAAAACTGAGGAACATCAGATTAGTGGAGATTAAGGAGAAGGAACAAGTAATTGCAATGTGAGAAACTGGATAGGCTCTTAGAACAGAAAAAAGACATCAGTAGAAAAACAGGTGAAATTAGAATAAGGTCTTCAGTTTAGTAATCTCTGGGTCTGATCTTTGTACCCTGGTTACATAAGATGTTAATAACATTAGGGGAAGTTGGGTGAGAAATACATGCTAAAATTAGTTCAAAATAAAAATATAAATAAAATGCAACAGAACATATAAGGTACACAAAAAAAACAGGGATTCCAATAAAAGTAAACTATTCTTTGGTTCTTCCTATTACAATTGCCACAGCGGAGCGACTCTCAAGCAGCTGGCTGGATGTTCGTCACATTGAAAAATACGTAGACCAGGGTAAAAGTGGAACAAGAGAATTACTTTGGTCCTGGGCACAGAAAAACAAGACTATCGGTGACCTTTTACAGATTCTCCAGGAGATGGGGCATCATCGAGCTATCCATTTAATTGCAACTTATGGTAAGCATTGATTCTAACGATGTGGCTCTTACTCAGTTTTATATGAATTGTAACTTGTAAATATTGTATTTTATCTAAGACGTTGACTGGTCATGCTGTATGTCAGTGATTCCTTACCTGTGACTTTTATCTGAAGCGGGGTTTGCAGCTTCACATTTTTGTGTCTGACACTTTCTTTTCTTTTTGCCTAACTTATACAACACATTCCCTTCTACCACTTTATAGTTTGGTTTTTAAAAAATATTTATTTACAAGCTACACGTCTTAAAATGTTTCATTCTCACTTAGTTAAGAGAATCAGCTCTCTGTCCAAAACTCTGAATCTCTGAGTCATAAACATGACCAGAACCACAGTATGAGTAAAATACAAATAATGCTATAATTTGTTTTACCATATGATTAGAAGTTAAAAATAATTGGGTTTCCCCCCTGTATTTTAGTGCAGATGATACCTCCAAAATAACCCTGGGATTTCTCTATTATCTTCACTGCTGTTTTATGCCATGGCTTTCTAACTTCTAACCTGTTTACTGTCCATTTCACAGTGGCTTGAGTCTTTCCTGTCTTTGTCTTCTCTTTCTGATGCTGTGTCATGCATTACATTTATAGTAACCTGATAAGTAAAGCTCCTGAAGTTTTCTCTGTTCATTCTTTGTCAATAAAATAATCTCCCAATGTCACCTGTTCTGTTTATTCCACTGTAGATTCATTGACTTCAACAAGAATGATCTTGAGTGATCTTGGGTCTTATGTTATAGATTCAGGGCTCTTAGGTTGGAAACTCCTTTAAATCAGCAGCCTTATTCTTTGGCTTTTTCATCCAGGCGTATTTTTAGTTCTGTGTATTTGCACACATGCTCTTTGATAATATATTTTGTCCACTCAAGCCACTGCCTCATGACCTAAAGAAGCTTTGCACACACAAGAAGAAATCCCAAGAGGTTTGTACCAGAAAACTGTAGCTTCAGAATGACTTTTATTTTATAGGTTTTTCACATTTATAAGGTATTAGACAGTTCCCAGTAGGCTTCCACCATGATATTATCTGTATAACTTGGCTAATCCCTTTTTTCTGTTGCACACTATTTCTTCACTTAGGATTTTTTTGTCTTAACGTTTATTTATTTATTTATTTTGGCCACTCCGGGTCTTAGTTGCAGCATGCGGGTTCTTCACTGCAGCATGTGGCTCTTTAGTTGTGGCATGTGGACTTCTTAGTTGCAGCATTCAGACTCTTATTTGTGGCATGTGAACTCTTAGTTGCGGCATGCGAGCTCATAGTTGCGGCATGCGAGCTCATAGTTGTGGCATGCGAGCTCATAGTTGCAGCATGTATGCAGGATCTAGTTCCCCAACCAGGGATCGAACTCCAGCCCCCTGCATTGGGAGTGCAGAGTCTTACTCACTGGACCACCAGGGAAGTCCCTTCACTTAGTTTTATACAGCAGAATGCTTCACTCTGAAGCTGACTGATCAGGTAAAATGCAGTGAGTCTCTGGGAGCTGTAAATGTAATGTCTTTTCATTATCTGAGCCTTTTCCAGCCACTGAAACCACCCATGTGACTTGTTCACAGTATAAACTCACACCAATTTGATAGGACACAGGTATATTTTATACTTCAGTGTTCTGGAATAGATTTCAGGGTGTCTTTTCACACTCTATGTTGTTTATTTATGCAGCGGGGAATTATATGGACAAAAATTCCACATCCTTGGTTGACTCCTAGTCTGTTGCACATGGAAAATTAATTTATTTTTTACAATGTGGGATTAGTTGATTTGTGAAAAGGCAATTATTTACTGCCCTAATACCACGAGATAGATACATCTGAGATGAAAAGGAGGATAGTGCTTTGTTCTGAATCCTTTGCTAAGAAAAATAGCATTATTTATTTGCATCTTATTGAATTAATGCTTTGAATTATGATCTTAAAAACATTAATTGTATAGCTTGTTGAAAGCAGCCACATGATGATTCATTGGAAACATTTAAATGTAACCTGCTGCACAGGTGTTTCCTATGACAGCAACTCACTGAAGTCAGGAGTTGGAGCTCCTAACTGAAATGCATAAAGATTTAGTCTTTCTTTGTTGCTACCATGAACAGAGTTATCACTTATCTAAATAATCTACTTTTGCCTAGCTTTCCTTAAAATTGTTCCATTTAGTGGGATGGTTTCACCTTAATCACCTTAGTCAAGCCATTTTGAATCTTCCATTTTATATGACAGTGAAGTATCGTCTTTTTATGTGCAGCAAAAGGACAATGGCTTTTAGTGCCCTTGCAGCCCCCAAACTTCAAATTTTGTTGTACACAGCAATACCTTATTCAGGATGTTTGTTATTTCTTGCCTAATTGCCCTCGCTGGAACCTCTAGTATAATGTTGAATATAAGTGGCAAGACTAAGACATTCTTTTCTTGTTCCTCATCTAAGGGGAAAACGTTCAGTCTTTCACCGTTATGTATGATGTTCACTGTAAGTTTTTCACAGATGCCCTTTAACAAATTAAGGAAATTTTTTTCTCTCCCTAGAGCTTCATCATGATAGATTATTGGATTTTATGAGTTTTGTTCATTTTATTAATGTGGTATATTTTCAGATATTAAGCTAACCTTGGATTCCTGGGATGAATCCCACTTGGTCATGGTATCTCATCTTTCTTATATGTTTCTGGATTTAGTATTTTGGTGAGGATTTTTGCATCTATATTCATAAGGGATATAGGCCTGTAGTTTTCTTGTGCTGTTTTGTGTGGCATTGATATTAGGATAATATTGGCCTCAAAGAAAGATTTGGGAGTTGCTTCCTCCTCTTCTATTTTGGAAGAATGTGTGAAGAACTGGTCTTAAATCTTCTTTAAATGTTTGATAAAATTTACCTGTGAAGCCATTTGGGCCTGGGCTTTTCTTTATGGGAAGTCTTAAAATATTAATTAAATCTCTTCCCTTGTTACAGACCCATTCAGATTGTTTATTTCTTCTTGAATTAGTTTTGGTAGTTTGTGTCTTTCTAGGAATCTGTCCATATCATTTATCTAGTTTTTTGACAAATAGTTGTTCACAGTATTCCCTTATAATTCTTTTTATTTCTGTAAGGTCAGTAGTTATGTCTTTTGTTCTTAATTTTAGTAATTTGAGTCTTCTTTCTTTCTTGGTTAGTCTAACTAAAAGATTGTCAACTTTGTTTATATTTTCAAAGAACCAGCTTCCGTTTCATTGATTTTCTCTTCTGATTTCTATCTGTTCTTCTGTTTCATTTATTTCCACTCCAGTCTTAATTCTTCCTTCCTTCTGCTTCCTGTGGTTTAGTTGTTTCTTCTTTTTTTGTTCCTCAAGGCAAACGTTTAGGCTATTTATTTGATATTTTTCTTCTTTTTAAAGGTGGGCATTAACAGCAATAAATTTCCCTTTAAGTGCTGCTTTTGCTGCATGCCATATGTTTTGGCACGTTGTGTTTTTGTTTTCATTCATCACAAAGTATTTTCTAATTTCCCTTGTGATTTCTTCTTTGACTCGTTGGTTATTTATGAGTTTGGTGTTTAATTTTCATGTATTTGTCAATTTCCTAAAAAAATTTCCTTTTGTTATTGATTTCTACTTTATTTTTTTTTGCATTTTTTAAAAAATGTATTTATTTTTATTTATTTTTTGGCTGCATTGGGTCTTCGTTGCTGCATGCGGGCTTTCTGTAGTTGCAGCGAGTGGGGGCTTCTCTTCATTGCGGTGCGTGGGCTTCTCATTGTGGTGGCTTCTCTTGTTGCGGAGCATGGGCTCTAGGTGCGTGAGCTCAGTAGTTGTGGCACGCAGGCTCAGTAGTTGTGGCACACGGGCTCAGTAGTTGTGGTGCACGGGCTTAGTTGCTCCGTGGCATGTGGGATCCTCCCAGACCAGGGCTCGAACCCATGTCACCTGCATTAGCAGGCGGATTCTTAACCACTGTGCCACCAGGGAAGCCCTTGGTTTCTACTTTAATTCCATGTAGTCAGAGAATATGCTTTGTATGATTTCATCCTTCCAAATTTATTGAGGCTCATTTTATTGCCTAACATGTGATCTGTTCTGGAGAATGTTCAACGTACACTTGCAAAGTATGAGTATATTCTTCTGTTTTGGATGGAATGTTCTATAGATGTCTGTTCGGTCTAATTGATTTATAGTTTTGTTCAAGGAGACTTATTATTAATTGATTGTATTTTGTTGCTAGTCTTCTAAGCAAAATAATCTAGGAAACATTAGAATACAATCTAAGAAAAACTAGAAGATGAAATAAAACTCTTCTGAAGTCTGAATCAAAATGTCAGAAGTAACAGCAAAATATTGCAGTTTTAATTTACTGTAGGAAGCTACATAGACTTCCTTAGTTCAGACAGAACCATAACAGACAGAAGTAATAGTCTTCAGTTGGGCAGCATTTGTGGGCATTTGTGATTGCATGCGCGTGCGCACACACACACACTCACACTCACACTCACTCACCCCTCTAATACCTTGTGGCACAAGATGGGATAAAAAGTGAACTAACCGAGAGAGCTATAATCCCATAATGGTAAAAATTTTAAATACATGTACAAAAAACTGATAACAACATTGCTTTTTTCCTGTCAATTCTCTCCTTCATACTTTAATATTTTTAATGATGTCTAACAATAATTTAAGATAGGTGCTCATGGACTTCCCTGGTGGTCCAGTGGTTAAGACTCCGAGCTTCCACTGCAGGGGGCACGGGTTTGATCCCTGGTCAGGCAACTAAGATCCCGCGTGCCGCGCCTCACGGCCAAAAATTAAAAAAACAAAAATACAAACAAACAAGAAAAAAAGATAGGTGCTCATGTTTTAAGTGAACAAAGGTATGTTTGTATCATTAGAAAGCTCTTTCACATTTGGAAATTTGTAACCATTCAATGGGAATGAAACTGAGCTTTAGAAATGAACCTTACTAGCAAGGTATTTATTTTCACAGTGTAAGAAAGAAAAAAAAAGTTTATTAAGGACATAACATTTTTTGTATCTAGCTTCCCTTATTTCTCTTTCAGGAGCAGCCTTGAATCCTTCAGAGCAGAGTCATCAGGGAAAAGGATTTCCGATCATGTTATCCAAGGTAGAGTGTGTGCGCATGGAGAATGACCCTTGAACCCTGTTGCATATATAATTGAGCGTAAGGAATGAGGTTATCAGGCAGAAAAATGCTGTATTTGCAGGTACTTTTTTGAAGTCAGGAGAGCTTTAGCTCTCATTCTTGTTCATTTATTTGGGGATTCAGGAAATTGGAGATTGTAAATGTTTGAAGCGTTAAGAGCTTTGTCCTCTCAGTGATCTGTCAGAGATGAGTCTTAGAACTTTTAAGAGTACTGTAAGTTACGCATTTGTCTTAACTCAGCTTTTAGTTTTCCTGTTCTAGTGTTTTGCATGTTACTGTTAGTTTTTATTAAAGCAAATTAGCGGTGATCATTTTTACAGCAATAGAAGTCATTTAAAATTGACTACAACTATGACTTTGATACTTGAGTTTTTACCGTTGGTGTGGAAGCCTTAAATATATATAGCAGTGAATACTATTGAATAAACTAAAATAACTTTGCATTCTACTAGCTTTCTTCTAAATTAGATTCCACCCTGTTGCACTGTACAGTCCCAGGGGGAGCTTTGGATTTCTGTTGAGGTTCTGTTCTTTCTAGATTTTATGAAATTGAATTATACTTTAATACGTATTTCTTCCCTTAGGAAACAGCTAGTGTCACAGTGGATAATGTTCTTATTCCTGAACATGATGAAAAAGGTAAGAAAAACAAAACAACTTTTCTTTAAATCATGTTTTCCTCTAAGTGAATTCATGAATTCTTTTAAGTGAAATTTAGAAAGATCCAATAAACATAATAACTATTCATTAATATGCAGATTCAGGATAAATTTTTCATAGATATCAAAATATTCTCAATCTTGACTGACACATAGTTCTGATGGGTGATATATTATTTAGTTATATTAAAAATTCATTGGCCAGTAAAGAGCATAATTGTGGTCTCAGGAGAATTTCATGACATTTGCTATTTTTATGTGTCATAGGAAGACATTTAAAAATTATGTTGGGTTTTATACAGTTTTAGAAATTTTCATAGCACTTATAGAGAAATCTTTAGAGGTGATTGTAGAGCAGTGCTGAAGGTCACTATGAAAATCAGTTATTTTCCACATCAACTTTCCTACTTTATCAGCAGGGAGAATAATTTACTTCTATCTGGGAATCATTCTGATAAACTTTAGTGGCTGTTTAAGGCTGCCTTGCCTAATCTTTGCCACTAGATCCGATGCTTCTTTGGTTCAAAAGATAATTAGAATAGTTAGATAAGGTTGTGGTCCTTTGATGTTGAGCAAAAAAGCTTTAAATCAAACAGACTAAGTGTGTAAATATAGCCAAAATTGGTCTCTGAAGGATTTAGCCAGGCTTTTCCCTTTGAATTTGTATTTGATTACCTTTGAAATGTTTCCTCCCAATCTCTGCTTTAGATGATTTTTTTTAAAAAGCTGAAGCATCTTCCTAATTTACTCTGAGCAAGTTAGTTAGCCATTTAGAGGATTTGGCTTATGAAAAACGTTTCTACCAGTCATGCTTAGAGAATATTATTTAGTTATATCAAAATTTCCACTTCTATAATTTTTTTTTACTGGTTTTAGGTTCATAGTGGGTCAACAGCAATCTGCTGATCTAATGATAGGGAAACAGTCTTGGAAAAGTTTCCCCAACTAAGTTGTCTGGCTGATGTCTTTGGAAAGGTGGTAGAATCACAGTGCTTTTGTGTGAATATCTAAAAAGCCATTTGCTCTGTGGGATGGTGGGAGCCAGGCCCAAGTAAATGTGCAGAGAGCACATGGTGGGCTTCAGTTTTTGCTCCTGGGCCTTTCTCTGTTGACTTTCACTGGGCTCTGATTTGTTTCTAATAGGGAAGTCTTGGTTCTTTATAATGATGGTTGATTCTTAAAAAGAGAAAAAGTAACTTATCTTCTCCCTACTTTCCTTCCTAAGGAATATTGTTTAAATCCTCCATCAGCTTTCACAACATCATAGAAGGAACCAAAAATTTCCACAAAGACTTTTTAATCGGAGAAGGGGAAATTTTTGAGGTATACAGAGTGGAAATCCAAAACCGAACATATGCCATTAAATTATTTAAACAGGTATGGAAAGAATTACTATCACAGGATATTCCTTCCATTTATTGGCTCATATTTCACCTTAAAATGTGTCATTTTTCATCAACATTGAAAGGAGGTGTACTTGAAAGTAAAATTTCATAAATGGAAATAAGATATATGACCTCTGGTGACTGGAGAAATGACTGAGAAATGAATGCCTGTCTTGCAGGAATGTGGAAGTTAAATCCTTCCCCTCCCCAGATGTATGGCCTGAGAAAGACTTTTTTGAAAAGCGTTGTTAGGACCACTGGGACTTTGCTTAAGATGGTCGGATTGTGCTGGTCTGCTCCAGTTTTCCTGGCTTTCTAGGATGGGCAGCGCCCTCTCCAGGCAGCTTCACAGGCTAAGCCACAGACTGATATTCGGTGCTACTTTATAAATCGTCTTCAATCACAGTTCAGGAGAGGGGGAAAGAGGAGGCTTTGGTAGGAGCAGCACAGCAATGATCAGAGCAGGTTAGAATACAGCTGAGTACAGCCAGGGAAGCAGAAAGGCTACTGGGGGTCCGACTCAGGAGTCAGGAGGAGATAGGTCTGCACACGCATACCCAAAGAGCTGTTCTTCATTGTTGGTCAACAGCCAATAAACATTTACTAAACTTCTTTTATGGGCTGCATGTTGGGTGGAGATGAATAAAGCATAGTTACATTCTCCAAGAGTTCCCAGTCTTATGGGGAAAACAGGTAAAGAAAAGATTAAATTGCAGTGTGATAAGTACTTTAGCAGAGATTTGCCCCAAAGGTCACGGGAGCACATAGAAGATAGGCAGAGGAGGGGCTGGCACAAGAGTAACCACGCAATAAACATTTCCTCAGTAAACAAATGGAAAAGTGGTTGAAAGGAAGTGACCTTTCAACTGGATTTTGAAGGATAAGGAGAATTTTGCCAGGCAGCGAGGGAAGTACTTTCTGGATGGAAGAGATAGCAGGTGCCCAGGCCTAGAGGCGCATGCATGAAAGCCTGTGTCTTACTCACGAAGACCAGCTCGTTTGGTGGAGTAGAGTTTAGTGTGAGAGGGTGGGAACGCAGTGGCATCAGATGATACTGGAAAGATAGGTGAAGTCCATGGATGGTTTCTAAGTAGGAGAGTGAAAGAACGAGATTTGTGTTTTGAAGTTATCACTTTGATTACCGGTCAGATGATGGGCTGGAAGTTGGCAGGGGCACTGGAGGAAAGACGGCAGGAATTAGACTAGAGGTAGAAAGACCTGGCAGAGGGATATTTCAGATGTGTAAACTGAAGTGGATAGGGCTGAAACCTGTATTCTCCCGTTTAATATTAGAATCACCCAGGAAGCGTTTTAGAAACTGAGCTCTGCAGCATCTGGTTGGGTCAGAGTAGTGGTGGTGGTAGGCGTCCCCAGGTGGTTCAGATGTGTGACCAGCATTGGTAACCGCTCTAAGCCAGGGCAGAGGCAGTGGGGATGGCAAGGGAGGGTACTGTGTCTGAAAGACGAGGTGAAATGGAGCAAATCTGGTGATCTGTTAAACAGGGCTGGGGAAATAGGGGAGAAGGAGGGATCTGAGGTGGTTCCAGTTTTGCAGCTTAGATTACAGGGCCTTTTTAAAAAAATTATTAACCCAATTTGTCCATTTCCTCAAATTGCATTTGCCCCACTAATTCTGTATAGACATCTCAAGATTCCTGAGAAGATGAATGTCTAATGAAGAAATGAAACAATCTATTGTTATAACCATTCAACAAAAAGAATGTGGTTACTCTAGAGGTGTCCTAACTGAAGCCTGCTTCTTAGGGCCAGTGTGTCCCTGGCCCCATTTGTACATTCTCTTCTGGTTGAGCCCCAGGGCCACCTCCCCAAAGACTCCATGCGTCTACTTTCCTCTTCTCTCTGCAGCTGCCACCAACTCACACTCCCTCTTGGGAGTGTTCTTTCCAGGGGTCTGGCTTCAGACTGGGATATCTTTGCCCTTTCTGTCCCGAAGACAATGATCATTTCCTTGATTGCTTCCAACCCCTCCAGGATGGTTTTGGTGACCCTCCTCTGTATAGTCGCAGCAAAATACCACTGTCTCATAGTATTGATTTCTTCACCTGCCTCTCCCAGTGGACTGGATGGTTTTCTTTAAGGAGCTTTTATTTATCTTTGTATCCCAGTGCCTTATTACAGGGCCTGGCCTATAGTAGTTGCTCAATAAATGTTTGTTGGGTGAACTGAATGAAGCACATATGCTGTCTTCATGAATTTAGTTGCTATTCAGTATTAGTAAAAAGACAGGAGGTAACAAAGTTACCCAAGACCTAGAGATTGTACAAAGTCCTACACATACACATCAGGAAAAAAGAGATAATTTAATGAAGGCTTAGCCACAGAGCATTTTTTACAAGAAATGTAGTTTTGTAACATTGAGACCTTAGTTTCAGTAACCTTTCTTAGAGGGACTGAAGCTGGGAACTGTACTTAGGTGTGTTAGATTAGTGCATCCAGTTCACCTGGGGATCTTACAGTGCAGATTCTGATTCAGCAGGTTTGGGTAGGGACCTGAGACTCAGCATTTTCCACCAGCTCCCAGAGAAGCTGGTATTCCTCATGCACAGAACACACTTTGAGCAGCAAGAGTGCTAGGGTAGCATGAACACAAAAACTAACCCCTTCACTTTTTCAGATTAAGAAAACGAGGACCCCAGGGAGGTTTGGTGACAATAAGTCACAAATAATGAGTGTTAGAGGTGGGCCTGAGACCCAATCCACTCGCTCCCAGGGCAGTGGTTTTCTAAAATGTAAATTCTCATAATATGGTCCTTGCAAATGATTTGTTAGACTAGTTTATTGTTTCTGACTTCTTGGGTTAACTTGGAAAACAGTTTCCAGGATTCCTGTTGGATTTCTCTCCCTTTGTTCCTGAGGACAGAGAGCTCTAAAAACTCTGCCCTGGGACTTCCCTGGTGGCGCAGTGGTTAAGAATCTGCCTGCCAATGCAGGGGACATGGGTTCGAGCCCTGGTCCGGGAAGATCCCACACGCCGCGGAGCAACTAAGCCCGTGCCCCACTACTACTGAGCCTGCGCTCTAGAGCCCGTGCTCCACAACAAGAGAAGCCACCGCAATGAGAAGCCTGCGCACCACAACGGAGAGTAGCCCCTGCTCGCTGCAACTAGAGAAAGCCCGCGCACAGCAACGAAGACCCAAACGCAGCCAAAAAATAAATAAATAAATAAATATTTTTTTAAAAAACAAAAACAAGAAAGAACTCTGCCCTGTCTAGCAATTTGCAAACGATAACTGGAGCACACTTACTTTAACCCTTTCATGGTAGAAGTTAGGAATTTGAGATTCAGAGACCTGCAGCGATGTCAGGTGTATGAAACCATCAAGAGCAGTGGAGGTGCTCCATACAATATTATTGAATTCATTAATTTATTCATGCGTCAGGCACTCTGCTAGCTTCTGAATCTTCTTTGAAGTACGGAGTTATATGTTTCATTTTCCTAGTGGGCCCATTTTTGCAAAATCTGTACAAAGGTAAACTTGAACCAACAGCCAAATGACCCAAGTCATAAATGCCAAATTATTGAAATCAATTCTAATCAGAATACAACTGTCACAACCAGGATTCTTTGAGATCAAGTGGGGAGTTTCTGTCATGGGATTTTCTTTGAATACATATTTTTGAATTCATGTAAATGTGTACAAAATACGGTGAAAGGGTTTGAATATAAAATATAGCAGTATGATACATTTCGTGAAAAACTTCTAATTCAAAAGCAGTGGTTCTAAATCTGTTCTGGGGTTAATGGATTTTTGAAAGTCTAATGCGAGCTAAGGATCCTCTCCCCAGAAAAATGTTCATATGCATTTATGCCATAAGGTATCTAATTTAAGGGAGACTATAGACCCTAGGTAAGAATCCCAGAAATAGAGAGATCCTTTCCTTATTTTTTTTCTTGTTTTTCTGTATGATATTTAGGGGAAAAAAATGCAGTGTAAGAAACAATGGAAGAGGTTTTTATCTGAGCTTGAAGTTTTACTGCTGTGAGTATATTGCTTTGAATTTCTCCACTTGTGTCTGGTTTTCATCTCTGTTCATCTTTGATTCTACAGCACAGAGCTTGGCATGGTTGGCATTTAATAATTGTGGGTTGGATGTTAGAACATTGGGTAAAATTTTGACATCTGCTTTAGTATATTCCTTGGAATACATTTTAAAATAGACCATTTACATAATTCACTTGAACATGTTTTAACAAGAAACTGTCACAAGGAAATGGGTTAAATCATGTGTGACTAACATGACTGAATGTAAACTGATTCTTAGAGCATTAGAATTGTATATATTTTACCATTTCCCCCCTTTCTTAGAGACATTCCAGTCAAGAAACTGTTTCATCAATATAAACCTCTTCTGGAAGAGAGTTTTAGACAAAGAAATCAAGTGCTTTCGATGTGCACATTATTTTCTGGGAATTCATTCATGAGCCTGAAAGTCCTTGGAGACAAACTAAAATGACTTCATTTTCATATATATTCATATCTGCAGCTGTGCAGCCTGTCTCACTGAAGACCCCTAACCCTATAGAGTTCAGTCATCACCCTTTACAAACAGAAAATGTTCTTTTCAGATGTTTTCTAAACCAATACATGAATTGGGGGGAGGGAGGTATTATCCTAAATCCTTCTCCGTTTATACCCAGGACCAGAATTCAAAATGTTAGAGGCTAAGTATAAACACTTAATATATCATTTAGTCAACAAAAAACTAAAACCAAAATTGTAATAAGGTTTTTTTTTTTTCTTTTTTCTGTTTTTTTGTTTTTTTGTTTTTAAATTTATTGATTTATTTATTTATTTTTGGCTGTGTTGGGTCCCCGCCTCTGCGCGAGGGCTCTCTCCAGCTGCGGCAAGCGGGGGCCACTCTTCACAGCGGTGCGCGGGCCTCTCACTGTCGCGGCCTCCCACTGCAGAGCACAGGCTCCAGACGCGCAGGCTCAGCAATTGTGGCTCACGGGCCCATCTGCTCCGCGGCATGTGGGATCTTCCCAGACCAGGGCTCGAACCCGTGTCCCCTGCATTGGCAGGCAGACTCCCAACCACTGCGCCACCAGGGAAGCCCTGTAATAAGGTTTTTATATTTAAACTTTTTTTTTTTGCTTATGAATAAATAATAAGTTCAGACACTTCAAAATTCCAAAAGGGCAAAAGGGTAAGCCAAGAGATTTTCTTCCACTATTCTCATCCAACCACCCAGCTGATTTTCCCAAAGGCAACAGAGTTATCAGTTTCCTGTATATCTTTTCAGAGATATTTTATGTGTAAGCATATATGTATTTTGTTTTCTTACTTTCCTCTTCTCACACAAGAGGTAGCATGCATACTTTGTTCACTTTGCTTATTTTAGTATTCCACTGTGTGCCGTGCTGTAATGTAATTAACCGTTTTCCTATTGATGGATTTTTAGATTTTTCCTAATCTTTTACTCTTAAAAAAAAATGCTACAACAAGAAACCTTTTATATATGTTATTTCATACCTGTTGGAAAACTTATCTAAGTTTTAATATCGCTTAGAAAACTAAGAAAGCTTCACATAAATAAAATTATAGGGTCAAATGGTTGTATGTGTTACATGTTACCAAATTGTCCTCCAGTAGAAGCTATACCAATTTACACTTATACCAGTCATATGTTAGAGTGCCTGATTCCCCGTATTCTTGATAACATAGCGTTTATTCTTTTAGTTTTTTCTGATCTGCTAAGTGGAAATGGTTTCTCAGTGTAGTTTAAATTTCTTTTTCTATGATGAATGAATCTTTTCACATATTAAGAGATATATTTCCTTTTCCATGAAATATCTGTTAATGTTTTTTGCTCATTTTTTTATTAGGCTGTTGGGTTTTTTCTTAATGGTTTGTAAGAGCATTTTATATATTAGAGAAAATTAGCCCTATTTTTATGTTACAAGATACAAATAATTTTTTACCACATTTTCGTTTGTCTTTGCTTATTCTAGTTTTTGCCATGTGGAAACAGTTTTCATGTAGTTGAATTTAATCTATACTTTCTCTTATGGATTCTGGGTTTTATATTGTAGTTTAAAAGGCCTTCCCCACTGAGAGGTTATAAAATAATTATGCCATTTTTTCCAAGTACTTTTATATTTTCATTTTTTACATTTATATATCTGATCCATTTGGATTTATTCTGCTGAGGCATTTATGTATTACTTTAGAGAGAATTAACAACTCTATGACATTGAATATTCCTGGTGTGCCATCATTATCATTTATATTGCTAATATTTCTTTAGTTTTAGGCCCTATACCAAGTACTTCACATGTATTAATTCTTTAATCCTCACAACAGTCCTGTGAGGTGAGTCCTGCTGTTATCCCCATTTTGCAGATGAGGAAACTGAGGCAGAGCCTACTTTTTTTTTTTTTTAACAAGATCCAATTTATTTCCTGAATCATACTCAATCTCCCTCTTCTCAGACATTTACTAGTAAATAAGTCAGAGGCAGGCTTCTCCTCTTAGAACATACTGTCTGGAGTGGGTTTAGGAGAGAAGTGCACAAGCAAACAGGCAATTTCAGTAAGTTAAATAATAAGCAAGTACAGAGCACTGAGGGAGGAGGAAATGCTAATTTGGGGAGGGGGGTGGGCGGTAGAGTAGGTGTCTTGGAAAAAGTAACATCTAAGCTGAGACCTGAGGATGAGTTTTTTTTTAATATTAAGGGAACTACTTAAGGGATTGTATTATGTGTTTATGTATGTACACACACCCACACATTGCCTTTCTTGAAGAAGGAATAGAGGGACTCAGAAGGGAGATATATATATATATATATATATATATATATATATATATATATATATGCATGCATACACACAGACACACACGCACACACACACACGTGTGTTTTATAGGTAAGTTTTGCTACTAAAGAAATGAATAATAGGACTATATATAACACCATTTATGGAAAAATAGCTTTATTTATTTTAATATCGCCAGGCATGCCTAAGACATAGGAGGTGTTCCATAAATAATTGTTGAATTGAGCTGAGTTCACAGTATGTGTGGTGAATTTCACATGTTTTATATTTCATGGCTGTTACTGGGTTCCATTGGTTTTCACAGTGATGACACATGCCCTCAAGAAATAGAGTTTTTTGGGCTCCCCTGGTGGCGCAGTGGTTGAGAGTCTGCCTGCCAATACAGGGGACGCGGGTTCGAGCCCTGGTCTGGGAAGATCCCACATGCGGCGGAGCAACTGGGCCCGTGAGCCACAACTACTGAGCCTGCGCGTCTGGAGCCTGTGCTCCACAACAAGAGAGGCCGCGATAGTGAGAGGCCCGTGCACCGCGATGAAGAGTGGCCCCCGCTTGCCGCAACTAGAGAAAGCCCTCGCACAGAAATGAAGACCCAACACAGCTAAAAATAAATAAATAAATAAATAATAAAAATAAAGGAATTCCTTAAAAAAAAAATGAATATGGTAAAAAAAAAAAATAGAGTTTTTTTAAAAAGGAGTCTGAAAAATGTATATGATACTGACATAGAATTCTGGGATTTAAAAATCAGTGATGTGTTTTTCAACATCAAACTTTACTTGTCACATGGATTTTAGGTAACAATACAAGCTTTCTGAAGGCATTGGATGTCTCTTAACTATGTGACTGGGGCCTAGTACAGCACTTGACATGGTAGCATTCAGTAAATGGATGAATGAAAACAGTCTTCCGAACTCTTCTATTTTGGTGATTTTAGTTACACATGTATACCTAAAGCAATGAAATGGATAATTTCAGTTGTATTATCTTTAATAAATAAGTTATATTGGGTTTCATGTTGCTAAAAATAAGTTAATATCAAATATTGTTTTCTATTTGTTGTAAAGTTCCCAAAACCCCAAATCTTAAGAACTCTTTACTTTCTTAAAATGTCTATCTTGTATTTGGATATTGGCTAATATTTGTCAGAACACTTTAGACTAATTTGGAAGGCAAATCTGTATCATGTGTCCATTGAAATTCCTTCTCTCTTGGCCAAATTTATATTCTGCTTTATACCTATTCCCCAACCCACCCTACCACCCCCAAAACAGAGTGTTATTCATTTCCTATTTGAATAAACAGTTTGATGGATTTAAAAAATCTTTTGTTTCAAGGTTCCAACATCCAAACATATTGGAGTTGGCTGCATATTTTACAGAGAGTGAGAAGTTTTGCCTGGTTTATCCGTATATGAGAAATGGATCACTTTTTGACAGATTACAGTGTGTGGTAAGTTATATCTATTACTCTGCCTGATACTCTGACCCTCTAAAGCCCTGGGGCAGCTGCTGAAATACCTGAGCTATTGTGTGTTGTGCAACGTGGTGGCCAGAAGAGTTGCTGGGTCCTTACTCCTCACTGATACCATGTCTCCAGTGAGTTTACATCAACTACCCTTATTTCTCAGATAATTTTTATTTGCATAACTTTATGCAAAGTACCATTCAGTACAAAGGATAGACATAAAAGTGATAGACACCTTAAAGAGAAGGAAGGAGGTTGAATAAATGCCATGGTTTCTCTTTTGTGATGTTTCTGAAAGATAAGTTTAAAAACTGATTCCAGGGCTTCCCTGGTGGCGCATTGGTTGAGAGTCTGCCTGCCAATGCAGGGCACACGGGTTCGAGCCCTGGTCTGGGAGGATCCCGCATGCCGCGGAGCGGCTGGGCCCGTGGGCCACAATTGCTGAGCCTGCGCGTCTGGAGCCTGTGCTCCGCAACAAGAGAGGCCGCGATGGTGAGAGGCCCGCGCACCGCGATGAGGAGTGGCCCCCGCTTGCCGCAACTGGAGAAAGCCCTCGCACAGAAACGAAGACCCAACACAGCCATAAATAAATAAATAAATAAATAATAAAATAAAAGGAATTCCTTTAAAAAAAAAAAAAAAAAACTGATTCCAAATTGGTTAAATTTCAATTAAGATGAGAATAAAAACAGATTATTCTCAATTACCCACACTATGGTGTCACAATAATTTTAAGATCTTGTTTAATGAACTCTTAAACATCTTATTAGCCATATTTCAATTAAGATAACATTAAAATTATTGGGTATTTCCATTGCCTATAAAGGGGCCTAGAACCAGCATTGGTAGTAGAGGAAAACCTATTTTGAATTAAAAATAGGTTATGGTAAACTACAATGTTCATTTACCCCCTCTCCCCACCTCCTCATTAGCGTTTATTGGTTTTTACTCAGAAAATACAACCAAACCAACTACTGTTGTCTTTTCAGGGTGACACAGCCCCACTCTCTTGGCATATTCGAATCAGTATATTAATAGGAACAACCAAAGCCGTTCAGTACTTGCACAACACGGAACCGTGCTCCGTCATCTGTGGCAGTATATCAAGGTAAATTATCCCAGAGCTGTAGGTTACAGCTGAAGGCCCCTTTCATCATCATGGACGAGTCGGACTTCACCCTATTTTCTGTCTATAGTTTCCCTGGTGTGTAAGTGTATGTGTTAAGAAATCTCATTTAAGTATTTAAAATCTTACCTTTTAATGAAAACGTGTCTACCAAATTTTAAAGGCTGCACTTATATTGCCAATCGGAGAGTTTGTATTATCTTTGGGAATTATTAATGAACAGTGTAGGATAGACAGTTTTGTGTATTTTATTAATTATACCGCACAGCAAACTGTGAAATGAACCTGTATTCATCTCACTTTTTTAAAAAAAGAAACTGAGGTCTCAGGAAATGTTAAGTGGCTTATACAGGGACTCCTCACAAGATAACAGTAGTGATCGGCAATTTAAATTCTTCCTCCTTGAGTGTCCAGCCTCCTGCCATGCCACTGAGCCCGCTGCCTCCTAGCTGTAGGTACTCACCTGTGACAAGCTGAGTGGCAATCCCCGTGTTCATTTTTGAGACGCGTGAGAAAATTAGAAGCAACATCTTCCGTCTTTTTTCTTCTTCAGCAGACGTAAAGAATCATTCAGACAAAGAGTATACCCTGTAGCAAACCACCCCCCCCACCCCGCTGTGAATTTTTCCTGTGTGCCCTTCATCATGAACCTGTCTCAAAGTAGGTAAATACACCTTTGCTGAATAGCAGGGGAGACTGAATTTAAAAGGCTCTGCCTCTTGTGAACCGTCACCTAGTATCTTGGGAAAAGCTTTAAGTGTGCCTTCGAGTTGAACCGAAGAGGAACTGATTGCTTACTTTGTTTTTCTGGTGAAGTGAATTTCATATAAAAAGACTCTAGATTTTATTTTGTCCTGGGGGAGTGGTGGGGGTAGGGTGGAGGGGACACAACCCGTAGGCATCTGCTCCTGTTGCAGTGTGGCAGTTCATCAACTGCCAGTGGAATCAGCGTAAAATTTGTGTGCCCTCGTGGGGCCTGGGACAGAGATGGACAACGAAAGTCTCAGCGGTCAGTGGAACCTCCCTCTTCCACTCAGCTCTCAGCCAGCTCAGCACTGTAGGTGCTTAAATATATGTTCTAACTGGGTAGATAGATAAATAAATACCTGGAATTTTGCTATACATATTCTTTCTTTGGTTTAAAGCAGGCTTGAACTTATTTTTAATCCCATGAAGTAATCCATTAATTTTAAAAATTTTCCTTTTGTGTGACTGATTCATCACCTCCTTTCCTGAAAGCAGAGCTTGATAGGAAAGAGGGGTGAGAAGGGAGGCAGTGTGGAGGTTCTGGTACTTGATGGGAGAGGGAGACAGGGAAGGCCACCGACCAGAGCAAAGGGAACATCAGGATCCCGGCCCTGCCTGAGTCACAAGGCTTTCCCACAGCTGACACTGGGCAGGGAGATTTGCATGTGCCCCTCCAGCATGCCTCGCCTGCTTTTAGGTCAGAGCACAGGCTGTGACCCTGATTTCTGCTTTCTCATGATTGGCAAGTGTCTTCAGGCAAGTTCCCAGGAAGTAGGCTCAGAGGCAGAGATTTGCCTGCAGGGGAATTTTTTGAGAATGCTCTCGGGAATA
Source organism: Balaenoptera musculus (assembly GCF_009873245.2). Classification (NCBI taxonomy): domain Eukaryota; kingdom Metazoa; phylum Chordata; class Mammalia; order Artiodactyla; family Balaenopteridae; genus Balaenoptera; species Balaenoptera musculus. Next base: position 53,355,052 of record NC_045794.1, read on the forward strand.
ACAAAAGTAAGGGAAGGAGGAGGAAGACAGAATTGGGCAGTTGGAGAAGCTGAGCTGGGATATGGACGTAGAGGCCTCGGCAGATGCCACGGGGACTGCTGAAGTTGGGGTGGCCCTTCGAAACTATCCCCAGATGAGGCAAGGTGCTTGGGTTTTTGCATCCCTGCATCCAGCCAGCCCTGAGTGGGGCTGTATTGGGGTGAGGCAGCTCCCTTCTCGCACTAGCAGTTCCCAGGCTGGGGCTCAGCTGGGAGCCCTCAGCAGCCACGCCTCCCTGTTGGGGACCGAGTGCCTCCCTGGATCGTGAAGGAAGGATAGGGCCACACCACTGCAGCCGCCACAGTTAGGGAGGAAGAGTCAGCTGCATGGCGCTCTGCAAAATGTGACCAAATGATTTTCTTTTTCTTGTACTTTCCTCCCCACCTTCTTGCCATCCTGTCCTCTTAGTTCAGCATCCACAATTGTTTAAATCAGAGAGATCTGGTTTAAGAAGCTGGCTTTAAAATGTGATTCTGAGCCAACTGCTTGACTCCTCCACGCCTCAGGTTTTTTCCTCTGCCAAGTGCTAATAAGAGAATAATAGCTTCTACCCCTCAGGGTTAAATGGCAGCAAGTCTATCTGGTGCTTGGCAAAGAGGATGCACTCACTAAATGGTGGCTCCTGTTACAATGGTCGAGAAGTGGTAGGAGGGGCTTCCCTGGTGGCGCAGTGGTTGAGAGTCTGCCTGCCAATGCAGGGGACACGGGTTCGAGCCCTGGTCTGGGAGGATCCCACATGCCGCGGAGCAACTAAGCCCGTGAGCCACAACTACTGAGCCTGCGCGTCTGGAGCCCGTGCTCCGCAACAAGAGAGGCCGCGACAGTGAGAGGCCCGCGCACCGCGATGAAGAGTGGCCCCCGCTCGCCACAGCTGGAGAAAGCCCTAGCACAGAAACGAAGACCCAACACAGCCAAAAATAAATAAATTAATTAATTAAAAAAAAATTCTATGAGAACAAAGTTTAAAAAAAAAGAAGTGGTAGGAGTAGCAGCGGCGGAGGCTAAGAGGTGTTCTGGCCAGTCAGCCTTTTTACTCATCACCCTTTTACCTATTGTCTCAGTCCATTTGGGCTGCTCTAACAGAAATACTGTAAATTGAGTGGCTTATAAACAGTACACGTTTATTTCTCATAGTTCTGGAGGCTGGGAAATCCAAGATCATGGCACTGGCCGATTCTGTGTCCCGTGAGAGCTCACAGATGGCCGTCTTTTCTCTGGTGGAAGGTGTGAGGGGTCTGTCTGGGGTCTCTTTTATGAGGGCACTAATCCCATTCACGAGGGGAGCCGTTATGACCTAATCACCTCCCAAAGGCCCCACCTCCTAATACCATCACATTGGGGCTTAGGATTTCAACATAGGAATTAAGGGGGGGACACAAATATTCAGTCCATAGCCCTTACCTCTATCATCAATTTATTGTGTTTGAAAAGTGGAGCTACAAACTAAGTTCTCTTTTAATAAAAATCATTTCTGTGTTAGCACATGTTTATTGAACATTTTGCAAATCACGTTCATTTTAGTTCACAAATATTTATGGAACATCTGCTGTGTGCAGAGCATTGTCTTAGACCACAGTGGGGGGAAGACATTGACGATCATAGTCTTGACCTTGAAGCTTCAACCTGGTGATCAGATAGATAGTGAAAACACAGAAAATATATAGTGCAACACTAAACATGCCTAATGTGTGGTTGGTCTGAGAAGGCTAATTCTAATTAGGTAGTTCAAGCCAAATCTTTGAGGAGATGGTCATTGTCAGTTGATTGGTTGAAAGAAGGGAAGAGAATATTCCTGGTGGAGGCATAATTTGTTCAAGGGAACAGAGTAAAGAAATGCTGGGTGTATAATGAAATCAAGACAAGTTAGTTGAGGGACTTCCCTGGTGGTCCAGTGGCCAAGACTCCGCACTCCCAATGCAGGGGGCCTGGGTTCAATTCCTTGTCAGGGAACTAGATCCCACATGCCGCAACTAAAGATCCCGCATGCTGCAACTAAGACCCAGCACAGCCAAATAAATAAATAAATAAACACTTTTTAAAAAAAAAAAGACAAGTTGGTTGATTGGAGAGGAAAGGATGAGATTGGAGAATAATGAAAGATAAGACTGGAGAAAAATAAGGAAAATGGCGGGGAGAGGGTTGGATGGAGCTTTGAACGCTTCCTAGGCTGAGGACCTGGGTTTGAGAAGCTAGGCTCTTACAAGGGACTCTGAGGCTTCTTCTCTCTGGGGTATAGGTGGGAACAGAAAGGTTCTGAAGTCTCTTAGGTGGTCTCACAATTTAAAAGGAGGCTGTTTCTTTCAGGCCAGTATCCCAGGTATTTGCCTGGATGTGCTGAGCTATAAAATAACTTAAATAACACAGAGTGCTCAACAGGTAATATTGATATGAGTAGCAAAAGAGATCTGATCAGAGAAAGGTAGAATTTCATGAAAGAGGCAGGATTGAGCTGGAAATGCAGCTAGCAGTGTATTTTATTTTATTTTTTGTTGGTGAAGGGGCTGCTGCTGATTGTTGCCTTTCTGGTTTTTCCAAAGGGTTCAAGGGCTCAAACATAACCATCTATAGATTACACCCACCCAGTCATGTGTCAAGGTGTGGAATTCTGGGGCTCTGGGCATTGATTTGAGAATTGTGGTTTCACAAGGGCTCATCAGTGTGTCCCCGTCTGTTCCAGAGCAAATCAGCCCCTTCCACAGCCACTGAACTCTTGGCCTTTCTGCTGAGCCTGCCAGCAAAGGTGTTAATTAGTGCCAACTATAACAGTAGACTTTCCCCCTTTCCTTTGGTGATGTGCACACCTGTTCTCTAGAAACTGGAATGAGACCAGCTCGTTTCATTCAGGGCACTGAACATCTGTCAGATGGTAATGACATTCAGTCCCCTACCGTCTTGACCAAACGTGAATTGGCTGACCTAGATCACCCTCCTGAATCTCTTTTAAATGAACCCTTTACTTCGCTCTAAACTTGGGCCTCCCCTATTCTTGGTCCCACTGTGTACAGCCTTGTGCTTTCAGGGACGTCTGAAATCCCTACTGTTCGGCCTTTGTCTTATTAATTTTCTAATTCTTTGCGAGGAAAGGCAGCTTCTTGAAGAGATGTCATTTTATGGCACAGCCCTGATAATTGGCTCAAAAAAGGACATCTCAGAATGTGTTAAAACAGTGACCTTTTCTGTAGGTAAGTCAGGGCTCTGTTCTTGTTGAAGTGAGAAATGGAAAACCTTTATTTTCTTTTCTGCACTTGGGCCTCAGACTGATGAATCACCGAAGAGTTATCATACATCATTTGACATTATTAAATATTGTTTTTAATAGTATGAAATAACATACAGTGTACATAAAGTGACAGTGCAAAAAGCCAAATTGAAATAGTAAACAGCACACAATTATAACCTTGTAGAACTACAACTTCAGGAATTTTAAAAAAAAGGTTAAAAGTGGAGCATACCAAAATATCAATAAGGCTTTAATTAGATGGAGAGACTATGGCTTTTCATTTAATGGCTTATTTTTTACTTCTACTTGATACTAAATTCTTATTTAAGGATTATGTCTACTCATAATAAAAATAAAATTTATTAGAAAAAAAATAACTTAACATCAGACCTTTCTATCTCAAACCAGGGAATCAGAAATTTCAAGAAGGAGTCTCTAGTTGCTGAATGATATCCCAAAGTTTCTTTCCATTCTCTGTAATTAATTCTGTCTGCAAAGAAGCTTGATAATCTCACACCTTTGTCGTTTTAAAAATAGTTTAAAAAAATGAAGATTGTTAAGGTCATCCTTCAGCAGCCTGGTGCCCAAAGTGTGAGCAGCACCTTCTGTTTGGGCAACACGAAATGCTGTCACAGGGGTGACATGGAAAGAGCACAGGAAGTCTGGGTTCAAGTCCAGGCCCTGCCCCCCACTCTCAGGCCACAGGTTTCTCACTTGTACATCAGAGCCAAGTGGGATAATCTTGAGTTGGACCTCTTCTTGCTTTCAAATTCTGTGCCATTTCACCTGCTTGTTTTTGTACTGTGCCCTATACTCACAAATCTAGGGGTTGTGGCTGGAGAATGACATGACGCCGCATTTTCTTAGATCTTGGCCAGGCTTTCCCCTGATCAGCTTCCAAGTGAGGATGAGCTCAGATATGTTTCAGGAGGCACCTCCAGACACCTGCTCACCCTAGGGCAGGTTAGGGAGAGTTCTGACATGCCTGTTTTCCAGAAGCACCCCTCCCCAGTCTTTTCCCTGTCCTTCCCCCTTTCCAGCACCCACCCCAGTGATCTCATTGCTGCCCCTGTCTCTTGTCACTGCCTAAGGGTGTGGCCTTTGGGGTCTCCCAGGTCTCAGTACAAACGCCAGCTTTACTACTTTCCAGCAGTGTGATCGTGGGTAAATTACTCAGTTCCTTGAGGCTCAGTCTCCTTATATGGAACTGGAACCACTGTACTGCTTCCCAGGGCTGTGAGGATGAAATAAGATTATCTCTGTGAAGCACAGCCCAGTGTTTGGCAATGAGTTTAGTTCCTCCCACCTAATGGAGACTCAAGTATCTCATCTGACCTGCCCTTGGACCCCTGCACAGCACATTGTTAGACCTCTATTTGGGTGCAGCTCTAATTATTAGAACTTCCTGTGCGCTGCACCAAAATGTGACTCACCCATTAGCCGTTATTTGGCCCCGGAATTATCTATATACAATTAAAGAGAAGAGATAAAATTCATTTCCTTTCTGCCTTGCAATCAACAGTTTCTTGATCTTTTACGAATAGCTGAATCAAAAGATGTTTCTTTCAGTTAACTATAGTAAATCGAGAGAACACTGAACAGGGAAATAGGAGGGCTAGGCTTTAGTGTAAGCTGTTTTGCGTAGAATGAGTCATTTCAACCAGCTGGGCCTCATTTACCTCATCTGAAAAAAAGTGGTTATACTTTTAGCAGCGCTGACAAATCTGTTTCGTCTCACATTCCATCTTTGATTGGTTGGTAATGACTTCCCATGTGCCCTGTTGAAAGGGAAATCTGGGGTGGGTGGCTCTGAACTCGGTTAGTGATGTCTGCCAAGAACACATATCTGCCATACGCCCAGTGGTCTAAGGCTGCTTACGGTTTCAAATTCTCTTAATTTACAAACTGATTATATGATCAGATGTTTACTTGGTATCTTCTATAGATTCAGCATTATGCTTCTGTAAACAGCAGAAGCTGGTCTCTGAGGGAGTGCCAAATCGAAGAGTGCAGGCTGTACAGTAGGAACTTGGAGAAAGGAGGGCCGCTGGAATTCAGAGCAGTGGAGTGGAAACTCCATGGAGGAAGTGAATCCAGCTGCATAGAGGATTTGGATGACAGTAAGTGGGAGGGAGTACTTTGCAGGTAAGGCGAGCAGCATAAAGAAGGCCCCCAGACAGCAGTAAGCCCAGTCTATGCTGACTGCACTGGTAAGTGTTAGTACCTTCAGCGTGGCTGGTAGGCTGCAGACGTATTAGGGAGCTCAGTGAAAGCCAGGGGACTGAGTTTACGCGTCGTTTGGTCTTATCGTTGGTTTGACAGAGGAGAAAGCGGAGACTTAACAGAGGTTAGTAACCTGCCTCAGTCACGTGTCTGTAGATGGAGTTGAGGAGGTGGGTTCCACGCTTGTGTGGGTCCAACAGTCATGCTCTTATTAGGTAATTAAGCCTTTCTAGCCGGGACTCCTGGGAGCATGGCGGCTTCATCAGCAGAGGCAGGGAAATGGGACAGGAGAGGAGAACATAATTAGTACGTGCAAATTTGGAAACGTTGACCTTGGACTCCTAGTGAAAACGGCAGCAGGCGGCCGACTTTGGGGGGGAGATTAGGCCTGGTGGTCTGCATTCGGAATCTTCGCCTTGTGCAAGCAGAGAGAGAGAGTAAATGGTCTTCGAAGGAAGACGCTGTCAAGGACACAGCTGCAGAACACCAAGGGTGAAGGCGAGACCACATTTCAAAGGTATTTTCAAGAAGTCTGCTGGTTTAGTTACCCCCAAAATGTCTTAGTAATTTGAACTCTGCAAAGAGAACGTTATAAAAACAAAATCCATTTCCAGATGGTGGAATTTGAGGAGGAAAAGGATTGAAAGAAAAGAATCCTAAAGAGTTGAAGTCTCTGTTCTTGGCGAAAGACCCTCACAATTTTTATTGGGGAAAACGAAGATGTTTCTGAATTACGGGATCACATAAAAGCGTCTGAAGGCAGTAAACCTTCTTGTTATTTCCATCGTATTCCTCAGCGAGCTTAACTGTTTTCACATTTATGAATGGTTTTAAATTGAAATGCATTTTATCCCCGGCATTTTTCATCCCAGACATTCATTCTTGTTAATGTTGCCAAAGCGAGGAGATAATCTTGGGGAGCATGTCTAATGTTTCCTACAAGATCATGATCTCTTATGGTATGGCCGTGTGTCTCCTGCCAAGTGAAACAGTCTTTCATACGAGGGAGGTGGTCTAGGAAAGGAAGGAAGGAAGGAGCCATCTGCTTAAAAATGCATTTTTTTTAAAAATGGAAATTGATCAAATATATATGGTCGTAGTAAGTGCGTAGGGAATTTCCTTTGTGAGGGACTAGAAAGACTGAGTAGTTGGGAAGGAGGGTGGGCAACCACAGATGGGCTCCTTCAGTGTGACTGCGTCACCCTTGCCCATGGACCCAAGCTCCTCCTGCCTTTACCCCCAAGACCTGATGCGTGTGGCGAGGCCACTGGGCTCCAGCTCAGCGTTTAGCAGGGACCGAAAGTGCAGGGAATGCAAATGTTTGTTTGATTGATGGTTTAATTAACCAGTCTCCTCCCTGTCTGACGTCACCCCCCTCCCCCTGCCAAAAAAATACTACTTTTGTTTTTCAGAAACATTTTAGATATAGCAATTCTTTATCCTCAGATTTTTCCTATTTTCCCCCTTAGTGCCTGCCTTCTTCTAAAATATCCAAATATGTTCATTTTTTTCTAAGGAATGCCAAAACAAATATTATGTAAATTAAAATTTTCCCTGTTAATTTTATTTACCACTATTGTCTCTAAACCCCAATGTTCATTTATTTATATACAGGAATACATACATGCATGCACACATACATACCAAACAATATGTATATTTTTCTCTCCATGGTCTTAAAATATCTGGGAATATTAGTTTAGTCAGGTTCTTCCAGAAGTTCTCTGAAACTATTTTGAAACACAACCGATGACTTGAAACTGATTAACCCAAGGGTGTTCAGATCTCCAGGGTTATCCTGCAACCCTCTGTACCTTTGTTACATCAAATTGGTGTCCTTGAACTTCTAGAGACACCTAACCAAGTTCTGTAGGATTTTAAGGTAAGGTGGTGGGTATAGGATGGACAGTGGCCAGCCTACATCCTTGAAAGCATGTTTCGAGGCTCTCCCTGTGCATCAGGCACTCTGCTTATGTTTTCTCATTTAGTCCTTGTAACAACCCTGTGAGGTAAGCATTATCGGATCTTTTTACCTACAAGGAATTTGAGGCTTAGGGAAGTTGTGCTAGTTTGGTCAGAGACGAAATTTCACATTTAAAGGAAGAAGACCCCTTATTGACTGGGCCTAGGACTCACAAGACACCAGTAAAGCAAAAACAAGCCACAATACTGTCTCTGAGTGCTGCCTAGGTCAATGGGAAAGAAAGGGAAAGCTGTATAATCCAAGAGGGACATAAAGAGTTTCAGCTTCGCATCATTTGAGGCCAGATACACTGCATGCTGAAGTGGGAGAGGGTGTGTATGCCTTTTTCCAGTAATCTGCAGGCTGTCGGAGAAACTGGGTCTTCCCTCATCTGGTGAGGGAAGGCAAGACATCTGGTGAGGGGTGTCTTAGTGTTGCAACAGCAGTGACACAGACAGCAAGCTGTCCTGTTGCCTCAGGCTGTCATGGAGAGCCAGTTGGGTGCTCTTTATCTCTGGGGCCAATTAAGTGAAGTCTGGACTTTTCCTGAGAGTTGCCAGGTATTCAGGAACTGGGCTACTGAGCACCAACAACTCCCCCTAAAATCAAAATATAGATACAGATTTTTAAAAACCAGTCATGCGCTTACATGTCAAACATATTTGCATTTAAATTCAGATCCTGCGTTACAATCTAGGTGTATCATCTTGCTTTATATTTAAGGCCCAAGGGCTTCAGCTTTAAATTAGGAGACAACGTGAGCAAAAGGTACCCAAAAGAATTGTCCTAGAGACCCCTAGCAATAGAGAGATGAAGTAACATCCCCAGAATCAGAATACAAATTCACCACTTTGTGTGGGATTTTCCCCATCACCTGAATGTACCACTACTAGTCCTTCTGCTAGAAGAGTTATCTAGAGAGGTGATGGTCTCTCTGCTACAGTAAGTAGCCTTGTGGGAGAGGAGAGAAGCAATAGGTGGTAGAAGCACTAAATTGAAGGCCTGGGCCATTGGATGTTTCTCATCTGTTTGTTGCATTCTGTTGCTACATGATTTTAGTTATTTTATGTTGTCTTTGTTTTGTTAGTCTGTTTTTACTCCCGTAGGGTGAATGCATTCAGTTGACCTGCAAGGTAGCTGAAGGCACCTTATGTTTGAACATTCTATTTGAGGTTGAAGGAGGGGGAAGAATTCAGGTACAATTGATTGTTGAAGGGCCTTTTGCAGTTTCCAGTTTCCTAAAAGAGAACATCCTTCTTCCTCCGCTACCATTAACCTTTATTTAAAACAGAGGAAATCACTGGACTCAAAATTTATGTTGTACACTGAAGTCTGCTGGTAAACAATTTGTCTTTACACTTTCATTATTCAAAGTGTAAATGCAGTGCCCTGGAACAATTTCACATTCTTATTGATGGCTTCTCACTGACCCAAAGTCCTCTGTGTAACCCAAAGTCCTTTATTGTGTAACGCTGTGTAACACTGTGGTTACTCAGCTCACCTCTGCCTAACTCTTACAGAAGCATGAGTCACCAGTTGCTGAAAACTTCCCCAGTTTTTCTGAGGATCAAATAAATGGATTAGATTATGAGTGGTGGTGTTTCTTTTTTTCCTTTTGTACTTAGAAGAGACCTATTCTTCAGGGATTCTGTTTCACCAGTTCAGCTTTTTGCGTTCTCTTTTAAGTTATGGTTTTATAGCATCTTTAAAGCTAGGGTGGAGGAAGAAGAGGATGAGATGTTTGACCTTGAAAATCTGGCATTCAGATCTTTGCTGTCCGCCTCTTATGCTGAAATAAAGCGGGGTGGGCGGCAGTGGTAGGGCATGGGGGCAGAAGAGAGCCAGGCTCTCAGGGTGGCAGAAGCTTGGGTCCTGGTAATGAGAGTTAATGAAACTCTCTGCCCGCCTCCTGGCACACCTGGCAAACTCCTGCATTAAATACCCCGGGACTCTGAAATGATCAAGGCATCTCCGGAAGCCCCAGCCTTGATCTGATCCAAGTGAAGTGTACACCTATGGAAGAAGTCATTGAGAACTAAATGTCTGTTCTTATCTAGAGCTGGGTCGAAGGTAGGATCTGGCTCTAATGTATTCCGCATATTCAGAGGTTCAGGATAGCTACCACTGTTCTCCAACTGAGAAAAACAGAAGAACGGGTAAGGAGTAACATAGATGGTGCTGTGTGAGACCCCAGCTGGCCTTAGAAACTGCCAGGTTTGAAATATCTGGGGAGAAAAGACCAGGCAAGGAGAATAATGAGGACTGTGCTTATTGATACAAGTCTAGAGAGCCAGGCCTTCTCTGACTTTCTCCTTGTAGGTACAAGGATCACGCAACAGGTAAAGGCCCTCAGCTTATGGACAAGGTGGGCTCTTTGGACTTTGAAACTCTCCTGCCACCTTTAGAGGAGAGAGAGTGAAATAAAGTTTAGAGCACATCTTTCTCTATCCTTAAAGGGCCCTGGGGAGTCCCATCATTTTGTTTGTTGTCAACTCAGTCCTAGACAAAGTCTGGGCTAGAATTCTCAAGACATTAGCATCAAATCCTCTAAATGGAACTAGGACTCTGAATACTCTGAGTCATAATAAGACCTGTAGTTCAGACCTTAGAACTAGGGTCTGCCTGTGGGCCTACTTGTATAGGGACAGCAAGAATTTCTAGAACTTTCATAAGATCCAATATTTGTTCTCGACTAAGAATTTCTTCTTCTTATCCTATAGCTATTACCACTTTTACTACGAATATCCCATGTGGCATTTTGGATGGGCAGGCCTACTGTTGGAAGCTTTGGTTTCAGGGGACGAAAAGCAAGCTCTAGATAGCCCTAAGTAAAGTGGAAAAGTAGATGACTTTCTCATGATCCACCCACCTCTTTTATCAATATCCATCTGCTGTCGTATGAGGGGTTGCTAATCTTCATCTCAGCTACCAGTATTGAGCATTACCGTATGCCCGGCTATTTATATGCCCCATATCAGTTCTGTGAGTTCTATTTTTTTCCTCATTTCACATGTGAGGAAAGATGACATTGAGGCTTACAGGGTGAGGTAACCCACCGGCAGTCACAGAGCCAGGAAGAGGCAGAGCTGGGACTTGCTCCCAGGTGTGTGCCCTGTGAAAAGCTCATCATTTCCCACCCCTGCTAAGACCACCCTTCAAAGATAAAAGAAGCTGCTGCTTATTCTCAGCTAAGATGTTAAGTGACTGTTAAGGTTTTTATGTGCCAAGCAGCTAAAACTGACTCTGAGCACTCTGCCTTTGCCTCTGCAGATATTTATATTTTAAAAAAGACTCAAAGACAAAAAATCCATAGAGGTGGAACAACGGAATAGGGTTAATTAGGAAGGCAGGGGCTACCAAAGATTCCTCAAATTACTGCAGATCAGTAGCTCTAAGCCGAGCACTCCACAGCACAGCCCTGTGCACATCAGACACTTAATTATAATCTGATTAAAACTCAGTTAATGTTCTCATTACATGCATGTAAGAAGAACACAAGGAAAGCTGCTTTGGTTAACTTTAGTTCCTCCTGTTGACAAAGCATCAGCTTTATCCACCAACTCCATGTATGTGCCTGTCAATTTGAAATGCCTACTGTTCCTAGGTCAGGTTTTTGTTTTAGGTTTTATACAACACTTGGACTTATACTTTAAGAAAAATGAGAAAATGTCCTTTAAAAAGTTCATGGAAAATAACATATGGCTTTACTTGGAATTGATCGGATATAATGGTGAACTTGTCCTGTTTTCGAAATACCTTTATGATGTTTTTTTCTTGTTTGCCCTTGATCACAATTTCAGTGCAAACATACTTCTGGATGATCAGTTTCAACCCAAACTAACTGATTTTGCCATGGCACACATCCGACCCCATCTAGAACCTCAGAGCTCTGTCATAAGCAAGACCAGCAGCAGCAGTAAGCATTTGTGGTACATGCCAGAGGAGTACATCAGACAGGGCAAACTTTCTGTTAAAACAGACGTCTACAGCTTTGGAATTGTAAGTACCAACTACCAGTTAACAAAGTCGAAGAGTTTGTTGCCAAGAATACACTAAGTTCCAAGAATTATTTTAAAGACTTTAGCTTTTAGACCTATTGATTTTCTGTTACTCATTGTCTTATACATTAATTTTGTGTAATCAGTCAAGTAATGAAATGTAAAGTCATTAATTAGAATGAACTGTATTCAGTATTGAGGTTAATAGTCACGACTAATTATGTGTATATATTTAATATTTGTAATATTTTAATAATATTTATAATAATTTAGTAATTATTACTATGTGTATAATATTAATATTATGTAGCTGACTTTCTGTATATTCCTTGTAGGTAATAATGGAAGTTCTGACAGGTTGTAAAGTGGTGTTAGATGAGCCAAAGCATATCCAGCTGGTAAGAATTGTCTTCATCTCCGTGCCTATTTCTTGGTCACTTTTCGGATAGATTCTGAGTTCTCAATGATGAGGTTGTCTCCTTTTCTTCCTAGAGGGATCTCCTTATAGAATTGCTGGAGAAGAGAGGCCTCGATTCATGTATCTCATTTCTAGATAAGAAAGTACATCCCTGTCCTCGGAATTTTTCCGCCAAGCTGTTCTCTTTGGCAGGCCAGTGTGCTGCAACGCGGGCAAAATTAAGACCCTCGATGGATGAAGTGCGTATACCCATGGTTTTATTAAAAACTGAGTCCATGGAACCATGGAAAATCTAAATTGGATAAATTGTGTATCTATGTGAATATCAGTGAGACAAATGCAGCTCCCAACAGAGAATTGTCACCTAATAGATAGCTTTTCCAGATCAAAAAGTCACATCGTTTGGTACTCTGAAAGAGGGTATTACTGGGTAGAACCAGGGCAACCACAAAAAACTTAATGAAAAGACATGTGACTAACTTGGAGAGAATATTTTATTCAACATTTGTGAAGAGATCTGGTCCATTAAAAATGAAGCATACGGGAATTCCCTGGTAGTCCAGTGGTTAGGACTGAGCACTTTCACTGCCAGGGCCTGGGTTCAAACCCTGGTTGGGGAACTAAGATTCCACATGCTGCGTGGTGCAACCAATTTTTTAAAAAAATGCAGCATGTATTTCCCTTATTGATTTTTTAATTTACTCATCTGTCCATCAATTTAATCATCTAGACATTTATTTGTTTACAATAAACAAATATTTAGTACCTGCTTTGCACACGCCAGACTTTGGACTAGGTGCTGGTGGTACAACAGTGATCAAGATACTGCATTGCTGCCCTTCAGCTCACAGTCCAAAGGGAGAGTCAGATCTGTAAACATGAAGTTTCGGTACCAGAAGATAAGCATGATGATAGATGAGAACACAGGCCAATATGGGAGCATAGAGTCAGAATACATCCCAGCCTATGAAGTCAAGGAAGCTTCTTGATGGAGGTGATAGCTGAGCTATGATCTGAAGAACAGGTTGGATTTACGTATTAAGGATGGAAGGACATTCCAGGCAGAGAGAATCTACACCTGCAAAGGCTCAGAGGTGCAGTGGATTCCTTGGCACCAAGACTGCAGATAGTCTAGCATCATGGAAGTGGGATGGTGGAGAGCAAAAACTGGACGGGTTTAAAATAATAGGAGGTTCCAGGTGATCGAGGGACATGAATTCCATTCTAGGAATTTGGATTCCACCCTAAGTCTATTGTAGAGCCGTGGAAGGGTTTTAAACAAGGAGTTGACGTAATCAGAATATAAAGACCATTGACCTGGGAGTCAGGAGAGCTGTGTTCTAGGCCTGACACCACCAGTAAGAGCTGTGTGACCTGCAATCTTGGGCCCGGAAAGGAGCTTTGAGATATGTAGTGGAGGGAACGTGAAATTGGGAGCCAGAAGACGTGGGGTCAGGCAGCAGGTCTGCTCCTTACTGGCTGGTGATAGTGATTCCCTTTTCTGAGCCTCAGCCTTATCATCTATAAAGTGAGGATATTAATGTTTGTGCAGGTTAAATGAGGTGCTGTGTGTGAAAACACTTTGTAAATTATAAAGCTCTCTATATGTATTTTTTTAATTACATGTGTGTGTGAAGGTATGTTATTTTATATCAGGTTAATGGTTCTCAATTCAGCTGCATATCCAGATCAACTGCAAAGCTTTTAAAATACGGATCCCTGGGCCCCCACGTCCGTATTTTTTGAATGACCATCTTTAGGTTGGGGCTAAGGGATCTGTATTTTAAGAAAGCTTCCCTAGGTAGTCTGGCATTTGAGAACTATAGATTGGGTTCACCATCCCCTGACCCCTTCCAATCCTCCACATATTCAGGCTGAAGTAAAAAATGATAAGAGATTCATCCAAGGTCACAAAGTAGTTGGTGGCAAATCTAGGCCTAAAGTCAGGTCTCTTAATAATCAATTTCTTTTCTACTTTGCTTCAAGTCACTTAATTAACTTATTAACATGAAGGAGTTTAGCTAATCTTTAATTCCTTCGCATTTCAAATTCTATAGTTGAACTTATTTCATGAAAATCAGAGAATATTCCTTAATAGGTAGACAGAAAAAAAAGGTAAAAGGAGAGATTATTCAGACTTCATTCAATGTGTGTTGGCTTCTTGGTTAATCAGGTCCTAACTGTTCTTGAAAGTACTCAAGCCAGCTTGTATTTTGCGGAAGATCCTCCCACATCCTTGAAGTCCTTCAGGAGTCCTTCTCCTCTGTTCTTCGATAATGTACCAAGTATTCCAGTGGAAGATGATGAAAACCAGAATAATCCATCGCTGCCTCATGATAAAGGTTGGAGAAAAGGGAGAGCGACTCAGAAAACTCCCTTTGAATGCAGCCAGTCTGAGGTTACATTCCTGGGCTTTGACAGAAAGACAGGGAGTGGGAGGAATGAGGACATTTGCAATGTGCCCAGTTCTCCTTGTGAAGAAAGTTGGTCTCCAAAGCATGCAGCTCCATCCCAGGACTTGAGGGCCTCTGGTGTGAATATGGACCCTTCTGCGGAAGTTCCAGGGCATTCCTACAGGAGCATGCCAGTGGAGACTAGCTGTTCCTCTGAATTTTCCTGGAATGAATGTGAACAGTACAAAAAGGCATCAGTTTCACCAGAAGATAAAGAAGAAAGCAAGTATTGCTGAGGCACCTGAGTATAGGTGTCATCTTGGGAAGACATTGTCTTTATCGGTAGTGCCAAGAGGATGATTGATGGTGAATTTGGGTAATGCAGATCAATGATCTGAACAATTCCATTCCATTCCTTCCAACTTGTAGAACAGAGTGGCTTAAAATTTTGTTATAGCACGATCATTGCCTCATGATCAAACCTGGACTAAATGAGAACCATTCAGAATTACTTAAGATCATAGACTCTGACTTCAGACAAACAAAACAATCAAAACCTACCAAAAAGGAAGTGGATTTCAGTGTCTTCTCCATCAACATCCACGTGAGTCCTCAGAGCCTCCAGTCTGCCAAGAACATTCAGTTCAGTTGGATTCCATTGTTTTGGTTTAGCTTGCTTGCGAAGGTCGTCAGAAATGTCTAATTTGTAAATGTTAATAGATACCATACTTTTTTAAAGAATTGCCTTTTTGCTTATTTCAATCGATTCTTAGTATATTTCTGTTCATCCCTGTCAAGTCTGCCTATCTGAACATGAGCCATGACATGCCCAAGATCTGTATTTCTGTATTTAAACTCTTAAGATAGTTTATCTCATATAATATTGACTATTATTACAATTTTTTTTACATAGAGACTATTATATCCTGAGTAGAATGTATGAAATTTTAGTCAAGCAATTTTTGTTCCAAGAAAATGGCTGGTCATAAAGGCCTAGGTCAGTTTTTTGTTTGATTCCAACTCTGTGCCTTTACTCCTGGTGTTTACTGTATCTCCCCCTTTTGAGATCCTACCCAATCTTTCAGGGCCCACCATAACTGCCATCCTCCAGGAAGCTTTCCTAATCTTTCCAGCCAATAGTACTCACTTTATCAGCATTTCCATAGCAATTTCTTTTTTTTTTTTCCATTTTTAAAGATTTTTAATTGAAGTACAGTTGATTTACAGTGTTGTGTTAGTTTCTGGTGTACAGCAAAATGATTCAGTTATACACATATATACATATTCTTTTTCATATTCTTTTCCATTATGGTTTATTACAGAAAATTAAATATAGTTCCCTGTGCTATTCAGTAGGACCTTGTTGTTTATTTTATATATAGTAGTTCGTATCGGCTAATCCCAAACTCCTAATTGACCCCCCCTTTCTCCTTTGATAACAATAAGTTTGTTTTCTGTGTCTGTGAATCTGTTTATGTTTTGTAAATAAGTTCATTTGTATCATCTGTAGCAATTTCTTTGTATTTCTGTTTTATATTTGTCACTTTCTGAATTATATCCAAGTTGCCTGTGCTATCATATCTCTCTTCCTAGATGGTAAACTCCTGTATTATTTTCCTACTGTCACTATAACAAATTATCACAAACTTAGTGGCTTAAAACAACATAAATTAATTATTTTACAGTTCTAGAGGTCAGAAGTCCTTGGCATTCCTTCTGAAGGCTCTAGGGGAGAATTCGTTCCCTTGCCTTTTCTAGCTTCTAGATGCTGTATGCATTCTTTGGTTCATGGCTTCTTCCTCTATCCTCAAAGCCAGCAACATGACATCTTTAAATCTAGATCTCTCTCTTCCTCTCTCAACTCTTTTTCATCACCACTTCCTCTTTCTTTGGCCCTCCAAAGGATCCTTGTGATTGCATGGGGCCCACTCAGATAATCCAGGAAAATCTCTGCATCTTAAGATCCTTAATTTCATCACACCTGCAATATCCCTTTTCTCCTCTAAAGTCATATATTCACAGGTTTCTGGAATTAGGACATGGACATCTTTGGGGCCATTACTCTGTCTATCACACTCCCTGACTGTGTAGGGTCCATCTCTTCAGGGCCTAGCATGTTATCCTATACAGAGCAGGTGTTTCCTTATAAGTTAAATTGAGTTACATTATCTCTGTGAACCCACATAATCAAAAATTCAGCTATAATAAACATTCCGGAGTAAATGAACAAAGTGGGGATAATGACTGTCTTTATGATGATGGACAGAAACACTCCACGAAAACCATTTCCAGAGGATTTACAGAATCTCCCTCTCCAGGATGTTTATAATAAAGGGCAGACCTCTAGTTTTCTCTGCATCAAAGGAATAGGCCTATGCTTGGTTTTTGTAGGTTTTTTTTTTTTTTTTGATAAGTCAGTACGGTTGAGTTAATCATAGTCAGATTGGAGTCCAGATTCAAGAACAATTAATCAAAGAAGAAAGTCATCAGAAATCAGGGTCAGGTTAACAGACCAAGGTCAGAAACATGGAGCTACAATTCTGGGAAAAAGGATCTCATAGCAGGAAGTGAGGTTCAAAACACAATAAGCCTTAGCCTGATTGACAAGCCAAATAAAAGCCCCAGGCAAGCAGTTGGGAGAGGCCATCCCTGAGGGCTGGTCTGGGAGGACCTGGCTGCCCAGTGCTGTCTTCCCCAACTGAGCATGAAGTATGTGTTCACAGTGCTCCCAAACTGCCCATGTGCTAAGACTGTCAGGGGAAAGGGTTGCACTAGACTCATGTGATTTTACCTCCTGTGACCTGTCCAGTTTGAAAACTCTTGATGATAACATGTTAATCAAGGAATCAGTAAAAGTCTTCAACATTTGGCCTTATATATCGCCAACCATTCTGAGGCCGATTTAGCTTGTCTTATGTAGTCTGAAATTATTTTGGCTGAATCGGGCAAATAAGCCTGGAATTGTGTGAAGCTGCCACTAATGATTCAAACAAGGTAATCAAGGTAATCACGAACTGACTCTGTGTTAAACTGCTCTTCACTTTGAATCTGAATCCCTCAGTACCTTCAAAGAGAGATCATTAAGGAAGCTCTGATTGACACCAGGCCCACACCATTATTCATCACATGTGTAATCTGTTGGTATGATGTTGATTTGAACTTGCTTAGTTGACTTAAAGCAGTGTTTCTCAAACTTTAACGTGCAGCAAAATGACATGGAAGGCTTGTTAAAAACACAGATTGCTAGCTCCCAACCTATTACATGGGATTTTGCTTAGCACTGAGTAGAAGCTCTAGAAATACTATTAGTCAATGACCTTTTTAACTAAATCACCTTGCTAGGGTGTGACTATTTTGGACATCTTAAAGACCAAGTCAGATTAGCTGGCAATAACCTAATTAATGATATGGTAAGCAGATACCACTGTGGCTAGAAATTACCAGAATTTTCTATTGAGTGATCCAGTCCTTACTAGATTTGCCTTCTAGTGTGTACGTTAATAAATGTTAACTGATAGGAATTAAATCTTGCATCCTGCTACAGGCAATAAGAGGATACCTTTGTGGCTTCATGATGTAAAGACTAAGACACATGAAGAAACCAATAATGAGTCCCCAAGTGTTTCCTCTGATCAGCAAACGTGAATTAGTAAAGAATTTCACTCATCTTCATCCTTATAACGCACCATGGGCAATCCTCCAGGCAGATCCTATTTACTTGATAGGTTTTTGTGCCATTTTACAATCCCCAAAACATGAAGAAGGTATTTTGTTGTTTTTGAAATTAGGTATGGGACTTCTGACATAATCAATTTTATTGGCTTCAGGAGAATTGTTATAATGATCTGTGACCCACTGCCTAATTGTGAAGTTTCATAAGGTGGTACATCAGCTTGTGTAAAACAGCTTTTATGACCTGAGGTATGACGAGTCTAGGAAGTGAGGGTTACGTGAGTAGCATTTATGAAGAATCAAGGCACTGTGTTAGCTACTAGGGTACCAAGTAAGGAGCAAACATTTTAGAAAGGACGAAAAGGCATCTACCCAAGTTAACTGTTCAGTGACATCTGTTATTTGAACCATAAACTATTGGAACCGAAAGTAAGGGCTGAAAGGGTGAGGAGGAGGCTTACCCTTTACTGTGCACTTTCGAGAGGGCAAGGAAGGTGTTTTGGAGAAACCTCCTGGAAAGAGAGAAGAGGTTAAGAGAAATAGAAAAGAACACCCAAGAAGCACTCCAGGATGGATACCCAGGGAGCCAGGGGTCCACAGCTCTACCTCTGCACAGCCCCATCTCTGGGGCTGGAAGGATGGAGTGAGGGCAAAGGGAACTGGGTCCAGAGCTCTGGATGTTTTTTCCCGTTTAACCTTTACAGCCACCCTGAAGGTATGAATCCCATTTTATAGACGAGGAAACTGACTCAGGGTGGGTATGTAACTTGCCTAAGGTCGTCCCAGATCTGGAGAAGCCAGGATTTGAACCCACATCTGTCTGACTTCAAAGCCCATGGTCTTTCCTGTACTCGACACAAAGAAGCCACTGCAGATTCAGGCCCCTATGCAAAGGTTATTTGTTGATTCTAAAACTTTTCAGTAGGCACAGAAGCCTCACCATGTTTCCTGCCTTTTTCATTATTCTGTTCCTCTGCTTCAGGCACCCACTTCTGCAGTCATTTGATGTGAGTTCAATGAATTCATCCATTCATTCATTGAATAAATATTTATCGATGGCCTTGTTTGTGTCAGACACTGTTCTAAGAGCTGGGGATACAGTGAAGATCAAAACCAACAAAAATCCCTGCCCTCATGGAACTTACATTTGAGTGAAAAATGAGTGACTGGATGAACAGGAAATGCTGTGGGAGAGTTGTAATCTCAGTTCTAACACTAACCAGCAGATCTCCATGGGACCAGCCAAACTGAGTCGTCTCAAGAGTATTCTCCAGACATAGACCCTGGCTTCTCTGCCAGCTCTTTTGTCAGGGTTCAGAGAGGTTTTCTCCTTGTCCTGTGGTATAGCTCATGTCTCCATGCTAGCCTGTTGCTTCGCTATTAGTGTCTATGGCATACGTTGTGGCAATCATGACAGCACCTGTTCTTCCACTGACCTATGACTTCTTCAGGGCATTCATTGGGCTACTGATGCCATCTTCAGCAGGCTTCTGCTAAGAAATTAGAAGCATCTACACATGCCTCACTGCACCATCACCCCAAGCTGGAACTGCCTGTTGACCTCTCTCCTCCATAAAACTGAAACTTCCCTGAGGGCAGAGGCTATATCTTGCTCCTTTTGGTATCCCTAACAGCTAGCACAGTACCTGGCACATACTATGGCCCAACGAATATTTGTAAAATGAATGAATTGAATAATCCTTCAAAACCTCTTCAGAATCATTGGTATCTAGTGTCTCAACACGGTCATCTAGATTGCACCCAAAGTCTGTCTTTCTAATATCCAGACTGTCATCAATCATTTGCTTAAATGGTTCCATTTCACCATTCTTGGATGAAAGTTATTAATTTCAAATATTAATATCTGTGATATCTTTGAAGAGAGGAATTAGAAATTGTATATGTTGCTTATAAATTTGCTTCATGGTGAAAAACATTCCCAAACCATGTCTACGCAATGATAAGCCAACATCTTGACAGGGAATAAACTGATGTTTGTTGTATTTTGCTTCCATCTTTCTGTCCCAAATTATTTATGTGTATTTGATGGTCCATTAGATTTTATTGCAGGTATTTCCTTGGGAGGCATTTTTATTCCAAAGATGCCTACCAAACCTGCATTACCCACCAGACTTTCACTTAAGAGCCTTCTTATTGATGTCATCTGCCTAATTGCAAATTTTTATGGTCATCTCTATAAATAGCAAGAGAGTATTTCCAATGTTTTTTAGTGGCTCCTTAGTTTTAAAATTTTCTTATAGACGAACGTTAATTGGGATAGAAGGTAAGAAGGTAGGAAGAGTGTACTTGCAGGAGATTCAGACTCAGTTAATATTGGTGTGTTTAGTTCTATGCTAGCTGCATTCACACATCATCTAAGCTATTGAGCTGGGTTCTGTTACTATAAGATCAAGGAAAATGAGGTTCAAAGAATTTGACTCTCATTCTGAGTCACACTGATGGGAATACAAACTGAAAATTCTTTATTTAAGCCCAGGAAATAACTGCTCTGAAAAGGAGTAAATTAAAAGTATCCCCTATTTGAAAATGAAAACAGCTAATAAATATGTTTTTATTATTTTTAATTATTATTAATTTTGTCCTCACAGATGGGCAAAGATTAAAACAATTGACAGGAATATGGGCAAATGGGCATTCTTATTCACTATTGGCAGGAGTGGAGATTAGTACAGCCTTTCTAGAAGGTAGTATGTCAAAATTTTAAATGGTGATACACTTTTACCCAGCAATTTGTTTAGGAATTTATCCTAATGAATAAAAATTCACAAGTGTGTAAACATGAGGGCAAAGATGTACTTTTTAATGTTTAGATATTAAAATATTGGAAACAGCCTAAATATTCTTCAATAGAAGATGGATTAAATAAATTACAGCACAAATATACAATTGAGTTGTATGCAACTAATTAAAAATTGTTTAGATCTGTGTTTAGTGCTATAAAAAATTTGTCCCTGAAATATTATTGAGTGAGAAAGCAGACTACCGAATAGTATGTTTAATATGGGCCCATTTATAACATTAGATATTTTAAAATAATATGTGTTTCATAGAGAAATCTTTGCTAAAAAGTTAATGATGGTTTCTTTCTGGGCTGTGGTGTTTGGGTGATCTTTACTTTCTTTAGACTTTTATGTATTTGAAGTTTTTATAATGAGCATGTATCACTTTTATTATCAGAAAACAATAAAGCTATTTTTATTTTGGAAAAAAATGTTCTCCAGATTTCTACATTTGCCTGACTCTTCGCTCAGCTGTGCCGTTGGTAACAACTGGCAACTGGTAATAATGCTTTTATTCCAATGCCCTTTATTATTTGTCTTCCAACCTTAGTGACTGAAGCTCCCACATAGATTTGTCTGGTATCCCCTGAGTAACAAGTTTCGAGAGGGCTTATAAAAAAGCAGTCCAAGAGGCGAAAACCAGACAAACTGAAATACAGAAGAATGGAGAAGAGATCACAGTACACAACTGAGAATATCTGTAATTAAATATTAGTTGATTTTGGTAAAATCTTTAAAAGTTACCCTTAAGATCTATACTTACTTCAAGTACTTCAAGAAGCAACCTACAGTTAAATGAAAGATCTTTGGGGAGATAAATTTTTCACCCTTAAGTAACCATACCCCAGACTTGTGCCCCACTATCCGTTTCTAGCCTACATACAAATTTTAACTTGCTGAATTTAGTAGACTCTGGTTATCGTTATCAATTGAAAATAAAACTTGCAACAGTGCAGAGAAAGAATGGCTGAATACCGTGCTTTTCTCCAGCAGGTAGAGATGGAGGCTATATAACAATGCTAACGGGATCCACAATAACACATGAATTATAAAGGGAAAAAGCAAAGTATACTCTAGGGTAAAATACCAATTCTGATGAGTTCTATCTGGGACTGTCGTGGACATAACGAAGTTATAGAGTGTGTAAATATGATAACACTTCCTAGGCCAATCCAGCTAAAAGATAAATGAATGTTAGCTTCTTAAGAGCATAATATAGCCACAAATTTTGTTCTTTTATACTAAATTAATGTGTTGGTTCTATTCTTGTGTTTCCTAGAAGGGAAATGCCAGGTAATCCCAATGGTACCATCATTACAAAGATTTCAACAAAAGAGAAGTTAAGGAATCCAATACATCAATACAGTGTAAAATGGAATCATTCAGAACAGCACATTGGAGTGAGGTAGAAATAACTTCTGGTGGTCTTCTTAGTCCCATTATTCACTAATGATAATTTCATGTCCTTCTGAAAGTGTACAGGCAAATTATAGTGTACTTGCAGGACCATTAAACACTGGATCTTGTGATGTTTTTAAATATTTGTAACAGGATTTTTAAAAAGAGCTGCAGTGACTTCAGCCAAGGGCAAATATTAATCAATGACCTTTTGTTGTTTTTATTTTATATACCTGAAGGAAAGTGTGTGCTTACCTTCCAGTATGCTTACAAAGCCAAATATGCATGTTTATGTTAACTCACTGCCTGCAGCTCTAAGGCCATTTGCTTTGTGATGGGAGGCAGAGCAATCTCTGACATTGTCATTATGCATTTGTCTGGCAGTTTGAAGCAGGAGAAATAATTCATGTGATTGATTGCTAGTATCCTGTCTTGGCCATTAAAATGTATTTCCCTAATAAAAAAATTATCACCATATTTTAGAAGGCACAGTCTGACATTCTTCTTCTTTCTCCCCATCTCATATCCTGGCATCATCGCTCCTGGTTTCAATAGTCATGTGAGTGAACCAAGTAGCATTACTGCATCACAGTTAAAAGATCTCATTGATTACAGTGAAGCCACACTTAAACTTCCCTTCAGCCACTGTTCCCATGGCCACACTGGACCCTATCGCCACCTGAAGCTGCTACACATCAGAAATCACAGTATGTTGTTCTTGACTTTATAAAGACCTCCCATTATCTGATCTCTCCATTTTGTCCAGGCCTATCAGTGACCATCCTCTTCCTCTCCCATCTGCTCCATGTTTTTTCCTTTGCACAGGCTGGGCCATGCGTTCATCTGTATCAGTGATTGTGCTTATGGAGAAATAGAACCCCTACTAGGTGTTTCAAACGGATGAAATTTAATATTGGGAATCGGCTATCAAAGGGTTGGAAAGCCTAGAAGAGCGAAAAGAGGAAAATGTGAAGTTATCCAGAGATTAATAACTACAGGAAGCCATTCTCACGCTTATGGATGAAAGAGAAAAAAGGGAAAATGTATAAGAGTCCATGACCACTGTTCTGCTGAGGCTGCTGATAACTTGTTGCCGATGCTTCTGGAATAATGTTGCCGAGGAGAAAAGCAGGAATGTGGACGGAACCACCACGTGTGCTGCTGCCACTGTCACTGCCAGGGGCCCAGTAAGAAGCAGGGAAAGAAAAACCTCTATTTCTTCCACATCCCATAGTGAGAAGTTAGCTGCCAAGGGCATCTAGGAAATACAGGTTTTTCTGGTTTTTTTTTGGCTGCCTTGGGTCTTCGTTGCTGCGTGCGGGCTTTCTCTAGTTGCGGCGAGCGGGGGCTACTCTTCGTTGCAGTGTGCGGGCTTCTCATTGCGGTGGCTTCTCTTGTTGCAGAGCACAGGCCCTAGAGTGCGCGGGCTTCAGTATTTGCAGCACGTGGGCTCAGTAGTCGTGGCTCATGGGCTCTAGAGCACAGGTTCAGTAGTTGTGGTGCCTGGGCTTAGTTGCTCCACGGCATGTGGGATCTTTCCGGACCAGGGATCGAACCGGTGCCCCTTGAGTTGGCAGGAGGATTCTTAACCACTGCGCCACCAGGGAAGTCCTGGAAATACAGTTTTGTCTGAACTATAGTGGAAAGCACAGACAGGCAAGCATGGAGCTAAAAGCCAAAAGACAAATCCTACTCCAGCTGTTCAGCATTTATCCTCACCCTTGTACCCTATATTTAACCTTGCAGTAACAATAATAGTATCATGCAAATAACCCTTAAATAATTCAAGATGCTGTCACTCTCCCAAAAGAGGAGACACAAGGTCTAATCAGTCATCACTTCCGTCTCTAGGTGATCTTAATTTATCTTCTACCTGGATTTTCTAAGAATAAAGGTAATCATCACCAACTTTTCTTGTACAGAAGAAATGAGAGGGAAAAATAAAAATTGGTTAATATACACAAATACAAAACAAAGGAACTATGCATGGCTGCTGTGGTCTTTATTTCTATAATTTGTCACAAGGCTTCAATTTGTATTTACAATGTGCTTTTTTTTTAGTCTCCTTCCATGTTCCCTTTGCCCTCAGCCAGCACCCTGGTTGTCTATGTTTCCTTCCCTGATGGCGTGCACCAAACCTTCATTCCTGAAGGGTCATTCCTCAGTGACCCTGCCTTTATTAGTGTGTAACGACTGCACATTAACTTTTACCCCTGGATATGGAACTATTAGCAAGCAGAATTCCCTGGATTCCCAACTTAGTCCTTCCTGCCCTCATTGTACTGCCCAATCTGATTTCCCCTTGAAAACTGCAATCAATCCCCAGAGCCAGTATAATAACCTACTTCTTTCTTCTTGGTTCAGTGGCACAAAGAGCCCCAAAAGACAGTCCCTCAACTTCCAGGTCAGTGAAACCATGGTTGTGTCCACAGGGATCATTTCTCACTTGAGATCCAGGACCTTTAAGTTAGCAGAGTTCTGAGTCTGGGAAGAAGAGATGGGAAGCAAAAAAAAAAAACATATGTGAGCGGGTATTTTTATTTTTCACAGCATCCTGGTCATTGAAAACTGGGGAAACATTTAAATCATCAATAACTCTCTTAAAATACATAGTCAAATCAAATGTAATACTTTCAATATGGTAGGTAAAAAGAATATTAATTTATTCTGTCATTTAATTTGGGTATGTTACTGTTAATTTAGTCTAAGGTTGTGCTAGGTGAAGATACATGCCTGCACATAT
This sequence comes from Balaenoptera musculus, assembly GCF_009873245.2. Classification (NCBI taxonomy): domain Eukaryota; kingdom Metazoa; phylum Chordata; class Mammalia; order Artiodactyla; family Balaenopteridae; genus Balaenoptera; species Balaenoptera musculus. Next base: position 53,379,920 of record NC_045794.1, read on the forward strand.
GCATGTGTGTATGTGCTTGTCTGTGGTGTATGTGTGTGTGTGTCTCTCAAATTCATCACTTTATACTAGCTCTTACTGAGCTTGTGGATCTACCAAGGTCTTGAGGTCTTTTTCACATAAACTGCTGATAGCACACCTCTCCTTCATCCTTTCCTTGTGTAATTGATTTTTATGAAATAAAACCCAGAGTATATTACATTTGCATTTTTATAACACTATCCAACCATTTTTAAATGACTTTATATGCCTCGTGCTTCAGTGCCATCTTGTTTGTTTTGATTTATTGATCCCACCTTTTGAGCTTATCACGCTGCCTTTCAGCAGTCAGCTCCAGCCTCGCTAGCCTTCTTGCACGCCAAGCTCGTTCCCATGCAGGACTTTCACACTCGCTGTTCCCCTGCCTGGAACTCTCTTCCCCCAGAATTTCCCCCTCTGCTATTACTCTCTATCACCTTTTACACTGTATCTGTTTCCTTCAATTCATTTGTCAGTGCATGACATTATATATTTATTTGTTTATCATCAATCTTCTTCTCTAGAATATAAAATCCATGAGGTCAAGGACTTTCACTTGTTCACCGATGGTTCCCTGCCACACTTAGAAAATTTCCTGAAACATAACAGATGTTCCATAAACATTTTTTGAATACATGAACTAGCTAGTCTTTAAAGAAATTTTTAATTGAAGTATGGTTGATTTACAATGTTGTGTTAGTTTCAGGTGTACAGCAAAGTGATTCGGTTATATATATATATATATTTTTTCCGGTTCTTTTCCATTATAGCTTATTACAAGATATTGAATATAGTTCCCTGTGCTATACAGTAGGACCTTGTTGTTTATTCTATATACAGTAGTCTATATCGGCTAATCCCATACCCTTAATTTATCCCTCTCCCCTTTCCCCTTTGGTAATCATAAGTTTGTTTTCTATGTCTGTGAGTCTGTTTTTGTTTTGTAAATAAATTCATTTGTATTATTTTTTAGATTCCACATATAAGTGATATCATAATATTTTCTTAAAATTTTTAATTTTATTATCCAACCTTTAAGTTCTGTTCAGACTTGTATCATTGGCCGGTTTGATGAGATTGCTTTCTCTATCCACAAAATTGTTGATAAAAAGTGTTCTACAGGATAAGGCCAGTTTCAGAACCATGTGGCACTCCACAGAGTACTTTCTTTGAGGTTAATGTCTTTCCAATAATTTTTTTAAACTAGGAATAAATTCAATGAACTCTGATTTCATCTCATTTTCCAAATACTTCTCTATCTTGAATGCAAGATATGATCCAAGTTCTTTAAGTAGTGCAAGAGGGACTTCACAAACTGGTCCCAAACAATTTTTCCGTCATTTATATCCCATCACTACCTGCTTCCTGCCTCCTTTCCATAGACTTTGTATCTTTCAATCTAGTCCCACTAAACTTGTTATGATCCCTGAAGCATACCACATCCCTTCTCATCTCCATGCCTTAGCACATGCCGTTCCAGCTATCTGGAATACCCTCCTCTCCCATCCCCACCTTCAGCTAGGTGCAACCTTATACGCCATCCACGACCTAGCATAAATATCACTTTCTCCGTGAATGCTTCCCAAACTTCCCTGGGTGATTAATCACCCACTCCTCTGTTCTCCCTCAGTAATTTAGATGTTTGTCCACTTTTGCATTTTGCTTATTGTTTGTAATCTTTACCATATTATTTATGTCTCTTTTCAGTGTTAAGATGCTGACCTCCTCCAGGTATGAAGTTAGGTACTGATTGATATCTATTGAATACATGAAAACCATAATGAAATATTTAGTTCATTGCTTGTTACAGCTTTAAAAAAGCAGGTCATGCCCAGTAGGACTGGCTTCCATCAAGGCTGGCATTGACATTGGTGAGTTTTTTGGGATCCATCTTAGCCTTGCCATCTCAGAGACCTGAATTCCTCAGTCTGTTTGGAATGGACTTACTCTCAGTGGCAGAGCTGCATTGATCAGGTTCATGGAGGTTTATAAAAATCAGCATACTAATTCTCTACTTTCTAATGAAAAAATATAACTGTCCAGAGAACTGAAATCCTCAAGTCAACCTATTAGTGCATTGTCCCCCTGGAGGCAAGTTATATTTGAAGCAATATGATATGGCCCAGGGGAATTCGTTGATCTTAAGTATTTCTCAATGAAGGAAGCTTGAGACTGTCTCATGCACTAGAGAAGTAGTCTCTCCGAGGAAACTTGGTGCTTAACCAAGACTGCCACGCCTGGGCAGGGCCTGGGTGATCACCTTCAACATGTCTGCTAACTCTCCATTTCCTGTGCAGCTTTGGTCAACCAACATCTCTTGGCCCTGACAGGACTTAAAGAAATTTCACTAAATGTCTGGTGACAAAGTTATGTTTGTATCTGAGTTCCCATTCTTCCCATTTATATAATCATGGACGCTCTCCTGGTTTGTTCCTGTTCATATTTACTGTGTATAGATTTAACTAATTTAACTCCAAGGACAACTATATTTCCACCTCATTGCCAACCCTGTTTGATGACAACAAGACCTAAAAGGGTTGAGTGGCTAATCAAGGTCTTAGAACTTGTCAGTGGAAGAGGTAGAAATTCATCCCTCGTCTTGTTGCTCTAATCTGGTATGCTTTCTATTATTATTTTCATGTGGAAATCCCTAATAATTATTCAAGAAGGACTAGTTCTTAGCCTTTTTTACCTGATTAAACATATGTTTTTTCAAAAGGCTTAAATATTTTGACACATTGTTGGCACTTCTATGAATCTATCCTATGGAAATCATATCTTATGGAGGTACAAAAATTATAGCTAGAAGGATGTTCATTGCTACATGGTTTACAATAGTAAATAGCTGAAAAGAACCTAAATGTTCAACAACAGGAAATTTGTGAAATTATAACTATAGTTATTAACATAATGTTATAAAGAATGTTCGTCTTACATTGTTAAGTTGGAAAAGGCAGATTACTAAACACTATGTAAAATTGGATCCTACTTTTTGCAAAAAGAAAGTATATGGATACATAATTATAGAAAAAGAACTAGAAGAAAATAAAAATAAAGAAAGTGGTTAGGATTATAATGATGCTTTCCCTTTCTTGGCTTATTTGTTTTTTTAAAATTTTCTACAATGAACATGTATTACTTCAATTTTAAAAATGATTGCCATTATTAGAATAGTTGAAAATTAATTTTCATAATCTTATGTGATGGGATTTGAATAGAAAATAAAAACCATATGCAACAGTATTTTCATTATGTAGCTTTCCGTGTAAGAAAGCTGCTTTTATCTTTCTACTTCACATGTTATTCATTTCCTGTAGTGATATTCCACTAGAGGAGCTCTTTAAACTTATTAATCGCCTGTATTTCTATCCATATAAATGCAGACAAGTCTGTTTTGTTGTTGTTCTCTGGCAGAGACTATTAAAAGATAGTGAGGATAATGACCCCCAAGCAAATATTCAAGGGACTCAGCTGAATTTGTTAGAATACTACAGTGATGTGATACCAATTACGCTTCCGTTTCCAGTGTGGGAGAGTAAACTGTACATGAAAGCTGCAGAATGTACTTCTTCATAGTCCGTCCCCCGCAAACATTGCTTGACTGGAATGGAGACCGCAGGAGAACACAGGTAGACCAGCATGAAATATCCTCCCACTGGTCAGTCATACCATGTTTGTAGATGAAGTGCAGCAGCAGTTGGATCAAGGAATGTTAATATTTCATTGTAACTCAATAGAAATTTAATTCAATTTCTGAATTCAGAGGATTTAAAACCAGCATAATTACAAGTAATAAAATGTAAAGTCCTCTGATTCTATTCTCTCTCATCCTCATACATTCGTCTTCCCTCCAGGGTTTGTTTGCTCACTGCCCACCTCCCTCCCAGACAGCTCTGCTCTGTCCGGTGGAATGGTCATTTGCTTGCACAGAAATGTCTCTTCATTCTCAACCTGCTCAAGATATTGTGTTAACAAAGACCATATCTTCCCATTATCTTAACAAAACCTGGCTCTCACCAAGAACGCTGCTTTGCTTCCTTTACAATTCGGTCCTGGGAAGGGTGCTCGTTCTTCCATGAACCTGACACCTCTAGGGCAGGGAGGAGGAGGTCCAATCCTTCCAGCTGCACACCGCTGCTCCTATGCCATTCACCTCCCAGCCCAGGGAGGCTGCACGGTCACGTGTCCAGTGCAGTCACACGGGCCCCCGTGCACAGAATTGTCCCAGGCTTCGGGGTTAATGCTCTGCAGTGGTCATCTTGAAACTCTTAACAATTGTTATGGGCTGAATTGTTTTGTCCCCCCAAAATTCATATTTTGAAGTCCTAACCCTCAGTACCTCACAATGTGACTGTATTTGAAAATAGGGTCCTTTAAAGACCCTTTACTTAAGGTTAAATGAGGTCATTGGGATCGGCCCTAATCCAATATGACTGGGAAGAAAAGGAGATTCCCAATCTTATAAGATTCATTATAAGAAGAGGAGATAAGGACACAGACAGGAAAGACTACATAAAGACACAGGGAGAAAATGGCCCTCTCCAAGCCAAGCAGAGAGGCCACAAGATAAACTAAACCTGCCATTATCTTGATCTCAAACTTCTAGCCTCCAGAAATATGATGATATAAATGTCTGCCGTTGAAGCCGTTCAGTCTGTAGTTCTTTGTTACAGCAGCCTTAGCAAATTAACATAACAGTTTCACCTTTTAATTTGTACGTTGTAACTGAGGTCTGATGGAACAATGGAGGCTGCACCAGTGGCCTGGAGCCTTGGCTCACGTGGGGCTCCACCTTCCACCGCCTCCCCACCTTCCCTGGTCAGCTTCTTGCCTCTCACTCTCCCCTTCCCTGACCCCCAGCACCCTGGGTCCCATCCATGCCCTCCCCAGGACAGCGATTGGGTCATGTCAGCAGAACACGCCTACTGGCGCTTGCTCCTGCTGTGGCCCTCTGGCCCTGGGGCGGGGGGGACTGCATGCAGGCACAGGCAGGGTTTGAAGCTGGGGCAACACTGCCCTGTGCCATCTTCAGGGAGAGCATGCAAGCACCATCTCCTCTCCAGGCTGGCAGGGTCTCAGTGTGTGCGCTTGAATCTCTTGCCCAACCAAATCCAGGCACCAGGCATGGGGGTGGCGTGCTGGGTTGAGGGAAGGGGAGACTGATTTCTTTGCCTTCGGCTGGGGTGCAGCATCTCAGGGAAGGTAGAACTGCTAAGCCGGTGGACCATGCCCTGAGTCATGGGACAGAGCCGCCACTGGGCCCCTGTGAGGGTCCGCACTCACTCTGCAGGGATTCCCCTTGTCCAAGGGACCAGGGCATGAAATAGTAAATAAAAACACCATGACAGGTCACGAGAGAGCGACTGCAGAAAAAAGAGAGTTTTTAATATTTCGGTACCTTTAACAGCACTATATTTGAACAAAGGCCCGCACATTTTCATTTTGTACTGGGCCCTACAAATTACATAGCTAGCCCTGCTGAGCCCCATGCAAAAAAGTCAGCACTTTTAGGGCTCGTACAGTCTGGCTTTTTCACTCTCTCTCCTCAATACTCTTGCTTCTATACATACAATTTGCTTCCTTGGCTAGCATCTTTATCCCCACTCCTAGCTATTATGGTGTGGTAATCCGTTACTAATGTGACGGACCCATCTACACCTGGCTCTCTACGTCACTGACCTTCAGATCCAGTCTAGGAGAGGAATTCGCTCCTGGAGCCCATCCTCCTGCTTTGTATTATCTAACTGCTCTGCCTCTCAACCTCAGGGTCCAATTGAATCCATCAACTCTGGGGAAGGTCAACCAGCTGTGTGACATTGAACAAGTTAGCTGCTGTCTTTGAGACTCCGTGGCCTCACCTGTAAACTAAGGAGAGTAATATTAACTTCATAGGTTTGCTGTAAGGTTAAATAAAATGATATACAAGATGCGCTTAGCATGGCGCCTGGGACATAGGTGTTCTCACGAAACGGCTAGCGTTTTCTCCAGGGGTCACACCTTCCTATCCCTCCGGCTCTCACCGGCTTACTCCCAGCGCCTCTCCAGTTCCCTGTGATGTGCATTCTCTGCGTCTGTACCAGGTGAGCCGGGGGTAAGTCCACTGCAGCACCGCGCAGACGCGGGCCTGCACACACGCGGCCCCTCCGGCTTCAGCTGGTCTCAGGTGGTCCGTCACCTCCAGACCCAACAGCCCTTGTTAGAAGGCTTCCCTCCAAGCCTCCCTTCCTTTCTATCCTCTGACTCTGAGCCATCCTCCCCTACTTCAGAGGGAAAAAACCGGCAGCGGGCTTGCCTCTGCCCTCCCTCTTCTGCTGGTGGACAGATCTGCCTATCGGGCGCTCTTCTCTCCTTCCCTGTCTTTCTCCATCGGCCTTCTTGGCCTTTTCCGTCTATGCTCTAGACCCCCTTTCTCTCCTGTATTCGGTCATTTAGGCTTTGTACTTTACCGTCAACCTCTTATTTTCCATGTCTGCTTCTCCTCAACATAGATACGTGATTACATATATTTTCTCAATGTTTAGGGGGAAACCCCTTCTTTGATCACATCTTATCTAACTTCTTATTCTCAGCCAGACTCTTCGATAAAGCAGATGGCACTGGCTCGCTCCCTTCCTTTACTTCCTGTTTGTCCCTCAGTTCCTTGAAGGAAGGCTTTGCCCTCCATGCCAGAAAGATTGGTCTTTCTGAGACAATCAGTGGCCCCCTAAGGGCCAGTGCTGGTCATCGACGTGCAGACTTCACCACCCTTGATTCCTCTGCAACATCAGACATTGTTGAATTCTACTTCCTTCTGGAAGGGCTCGCTCTCCCGCTCTCCTGGCTCTGTCTCTCTCTCCCCTTCCAAGACATGACTCTCTTTCGGTTATATTGCTACCATTTTGATTCTTCCCTCTCTTCTTTCTTCTCCTCTTCCTCGCCCTCCCCCCTCCTTTCCCTCAGGTGTTGCCATTCTCTGAGCTCCCACCTCCACCCCTCTTCTTCTCTCCCTCTCACAGCCTGTCTTGATGAATTCATTTGGTCTTTCTGGCTTTAACCGCCCTGGATTTTCTGAGGAGCCCACAGTGCCGGGGCTCCAGGCCCACTGGACCAGAGGAGCACAGTGGATTCAGCATTGATTAGCCACTCCGCGGACCAGCTGAATGGCCTGGGAGCAAATCGGTTAACCTAGGTAAGTGTCAGCTTCCTCATTTGTACAGTGAGACGAGTAATAGATATCTGAAGGGCTTATTGTGAGGATTCAAATAATGCAGAAACAGCACAGTTCCTGGCACATATAAATGACTCAATAAATGGTAGTGTTGCTACCACTGTTGCTGTTGCTAATGGTGGTGCTGTTTAAGGGTAGCTGCCATTCAACCCTTGCTGGGTATTTGTGAGACTCACCCATACGTGCTGCCTCCCATCGGTTAGTAGTATTAACTGTAGATCCTTTTTTGACCTACTGGCACCTCTTCTATCCATAATCCCAACATCTGGAGCTTCTGCATGTTCTCTGCTTCCTCTCACGTCTAACCCACTCTCCTGTCTAAACCACACAGAGCCGGGGATGCTCTCTCTTGACTTCCTGACTTAAATAATCTTCTATCTGACTCAGTCTTTCTGAGGGCTGCAAACTTAAAGAAGCCCATTTTTGAACAGTCTCCCATACTATGTAAAGCCTGGTTAATACTGACGTTCTCAGCATGTTTTTGTGCAGTATTTGTTACAACTCTCTTTATAGCCTTCGAACAGAGTGTGGGAGACACTATCCAACAGGATAAAGGCCTGGTCCTTGCCTACTTTTCTACTTTATCCACTCTGCTGTAAGAGCTCATGCCTCACCAAATGAAACCACTGACAATTTCCAGAAGGTACCATGCTGCACCAGCTTCTCCATCTGAATAGCCTGACTCCACTTCTACCTTCCTCTGTGCCTCTCCCCAGCCCCTTGCCAAATTAGCTATTTCCACTTTGTCTATCTGTACCACAGCTCTGATCAGTCTTCTCTATAAATGTTTGCCTCTCAGCCACACTGAACTTCACTTTCAGTCATGTTTTGTCCCCAGAGCCTAACATGATCCCTGGCACACAGCAGATCTTTAGCATCTATACGGGGATTAAAGAGATCAATGAAAAATACTGGAGAAATACTTCCTCAAAATTCCACTAGGGGTCACTTTCTGTACGTTTTAGGAAGAAATAGTGCAGGCACGTAGTAAATCAATCCTTTATGAAAAATTCAGCTTGTGTTTAAATTTTTAAAGCCATTTGTTGTTTATTTAATGGAAACTGAAATTCTGTCATGTCGTACAAGCCTTGAAGCACTGTATGATGGCCAGCTCTTTCTGGTTGTATGGATAATGTCAATACTCATGTTTGTATAAAAAACAAAATTGAACATAGCGTTTAATTTTGCATTTTTAAGAATTCAGATCACTGAATTTATATGAAAGTTTCTTCCATATTTTTAGGTTGATATTCTTGGATAAGGTTAATATTTAGTTAGTTAATTTCAAATATGTTTATTTATAGATTATCCCAAAGGCCTGTTCTTCTAAACCTTTATTTCTTTACCACACTTATTCTCATTTGACCTCAGTTGCAAAATTAATGGTATATTCCTACTGATTATCTTGATTTGCCTCATACCACAGAGATTTTTAATAAGGGAAGTGAAAGGGGGAGAAACTGATTTTACTAGCAATTAATAGCCACTTAAAAACAGTGCAAATACACTTACCATAGATATAATGCTTTACTATTTTGGTTACTCTCAAATATAATATACTTGACTGGCCTCCAGAAGAGCTGTGGTATCAAGATTCTGTTCTTAAGGGAAAATATTGTTCTTAGCGACACTGCAAATGTAGTAGCACAGCTATTGGTCAAACATTGAGTTTATACTGGCTGTCAACCTTCTAGGATACAGAAACATCAACAAATGATTAAATAGGTCAATGCATTGACAACAAACGCTATGGGAACACAGGGGAGGAATTAGCTAAAGGACGGTTGCTTGATAGAAAGGGCTGAAAGGAGCATTTCCCGTCAACTTGGGGAAAGTTCATGAAATGTCTCCATCCCATAACAGAAGTTTCCCTCTCTAATGACTGCATATGGATGTGGGTCATTTATCCACAGTATGTCAGGGAAACCACATTAGGTAAACTTAGGTGTGTAAGCATATTTCATAGGGGTTTTGGTATCAGGAATGGTCACACCACTGTGGAAAACCCTCAACATTCACTGAGCTGGAGAAAGGTCTTGCTTTTTCAGCTTGGCTTTTTGCTCATCCCTGAGTTGATTCTGGGAAGAATTCTTGGAGTATCCTGGCCTGCGTGAGCACTTCTGACCAGCTCTACTCTGACTCCCCAGTGCGTGTATTTTCTCACATGGGAAGCTATTTCTGTGTCCTCTGCCTGGAACACCCTACCTGCCCACAATGGAATGAACCCTTCTTCTTCCTCCGGACTTTAACAGAAGGGTTGACTTGAGGTTTTGGCTCAATCTTTTCCTCAGAGAAAACCTTCCCTGACTTCTTAGATTAGGTCCAACTTCTGTTCTGAGTTGTCTCTTAGCTCTAAATACTTCTCTTTTGCAGCCCTTATCATTATTGCAATTTTGCATTGCTTTTCTGGTGTTCAAAGATAAACTGAGGCATATTAAAAATTTTAACAGTTTATTCAAGGAAAAATCGGTTGGAATCAGGCAGCCATAAACCGGAAGTGGTTAGGAGCACTCCACCCACAGGAGGTGGAGGAGAGATTTTTATAGAGAAAAGGTGGAAGCAAAGTAGGGAAATATTGATTGGTTATAGCTGTTCTCTCTCCCAGATGAACTCTGCTGCACTTTTCAAACAGTAAATTTTTTCCTTCCTGCTGTCTATACGCTATTTTGATTAGAAAACAGAAGCCTCCAAATCCTCAGTGACTTCAAAGTTGCACAGCTTGTCAGTGATAGATTTTAGATCAGAATTTTTTTCTTTTTTGGAGACTTCTGACTTTGAATCCAGTATACTTTCTGTACCGATCTCTCTCGTCTTCTAGCCTGGGAGTTGAGGGTGTGGAATTGTTAGCTAGCTCAGCACAGTGCCTGGAACATAGTAACATTATGCTCCGTGACTCTTTGCTGAATGAAAAGCTTGATCCACTGTCCCTCAACATTCTTTTAGACGCAAGCTACCCGGCCTGTCCCTCTGGCGCCAGTGACCAACTGTGACCATTAGAGGGCAGCAGAGGTGTGAAAAGCAGTGGGGAGGGGATAGTTGAAGTGTCGCAATGAAGTCAAAGTCAGAAACATCAGAACCAGAAATGTTATGGAATACAAAGTGCAGCGTTTGTCAGATTTAGCAAATAAAAATACATGACACTCTGGGAATACGTATATTTAAAAAGCATTCATTGTTCATGTGAAATTCAAATTATCTGGGTGTCCTGTGTTTCACCTGGCCATGCTAACAAGTGCCATTGCATGTGAACCAGACGGATGCTCCAGAAGTGGCATCGGTCCTTAGAAGGAACCTGTTAGGAGAAATTGGATGGGGAAGTTGTTGGTGAGCTTACAGAAGTCGAATGCAGGTGCTCATCACACAGGGGATTGGCTAATTCAAGTCAGCCAATATTAAAAGTCTGCTCTGGAGGAGAAGACTCTGTAATGGTACCTGGATTGATCTGGGTGACAGGCCCTTCCTCTGTCCCTTCCTGCACTGTGATGGCATCAGATGGTAACAGTTGAAAGAGGTTGTGCAACATCTCCATTAGTGGCCATAGATTGATTGGGTAATGATTGTTTAACCCCACACACTGTGACTGTTGTAACTTGTATCCACCTTCCCTTCTTAATCTTGTGGTCTCTCACCTTGCGTAACAATCCAATTCTCTTATTTCAGAATCTGCCATTTTCCACATATTTTTTCCTATGATATTCCCTCTCCTCTAAGGCTCATTTTCTTTTTTGGGGCCTTCCTGAAATTTCACTTCTTAAGTGTTCCTTTCTCTAATTAAGTGGAGACATCTATTCTCAATCCAATTGTTAAACATGAACACTGAATAATTTAAGACACATTCATTTCAATACACATTTATTGAGGGCTTACTATGTAGGAGAAAAAGCTTCACCATTAAGAAACTTGTAATCTAGTTAATGAATTATAACATTAGAAACCAAAGGGGAGATCCTCCCTCTGAGAAGTGATTGACACAGGTTGCCAGAGAACAACTGGTCCCTTTGTAAATCACTGTTCTCATATTCCCATGAATTCACTTTTGGAAGTAACCTCAGAGTAAGAGAATTCATGAACATGTTACAAGTGATCTGTGAAATTGGGAGTTATCAGTAGGGTCTTCTTTAAGTTCCTTCGTTTCTCAGAGAGCAGTTGTTTGCTTCTTCTTTTGAGGTAGGTAGAACTGACAAAATTTAGCCTTACTTATTATATTTAAAAATGTAAAAGTGATTGAAATACACCCCCACACACACACATACACTTACACTTCCTGAAGCTGCATGGCTTCAGGGAGAACGGGTAGTGATAACCGGCTGGAGGAGGAGGCTTTTAAGAATCCTAGGATGTTAGTATTCAATACTTCAAAGAACTTAAGGGATCGATCACGTGGTCCAACCTTCTTACTTACAGATATGATACACAAGGCCCAGAATTTAAAGACTTGCATAAGATCGCACACTAAGCTTGTGCTAGGGCTGGGATGTGAGCCCAAGACTTCTAGGTGTGTCTAAGATTAGGTTCTGAAGGACTAGATAACGATATAACGATACTCTGTGATGTGTGGCTAGTGACCACTTTTTTCCCCGGGAGACTCTTGTAGGTGCTTGGCTTCTATGACCACCTTCCCCCTGGGCTGTCTCCTCCCTCTCCTGATGCCTCTCCTCTGTCTCTTTTGCTAGTGCCTTCCTCTGCTCTGCTCTAAAAAGGAATGTTCCTGAGAGTTCACTCCCTCACCCTCCCTCCCTGAACAGTCTATCAACTACCAATGTTTTGGTTACCTTACAAAGTACCTCTTTGATTCACAAATATTTATCTTTAGTTCTGAGCGTTTTCCTAGGATCTATATTTTCAACTGTTATCTGCATATCTTTTCCCAGATGGTCTGCAGATGCCTCAAACAGCCCAAAACTGAAACCTTGTCTTTTCCATCGTTCCCCCACAAACTGGTTTCTCTTCCTGTGTTCTATGTCTTAGATAGTGACATCATGAGCCATCCCAGCCTCCAGGTCCCTATCCCCCTCACTAATTGGTCACCAAGCCCTCTCACGTCTGTCCTCTTAACATCTCTGTACTCATCACTACCTCTGCATCCACACAGCCCCAGCCTTAGTCTAGGCCAGGAGTCACAGGTTCAAATGCCTACAGGAGATAAACAAGTGAGATAGGGCACATGCCAGTAATAGAGGACAGTGAGGATTGTGACCAGCTGGAGACAACAAGCTTCATTTAAAGGGGGCACAAAATACTTAGTTTAAGCAGATTCTTACCATCAGGGGATGCAGGCCCAGTATTGACAGATATTCTCAATTTAAGAGAGGCCTACATTTTTAAAATGTGAAACATTCTGATTTTTTAATTGGAACAAATAATTTTTTTTAAAAACCCAACTATTGGATGGAAAACAAGCACACCCTGTCCCCTGCCCCCATCCTTTATCCTTCCCGTAGCTCTGCATCCAGCAAAGTGCCTGACATACAACAGGTGATCAGCAATTACTTAAGTGAGTGAAAATGGACAATGAGGTCATAGCAAGCAAGCTATTACTAAGTTGTTTGCAGTTTACATTTTTTTAATTGTAATTACTGAATTATTATGTGCCCATTTTACTGAATGAAACACTTTGAAAATATCTCAAGAAAAGATCAGTTGTTTTCCTGCTCTCTTCCATATCCTTTAGGTAACTGATGTTAACAGCTTGGTGTGTATCCAGCTACACTTTTCCCATGGTCTTAAAACAGTCATATAGATTTTTGCTCCTGTTTTTCAGAAATGTAATAATACTTTACACGTTACTCTGCAATGTGTGTTGCTTTGGCTTAATTATGCAGCATTGCCATCCTTCAGCTTAGTAACTATATATCTAACTTCATTCTTTTTAATAGCTGCATAATGTTCTTTAATATGCTTTACCATAATTAAGTCAACCATTTTTCAATTGATGAGCAAATCAGATTGTTTCCAGCTGCTTTTTAGCCTATGAAAAATGGTGCAATAACTCTCCTTATAAATGGATACTTACACAGTGGTGCTTCTGTGCTTTCTATTTCTGTGGGAGAGATTCCCTCAAATGGAATGGCTGTATTAAAGGATGTGGCTAAATATTTTAAGAGACACTCTGCAATTACTTTCAAAAGGTTCTAGCAATTCACATTCCCACGAAAGGCCTTTGGCAGGGTGGACAGGGAAAGTCCCACTGAGAAGATGATGTATGAGCAAAGCTCAAAGATGGTAAAGGAATTTGCCACACAGATCCCTGGGAAAGACAATTCCAGACAGAAGGAAGAGACAGTTCAAGGACCCTAAGGCAGAAGCACATCTGATGTGTTCAAGGAACAAAAAATAGGCCAGTGTAGCTGAAGCAGAATGAGCAGAGGAGAGCCTAGGAGGAGAGAATGTCAGCGAGACTGATGGGCAGAGAATGATACTGGCTTTTGCTTTCATCATGAGGGTGATGTGGAGCCATTGCAGGGTTTTAAGCAAAGGAGTGACACACCAAGGCCTGCTTTAAAAGGATCGCTATGGCTGCTATGTTGAGAAAAGGCTACAGGGAGCAAAATCGGAAGCAGGAGACCAGTTAGGAGGCATTAGCAATAAGTTCACACAGAAAGGAGGGCAGAAATGAGAGTAGCATGAAAGCAGTGGAGATGGTGAGAAGTGCCGATTCTAGGTATATGTTGAAAGTAGAGTCACTGGGATTTGCTGATGGATGGTGGATGGGATATTAGGAGACAGAGAGGAGTTGGGGATGAATCCAAAAAGTTTGGCTAGAGCAATCAAAGGATGCAGCTGCCAACAACCGAGATGGGGAAGATCGAAGGTGGACCAAATTTAAGGAGGGAGAAAGATCAGGAATTTATATTTGGCCACGTTAAGTTGTAAATGCCTGTTAGAGACCTAAATGGAGGTGCCGAGATTTAAGAATGACAGCGTATAGATGATATTTAAAGACATGGGACTGAATGAAGGGAGTCTAGACAAAGAAGAGAAGACCAAAGACCAGGTCAGAGAGAATAGGGGAGACCAGCAAGGGAGACTACTCAGAAGCAGCAGCCACAAGAGAGGGAGACACCCAAGAGATTGTGGTGTCCCCAAAATCAAGAAACAAAAATTTATCAAGGCAGGAGAGATCAAGTGCATCAAATACTGCTGGTAGGTCAGGAGGATACATGTCTACATATAGCTGATTCACTTTGTTATACAGCAGAAACAAACACAACATTGTAAAGCAATTATACTCCAATAAAGATGTTAAAAAAAAAAAGGCAACTGAGAACTAACTGTGGCAGACTGAGTAATAACCACCCCCCCGCCAAAGATGTTCATATCCTCATCCCAGAACCTTGAACATGTTACCTTACATGGCAAAAAAGACTTCGTCAAAGTGATTTTGTTAAGGACCTTGAAATGGGAAGGTTATTCTAGGTTGTCCAGGTGGGCTCAATGTAATCACAGGTGTCCTTATAAGAGGAGGCAAGAGGGTCAGAGGAAGAGAAGGGCATATGACAATGGAGGCAGAGGTTGGAGTGATGTGGCAAGAGGTGAATTATCCTCTAGAGTCTGCAGAAGAAAATCAGTCCCGATGACCCATTTTGAACTTCAGACCTCCAGAACCGTGTGAGAATGAATTGTGTTGTTTTTAAGCCATTATGTTTGTGGTGATTTGTTGCAGCAGCAGTAGGAAATGAATACCCTGACCACTGGATATAGCTATATGGAGGTCACTGGTGACTTTGGACCAGAGGAATTTCAGGGGAATGATGGGGGAAAAAGGCTGACTGAAGTGCATTAACAAAGCGCAGGAGAACAGGACTATCATAAGCATATAGAGGACCTTTGTGCAAATTAGGAAAAGAAGGCTGCCTCAGGCTGGCCAGCTGGAAATGGTGGCACCCTGGGTAGATCAGTTTCAAAATGTTGTTCCTTCCTCAAGGATGACAAAGTCCTGTGCCAGGCTTTCTGCTTGGCAGGCAAAGAATGGACTGGATTTCAACTTCTACCCACGCCTTCTCTACCAAATGCCTCTGTGCAGAGCACAGCCTGAACTAAAGCCCAGGTCAGCACTGGAAGAGAGGAGCAGGGGATACATAAATATAGACAAGCTTCAGGAGAGCAAAGAAATGGAATGGCCTCTGGTGGGGCAAGTGAGAACAAAGAAAGGATTTTAAAGATGGCATATTTGTATGCTGATGGAAATACTTCGAGAGAGAGAGACAGAGAAATGAATGATATAGGAGCGAGAAGAGAATTTCTGGAGTGATGTTCCTGAGGAGATGAGAAGGAATGAATTCCTCACTTCATGAGGACTGCAATGGACAAATTCATATTTAATAAAATCAGTAAGAAGGAACAGGGTGCAAAGTAAGACAGTAAAATATTATAGTATGTTTGTACTATGAGAGCAATGGACACAAAAGGAAAGAAAGTGGAGGTCTGGAGGCTAACCAGGAGGAAGCTGTAATATATTATGTGAAAAGGGTACAGAATAAGGTGTTGGTGTGACTCAGACTTGGTCAAGCAGGGCTCCTAACAAGGGCCCGAGGCATCCAAAGGGTCTCTCTCTTTGAGGGACATCCTCAATTTTTTAGAGCTTCTCTGGTACTTAGGACCAGCTGAGATTGCATTGGTATCTATCTGGATGGGGCAGTCCAAGCTAGAACCGGGCCCCACGTGAGTTCAGTCCCAGTGTCTCCCTTTTGGGATGCTCTCCCATCTGCTGTCCAATGAGTGGGTTGACCAGCTGTCCCAAGTTGCTCCATAACTCATGCCTGTGCAGTCATCCTGGGGTTCTGTTGCCAGGTCCTAATTCTGGGATGGTGACCTGGCAAGCTAATCATGCCCATTGGACAACACAGTATTTTCTTTTTAAAGGATTGTGTGAGATTGGGCTGCCAGAATGGCACTGACATGCTGATTTAGGGTGGCTTCAATTGTTTACATAGACAGGGGCCCTATAAAAAAATCCTTGTGCAGGGGCGCACACACCCTAGGGATGGCCCTGCCATAGTAATGAAGGGGCAATCAAAGAGATATTTCAGAGAAAGAGGAAGCATAGATACAACTTAGGGATTAATTAGATGTACCAATATCTGAGTGTCTATCTTAGTGTCATCTTTTTAGGTGAATTTCCCCACTACAGAAATGCCTCAGACCTTGTGCTTACCCCCATCATTTGGCAATCATATGATTTAGGAAAGAAATAATAGGTGGAGATTTTTGAAAAGCATTGTGAGAGATGTAAGGAAGTAGTTTTTCTCAAAATGTGAAGTCATGGTCAAATATTATGGGGAAGGTGTCAGCCAACAATAATGTCTCCAAAACAGAGCCAGCCAGGAAAGAGGTAAAGAGCATTCATTTCTCCCACATGTACGATGAACCTCAGACCCCTGAATATAGAGTTCTTATAACTTGATCCACTAACTATGTGAAAAATAAGTAACCTCCATGCAATTTGAGTTATTTATCACTAATCGATGACATCAGGTTGTAGGTATCTTTATCATAGTTTTAAATCTACTCTAAGATCTCAGAGAAGTATGTGTAGGTTTTACAAATCTCAAACAAACAAGAGAGAGGCAACAAATCAAGAATGAGTTTTAATCTGCTGCAATATGAGTCTGCACACAACCCCAGAGTGTTCTGGGTGCATCCACAGAAGCTGAGAACATGTAGCAGGAAAGAGCATGGGCACTGGAGCCAGACTCCCTGGCTTCAAATCCTGGCTCGGCCATTTCCAACCTTAATCAAGTCATTTTACTTCTCAGTAGCAGTTTCCTCATAATTAAAATGGACATCTTGTTTATTATTATTATTATTAGTGAAATATTTGAAAATTTTAATGTAAGATTTTAAATCTTAATTTAACTACAAAATAAAATGGGCATTTTAATGTTACCACTTCATGGGGCTGTTGTGAAGAGTAAATGAGTTAATTCACAAAAAGCACTTTGTGGTTGGCACCTCGTAAACACTCAAAATTAGCCATTATTATTGTTTATCATAATAATAAATAATAATAAAGGATGAAGATAAAAATACAGAAATATTCTGTTTTCTGAGTGTGAAAACATTTTCTTTGCACTCTCTACATTCTCTGTTTTTTTTTTCCATCAAAAATGGAATTTTGGAGATTTTATATTTCTTAATGAAATCTGCCATTGGGTAAAATGAGGTTGGTATTACAGCATTATGACTTGTTTTTAAAGCAGAGTGTTCAAATTCTTTTCTCTCCTGCCATGCATCTACCTCCCTTATCCTCAGTGTAATTCTCTTTCTGCATTGTACTCCTTGTCTGTCTCTCTTTCAGACATCCCTTCTCTTTTTTGCTCCTTATTATTCCAGCCTAGTTCTTTATATCTTACTTTTCTCCCGTGCTTCATAAGCTGGATGGGTTTTTTTTGTCCTTGGCCAGAAGTAGATGTCACATGCGGAATCTTCTCACCAAGGGAGGAAATTTTCCAGCCATTTAAAATAAACCCAGGGAAACACACCTGCTAATCTGAAGGCAGTTTGATTTCTGAAATAGGGTGGACCCTATGGAATGCTCAAATATATTTCTATCCCATGAAGTCAGTCTTCTATTGCTGATTATGAATTGCATGGGCATAGCACTTTTTACTTGGTCCCTGATTTGCTTTCCTTCTGTTCAATAATTCATCCCATAGCCAATGTAACACACTATCTTATCAATGTCAGTTTAATATTTCTGCCTCTGTTTCTATCGATCCATATCTGAAATAAGTAACTTCCACTCTGGACATTCTCTATCCTTACTCTTATTTTTGCTCCTAGTTCTCATCATCACTTGATATTTGTATTTACTTACTTTTGACTATCTCCTCTCACTAGACTATACCGGGACTTGGTCTGTTTTGTTCACTGTTCTTCTCCAGTACGCAGAACAATAACTGTCCTGAAATCTATATTTACTGAATAAATGAGTTGTAATCTTCTTATGACTACTTCCCATACTTTTTCTGTTTTTTATTTCTATTTTTTATTTCACTTATTGTATAAGATTAGATCAATAATTTGCATAAAATGCCTCACAAATAAAGACCAATATGACTGAGTAGGGATCTACCCCCAGCACCACCTCTCTGTGGTAACAGAGCTGAATGCTTTTGCTTTGGTGCTTACCTCACTCATGGCATGTTTGTTAGGAAAGGAGCTTCTAGAAAATATACTTAAGGAGGCAATAATTTTTTATCAATATATTCTCCTACAACTTAAAAACTCATATACTGAAACAGAAATAGAAGGGCATAGATTTAGCCCTACCAATATTTTAGCTTGAGCAAAAACTTATGTAATAAAGCAAACTAAATTGAATTGCAATTGAGGTGACTGGGGCCATTTCTTTGTTTGTAACATTTAGAGACAGCGGCTTAACATCAAAGTCAGTTAATTTCATCAGCATTTCCACTGAAATGCCCATATGGCAAAGAAGAGGGCTTGCATGCCTCATGGGGTCTTGAGGTACTAGCCAGTCTGTCTTCGCAAAGGTGAAATTACTTTTAAGTTTTATCTTTTACCTTAAAAATTCTTGCCAACCTTTCATTCTATGTAATGCATCCTTATTTTTTTAAATATTAGAACAGTGTACTAGATAACATTATGAGACAACTGGACACTTCAAAAAGCCTTTTATCTTGAGACTTTTTGTCCCTTTCTGGTGTACCACCACTTACCTACCAGGAGTCTGGAGTCCTGATTAGAGAATTATGGAACTAGATGTCAGCTCTTTGTGAGTAAGTCTTTGTTTCTTCTTTTTTTATTGAAGTATAGTTGATTTACAATGTTGTGTTAGTTTCAGGTATACAACAAAGTGATTCAGTCATATATATATATATATGTATATATATATTCTTTTTCAGATTCTTTTCCCCTATAGGTTATTATAAAATATTGAGTATAATTCCCCTTTTTGCTTCTTTAAATCTATTTTGGGACTGCACAATACTATCACAGTATTTTAGCTTTCAAAGGTCCTCTGAATCAGGCCCCCAGTGCAGTTTTCCAGCCCCGTGTCCCATTAATCCCAAATCTACATACCTTAATTAAATTATAGAAACTTTTGGCAAGGGCCATTATTATTTACTTATGTCTCTCACTATACTCACCAAACACAACCATCTGGTATGTGGTCACTATTGTGTCAGGAAGGATAGGCTAGGTTCTGCTGACTTAAGAAACAAGTCCAGGGACTTCCCTGGTGGCGCAGTGGTTGGGAATCTGCCTGCCAATGCAGGGGACATGGGTTCTATCCCTGGTCTGGGAAGATTCCCACATGCCGCAGAGCAACTAAGCCCGTGCGCCACAACTACTGAGCCTGCGCTCTAGAGCCCGCGAGCCACAACTACTGAAGCCCGTGTGCCTAGAGCCCGTGCTCCGTAACAAGAGAAGCCACCGCACTGAGAAGCCCGTGCACCGCAACGAAGAGTAGCCCCAACTAGAGAAAGCCTGCGCGCAGCAACGAAGACCCAACGGAGCCAAAAATAAAAATAAATAAATAAAAATAAAAAAAAAAAAAAAAGAAACAAGTCCAGTGCTTCCCTGGTGGCACAGTGGTTAAGAATTCACCTGCCAATGCAAGGGACACGGGTTCAAGCCCTGGTCCGGGAAGATCCCACATGCCACAGAGCAGCTAAGCCCGTGCGCCACAACTACTGAGCCTGTGCTCTAGAGCCCGCGACCCACAACTGCTGAAGCCCATGCGCCTAGAGCCTGTGCTGCGCAACAAGAGAAGCCACCGCAATGAGAAGCCCACACACCGCAACGAAGAGTAGCCCCCACTCGCTGCAACTAGAGAAAGCCCGCGCACAGCAACAAAGACCCAACACAGCCAAAAATAAATAAATAGATTTATAAAAGAAAGAAAGAAACAAGTCCACTGCCTTAGTGGATTAACACAAAAGGATTTCTCCTTATTTATTCAGACCCTACTGCGGGTCCCTGTCACTCTCCAGGGCAGTTGTCCATTAGATGATGGCTCATCGTTGCACCTCACACTCCTACAGTCACCAAGGCAAGGAGAGTTGAGCGCCCAAAATTAAATGCCTCCACCCTGAAATGATGCTTCGCTATCATTTTATCAGCCAAAGCAGGTCAGGTGGCCATGACTAACTCCAAATAGGTGAAGTACAGCCCTACTGTGTGCCTAGAAAGAGAGGGGAACGAGATACAAGTAGACAGGGGTAATACGTGCCGCACACATGCAATCTCTTAACTGAACAAAATCTAACACATTTTTTTTTTTTTTTAATTTTTTTTTTTTTTTATAGCTACTTTATTTATTTATTTATTTATTTATTTTTGGCTGTGTTGGGTCTTCAGTTCGTGCGAGGGCTTTCTCTAGTTGCGGCAAGTGGGGGCCACTCTTCATCGCGGTGCGGGGACCGCTCTTCATCGCGGTGCGCGGGCCTTTCACTATCGCGGCCCCTCCCGTTGCGGGGCACAGGCTCCAGACGCGCAGGCTCAGTAGTTGTGGCTCACGGGCCCAGCTGCTCCGTGGCATGTGGGATCTTCCCAGACCAGGGCTCGAACCCGTGTCCCCTGCATTAGCAGGCAGATTCTCAACCACTGCGCCACCAGGGAAGCCCCCTAACACATTTTTAATTAGGATTTCTGCTCTGTAATTGTCAATCTCTTTGGTAATCCTATTATTTAATTCATTTTTTAATTCTACTGTTCTCCTTCGGACCCCAGTTTAGTAAACAAAACAGACAAAATGCTAATTTAAACATTCACCTGGATAAATTAATTCAGAGTGCTTTCCCATAACTGTGAAACCATCATTATCATGACTAATCTTAATTGCATGCTTTACCTAGTCATTAATTAAACAGGTCACTAAACCTTATTCCCTCCCTACTCTCCCAATAAAACGTTTAGGTTTTACTAATGATAGCTTCACAGTGTGTTAGCTGCCTTGATACCATCCAGGCACACTAAAACAAATGTATTTCCAGTGTAACTAGAAAATACATTCTGTGTAATTTAGGGGAAAAAACTTCTACGTGAGAAGCAATATGAATGAGACACTGAAATTCTTTGCTTCATGATTCAGGTTGATTGATTTATTTAACAAACATTGCCTGGATTTCAAGGGGATATTGAAATGAGAGCTTGGTTTGTGTGAGATGAATAGCCATGTTTTCAGAAGAATATGGTTAAGCTTCTGTTTACGACCTTCACTGGCTTCTCACTGTGGCCTCCCAAAGTACTGCAAGTTCTGGCTCTAGCCAGGCTCTCTGTCCAGCCTCATCTCCTACCCACTCCTCCTACTCTTGATTTCAGCTACTGGCCTCTTGTCAATCCTGGAATCCCTCTTGCTCTTTCCTGCCTTTTTGCCCATGACATTGACTTTTTGGAAAATCCAGGTCAGTTGTCTTGTAAAATATCCCATGTGCCAGATCGAGTATGCACATATTATGGCCTGTTGTTGTACAGCCCTAGAGCTAAGAATAGTTTTTACATTTTAAGAGGGTTTTAGAAGAAAATTAAAAAAAAAAAAAAGAAAAGAAAAAGGGGGAGGAAAAAGGGTGGGGGGAGAGGGAGAGGGAGTGGGAGGAGAGGAATTATGTGATGGAGACCATCTGTGGCCTGAAAAGCCTAAAGTATTTACTTTCTGACCTTTATTCTAGATCTTTTTGTTTCCACATGGTATTATTCACTTTGTACCTCAGTTCCTTGGATTTTGGGCAAATTGAAAAGTAGGTCTAGAACTTTGCTGTCCAATATTACAGTCACCAGCCACATGTGGCTATTGAGCACTTGAAATGTGGCTCGTTCAAACTGAGGTGTGCTATAAGGGTAAAATACACATCAGATTTCAAAGATTTAGGATAAAGAGTGTGAAATATTTCATTAATAATTTTATATTGATTATCATGTTGAAATAATATTTTGGATATATTGGATTAAGTAAAATGCATCATTAAAATTAATATCACCTGTTTCTTTTTTTCACGTGGCTACCAGAAACTTTTACGTTGCATATGTGCTTCACATTATATTTCCATTGGACAGTGGTTGTATAGAACCTTGATTAAAATCAGGTTAAATATTTTTGGCAAGAATACTTCATAGCTGATCTTATGTAATCATAGTGCATCACAGCATGAGACACACATCAGTTTGTGCCATTATTAACGGCACTAAGTTTGATAACTTGATTAAGAGGAGACTGACAAGTGTCTCCACTGTAAAGGTCCACTTTCCCCTTCACAATTTATAATTTCTTATAGCCATGGGACTATCAGCTCCCCAGTGACTTTTCACTTAGTGGTTTTAGTATCCTTTGGTGATCCTCGCTTGAATTAGTTTTTATACTGGGGATTGCAAAATGGTGTTTTTTATTTTAGAATTTCTTCTTAAATTTCTTTTATTTTTTATTTATTTTTTACTTTTTCAAAACAAACAACTTTTTATTGACGTATACTTGATTTACAATGTTGTGTCAGTTTTTGGTGTACAGCAAAGAGATTCAGTTATATACATATTCTTTTTCAAAGTTTTTCCATTATAGGTTATTACAAGATATTGAATATAGTTCCCTGTGCCATACAGTAGGTCCTTGTTGTTTATCTATTTTATATATAGTAGTGTGTATATGTTAATCCCAAACTCCTAGTTTATTCCTCCCCCTCCCCTTTCCCCTTTGGTAACCATAAGTTTGTTTTCTATATCTGTGAGTCTATTTCTGTTATGTAAATAAGTTCATTTGTATCATTTTTTTAAGATTCCATATATAAGTGATATATGATATTTGTCTTTCTCTATATGACTTACTTCACTTAGAATGGTAATATCTAGGTCCATCCATGTTGCTGCAAGTGACATTATTCCATTCTTTTTATGGCTGAGTAATACTCCATTGTATATATGTGCCACATCTTCATTATCTGTTCACCTGTCGATGGACATTTAGGTTGCTTCCATGTCTTGGCTATTGTAAGTAGTGCTGCTACGAACATTGGGGTGCATGTATCCTTTCGAATTAGAGTTTTTGTCTTTTCCGAATATATGCCCAGGAGTGGGATTGCTGGATCATATGGTAACTCCATTTTTAGTTTTTTAAGGAACCTCTATACTACTCTCCATACTGTCTTATTTAATGTCAGTTAAATTCCTTAACTGACATTCTTTTCTTCCTTTCCTTAAAAAAATTTTTTTAGTGAGTATCACAATGGACACATCAGTTTTCATTTGCTCAGTGTGTTACAATCAAGTGCAGTCATTATTCTTTTTGTTACTCAAATCTCTCTAAATTTGGCTAGTGGGAGGCCCTTCAAGCTGGCTCCTGAATCCTTTTTATCATAACCCTGTTAGCTTTTGAGTGCTTCCTTGCCTTCTGGTACAGGAAATCCTAGGGCCACCTTGTACTTCCCTGTCCTGGAGGTGGAATCAGCCATTTCTTCTTTTTTAAAAAAAATTAATTAATTTATTTAATGTATTTATTTTTGGCTGCATTGGGTCTTCGTTGCTGGGCGCGGGCTTCCTCTAGTTGTGGCGAGCAGGGGCTACTCTTTGTTGCAGTGCGCGGGGTTCTCATCGTGGTGGCTTTTCTTGTTGTGGAGCACGGGCTCTAGGCACGCGGGCTTCGGTAGTTGTGGCTCACGGGCTGTAGAGCGCAGGCTCAGTAGTTGTGGCGCACGGGCTTTGTTGCTCCGCCGCATGTGGGAACATCCCGGACCAGGGCTTGAACCCATGTCTCCTGCATTGGCAGGCGGATTCTTAACCACTACGACACCAGGGAAGCCCCAGCCATTTCTTAAGAAGCCTCCATTTCTTTTAATAAGAAATGGTATTCCAAAACCAAGATGAAGGTGGTAGATGTGATCAGAGTTACTGGGGTGACGTTACTTTCAGGCCCTTTCAGTAGACAGAGCTAGAATACGTATTTTAAGAAATCACAAGCTCATATTGATATTTCCAGCTCAGGTATAATGCTATAGGAGTTTTTCTTAACTTCTTTTATTCTATGTTTGTATTTCTCTTCATGTACATTAAAAACCTTCCTTTGATAAAACACAAAGACATTTACTTATTTGCTTTATCCTACAATACACATTGTATTCCAATTACAATAACAATATTACAACTAACATTAACCATAGTGTGTGGTAAATTTTAAGATTACTTTGTAGATCTTTTGTCCTCAGAATATAACCTACTAAGGGTATATAGTCAGAGTAACTTAAAATATTTATTCGAAGTATTCAAAAGTAACTTGAAGTAATTATTTTCCCTGAGAGGTTATGTTATCCATTTGATAGTTTCCTTTGTTTCTGTTTGTGTTCAATTTTAGGTTTTGATTTTGTTTATTTTTGAATATGTGAAATATTTTCATGGTTCAGAAGTCAAAACCATTATAAAAAGTTACTCAGAGATCTTGTTCCCATCTTTTTCTCTGTTATCCTGTTTCCACTCTATCTGTAGGTAACTATTTTCATTAAATTCTGGTTTATGTTCCCTGTGTTTGTTTGCTTGTTTTGTTTTTGCAGAAAGAAGCATATGCAAACATATAAAACTATTTTCATTGTTTTATGTCTTTTTTCTTATTTAATGTAATATCCTGGAAGGTCTCCTTATCAGTTCAAAAAGGTATTCCTCATTCTTTCTTTTATAAAATTGCTGAAGAATACTCCATTGTGTGGATGTACAATAGTTTATTCAATAGGTCTCTTACTGGTGCACATTTCTACTGTTTCCAATCCTTTGCTACTACAAAGGTTATACAGTGAATAACCTTGTGCCTATGTTGTCTTATGTTTGTGGAAATGTAGCTTCAAGAATCATATTTTTAGAAACATCCCAAGTGATTCTGAGGCACAGCCAGGTTTGAGTATTGTTTCTTACTGTGTACTGTAAAGATGGTATCCAGGAACCTAGAATTGTTAACATTTTAAAAAATGAGGAATCAACAGGTAAAGAAGCAAAGTCCTCACCATCCTGAATCCTAACCTACACTACCTAGAATGCAACTGAGTTATATAAACAGAAGCTTAACATCTGGAGTCTTGTGCCTAAATCATGCTGTTGGTCACAAGGTTATCTTATGTATAAATGCATAAGTGACCCACATTTGGGCAGCAGGTAGCTTTCAGTTTGGATACGTTGAGTCACAGGGAGCCAAGGGGCATCCAGTCCTGGCATCTAATAGGCAGTTGTTTGCACAGGTTTGGAGATTAGATTGAGGTCATTAGCATGTAGGTGACAGAGTAGGTGAAAGATGATTGAGAGAAGGATTACAGAGTGAGAAGGTGCTTAGGATGGAACCCTGGGGAACACAAGTACTTAAGAGGCCAGTAGAAGAACCCAAAGAAACTATAAATGGCCAGAGAGGTTGGAGGAAAACCTGAGAAGACAAGTCACAAAAGCCTAGGAAGCAGAGTGTTACAAGAAGAAAATAGTTATCTGTGTCAAATACTGTTGAGAGGTGAGGCAAGACAAAGGCAGAGAGGTATCCACTGCATTTAGTAACAAAGAGACCAGTGGTGAGACATTTGTCAGATCAGATTCCATGTTGTGGTGGAAACAGCAGCCATCCTGAGTGTTAAGGAAGGCGTTCCACCTCATATAGACGATCCTTGAAACACTGATGCAACAGAGAGTTTCTAAAAGTAACAAAAGTTGCTTTGGACCCAAAGGAAAAAAAATCAATTTTAGTATTTTCCCCTGTAAGTTTTTAAAAAAAGAACAAAAGAACTTTATTTTTTATTGAAGTATAGTTGATTTACAAAGTTGTGTTAGTTTCAGGTCTATGGTCCCATAAATTAAACAAACAGAAAAACTTTGGTGGTGGTTATTTATCTATATTAGAATCTAGAATAAGATACTTTTGGATTTAGCAAACAGTGTATGCTTAGTTATTTTAGGTTTATTACTGAGTAATTTCACAATAGTATCAAAATAGTAATGTAGTAATATATTTTATGGTGTTCCTCAAGAAGTACCATGACTTTCAAACACTATCCCCATCAAGTATGGGAACCATGGCTCCAGAATAACTTTTAAACCATTGTTCTCTTCTACTTGCTTTCCGTCATTCCTGTCTATACCCTGGGCTGTAACTAGACTTTTTTGCCCCACTGTGAGCAGTCAGCAGCCCAGCTTAAAGAAGTTTGGGAGGCTAGGGTGTACTCACAGAGGAAATGATAAAGAGGACTTTGAAAGTCATCTAATGTGGCTGAGCATCAAAATCTACAACTTCGGACGTGGGTTGAAAAGAAGCCTGGGTCTCTGCCCTAGATCCCGATACAATGGGTATGGAATGGGGCCTAGAGATCTGTACCTTGAATAAAGTGCCTTTGATTATATAAATGCAACACCTGACGAAAACAGAGGCCCAAAGGAGTCACGACTAGGCGGGTCTCCCGATTGGAGATTCGCGGTTCTGCGCTTTGGGTGGTGGCCGAAGGGCATCCGGGTTTTCGTTTTGGAGGCGTCGGGGAGGGCTTGCTTTTCCAGGCTCTCTGGGTTCACTAGACTGGCATTCGCTCGCGTTTCTCTCTATGCAGGAGTCGCAGCGGGTTAGCTGCTCTGCAAGTGCCCGTATGCCGCTGCCCAATCAGCTGGTTCCCTCCGGGCACCTGGCGAAGCCTCAAGTCTGGCTGGAGAGAGCACCCCGCCCCCGCATCCGCTCCGCCCCTTGCCCGCCCCCAGCTGAGCCTCGGCCCTCCCCACCCAATTCCGGTCCTCCGCTGGGAGCTTGGGGCGGAGTTTCGCTGCCGCCCCGCCCCTCCGCGCAAGCTAGCCGCCGGGGGAGTGGGAGCGTTTGCGAAAGCTGATGGTGTTTTTTTAGAAAATAAGTTTCAGATGTACAGCATTGTGGTTCAACATCTGTATATACTAGAGCGTGATCACCACTACAGTCTAGTTGCGATCCGTCACCATACAGTTAACCCACTTCATGCATTTCTCCCAAGCCCCTGGAAGCTGACGGTCCTACAGTCGCGGAGCTGATTGGCTGATCTTGGGCGTCTACGTAGCCCGGGTTTTCCGGAATTTAGGTTGAGCTCGGGAGAGTGGAGTATGGCTTCGCTGAGTCAGGCATTGCGCGAGCTACAGGGACCTTTGCTCCCACCCAAGGACCTGGTGGAGGACGAAGATGATTATCTGAAGGGGGATGCGGAGGAGGAGGAAGATACGGTGTTTGTCGATGCCGAGGAGCTCTGCAGTGGGGGCGTAAAGGCGGGCAGCCTCCCTGGTCGGCTCCGTGGTGAGGAAGCAACTCGCCCCTGGGGATGGGTTTGGAGGATTAATGAACTGTTTCCCATTATGGCCTCGTCCCAAGTAAGGCGCCCCATCGCTGCTAATAGATTTCCTTTGGGATGGCCTAGCTGTTTCGTCCTGTTTAGGATAAAATAAAAACAGCAACAACCACAAGAATAGCAGAGACTTGAGCAAATACTGTGTTAAGCTTGGGCTCCACGTGTATCTCATTTAATGATGACAACTTTTTCAGGTAGTTTCATAGTCGAGGAAACAATGGGTGTCCAGCCAGTATTCACGCCCAGAATCAGGGCTTTTAACTATTTTCCTGTCTTTCCTGGAGTCGAGTATGTGGTTACTTTTCAGCTACTTAGACACACACGCACATAAGAAACACCCCAAGGCACTGTTGATTCATTAACCTTGTGTTAATAACCTTGTGATCTGTGTTTACCTTGGATAGTTTCCTGTCCTAAGAATTATACCTATTATGTGAACCCGGTGACTGATGTTTAAGAATGTTTGAATGTTCAGACCCCTGCTGTACTGTAGAATTTTCTCTGGTGATGGCATTGCTCTATATTTGCTCTGTCCAATACAACAGCTGTTAACCACATGTGGCTATTGAGAACTTGAAATGCAGCTAGTGCACCTGAGGAGTTGAATTTTAAATTTAAATTTTAATTAATTTAAATTTAAATAGTCACAGGTGAGTGGACAACACAGGTTTAGACAGAAAATTTTTAAGTATTTGTGGAGGGTTTAGTCATTTATCCTGAAAGTGTTAGTGATTGGCTACCATCTTCCAAGCAAGGTGTTTGTTTTGTTGGGATACCTTGGAGAGATTAGATGATGAGGTTGCTGTCTTAATGGAGCTTACCCTCTAATGAATTAAACAGACATTCTGGGCTTCCCTGGTGGCGCAGCGGTTGAGAATCTGCCTGCCAATGCAGGGGACACGGGTTCGAACTCTGGTCTGGGAAGATCCCACATGCCGCGGAGCAACTGGGCCCGTGAGCCACAACCACTGAGCCTGCGCGTCTGGAGCTTGTGCTCTGCAACAAAGAGAGGCCGCGATAGTGAGAGGCCCGCGCACCGTGATGAAGAGTGGCCCCCGCTTGCCGCAACTAGAGAAAGCCCTTGCACAGAAACGAAGACCCAACACAGCCAAAAATATATATATAAATAAAAATAAAAATTAAGAGCTTTGAGATATAATTAAAAAAAAAAAGACATTCTGTAAATAATCACAGAAGTAACTATAATATCACTCAGTGCTTAGAAGGAATAGTAAGAAGTGCTATGAGAGGTTATATTCATGAGATTCAGGGCTTTCCTGAGGAAGTGACAATTAAGCTGAGGTCTGTAGTAAATGGGGTAAACAGTAAGGAAGAAATTATTTAAGGCAAGTGGAACAGCTTTTGCAAAGGCCCTGGGTAGGAGGGACTATGACATTTTTTAGAAACTGCTTGAAGGTCAGTATTGACTGAGATCAGAGTAGCAGAGAGAGGCCTGCTTTTAGAAGAGGAACAACAGACTTTTGCCATGTACCATGCCTCCCTCCTGAAATACAAAAACAGATGAAACATTGTCGTGTTCTAGAGAGCTTACAGTGTAGTAGAGGGAGACAGATAAACAGGTAAGTGGAATATAGACACTGTAATAGACATCTGTAGAGGGTACTGTCCAGGGATTAAAGAGAGTAGTGGATTTGACAAAACATTGGGAAGAAATTTTAAATTATCCTAAATTAACTTTTTTTTTTTTTTTTTAGTTTCAATTTTTGATGAAAACACTCACCAGCAATGTGAAGTGTTTGGACGTTTTCCATTAATGGGTCCTTGGTGGCGAGTGAAGGTACAGGTACAGCCTGTAGGATCGAGGAGCTATCAAGTTCAAGGATTTCCTTCTTACTTTTTACAGTCAGATATGTCAGCACCAAATCAGTTACACATCTGTTCCCTCTTTCTTAAAGACTGTAATGTCCCCAGTGAAAGCAGAAATAAATTTTTAGCATGGGTAAATGATGAATCAAGTTATAAAGACCTCAACTTTGAAAATCTTAGGGAAAAATTAAGAACTTACCAAAAGAATATTGGAAGGAATACTCAAAAACAATCTACACAGAAAACGCAAGAAGAGTCACCACCAGATTATGAGATACTGCTTCCTCTGGAAAACACAAGTAAGTGATTTTATCATTGAGTTTTAGTGTAATTGAGATACTGGATGACTGGTGTGTTTAAAATATTACCAGTACAGTATTGATATCTTGGTATAGTATTCTTTTTTTAAATTGGTTTGATGAAATGTGTTTGTATTGAGTTTTAGTGTAATTGAGATACTGGATGACTGGTGTGTTTAAAATATTACCAGTACAGTATTGATATCTTGGTATAGTATTCTTTTTTTAAATTGGTTTGATGAAATGTGTTTGTATTGCTTTTGGAGTATGTCATTGACATTGCAGGTTCCTCATTATAATGTGAAGAGATTGGGTGAGATGATCTTTAAACACCTTTCAGTTCCTTTCCTGCTCTAAAAGTGTGATTCTAGGTCTCTCTCTAACTTTTGTGTCCATAGGATTACCTTGAGTCATTAAGAAGAAGTTCAGTTATCAATTATTCTGTTTCAGAAGGCAGAGAAGAAAGGCAAGAATATGAGCAATCCATTTTGGAAAGATTTCAGTTCAAAATAGTTTAAAATAACTTTTAAATATGGTTTGTTATCTGGACATTCACACATATGGAATATTTCATTTCTTAATTTTATCAAATAAATTTGGCAGTACATCATTGAATGATTTCAATGATGAAAGCATCATGATTACAGTAAGAAGAATGATTATAAAGATTAATATGTAAATGATTTTTAATGCTTAGCTTTAAATTTATCTATATATTATTGAGTCAGAAATTTTATTCTGATTCTATTGCAAGCAGAAGGAAACAAAAGGCTAAGAGGTAGCTATCTAAGCATTTGAAGAACATAAATTTTGGTGTTAAACACAATGAAAACCATCTTGATACAAGAGCAATTGTTATAATACAATCAATTTTCTTGCTGGTCACAGTAAATTTATTACTCTCTGTTTGATGTGGATTTCTTAAACTGGTTGTGCTAAATGGGAAAGTCCATCAAATCAGTTGTTCTAGGAGCGCATTTGTATGTTTTTATTTGTTCTTTTCTGATATCCTGTAGTTCCATATATAACTGTGATGAGAGCTTTGCAGTTTCCAAAAATAATGGAATTCCTTCCAGTTCTTCTGCCCCGACACTTTAAACGGCTCATAAGCTCAGATTCTGCAGAGGTGTTGGAAGAGATAGAAGAGATTTTACGTACACAGCCATGGAAACTCGGATTTCGTAAAGTAAGAAAGACATTTGTTTAGCATTTTGTAATCTTATACAAGGGAGGATGTCTCAAGCTTGACAGTTTTTTTGCATCTCTTTCAAGGGAAAGAAATTTGTATGACTTCAATGTTGATTTATTTTCCTTGCAGTGTTGCAACTAAATATAAACTTCTTCTACCTGTAGCTCTTATGCAATAAATTTACAAAGGAAAACAAAATAACAAAATAAATGACATTCAAATTATCAATACTTAAGTTACATAATTTAATTTCATAGGACATTTTTTGTATTAAATTGCCATTGCACCTTGAATATAGATCTCATCGAAGACAAGTTCT
The DNA here is from genome assembly GCF_009873245.2 of Balaenoptera musculus. Classification (NCBI taxonomy): domain Eukaryota; kingdom Metazoa; phylum Chordata; class Mammalia; order Artiodactyla; family Balaenopteridae; genus Balaenoptera; species Balaenoptera musculus. The sequence goes on from NC_045794.1 coordinate 53,411,043, forward strand.
TATGAGTTTCCCAAGTCCATTCTGCTGTGCTACGCAGTTCCTCACTTTCCTATTTGAACTTTCGAAGACCTTCATTATTTATATGGTATATGATGATGCCATTTGATTTTTTTTCTTTGGCACAATAATGTTATTTACAATTTCTTTGGCACTTCTGTTTTTCTTATTAGAGACCAGGAGTAGTAAAGTGGCACCGTGAAGCTCCAGAGATGTTGAAAACCAAATGTGACACTTAAATCTTAGCAGTACTTGGTTATAGGTGGTTTTCCAAATGAAAATACAATTTAAAAATTCTGAGATAATTGGTGGGATCCCCAAGAATGTTTACAGATCCCACCCCCCTGCCCCCCATTTGAGAAATACTGGAATAATGAATTTGTTCCCTCTATAAAATGACTATGATTTCAATATGCTTGGAAAAATGAGATTCTGGAACATTAGATTATTATATATATTTATTCAGTAAGAAAGAGAAGCAGAGCAATGAGCCTTCTGGGACTCAAGTGGGAAAAGGAGGCTTGGAGTCACCTTTTCAGCATGTAAACCACCACCCAGAATAAAGACTTTTACTGAGGTTTTATATTCATTTGCTAGGGCTGCTGTAACAAACAGCATAGACTGGGTGCCTTAAACCACAGACATTTATTTTCTCACAGTTCCGGAGGCTATAAATCCAAAGTCAAGGTGCCAGCAGGGTTGGTTTCTTCTGAGGCCTCTCTCCTTAGCTTACGGATGGCTGTCTTCCTGTGTCTTCACATGGTCTTCCCTCTGTGCTTGTCTGGGTCCTAAAATCTTCTTATGACACCAGTCATATTGGATTAGGGCCCACCCCAGTGATCTCATTTTAACTTAGTTACCTCCTTAAAGACCCTATCTCCAAATATGGTCACATTCTGGGGTACTGGGTGTTAGGATTTCAACATACGAATTTTGGGGGGACACATTTCAGCCCATAAAATGTATGGAGGGCTCCAGGGGTGATGTCTCCATGGAAAAAACAATGGAGCTGGTAGACGACCTACTTAGTGGATCATGGTGAAGGAAGCTCTGTACCTTTTCAGTAGAGTTTGGGCAGAATTGTTGATAGGCATATGGAAAACTAAACAAGCCAAGAAAATGAGGCAGTCAGTAACCTCACAATACACACAAGAGTTCAACACAAAGTTAATGTAATCACAGCATATCATGTCACTCAGCCGTGAATCCTGTTTACACTGATTTAACCAAAATCAGTTTTCAAAATGTAGACTGTAACTTTTCTCAAAGATGGGAGGAAGAGAAGCATGTGTGGAAGTGACAGTATAAAGGGAGCAAACTTCCATGAAGAAAGACTTTCCATAGTAAGGAGTTAACTCTAATTACCTAGTTTTTTTTAAAAAAAAAATTAAGGAATAGTATAAACTACGTAGAAATGTGGAGATAAATTCTGGAAGAAATAACTGAAAATGTTGAGGGTGTTGCCTTTAGAAGGCATGGAAAGGGTAAGTCAGAGGATTCCTATTTTTTGTGATAAGTCTCATAGTGTTATTTGACTTTTAAAACTGTATGTGTATTGCTTTGAAAAAACATAATTTTAATTATGAAATTATATAGATCTCTAATCACAGTACAGTTAATTAAAAAAAATTAGTGATGTATTTGGTACATAGTTTTTTTTTCCCCAATTTTGTTGAAACACATGTCTTCTGGGACTTAAAAAATTATTAATAAACACCATAGTTTTCACTGTAATTCTCATAATAGTCATCAATATTTATAATTTTTATGAAGCAAACTTGAACTTTCTTTTCTTAAAGATAACCTACAGACAGTTGAAGCTTCTGCAATGTGAGGCAAGTTGGACATCGTTTTGTCAGTGCAGGTCTCTTCTCCAGTTGATGACTGATTTGGAGAAGAATGCATTAGTAATATATTCTGAACTGAAGCAGATGTGTAGACAGCAAGGGCACACGTGTGTTGAAGAAGCTGACTTAACTTCTGAATTGTCAGACCGCATGTCTTTTCATGATGCTTGGCAGTCTCTGAAGTTCTTGAAGGATATCGGTGTGGTGACGTATGAGAAGGGCTGTGTCTTTCTTTATGACCTTTACCAGGCTGAAAGAGGCATTGCCTCTTCAATCTGTGACCTGATGACAAGGTCGCCATGGCGATTACATGTTGATGTCAAAAAGGTGCTTGCGTCTATTCACACCACAGGACCTGAGAATTCAGGAAGTGATGATACGCTGAATAACAGTAAACCTGATGAAACAAGATTAGAAGATCCTGTGGATATTTGGGACACGCAGGACAGCGGTGACCATATTTTGGATAATGGTGAAAATGAAGTTAAGGCAGAAATAAGTGAAGTCCAACTGGATCAGGATCAGGTGGCTGCTTTGGACATGATTTGCTCCAATGCTGTGACAGTCATAAGTGGGAAAGGTGGTAGTGGGAAGACCACAATTGTTAGCCAGCTTTTTAAGCATATAGAGCTGTTGGAAGAAAGAGAAGTGAAAAAAGCTTGTGAAGATTTTGAACAAGACCAGAATGTACCAGAAGAATGGATTACCTTCACCCAGCAAAGTCAGCCGAAGCCGGGCAAGGCTATAGAAGTTTTACTTACAGCACCTACAGGGAAAGCAGCTGGCTTACTGAGACAGAAAACTGGTTTCAACGCTTATACGCTATGTCAGGTAAAGCCTTTTACATTTTTTCTCTACATAAAACATTTGCTTTAAACACGGGCTTAATGTAATGAGTTTATTTTTCATTTCTTCCTGACAGCCATCAGTAGGCATTTATTGAATGTCTTCTAGATCCTTGCCTTGTGGTAGCTAATCATTTAGATCAGTGCCACTCAAAACAGCCAGTCTATAAACTGTTACTATTTGCAGTGAGATAGGAGCTTGTGCCAGAAAGTAGATCAGTGTACTGCTTCCTTCATTGAGAAAGTCTTATTATGAAAAAAAAAAAAAAAGTCAGGTAAACTAAAGTGTATGCTTAATGCTGTAGTTAGTTTAGATTCTGGCACATGCCCTGTTTCTCAATGGGACTGGTTTCAAACATGAGTCCACATTTTGTAGAATGAAAGCTCCATCAAAGTGAGGACTTGGATCATCTGGTTTAGTGCTTTATCTCCTTTGCCTACAACAGTGCTTGGCAAATAGTAGTTGCATAATAAAAATCTCAAATGAATTAAGATGCTGGAAAAAAATATCTTTGGCTATAATTAAGAGTCCTGAAGTTTTAAACTTGTAAAGAGTTGGAGAGTTTCCTTTAGCCCTGATCTGCCATTTTATAGATCAAGGAACTTAGTCGTTGGAAGATTTCTGAAGGAAATAATAATTGAATTGGAGTCTAATGGACAAGGAAGCTCAGGTAAGGAGAAGAACATTTTATTTAAGGGAAAGACCTTCCCAGAGGCATTGAGGTGAATGATCAAGTGCATGTAGAGGGTTTTGAGGCGACTGCGTTGATTGGAATGAAGTCTGTGTATTGTAAAATAATGGGAATTACACTCGGTTTAGACCGGGAATTTGAGCTTTAAAGTTTGTAAAGTATCTTGCCGTTTCATTAAATCCTTGACAAACTAGTGAAGTGGGTAAGTGACGTTATCTGCATTTTACAAGAAAGCCAGTTAAAATTTGGGTGTGTTAAAACAATTGGCCCCAATCCCAAACCTTAACTGGGTGCAGAGCTAGCGCTGGGATTCACATTTCTGACCTCCCAGCTTGCTTCTCTTTCCAAGGTGCCATGACCCCCTCATTTACTACGGACCTTGTATACCTAACAAAGAAGCTTGGACTTGATTTACTGCGGAGCCATTTAGGTTCCTAAGCAAGAGAGAGAAATGAAGAAAGCAGTTCTAAGGAAGGCTACCTAGAATCATAGACCCACGAGCCACCTTAGAAATTGCTTTTGCATTACTTTTATTTGTCACATGAGTGGGCATGGTCCTAGAGAAATTCAGTGTAGCTCATTGGTGGAAGAGTCTTCTGATCAGTTTATGATTTTTTCCATTACGCCTTCACTTCTGTTTAGTCTGAAGGATTGAATTAGAAAAGGAGAGGCCAGAGAGGGATCATTACTAGATTTCATCTTATGTTCCAACTCTGATCAATTGGTAGTATCTTAATATCGGGTTGGGATGCTGGGAGGACATTTCTGAAGCCATGTTTAGGCTCAGGAAAGAGTGTAAGGGCACAGGAGAGGCATTGAGGTGGCACTTATGCCACTTATTTGTCATCCTTGGGCTAGGGATACCAGGTTTAGCAGATAAAAATGCAAATCATTTTTTAGTGTAAGTGAGCATATATAGATATATGCATACAACATAGAAACATTTGTGGAACGGTATACAACAAAACATTTAACATTCTCTGGTTGTAATTTTACAAAAAAATTTTTCCCTCTTCTGTATTTTTTTAAATAGTAAATATTATTACCCCTGTAATAAATAGCTTTTTTAGTTGTCTTGGTGGTGGTGGTTTTTTCAATGTTGGGGAAGTAAGGGAGTTTAGAATACTAGGAGAAAAAGTAATATTTTCATAGTTAGTTTGGGCAGGCACCCCCTAATTTCCAGAATAGAGTATTACAGTTGGGAGAAGAGTGGGGCTTAAGTGTTTGGGCCATCTCAGAAGGCCAAGAGAAAGGTTTATTTGGGGGTAGAAAACAATAGGGTGTTCTCTCTGGTCAAGAGTGATAAGAGAACAGTTGGGATTCTTGCAGTGGAATGGTGCTGTGTGAGAAGCTTGTTAAACACACCAAGTACTCCCTGGGAAGCAATTTTTTGAACTATTTCATCTGTCTTTTCTGGGATTCATCCTATCACTTTTGTGTTCTCTATTTCTTCAGTCTGTTTCCCTATGTTACTCTATGTACATCCTCCCTGTCCCTTCCCCATTTAAGAGTTTTGTTTTAAAAGAATATGTTGTTAAAAAAAAAAGTTTTTTTTTTTTTTTTTGGTAAATTTTATAACCTGAATTTAAGAATGCCATACTTTGCTTGTAGGTCAATTATAGCTTCTACTTATGGGAGAAAAAAACAACGACCAAGGACATGCCATGGAAATTTTCTTCAGTTAGAGTTCTGGTTGTGGATGAAGGGAGTTTGGTATCTGTCGGAATCTTTAAATCAGTTTTAAATTTACTGTGTGAGCACTCCCAACTTTCTAAGCTTATTATCCTTGGTAAGTTAAAATATTGTTGGAATCCTAATTGTTTGGTTCAAATTATTGTGGTTAGTAGGTTCTTTATACCATTTCACTGTTTTAATATCCATATCCTACAGGTGGGAAGCCATTTCTCAGACCCCACTCTGAAGCCACTCTGAGTTCAGTCTGACCAGTCTCTTTATCAGCTTGGGTGGCTCTTTGTTTTGGCCAGGATATCAGCAAGCTTGGTTGTGAATGAAATAGAGTTGTGAGGAGTTACTGTAATTACCTAAATGATGACGATTAAAATAGTAAAATTCTCACAGACTCAGAGTAAATCAGGATGTAGATCATTTGGAAGTAATAGAAAGTCTGAAGTATAGACCACTTAAAAGTAATTTTATGATTTTAAGCTAATAATTCACATTAGACCTCACCAGCCTCGTAAGTCCTCTCCAATTCCGGTGAGATTCAGTTTGATGCTATTAGGTAGTACCGATGTGTAGACCATGTTTTTTAATGGAGGAAAAAATAGAATTGCAATGAGAGAATCAATATATTTATAAATAACTGTTTTAGGTATTTGAGGATATTGCGTAAGCAGTTGATTTTATTAATAGCCTAAGCATTCTCTCAGTTTCCACCCAGAAAATAGTTTCTCTTTTCTCTAAGGTTTGCTTGTTTGTTTAAAGTAAAAAGATTTTTAATAGAGCAAAATATTATCACTACATTACTAGAATTTATTATGAAATGCACTGGGTTTGTTTATTTTGCATTTTGTACGTTAAGTTTATTTATTTGAGGCCATAGATTCTTCCATGATTAGTAAGACATTGAGCAAGATTGAATAAGTGACTAAATTCTAGATATCTAAGGCCTGTTTTTTTCTTTACCTGTTGGTGAAAATATATGCCCCAACAGTTTGCCTGTGTTTATAGATATGAAAAAAGTTCAATTCATGTTTTACCTTACTGTGTTATCACTATTTTTTCTATCTTATATTGTTTAATGGGAATGGTTTTTGTTGTTATTGTTGTTGAATATTTTTGAAGACTTAATGTTCTTAAGTAATTTTAAACGAAGATTTTTTTCATATTTCCTCAGAGTAAGTCTTTATAATTATAGCATATATCAGTAGGGAGAAATAAAAATAATTTCTAAATTTCGAGATCCCAGTTACATAAAACCTACTCTATCTATTTTTCCCCCTTTTAGGTGATATTAGACAGTTACCCAGTATTGAACCTGGTAACTTGCTGAAAGATCTTTTTGAGACTCTCAAGTCAAGAAATTGTGCTGTTGAACTAAAGACAAACCATAGAGCAGAATCTGAACTAATTGTGGACAATGCTACAAGGTATAATATAACTAAAATTTTGCATTTTCCCTCTGTCGTATTAGAAGTAAAGGTAAAAAAAAATATTAGCTTTTGAATTAGGGTGATTCAGTGCAGTATGTTTACCATGCTCTTTTAGCAAACCTTTTCTGTCCTTCAGGTATGTATACCTTTTGTCCCACAGTTAGAAAAGCAAAGTATTTTTCATTATTGATCCAAGATAAATTATTGTTGAAATTTAAGTATAAATGTGTTTTCCTGATTTTAAAAGTATATATGTGAAATAAAGTTGCATCTGGCTTAGAGACCAAAATAAACCCAAGGGGAACAGAGACTCGGAAATGAATTCATTAGAGTTCAAGGGTGACTTGGGGAAGACATTTCCTGTAATTTTTATAAGGGGAGCCCAAAGCAAAAAAAAAAAAAAAAAGAAAAAGAAAAAGGTAAAGAAAAAGGTATTTTACTCCTTGATAATCCTGGTGGCACCTATGGCATATTACTCTCCTTAAAGTAGGAAAGAATCCTTCTCTTTCCTTAATCTTTGCATAAGCCTTTAGAGTAATCCTCTGTAATAGCCGTGATGGGACCACAGAATATTAAAACACTTTTTATTCATTGGGCCAAAATTTATCTTTTTTAAAATTATTTATTTATTTATTTATTTATTTTTGGCTGTGTTGGGTCTTCATTTCTGTGCGAGGGCTTTCTCCAGTTGCGGCAAGTGGGGGCCACTCTTCATCACGGTGCGCGGGCCTCTCATTATCGCGGCCTCTCTTTTTGCGGAGCACAGGCTCCAGATGCACAGGCTCAGTAGTTGTGGCTCACGGGCCCAGTTGCTCCGCGGCATGTGGGATCTTCCCAGACCAGGGCTCGAACCCGTGTCCCCTGCATTGGGAGGCAGATTCTCAACCACTGCGCCACCAGGGAAGCCCTATCTTTGTTTTTGACCCTCTTTTACAAGGTGCTGTTTTTGTTTGTTGGTTGGTTTTAGGTTTCATTTTCCCTTTATTGGCTGTAGTGCATGCTTTATTTCTGTATCTGCATGGAATTATTTTGGTTCTACCTTATCACTATCTGTTATTTTGGGAATTATAGGGATCATGGGGCAATCAGCTGAGTGGCAGAGGATTATAGTTGATTTGAATAAAAATTTAGCACAGGTTCTGAACTGCTGCTAAGATCACGAATTTAGCCTGAAACTTCATTGCCTTAGGTCTTCTTTGTACAACATTTTGTGTGTGTCTGTCCTCCTGCCTTTGGACCTGGTGTGTATCCATCTGGGGCTTAGGACCTGGAACTAGATTTTTGACTATACTTGAGGACAAAAAATGACTTACTAGATAACATAGAATTAAATTGGAAGGTAGATTTTGCTCAAAGGAGTGCTTTCTTTACGATGATTTGTTTTCTGTCAGAAGAGTTCTTATTTCTTTAATGATGGATGAAAAACTTAGTAGCTCATGTGGAGGTCTTTGCAGTAGCTATCGGGTTCAGATATTCAGCAGGACAGGATATTGTATTAGACTACAAGATGCTGTTTTTGTTGCTTAAACATTTTCTTGGTTGGATGTCAGCAGAAATGAGAATATTCAAAGCCTACTATTTCCCTGCCCCATCTACCCTGGAAAAGATAGTGGGGGTAGAGGCAGAATGGACAGGAATAGGGTAGATGATATAGGTTCGTACTGGGACGTTAAGAAAAATAATGCAGTTGGAAGTGTAACTATAACTCTTCTATAACTCTTACCTATAACTCTTCTTCTCCTACCTAAAGTCCACCTCAGTTTTGGAATGTTGGTAGATGATTGGTCATTTTAAAGTCTAGAAATCTTGGAAGAATCGAAAGCACACTAGGTTTCTTAGAACTCAATATTATCTGAAATTTAGGAATTCCTTTTAGTAACCCTTTCGATATCTTTTGGGCTGAGCTGTGCTCCTTTCATTATTTCTTCTTGGTCATCATCACCAAGTGTTTAATGACAGAAGGATCCCAATGATACCACGGAAAAGCTTCTAGAGATAGAAGTATGTTACATGTCCTGGGTCAGAAGCAAAACAGGAAATCCATGGTGATTCTCAGTACCCCAAATTAAATCTGGGATAGTTCCAGCAGGGACAGCCTTCTTCCTTCTTTCTCCTTTCCTCCCTTCCAACCCTGTTGGGAAGGATTGAAAGATGACACAGTAGGGTACTATACCTTTGATAGCTAGGCTGCTGTTAGGTCTTTACAGGGTGTCAGTTTTCTTCCAAATAACCAAGGAGGGACTCTAGTATGACAAGGCCCCTGGCCTTTACTGTGCTTTCTGATATGACTTGCTAGTCTTGGGGAATACAAGAACAAAAGAAGGATGAGGAGGGAACAGAAACAAAGAGAAGATGTGGATACTTGGTTCAGCTGGGAAGATGAGACCATATATATGATATATACAGAAGAAAGGAGAAAAGAAAGAGTATGATGTAAATGTATGGAAAAGGCCCCAAAGAGTTTAAATTAATTTAAATAGAAAGGAATATGGAGCCCAGTGGGCCCAAATTTCCCTCCTAGCTCCCCTGCTTTTTACCTCTGTGATCTTGGACGACCCCACTGTAGTTAACTAAGCCTCATGTTGCTCCTCTGTGAGATGAGGATAATACCTACTTGGTATGGTTCTTTAGTGGTCTGGAGAAAAGTAGGTCAAGTTCTCAGAATGTTGCTTAGTAAATTCCATGACAATTTTTTCTAATGCTTCTAATGTGCTAGGGGTAGGGGACTGATGGATAAAGATAACATTATGGTCTTGTTAAGTGTATTTTGAAACTCATTTACTATTTATAATGCATATATGGGTAGTCCTTTTACCCTATTTATGACCTATTCACAGATATTAATTATTGTAATGACATTATCTCTGCTCATATGTGAAGATACGTTTTTGGATACTAATGCTCTTGGTGTATTATTTTACCTTTATTTAAGAATCTCAAGACGCCAGTTTCCAACATTTGATGCAGAGCTGAATATCTCTGATGATCCAACATTCCCTGTCTCAATACAAGATAAATCATTTATTTTTGTTAGACTCCCAGAAGAAGATGCCAGTTCTCAGTTCTCAAAAAATAATCATCACTCTTGTAAGTATAAACTTTTATGTTATATAGGGTTAAGTATTTCAGTTTTGTAATATAGTTATTAAATGACTAGTTATAATTTTATTTGATGGTAAAAATAAATATTGCTAGTAAAACGTTAGGCACTGAAAATAAATAAGCTAATTTATTAATCATCAAAAACAGATTACTTTAGAATTTTGTAAAGAAGTAAGCTCTTGACACATGCATACTAAGGACTTAGTAAATATTTGTTGAGTAAATAAGTGGATGTAGATGATTAGTTTAAAATAAAGCAAAGCCCTAAGTAATCCAGGTTCATTCAGGAGAAAGCACGTCTTAATGAATGAAGCTTTTCTTTTACAGCAAATACTGCAAAAGTACAGTATTTGCTGTAAAAGTACAGTATTTGCTGGAAACGTAAATACTACATTTGTTGTTTTGAGTACATTTGTGAAACAAAAGTAATGGCTGTCAAACTCTTGCCAAGCTGAGTTCCTAATAGTTCTGTTTCTAGTAAAATGGACAAGCATCACTTCTAATTATGGGTGTTAGGATGACAGCATGGCAGGGTTGAGGAAGTGCATGGGATAGGGAATCTTCTGCCTTATGTGTATGACCCATGTCACATCACTCTACCATTTGTAAAATGGGAGTCATAGTGACAGTGCCTGGGGGCAGTTGTGAAGGTTGAGGGCGTTCATAGGTTTTGAGGAACTATATGAATGTTAGTTTTTTGTGAATAATAGGTATTAAATTATCTACTCCAAATGAATTTATTTAAATTGAATTTATTTATTTATTTAAATAATTTGATCTTTATATTATAAACTTAACTTAGCAAACTTTTTAAAATAGCGTAGTGGTTTACTCAAAATTGAATTAGTGAAAATTTAAATGATTTTTATTGAGGATTTATTGTAGTTGCCACAGTTCTTCAAGGTATATCCTTCCTCCTTAGCAGCTTTCACTCTGCATGTGAAATGAATTGACATTCAACTTTATCTGTAAGCCTTTCCTCCTTTGTGTGTCCCCATCTCACTTCCTTTGGGTTAGTGTTCATTCACATGTTACATTATTCTTTTTTTAAATGAGCTCATGTAATAATAGGATTCTATAAATGCCTTTTTGGCTTTTTTTTTTATTATTATAGAAATCATTTATATTCCTTAACAAAAGTCAAGTGATACAGAAGTGTTTGAAGTAAAAATTAATATTTTCTTTAATCATCCCCTGTCCTCTTCCCCTGAATCAACCCCATAAAGGTCACATCTATAGGAAGAGCTTGGAGTTTCTCTTTTTAAACCGTGTTATATCCATACACAGACATATATTAGTTTTACATAATTTGGTTTATAAGCTGTGTATTGTTTTTTGACTTGTTTTTTATTACACATGTTGTGAATAATTTATAGATAATGTTTTATTCTCTCCACAGCTTACTTAATTCATAGTAGGTATTAGTACAGATGAAAAAAATGAGACTAAGATGGTTAAGAAACTGGCTTTCTTTGCCACTCCATTTAGATCTACCTAAAATATGTTTAGTTTTATTTCTGGCACGCATTCTTTAAATTAATGAGAATGTACTTAAAAAAAAAAAGTTATTTCAGAATGGTAGTGGAGCTTAGCTGGAGCTGTTTTCTATCTTAATTACAAACTTCAGGTGGGAAATGAGTCTCTTCTTTAAGAGAATTGAATAAATTACTCCTTAGAGAGGCATATAGTATTTTTTCGTTAATAATTAAGTATTATTCCTTAATACTTAAGTAATAAGTATTTCTTAATAAATTACTCAATTATTCCCATTATTGCAAGGTACAGAGGCCTAAGACAGGCTTCGTAGCTGGGCTAGAATTCCAGAGATGTTAAAATATGAGAAAAAAATGCGTATCTTAGAATCAATGAAGTACAGCGTACGTATTGATCTGGGAGATGTAGAGAGAGTGAACAAAGCAAGGAGCAGAACAGCGTGATCCTGTACGTGTGAAAAGAAACCAGTGTTTTGTGAGACCTTTGGCAAGCGGGGCTTGGCTGGCGGTGAGCTGAGTCTTGGACATTTTTTAATGATAATCCTTCCTTCATCTGAAAAATGAAGGGCTCAGCGAGCAACTGATTCAGTCTTCCTAGAGCGGGGATCACAAGGCCTGGGCTTTTTCATTCCCTTGTGGTTTATCTGCTAAGAGGGAAAGACCCAAAAGCCTGGAATGTTTTTACCCCAATTTTTATTTCTTCTGCCTCTCCTGAGAAATGTTCCCTGGTTTGTGACATTGCTGAGAGAGGTTAGAGGAAGCCTGCTTCTCAGTGCTCTGCAAAGGGCAAGCTGTAAGTGGACATCATCGCTGTCAACGATCTGAGCTCTAAAAGAGGGAGGCTGGTCACTCTACCCCACTGGAAAATTTCTTTTACTTCCAAGAGCCTCAGTTTCACGGTCCTAACAAGGATGTAATGAGTGGTGCTGGTTCAACTATTTAATAGCTGGTAGGGTCTGGTCACTCTTGGAATGGATGCCCTTCCTGTGTCAGGGTTAACCTTTTAGTTGCTGAATCATGGGGAGATCTGGGGGCTCTGGAGGAAGGAAAGACATGGCTGGGGTGGGAGGGAGGGCACTGTGGTGTTTGGGGAGTAGCTGTTTTCTAGTTAAAACAGAAATATCTCCACATGTTAAACTGGTATGTATCAGCTCAATGTCGGCCCTGTATATAATAATACATGCATCATGTGAGTATTGTGAAGATTAAAGATGAAATCACATACGCAAAGCGTATAGATTCTCAAATTATAACTCATGACCACTAGTACCACTAGAACTTAAGACAGAAAGAAGTCTTACATTAGTAATTATGTTACATATTTTGTCCTCTTGTTCATACTTTAAATTCAGCATTCACAAACCATCAGTAAATATGCAGTGGTGATATTACAAATTAGGAGCTGTCCTGGCTAGTGATTGAGGATAGAGTGTTTGGAACCGTTACCTTCGTTCTCTTTTCTCTTGCTCCTGCTGATGAAACAGATGAGGTTGATGCTCCCATGGTGAACTTGTATCCCATTTGGTGAGATGTTTTCCTGGACCCCTTAGCAGGAATTCTGAATTAGTTTCTCCATTGAAACAATGTTATAATTTAGTGCTTTGCTGTGTTAACTTTTTTCTCTTGAATTTTCAGATTTATATTCTGCAGTTAGTACTTTACTCAAAGAAAAGGACCTAGAAGATGCAAAAACATCACAATTTATTGCATTTAGAAGGTAAAGCGTTTACAAAATTTTGGTGTTTTTAATGAAGCTTTTAAATCTCATATCTTATGAATCTAGGTGCTGTTGGAATAGGAGACTGGTAGTTCATCACTGTGAATTCTCTTCTCTTATTTTGAGGTATTTCTTGGGTTAGGTCCAGCAGAAGGCAGTTTCTAAAGAGGGCTCTTTCTTTTTACTGGCCACGCCTCGCAGCTTGTGGGATCTTAGTTCCCTGACTAGGGATCGAACCCGGGCCCTTGGCAGTGAGAACGCTGAGTCCTAACCACTGGACTGCCAGGGAATTCCCTAAAGAGGTGCTCTTTCTACCAAATATTATATTTGGTAACTCATAGGAAATCTGAGTGGAAGAAAGGGTTATGTTAAGATCAAAATTACACAATACTTTTCCTGGAGAAAGTCCTGGAAACTTTTTTTTTTTTTAAAGATTTATTTTTTATTTATTTAATTTTATTTTTGGCTGCATTGGGTCTTAGTTGTGGCCCGCGGGCTCTTCATTGTGGTTCGCGGGCTTCTCTCTAGTTGTGGCATGTGGGTTTTCTCTCTCTAGTTGTGGCGCGCAGGCTCCGGAGCGTGTGGGCTCTGTAGTTTATGGCACGCGGGCTCTAGTTGAGGCGAGTGAGCTCAGTAGTTGTGGCACGTGGGCTTAGTTGCCCCGTGGCATGTGGGATCTTAGTTCCCCTAATAGGGATTGAACCTACATCCCCTGCATTGCAAGGTGGATTCTTTACCACTGGACCACCAGGGAAGTCCCAGTCCTGGAAACTTTTGATAGAATCCAGTATCTCATAATTGTTGGTAACAGAAATCCACACAAAAGAGATTCCATTAAGATGACCCTTGTATTTTTCTGTGTTCCAGGCAGGACTGTGACGTGATCAACACCTGCTGTTGCAAGCACTACACGGGCCGTCTAATCAAGTGAGGACAGTGCTTCCTGGATTCGCCATACTTTTGTTTGTTTTGACATTTATCACTGTAGCGCATATTTAAAAATCTTTTTTCTCCTTTGTGAAGTCAAATGATATCTTCAATTAAATATAATATATATCCTTAGGAATTGACTTTTTGGTAATCAGGGTAATAAGAAAAATAAAGAATAAAATTGTCCCTGTGGTTTCCTACCTCTAGCTTCTCCAAGATAAGCGTGGAGAATTCAGGGCAATTTTTCAAATTAGAATATGTGTGGAATGTGTACAAGAACCTTAGCAACAGGGTGCCTACAGAGAGCACCTTAGGTGGACTTTTATCAGGGAAATAGGAGCAGAGAAAAGCCACTCTATTCACATGTAGGGCAGACTAACTCACTTCTCTGGCATTTATCAATACCTACTCTTTATTAAGTGCAGAGAACCCAGAGAAGTGTAAATTTCAAGAGGAGCTCCCTGTCTATTGAGGAAGGACACAAAAAACCATGATAGGTAGCCCAACAAAGGGTTGAAAAGCACAAGATTGGGGCCATCCAGTCTGGGTCACAGTAATTGTGATCTTGGGCAGGTAATTTCACCTTTCTATGTATGTAAAAGAGGACACTTACCCAGAATTTCCCTCATAAAGTTGTAGTAAGGATGAAATGAAATAATATACCTAAAGCACTTACCACGGTAACTGGTATTATCACCAGCATTTATTTGATTTGCTGCTATTATTCTGATATAATATAATTATTACAATAGACATATGTGTAAGTGCTGTAAGACTTGAATTGGGGTAGTGATAAGAGAGATTGGAGAGGAGAGGATGAATTTAAAAGGTAGAGTCGATAAGATTTTTGGTAACTTTTGGAATATAAAGGGAAAGAGAGACATCAGCCTTTATGCCAAGATTTCTAACTTGAAAAAATTCGACTGGGAAATGTCACTGAGTTTGAGGTGTGCAGAAAGTGTAGATAGTCAGACCACAACTGAGGGAGCCTGATTTCTTGTTTACCTTTGGAGAACAAAAGTGACGTAAAGAGACTGTGGAAATAATTTTGAGAACTGGATCAGATCTGAGTAAGCGTCAATGCTTAAAGAAAATGAAATTGAGGTTTTCCAAACTCTGATGCTGTATTATTATTTTCTAACCCAGAAACCATCAGAATAGACTTGAATTTGGAGTTGGTGATAAAATTTGTTGTACCAGGAATGCGTATCTCTCAGACTTACTCCCTGAAAATACCTTCAACAGCCAACAAAATAATGAACTAAAGGCCAGTGGCGAAGACTTCAATGGTACTCCTCATGGTTTTGCTAAAAATAAGCATGACTTTGAAAGTGGTATTCGACTCTGCAATGGAGAAGTATTTTTCATAACAG
Organism: Balaenoptera musculus; assembly: GCF_009873245.2. Taxonomy (NCBI): domain Eukaryota; kingdom Metazoa; phylum Chordata; class Mammalia; order Artiodactyla; family Balaenopteridae; genus Balaenoptera; species Balaenoptera musculus. Next base: position 53,426,152 of record NC_045794.1, read on the forward strand.
AGGTAAATGATAACAGAAAAATAGTACCTTTTTACCTATGAGGGATAGATTTGGTTTTCTTTTATTGCCCGAGGATTGATTCAGAATTTAATCATATCAGAGCTGGCGTTCTTCTATAATTTTTTGTTAAGGATTTTTGCATCTGTGTCCATGAGGGATCTTGGTTTGTAGTTTTCTAGTGATATCTTGTCTGGTTTTGGTGTCTGACTAATGCTGGCCTCATAAAATGAGTTGGGAAGTCTGGAAGGCTTTGTGAAGAAACATATTTTTAATAAGCTTGAAGTGCTTGAGTAACAAAAAACAAGGGACAAGTGACACACTTATTATATTTTACAAAGCATCACTTCCTTGGTTGCTGCTTAAATGTAGAAACTATAGAAGCGGTCACCTTGAATTTGTCCTCATTGTATAAACACCCTTTTAAACTTACAAGTTTATTCTTTAAAATCTGTGAGGAAAAGTAAACTCTTTGCAAAAAATACATGCAGACTTACATAGTCAGTGCAAGAAGTGAAATGTATAGTCTTCAAAATAAGAAAGACAACACAGACTGTTCTCCAAAGAGTCAAATAAAGGTTAAATTTCAAGGACCCAAAACTTCCATTTGTGGTTATTAAAATATTTGGGTGTGTCTATACTCAGTAGGTGCTCAAGCATAGATTTTAAGCTTTTTGAAATTCTTAACAATTATACATGCTATTTTATTCATAAGGTGCTTGCATTTTATGTTCAACCCCAAAATAGACCTTTACAGTGTACATATTTGAAAACATACAAAACAGTTATTTGTTTTGATGACAGGATAAAACTGATATAACTTTTGGAAAGCAAAGATTTTTGACCATTAATAATATGGCTGGCTTCGAAGTAACTGTGGATTTTGGGAAACTAATGCAATATTGTCACATAAAACATGCATGGGCAAGAACTATTCACACTTTTCAGGTAAGAATGGACTTTTATAAAGCAATTTAAATAGCTTGCCAAGATAGAGTACCCTGCATTATTTTCTTCCTAAGTTTTGTTGCTTTTATTATTTTTTAAATTAGGAAACAAAATACACAAAAGTACTGAAACTACTGTACAGACTCTAATGTTTTGCACTCTCTGCTTCAGAGCTGTCTTTATTTTCTGGATCTAAGACATAGTTAAAGCCTCATCCTGCAGGCCTTCCCATGTCTCCCAGGGAAAGAGCGGTCAGGACCAGGACAACTGAATTTCCCTCTTGCTTCCGTCTCCAGTGTCACTTGGTATGGCACTCTTACTGATCTTGCCTTTATTTAAAATTTTGATATTTTGTTCAATGTGGATCTTTTTTGCTCTAAATTTTAACTTTTAAATTATTTTCTTAAACTGAAATATAGTTGACTTACAATGTTTCAGGTGTACACAAAAGTGATTCAGTTATACGTGTAAATATATATGTATATATATTTTCAGATTCTTTTCCATTATTGGTTATTACAAGATATTGAATATATCAGTAGGGCCCTGTGCAATATAGAAGGTCCTTGTTGTTTATTTTATATATAGTAGAGTGTATCTGTTAATTCAAAATCCCTAATTTATCCCTCCCCACCCCTTCCTTTCCCCCTTTGGTAACCGTAAGTTTGTTTTCTATGTCTGTGAGACTGTTTCTGTTTTGTAAGTAAGTTCATTTGTATCATTTTTTTAGATTCCACATATAAGTGATATCATATAGTTGTCTTTCTCTGACTTACTTCACTTAGTATGGTAATTTCTAGGTCCATCCATGTTGCTGCAAATGGCATTATTTCATTCCTTTTTCCTTTTTTTTTTGGCCGCATTGTGCAGCTTGTGGGATCTTAGTTACCCGACTAGGGATTGAACCCAAGCCCGGCAGTGAAAGCACCAAGTCCTAACCACTGGACTGCCAGGGAATTCCCCATTTCATTCTTTTTTGTGGCTGAGTAGTATTCCGTTGTATGTATGTATGTGTGTCTGTGTGTGTGTGTGTGTGTATACATACCATGTCTTCTTTATCCATTCATGTGTCGATTCACATTTAGGTTGCTTCCATGTCTTGGCTATTGTAAGTAGTGCTGCTGTGAACTTTGGGGTGCATGTATCTTTTCAAATTAGAGTTTTCTCTGGGTATGTGCCCAGGAGTGGGATTGCTGGATCATATGGTAACTCTGTTTTTAGTATGCCCAGGAGTGGGATTGCTGGATTATATGGTAATTCTATTTGTAGTTTTAGGTTTTTTTAAAAATTTTTTAAAAATGCAAGTAACTTTATTTTTTGTCCATGCTGTGTGGCTTACAGGATCTCAGTTCCTTGACCAGGGATTGAACCCACACCCTCAGCAGTGAAAGTGCAAGTCCTAACCACTGGACCACCAGGGAATTCCCTATTTTTAGTTTTTTAAGGAACTTCTATACTGTTCTCCATAGTGGCTGCACCAATTTACATTCCACCAACAGTGTAGGAGGGTTCTGTTTTCTCCACACCCTCTCCAGCATTTATTATTTATAGACTTTTTGATGATGGCTATTCTGACTGGTGTGAGGTGATACCTCATTGTAGTTCTGATTTGCATTTCTCTAATAATTAGCAATGTTGAGCATCTTTTCATGTGCCTGTTGGCCATCTGTATGTCTTTGGAGAAATGTCTATTTAGGTTTTCTGCCCAATTTTTGATTGGGTTGTTTGTTTTTTTGATATTGAGCTGTATGAGCTGTTTGTATATTTTGGAAATTAATCCCTTGTTGGTTGCATTGTTTACAGATAATTTTTCCCAGTCCATAGGTTGTCTTTTCATTTTGTTTATGGTTTCCTTTGCTGTGCAAAAGCTTTTAAGTTTAATGAGGTCCCATTTGCTTATTTTTGCTTTTGTTTCCATTGCTCTAGGAGATGGATCCCCAAAAATATTGCTGTGATTTATGTCAAAGAGTGTTCTGCCTGTGTTTTCCTCCAGGAGTTTTAAAATATCTGGTCTTACATTTAGCTCTTTAATCCATTTTGAGTTTATTTTTGTATATGGTGTTAGAGAATGTTCTAATTTCGTTCTTTTACATGTAGCTGTCCAGTTTTCCCAGCACCACTTATTGAAGAGACTGTCTTTTCTCCATTGTATATTCTTGCCTCTGTTGTCATAGATTAATTGACCATAAGTGCGTGGGTTTATTTCTGGGCTTTCTATCCTATTGGATTGATCTGCGTGTCTTTTTTTGTGCCAGTACCATACTGTTTTGATGACTGTAGCTTTGTAGTATAGTCTGAAGTCAGGGAGCATGATTCCTTCAGCTCCATTCTTCTTTCTCAAACTTGTTTTGGCTATTTTGGGTTTTTGTGTTTCTATAGAATTTAAAAATTTTTTGTTCCAGTTCTGTGAAAAATGTCATTGGTAATTTGATAGGGATTACATTGACTCTGTAGATTGCCTTGGGTAGTATGGTCATTTTAACAATATTGATTCTTTCAATATTGAAAGAATCCAAGAACATGGTATATCTTTCCATTTGTGTCGTCTTCAGTTTCTCTCATCAGTGTCTTATAGTTTTTGGAGTACAGGTATTCTGCCTCCTTTTTAGTCCTAGGTGTTTTATTCTTTCTGAAGTGGTTATAAATGGAATTGTTTCCTTAATTTCTCTTTCTGATAGTTTACTGTTAGTGTATAGAAATGTAACAGATTTCCATATATTAATTTTGTGTCCTGCAGCTTTACTGAATTCATTGATGAGTTCTAGTAGCTTTCTGGTGGCATCTTTAGGATTTTCTATGTATACTATCATGTCATTTGCAAACAATAACAGTCTTACTTTTTCCTTTTCAACTTGGATTCCTTTTATTTGTTTTTCTTCTCTGATGCTGTGGCTAGGACTTCCAAATCTATGTTTAATAAAAGTGGCGAGAGTGGGCATCCTTGTCTTGTTCCTGATCTTAGAGGGAATGCTTTCAGCTTTTCACCGTTGAGTATGATGTTAGCTTTGGGTTTGTCATATATGGCCTTTATTATGTTGAGTTATGTTCCCTTTGTGCCCACTTTCTGGAGAGTTTTTAATTTTTTTTAATTTATTTATCTTGATTGCTGAGTTTCTTGGTATCCTCTTAAATTTTGTACCCAAAGCAACTGCCTCATTTGCCCTCCCCTCATCCCAGGCCTTCCCACCCTCCTCAGAGGTGATTTCTGACCTGAATTTGTCTGTTCATGTAGAAACAAGGTAACCAAGTTTTACATAAATGGTATTGTATTGATTATATACACTTTTGCAACTTCTTTTTTATTTGTTTAACCAACTTTATTGGGGTATAATTTACAAACACGTTTTAATTACAAAGTGGGATGGGTTTTGATAAATGTATCCCCTTCCTCTACCCTTGTGAGGTAATTACTTTTTATTTGGGAATAATTTTAGATTTATGGAAGAGTTGGGAAGTTAGTACAGAGAGTTCCCATGTACCCTTCACCCAGCTTTCCCTAATATTAGCATCTTATATAACTATGGTATATTTGTCAAAACTAAGAATCTACTATTGGTACAGTACTATTAACTAAAAAATACATTTTATTTTGATTTCACCAGTTTGTCCATTAATGTCCTTTTTCTGTTCCAGAATCTTATTCTGGACACCACATTGCATTTGCTGCAACTTGCTTTTCAACTTTATTTTAATATTTTTTAATTCTCACAAGTTATTTGTGGCTCTGTTACTTATCTCATTGTTTTGAACTCCTCTCTCTGCCATTATGTTGTTTTGGTGACAAAGCTGCATCCACTTTCTTTTTATATAAATTTATTTTATTTATTTATTTTTGGCTGCATTGGGTCTTTGTTGCTGTGTGTGGGCTTTCTCTAGTTGGAACGAGCGGGGGCTACTCTTCATTGCGGTGCGCGGGCTTCTCATTGTGGTGGCTTCTCTTGTTGCAGAGCACAGGCTCTAGGAGTGCGGGCTTCAGTAGTTGTGGCTCACAGGCTGTAGAGCGCAGGCTCACTAGTTGTGGCGCACGGGCTTAGTTGCTCCGCGGCATGTGGGAACTTCCCAGACCAGTGCTTGAACCCATGTCCCCTGCATTGGCAGGCAGATTCTTAACCACTGTGCCACCAGGGAAGCCCCCACTTTCATTTTTATATAGAAAATTTTATAGGTTAGACTATATCCTCTAATAGTAGGCAAACATTAATTAGCATAGGGTTTTTTTTTTTGTTCAAAGTGGATGGTGTTTTATTTATTAACTTACCCCACCTCAGTTCCAGAAGGAATTTGAAATGGCTTACAAAAAGTGCCCACAGTTGAGCATGACTTTTTAAAATATAAGAAATGTCAGGGACTTCCCTCGTGGTGCAGTGGTTAAGAATCTGCCTGCCAATGCAGGGGACACTGGTTTGAGCCCTGGTCCGGGAAGATCCCACATGTCGCAGAGCAACTAAGCCCGTGCGCCACAGCTACTGAGCCTGTGCTCTAGAGGCCGTGAGCCACAACTACTGAGCCCACGTACCACAACTACTGAAGCCTGTGCGCCTAGAGCCCGTGTTCCGCAATGAGACGCCCATGCACTGCAATGAAGAGTAGCCCCGGGTCACTGCAACTAGAGAAAGCCCAAATGCAGCAACAAAGACCCAACGCAGCCAAAAATAAATAAATAAATAAATTTACTTAAAAAGAAAAATGCATGTCAAGTGGAAAATAAAGTTAAACATGGTAAAGGGATTACCACCAAGAGTGGATTGGAATGCCGATATGCATACTGTCCTATTTGCGTGTTAATGTAGACTGCAGATTTAGCTTTTAAGTTCCCTTAAGGCCAAAGTTCCCAAAGCAAAGAGAGAAGCAGTCAGTTGATTATGTCTACTCGGTTAAAGTAAATGAACAAACAAACAGTTGTTGAGAGGGGCAAATATTCCTAGCTGTGAGATATGGGAGAAATTTCTCCCATGGATTTTTATGATGGGGACTCTGGAATTCTGGAAACTCATATTCTTCAATTTTGGGAAATTTTCTTAAATAATTTCATTATCTCATCCTCAGCTTTCTCTGTTTTTTCTTTCTAGAAATTCTACTGTATGGATATTGGACCTCCAGAACTGGTTACCTGAATTTCTTATCAGCTCTCCTATTTTCCATCTCATTAATGTTTTGCTCTATTTATTTCTTCAAATTTATAATCCAGTTTTTCTGTTGCATTTCTAGACAAATAAGTAGTGAAGGGTCTTTATTATTACTGGGTGGAGATTGGAGTAGATATCTTGGAATGTTCTTTTCATTGAATCTGGCTCTTACTTCATGGTTGAAATAATGTCTGTTACCTCTGAGAACATTTGTGATTGTTGTCTTCTATCAGTATAGTTTGTTCTTCAAGTTCAGTTCAGCTCAACAAAAATGTATTGAGTCAGACTCTCTTCTCTGTGCTTGGTATAGGTCAGTCCATGAAATAGTCAATGATACTTGACATTATGAGGATTATATTTGGTAAGGAAGGGGATAGAGACAGGTGTAATTGAAAAAAATAAGTAAACTATGTATTATGTGAGAAGGTGGTAATTGCTATGGAAAAGGAGTGGGGTTGAGGTGCAGTTGTAATTTTAAATAGGTGGTCAGGGTAGGCCTCACTGACAAGGTGGCATCTGAGCAAAGATTTGAAGGAGGTAATGAAGTTAAACCATGTGAATATCTGGGAGAAGAGCATTCTAGGTAGAGAGAATAGCCGAGGCCAAAGTTCTAAGGTGGGTGGCTGTCCAGCAGGTTTGAGAAACAGGAACAGCAAGGACCCCAGTGTGGGAGAGTGACAGGAGATGAGGTTAGAGGAGTGATGTGGGCCAGGTCACCTCCTGGGGCCTTCTAGGACTGTGTTATCCAATATGGTAGACAAATCTGGTCCACCACCTGTTTTGGTAGATAAATCTTTATTGGAACCGAGTCCCACATTCATTTACATATTGGTTATGGTTGCTCTTGCACTACAAAGGAAGAACTGAGTGGTTGCCATAGAGACCATCTGGCCTACAAAGCTTAAAATACTGATGCTTTGACCCTTCACAGAAAAAGTTTTTTGACGCCCACTCTAAGGTCCATATAGACTTTCAGATTCTAGGTCCATAAAATCATGAAGGGCGTTAATGGTTTGTGTCTATTCGTACCAGTTGTTGAGTTTTAGAACAAATTTAGAGAAGTGAATAAATAAAACTTGCCTCCTTTAAGAAGTTTGACCGTTCTTAATGATTTGAGGAAGATTTAAAGACATGGGCAAATGATTAATAGCAGGTTGTGAGGTGAAGGTAGGTGCCCATGTCCCACTTTCGGAGGACAGCTTTGGCTGACAGTCTTAATTTTTATCCTCATTCACTCAGTGAGACACCTGATAAAGAACAGTGAGCAAGACAGACGTGGTCCTGCCTTCACAGGGCTTACAGTCCAGTGAGGAGTACAGTTCAGAAGGCAGTTGGTGACAGTCCAGTCTGGTAAAAATACTGTGATAGAGGAAGTACAGGGTGCTGGAAAGTACATGGATGGGGCAGCTAATCCGGAAGTAGGCCAGCTGGAGGCCAGGGACTGGGGAGCACAGGCAGGAAGGATCACAAGGAAGTTCTTTGTGCTTGATGGAGCCTGGCTCATGGGAAGGAAGGCGGGGAAACAGGGCCAAGGCTGGCTCTTGAAGGGCTGTAGGAGCCATATTAAGGAGTTAGGACTTTTTTTTTTTTTGAGAGCCTGGGAGCCATTAATGGGTTTTAAGCAGAATCTGATGTGACTAGATTTGCATTTGACAAATAGCACTGTGGCTGCTATTTGTGAGGACAGTGTATTGCAGTAAATGTGGGTACAGGGAGACTGATTAGGAGGCTATTAGATTTTTCTCAGTGATACTTAATTGATGATTAAGAACCCAGCTAAGTTGAGGTGGACGTTTACCTGTTTACGAAAATACAGTGTAAATATAAAGTCCACGGGGGCGTGGGGGAATGGTGCTGTATATCTAGCAAATGTGTTTAGCATTTGTAGAATTAAGTATCATTTACATTCATTTCTGAGATTCAGCAGCATTGGAAGGAAGTATTTATCGAACTTCTATAATCTGAAGAGTTGGTTCAAACTCTCTGTGTCCAGGAAGGTAGAAGTGTTTGGTATGTACAAGGTTTTTTTTAGTGCAGATGTGTATTTTCTACATGCCCCATCTTGTTGTTTGTCTCCCCACAATTCCTCTGTCAGCAGAGGAATGTGGGAGCGTAGGGAGAGAGAATGGCTCTAACCCCTTCTTAGTTTATGTTGCCACTGAAAATACAGGGACTAAGAATAGCCACAATTTGTTATTGTTTTCTTGAAATTGTTTTCTCACAGTTACATGGTGACATTGGGCATTTTTCTTGCCTATAGTATAGTTCTTGGTTTGTTAAACCCAAGAAACAAAGGTTCGTCATTCTCTTTTGGCTTATCTTGATAAGAGTAATAAATGGTTCAACATTGGAAAAATATGGAAAGTAGAAAAAAAAAATCATCCATAGGCCCTCTGTTTGGAAACAGACTGGTTAAATTTTTGGTAGGATTTCCTTCTTGCTTTGTGATTTACTTTGTTTTTGTTACATCTTTTTTTTTTTTAAATTAATTAATTAATTAATTAATTAATTTTTGGCTGCGTTGGGTCTTCATTGCTACGCGCGGGCTTTCTCTAGTTGCAGCGAGCGGGGGCTACTCTTCGTTGAGTATGAGAAGCGCGGGCTTCTCATTGTGGTGGCTTCTCTTGTTGCAGAGTGCAGGCTCTAGGCGCGCAGGCTTCTCACTGTGGTGGCTTCTCTTGTTGCAGAGCATGGGCTCTAGGGGAGCGGGCTTCAGTAGTTGTGGTGCGCAGGCTCAGTAGTTGTGGCGCACGGGCTTAGTTGCTCTGCGGCATGTGGGATCTTCCCGGACCAGGGCTCGAACCCGTGTCCCCTGCACTGGCAGGCGGATTCTTAACCACTGCACCACCAGGGAAGTCCCAACATCTTTATGTTCACTTTGTATTTTTGATCAGAGTAATTTTATTTTGTGTTACATGGTTGTGATTTTTTTTTTATATATATGTATCAAGTTTTTAAAATTTTGTTATATTTTAAAGCATATTTGATGTTTGCAACATATATAGATACATGATGTAGAAAAATAAATATATACATATATATATTTATTTATTCTCCTATTATTGGATATTTCAGGTGTCTGTTTTTTGTTATATAAGTAACAGTGGGGTAAGACATCTATACATAAAGCCCATACAGCCATTTCAAATTCTTTTATTAAGGAAGATTTAGCCCTGCATGCAGTTTAAAGTTTATTGCTGGGTTTCTACATGCCAGTTTTGGATCTATGACACCCAAACTTAGCAGCATAATTAGAAAATGGGAATTCCAGGATAATGAATAAAATGGAACCCATCAGATGGATTCATTTGAATACTCTGGCCAGGTAGAATGCTCTTGAGAGCACTTGGAGGACTTGTCTCCTTTCTGCCTTTGTAGCCTGTCCAGAGACATGAACCCATTATGCAGTATTAAATCTCCCTCGTGCACTATTTCCTCTCAGGGGTCGGAGGAGAAGACAGTCGTGTATGTGGTTGGGAAGGCGGGCCGCCAGCACTGGCAGCACGTGTACACAGCGGTGACCCGGGGCCGCTGCAGAGTGTACGTCATTGCAGAAGAGTCTCAGCTTCGGAGCGCAATTATGAAAAACAGCATTCCCAGAAAAACTCGTTTAAAACATTTTTTGCAAAACAAGCTCTCCGAGAGCTGTGCATCTCCAGCAGAGTTTGCATCCCCATCAAAGAGCCCTGAAGACAGCAGGAGACCCAGCACCCATCCCTCAGCATCCCCACTCCCTACAGTCACAGATGACAGGGTGACAGATGACGTCCCCAGAAGGAGGGCCTCTGTGGCTGGTGACACGCTGTTTGCCTTTGCTGAAGGATGGAAATTATCTTCATCTGATGCAGTGCATGCAAGTGAGGATCCGTCACAATCGAGAGGGTCCAAAAGAACATGTTGCACGAATGCCGCTGCAAGTCCAAGCAAAATTCTTATGGTAGGACTGACGTTCAGGTTTTATTTAAATATTGCTGGCCTCAGTGTGCTTATAAATGACTATGTATTTTTGTTAATGCTGCATAGTGCTGCAGGACTTAAAAAACAAGTTTTCCTCTCACCTCTGTCCCATTTCCTCCCTATTTCTATAGCCGGTTGAGTCTTAGCTTGATCTCGGCTGGATGTTTCTCCCTGTGCCTGAGGCTGGCACTCTGGACAGCGTCAGTGGGCTGGTGGAGGTGGCGTGCCAGGAGAAACTTCCTAGTCTTCCTGCATCTTCTCTCCTCATCTTCCTCATCACCTTCCCCTTCCTTTCGCAGGCCATGGTCCCATTTTTATCCCCACAGCTCCATTGAAGCGGCTGGTCCCAGTCATCTTCTTACCAACTTCAGAGGCCTTTTCTTAGGTCTCATTCTGGACTTTTCCCCCCTGACAGTTAATATTTTTAACTGCAGTTGCTGTTGCCATGTTTCCTTCCCTTGGTTTCAGTGTTCCCTTCCCCTCTGACACATCCCCTCCATCCCTGGCTCGTCTCCGCTTCATGTCTTCCCTCCTTTTCTTCCCTTCCTCTGACTGGAGACGTCTCCCCCAGGCTCAGGGCTTCTTTCCCTTGAGAACTGATCCCATTCTCTCAGTTTTAGCTGTCACCTTTGCACTGGTGATTTGGTCAACAGATAGTTTTCAACTGTCCATTGCATTCCAGGCACTGGGAATTCAGAAGTTCAGTGGCTTCAGTGGCTCCCTAGTTCCTACTGCATAAATTCCAGGCAATCTAGCTTGGCATTTGAGACCTTTCTCTGTTCGATTCCATCTTTCCCAGCATCATTTCATTTATTTCCCACTATTCCTTTTTTTTTCTTTTTTTTTCTTTAGTCAATCTAGTCTTCATTCATTCACTACATTGAACCAAACTTATTCTCATCTCTTCCTTTTGGTTTTTCTTGGATTCCTCCTTTTCTCTGCCTCCTCTCTTTCAGCATTTGAAGAAAAAAACAAAAACATAGCTCCTCTGCTAGTCACTGATCTAAATGTTGGAGGGAGAGAAACAGACAGGTCCCTGTTGGCTTCATGGCCATTACATTGCACCAATGGGTCATAGGCAATCCATACCACAGAAAATAAAGTTTTCAGGTCAAGAAAGATTCTATGAAGAAAATACAGGTAATGAGGTAGGGAATGGTCGGTAGGAGTAGCGGGGCAGGAGGTGCTATTCTGCAATGGTGGTTGAAGCCCTAAGGAAGAGCATCCCAGGCAGAGGGTGTAGAACATGCAAAGCTGAGAAGGAATGACCTTATTGGAAGGGGAAGGGAGACCAGTGTGCCTAGTGAATGAGGAAAAGAGAAGATGTGATGATCTCAGAGAGATCGGCAGAACTACAGGAGGCAGCTGGGACTTTATCCTACTTGCCGTGGGAGTCCATGGGAGGGCTTTAAGCAAAGGTGCAATATCATCTGATGTATGCTTGACAACCATCTCTCTGCTGTGGAGAGTGACCTGTGGAAAGGAAGGTGGAAGCAAGAAGACCAGTCAGGGTTGTCCCAGGGAGAGCAGTGAAAGAGCAGCGAGGGTGATGAGAAGTGGTTGGATTCTTGATGCCTGTTGGAGATGGAGTCTATTTGACTTGCTGATTGGATGTGAGGGGATAAAACAAACAGGGACCCAGGACGATTCCTGGATTTCTGCCTGAAGCAGCTTGGTGAATTGTAGTGCCGTTTCTTGAGATGGGAAAGATATGAGGAGAACTGGGTCTGGGGAAATGGAGAGTTCTCTTTCGACATGTTATGCTTAAGTTATTCATTAGACGTATATGTGGACTTGTTGAGAAAGGCAGTGGTTGGTAGAGAAGTTTAGAGCCTCAGGGTAGGTTAGGGAGGGAAATGTCCATTTAGGAGTCATTAGCATATAGTGGTGGGTTAATTTCAGGAGACGCCACAGATAGAGGAGGAGGCCTTAAGACTGAGTTCTGGGGGTACTCCTAACTTTCAGAGGTCTGGCAGAGGAGGAAGAACTGGCAAAGGTGACTGAAAAGAAGTATGAGTGAGAGAAAAGGAAGACTAGGGTGGCGGGAGGGGACAAAAGTCTACCTAGGGTGGACTGCTCAGAGACTAGGAGGTGAGAGAGTGGAGGAAGCAGTAGAGGCAGGTTGCTATGAAGAAGGTTGCAGAGAGATAGGGCTGTATCTGGATGGAGGACTCATGGTCAAGGAAGGATTTATTGATTTATTTATTTTGGATGGGTACATTAAAGCATCCTAGGGTATGGATGGAATGGTCCAATGGAAAACAAGAAATTCATGATTCAGAGAGAGGGGATAATTGTAGGAATGGAGTCCTGAAGTGGGTGAGATGGGAAAATCCAGAGCATAAGTAGAGGAGTTTCCCTTAGCTAGGATTTGGGGACATTGTGGTGTGTGTGTGTGTGTGTGTATACACACACATATATGTATACACATGTATACAATGGAATATTACTCAGCCATAAAAAAGAAAGTGATAAAAGTGGACATAGCAGAAGAAAAAGTTTTCCCTTTTTTTCTTCTTCAAAATAGCAGGATCACTGCTGATTCTAAGTTTCATTCAGTACTCCAGATCAACTCTGCTGAGATGGAATTTCCATCTCAACAAAGCATCTTTTTTTTTTTTTTTAATTAACTATGTTACCTCTTACAAAGACCGTGGGATAAATAAAGCTTCTGACCTGGAGCAGAAAACAGAAGCAGTTCCAAGGAAAGCGTCTTTTTCTAAAAGTTTCTTGCTTTTTATTTCTTAGCACCAACATGGGGTGGGGGAATTATGGTTTATAGGATGGTACGAAGAGAAATTGGCAGCACTATTCATCTTCAGTTTGGAGCTTGCCAAAGCTTTTAAGCTCCGGGAGAGGCTAATGTCCCTGAAGGTCTGGAGCGCAAAGAGGGACGGTGGGGGGCTGCCCGGTGCGGGTTGTTCTCACTGCATGATGGCAGCAGTACAAGCAAAGTCCTCTAACTGAAGAAGATGAGTTTTCTCACATGGTTTGCCACAAGTATGTGGCATTTACAAGAATCCCTAGAAATGAGGAAACTAGAATTCAAAGCTTCAGGACGTCTATAAATTAGGGACTTCTATGTCTCCTAATTCTAGACTTTCAGGTGCATTGAGATGTGTCGTTTGTGAAAGATCAAATTCTATGACAAGGGCTGCCCACATATCCATCCTTCATATTTGTATTGCTACATAAGAACCAAACCAGTATTGAGATTCTACAAATACCAATGACTAAAATACCTGAGCCCCTCCCTCCTAGAAGAAATCTTTTGCTTTTCCGTCAATTAATAGCTTTGGGTTTGGAAAAAAGTCCTCAAAGAAAATGTTGACCTGATTTTTTTTTTTTTCCTTTTGCCTAGCCTCCCACCATCAAAGAAGAAAAGGGATGGGGGACAAAAATGACCCTTAAAATAAAAACATATGTGTAAAATATTGCTAAAATTTATCATGTTTAAAGCAGGATTTCCAGAATTTTTTGAAAGAAAATGACATTTTCACTTAAAAATAAAAAAAAGCTAGGAAAGACACAATCACATCGTCCCTGAATAAAGATAGTCCTTGTCTTCCTCAGAGTTCCGTAGAGAAACAGAACCAATAGGGCGTGTCTCCATCTATCTATCTATCTGTCTATCTATCTATCTATCTATCTATCTATCTAGACTATTTAATCTAACCTATCTATCTGAATTTATTTTAAGGAGTTGGCTCATGCCACTGTGAAAGCTGGTTTTGGTAGAGTCCAAAATCTGCAGGTAAGCTGGCAGATAGGAGACTCAGAGAAGAGTTGATGTTGCATTTCAAGTTCCGAAGGTAGTCTGCTGACAGAATTCCTTCTTCCTGGGGGGAGGTCAATCTTTTTTCTGTTAAGGCTTTCAGTTGATTGGATGAAGCCCACCTACATTATGGAGGGTAATCCACTTTACTCAGTCAGCTGATTTAAATGTTGGTCTCATCTAAAAAATACCTTCAAAGAAACGTCTAGAACAGTATTATTCAACCAAATATCGGGGTACTGTGGCTTAGCCAAGTTAACACATGAAATTAACCATCACCGTCCTCTAAATTGAACAGATTTAGCATGATGAATGATGAGTTGAATTTTGCTTATTTTTCTCTTTCCCTGTGGTGGTGAATCTTCTTCATGACTGTACTGGTCCATTGACTGCTGCTTGGGAATCACTAACGGTACCAAGAGTATACTTGCGGTGTACTTGCAGTGTATCGTCTTAACCACACCTACAGCTGGCATCGTGGACGTGCAGGCTGGGCAGTCGGTCATACAGGGCTTCGTGCTTAGAAGGAACCCATGCTTGTTTTAATGTTCTCTGCTTGCCATCTTGAAATTCTTGATTTTTGAACAAGGGGCCCACATTTTAATTTTGCACCGCCAAATTATGTAGTGGACCCTGTCCACACTTTTAGAAATTAAATATATGTACTCAGTTAGCAAATAGTCACTTCTACATGCCAGTCCCGGAGGTGGGTAGTGGCGTTACCACAGTGAGCAAAAGCAGGATGACAGCTGATTCCTCTGGTCTGCTCCAGGCTTCCACGGGGTGGGAAAATGTATGATGTCTTCTGAGAAGCAGTCAGAGGGAATAGAATTACACAGGGTAGACTGACTGTATTTTTATAAAATTAACTTTATTTTTATTGTTGTTCCAACAGGTGGAAGAATCATCTCCACAAATGTCTTCTAAACTTCAGAATTTGAGACTAAATAGTTTAACCCCCAGGCAACTTTTCAAACCTACAAATAATCAAGAAACTTAGTTTTATTTCAGATTTCTCAAAGTAATTGTCTGTTTTTTTCCATTCAACACAAAATGAACGTCGTAGCTTCAAAGGATCAAGACAAAAGAGGATGTCTATTAACTGGAGTTTTATTTTAAGGCATTTGTGTTAGTAGATGTTTTCAAATCATGTCATCAAAGAAAACCTTAGTGATTTTGACATCTGTCATCAGGAGAACTGACAGCACTGATCATGTATGAGGGAAAAATATGTTATATATTTTTTTTAAAAAAACTGTACTTTTAAAAGTGTTTTATTTTTAGAATAATGCCTTATTAACTTCCATCATCGTCGTGGGTGATCTTTGCCATTGGGTTGAAGCAGTGGTAAAGATAAACTGTAATTATATCTCTTAAATTATTAACACATATTCTAGGACATTGTGTCTTCTGCAAAGTGGTCATCTCACAAGGCTGCTACTTGCTCCGTCACTGCTGCTTGGGCCTACCTGGTACATTTTCCTGGAAATTCCTGCTGAGCTGGAAGCACATTGGTTTTGGTTTTTGTTTTCTTAATTTGAGATATAATTGACATAGGACATTGGGTAAGTTTAAGGTGTGCATCATGTTGATTCACTACTTCTATATTGCAATATAATTACCGCTGTAGCATTAGCTAATATGTCTATCATGTCACATAGTTATCATTTCTTCTGAGAGTATATTGTTTTAAAGATATTCCACTTTGAAAAATTTTTTTTCCTCTCAGTGATTTGATTTTTTTGAGTTTTATTTATTATTAAATGGTAAAAGAAAAAGTTAGGAAAAATTTACCTGTTATCCCAGTGTTTTAAAAATAGCCTTCCTGAGATATAATTCACATACAGTTCACCCGTTTACATAGTTGAGTGGCTTTTAGTAAATTCACAGAATTGTGCAGCCAACACCACAGTTGATTTTAGAACATTTTTATCATCCCCCAAAGAAATCCTGTACCTCTTAGCTCTAATCCCTTTTCCCCTTCAGCCCTAGAACTGCTAATCTATTTTGTCTCTATTGATTTGCCTATTTCAGACATTTCATATAAATGGAATCATACAATATATGATCCCTTGTTACTGACTTCTTTGACTTAGAATACTGTTTTCAGACTTCATCCACATTGTAACATGTAACAGTGTTTCATCCCTCTCCCTTTTTTAAAGTTTTAAAAAAAATTATGTACAAAGAACTAGCATTATTTCTTTTATTGGGTATATGTCTTGGATAATCCATTCAAGGAGTATCATTCTATCCAACTTGATGAAGCCTATATCTTTCGTGTACTGATGGAAAAACTGGCGGCATATATTGAGGTAGTATTTCCAGATCAGACCATGCTGGTTTGAGCTGATGTGGCGAGATCAGGAACCTTGGCTGAATTTTTGCAGGTAGCTCTAGTAGAGTTGCTGACGACCCATCCTGCTTTCAGTAGTGCAGTGAGGCAGAAGGCCTTCATTTCTTTTTCTTATGAAATATTCCATTGTATGGATATGGTACGTTGAATTTATCCATTCATTAGTTGATGGACATGTGGGTTGTCTCCTCTTTTTGGCTATCATAAATAATGTTGCTATGAACATCTGTGTACAAGTTTTTGTGTGGGTATATATTTTCATTTCTTCTAAGTATATACCTAGGAATGGAATTGCTGGTCGTATGGTAACTCTATGTTTAACCTTTTGAGGAACTGCTAAACCGTTTTCCAAAGCAGCTGTACCATTTTATATTTACGCCAGCATGTGTGAGGGTTCCAGTTTCTCCATTGTCTCCAACATTTGTTATTATCTGACTTTTTAATTATAGCCATCCTAGTGGATATGAAGTGACATAATGGTTTTGATTTGCTTTTCCCTTATGACTAATGATGTTGATCACCTTTCCGTGTGCTTATTGGCCATTTGTATGTCTTCTTCAGAGAAATGTCTATTCAGATCCTTTGTCCACTTAAAAATTGGGTTATTTTCCTTTTTATTATTGAGTATGAGTTCTTTATATATTCTACATACCAGTCTCATTAGAAACATTATTTACAAATTTTTTTAATTGTGATGATGTCCAGTGTATGTATTTTTTTTTAACATCTTTATTGGAGTATAATTGCTTTACAATGGTGTGTTAGTTTCCGCTTTATAATAAAGTGAATCAGTTATC
Source organism: Balaenoptera musculus (assembly GCF_009873245.2). Lineage (NCBI taxonomy): Eukaryota > Metazoa > Chordata > Mammalia > Artiodactyla > Balaenopteridae > Balaenoptera > Balaenoptera musculus. Next base: position 53,443,108 of record NC_045794.1, read on the forward strand.
ACATACATATGTCCCCATACCTCTTCCCTCTTGCGTCTCCCCAGTGTATGTATTTTTGTTGTTGTTATTGCTTATGTGCTTATGTGCTTTTGGTGCTACATCTGAGAAACCAATGCTTATCTAAAGTCATGAAGGCTTACTCCTATTTTTTCTTACAAGAGTTAAATAGTGCTAGGTGTTACATTGAGCTCTTGGATTCATTTGAGTTAACTTTTTTATATGGTGGGGTAGGAGCCCAACTTTATTCTTTTGCATGTGGCTCTCCAGTTGTTCCAGTTCCATTTCTTGAAGTGACTATTTCTCCACTGAATTGTGTTGGCATCATTGTCAAAAAATCAGTTGATTATAAATGTGAGGGTTTATTTCTGGATTCTCTATCTATTCCATTGATCCAAACGTCTGTCCTTATGCCAGCACCATGGGTCTTCATTAGTTTTGCAGGTTTGAAATCAACAAATGTGGGGACTTACCTGGTGATCCAATGGTTAAGACTCCACGCTTCCACTGCAGTGGGTGCAGGTTCAATCCCTGGTCAGGGAACTAAGATAAGATTCCTGCATGCTGTGTGGCACAGCCAAAAAAAAGGAAATCAAGAAATGTGAGTCCTTCAATTTACTCCTCTCTTTCAAGATTTTTTGGCTCTTCTGGGTCCCTTGCTTTTCGTATGAATTATAGGATCAGCTTGTCAATTTTATTGACAAAGGAGCCAACTGGGATTTTGATGGGGATTGTGTTGAATCTATATATCTGGGGAGTATTGCCATCTTAACAATATTAAGTCTTCTGATCTATAAACATGGGATGTCTTTCTATTTATGTCTTCTTTCATTTCTTTCAACAATGTTTTATAGCTTCAGAGTATAGTTTTGTGCTGTTATTTAATTGAAGTATAGCTGATTTACAATGTGTTAGATTCAGGTGTAAAGCAAAGTGATTGAGTTATCTATATCTGTAGATACATAGTATATTCTTTTTCAGATTCTTTTTTATTGCAGATTATTAAAAGATATTGAATATAGTTCCCTGTGCTATACAATAGGTCCGTGTTGCTTATCTATTTTATGTATAGTAATGTGTATGTGCTAATCTCAAACTCCTAATTTTTCCATCCCCACCCCTTTCCCATTTGGTAACCGTAAGTTTGTTTTCTATGTCTGTGAGTCTGTTTGTGTTTTATTTTTTTTAATTTTTTAAAATTTTTTTAAAGATTTATTTTATTGATTGATTGATTGATTGCTATGTTGGGTCTTCGTTTCTGTGCTAGGGCTTTCTCTAGTTGTGGCAAGCGGGGGCCACTCTTCATTGCGGTGCGCGGGCCTCTCACTATCGTGGCCTCTCTCGTTGCGGAGCACAGGCTCCAGACGCGCAGGCTCAGTAGTTGTGGCTCACGGGCCTAGCTGCTCCGCGGCATGTGGGATCTTCCCAGACCAGGGCTCGAACCCGTGTCCCCTGCATTAGCAGGCAGATTCTCAACCACTGCGCCACCAGGGAAGCCCCTGTTTGTGTTTTATAAATCAGTTCATTTCTATTCGTTTTTAAGATTCCACATGTAAGTGATATCGTATAATATTTATTGTTGTCTGACCTCATTTAGTATGATAATCTCTAAGTCCATCCATGTTGCTGCAAATGGCATTATTTCATTCTTTTTTATGGCTGAGTAATCTTCCATTATATGTATATATGTGTGTGTGTGTGTGTGTCTGTATACATATATGTGTATATATATATATACATACCACATCTTCTTTATCCATTCATCTATCCATGGACGTTTAGGTTGCTTCCATGTCTTGACTACTGTAAATATAGTGCTGGTATGAACATAGGGGTGTATGTATCTTTTCGAATTAGAGTTTTCTCTGGATATATGCCCAGGTGTGGAATTGTTCGACCATATGGTAACTCCATTTTTAGTTTTTTGACGAACTTCCATACTGTTCTCCATAGTGGCTTCACCAATTTACATTCCCACCAACAGTACAGGAGGGTTTCCTTTTCTCCACACCCTCTCCAGCATTTATTTTTTGGAGACTTTTGGGTGATGGCATTCTGACCGGTGTGAAATGATTACTTCATTGTAGTTTTGATTTGCATTTCTCTAATAATTAGCGATGTTGAACATCTTTTCATGTGCCTGTTGGCCATCTGTATGTCTTCTTCAGAGAAATATCTATTTAGGTTTTCTGCCCATTTTTTGATTGGGTTCTTTTTTTTTTTTTCATATTGAGCTCTATAACCTGTCTGCATATTAGGGAATTAATACCATGTCAGTGACATTGTTTGCAAATATTTTCTCCCATTCTGTAGGTTGTCTTTTCATTTTGTTTATGGTTTACTTTGCTGTGCAAAAGCGTTTAGTTTATTGAGGTCCTATTTGTATATTTTTGCTTTTGTTTCCACTACCCTAGGGGACAGATCCAAAAAAAGTATTGCTGCTATTTATGTTAGACAGTGTTCTGCCTATGTTTTCCTCCAAGAGTTTTAAAATATGGTCTTACATTTAGGTCTTTAATCCATTTTGAGTTTATTTTTGTATATGGTGTTAGAGAATGTTCTAATTTCATTCTTTTACATGTAGCTGTCCAGTTTTCCCAGCACCACTTATTGAAGAGACTGTCTTTTCTCCATTCTTTATTCTTGCCTCTTCCGTCATAGATTGACTGTAAGTGTGTGGGTTTATTTCTGGGCCTTGTATCCTGTTTCATTGATCTCTGTGTTTGTTTTTGTGCCAGTACCATACTGTTTTGATGACTGTAGCTTTGTAGTATAGTCTGAAGCCAGGGAGCGTGATTCCTCCAACTTTGTTCTTCTTTTTCAAGCTTGTTTTGGCTGTTTTGGTTTTTTGTGTTTCTATACAAATTAAAAATTTTTTTGTTCTAGTTCTGTAATTTGATAGGGATTGCATTAAATCTGTAGATTGCCTTTTGTAGTATGGCCATTTTAATAATATTGATACTTTCAGTCCAAGAACGTGGTGTATCTTTACATTTGTGTCATCTTCAGTTTCTTTTGTCAGTGTCTTATAGTTTTCAGAGTACAGGTCTTTTGCCTCCTTAGGTAGGTTTATTCCTAGGTATTTTATTCTTTTTGATGTGATGGTAAATGGGAATGTTTCCTTAATATCTCTTTCTGGTAGTTCATTGTTAGTGTATAGAAATACAACAGATTTCTGTATGTTAATTTTGAATCCTGCAACTTTACTAAATTCATTGATGAGCTCTAGTAGTTTTCTAGTAGCATCTTTAGGATTTTCTCTCTATATTATCATGTCATCTGCAAACAGTGACAGTTCTACTTCTTCCTAATTTGGACTCCTTTGTTTTTCTTCTCTGATTGCTGTGGCTAGCACTTCCAAAACTATGTTGAATAAAAGTGGTGAGAGTGGGCATCCTTGTCTTGTTCCTAATCTTACTGGGGAAGTTTTCAGCTTTTCACTGTTGAATATGATGTTAGCTGTGGGTTTGTCATACGTCGCCTTTATTATGTTGAGGTAGGTTCCCTCTATGCCCAGTTTCTGGAGAGTTTTTATCATAAATGGGTGTTGAACTTTGTTAAAAGCATTTTCTGCACCTATTGAGATGATCATATGCTTTTTATTCTTCAGTTTGTTAACATTGATTGATTTGCAGATATTGAAAAATCCTTGCACCCCTGGGATAAATCCCACTTGATCATGGTGTATGATTCTTTTAAGGTATTGTTGGAGTCGGTTTGCTAGTATTTTGTTGAGGATTTTTGCATCTATGTTCATCAGTGATATTGGCCTGTAATTTCTTTTTTGTGATATCTTTGTCTGGTTTTGGTATCAGGGTGACAGTGGTCTCACCCTGAGACCACTGTCTCAGGAAGTATTTGGAAGTGTTCCTTCCTCTGCAAATTTTTGGAATAGTTTCAGAAGGATAGGTGTTAACTATTCTCTAAATGTTTGGTAGAATTCACCCATGAAACCATCAGGTCCTTTTGTTTGTTGGTAGTTTTTAAATTACTGATTCAATTTCAGTACTGGTAATTGGTCTGTTCATATTTTCTATTTCTTCCTAGTTCAGTCTTGGGAGATTATACCTTTCTAAGAATTTGTCCATTTCTTTTAGGTTGTCCATTTTATTTCCATATAGTTGCTCATAGCTGTCGTCTATGATCCTTTGCATCTCTGTGGTATCAGTTGTAACTTCTTTTTCATTTCTGGTTTTATTGATTTGGGCTCTCCATCTCTTTTTCTTGATGAGTCTGGCTAAAGGTTTATCAATTTTGTTTGTCTTTTCAAAGAACAAGCTTTTAGTTTCATTGATTTTTTTTCTTTTTTTTTTGTCTCTATTTTATTTATTTCTGCTCTGATTTTTTATGCTTTCTTTCCTTCTACGAACTTTGGATTTTGTTTTTTCTTTCTCTTGTTGCTTTAAGATAATGGTAGATTGTTTATTTGAGATTTTTCTAGTTTCCTGAGGTAAGCTTGTATCACTATAAACGTCCTTCCTAAAACTGCTTTTGCTGCATCCCATAGGTTTTGGATCATCGGGTTTTCATTTTCATTTGTCTCTAGGTATTTTTTTATTTTTCTTTTATTTCTTCAGTGATCCATTTGTTGTTAAGTAGCATATTGTTTAGCCTCCACGTGTTTGTTTTTCACAGTTTTTTTCCTTATAGTTGATTTCTGGTCTCATAGTGTTGTGGTTGGAAAAGATGCTTGATATGATTTCAATTTTCTTAAATTTATCAAGGCTTGTTTTGTGGCCTAGCATGTGATCTATCCTCGAGAATGTTCCATGTGCACTCGAAAAGAATGTGTATTTTGCTGCTTCTGAATGGAATGCTGTAAAAATATGGATTAAGTCCATTTGTTCTAATATGTTATTTAAGGCCTGTGCTTCGTTATTGATTTTCTGTCTGGATGATCTGTCCATTGATGTAAGTGGAGTGTTAAAGTTCCCCACTATTATTGTGTTACTGTTGATTTCTCCTTTATGTCTGTTAATATTGCCTTATATATTGATGTGCTCCTATGTTGGGTGCATATATATTTACAATTGTTATATCCTCTTCTTGGATGGATCCCTTGATCATTATGTAGTGTCCTTATTTGTCTCTTGTAACAGTCTTTATTTTAAAGTCTATTTTGTCTGATGTAAGTATTGCTACCCCGGTTTTCTTTTGATTTCCATTTTTGTGGAATGCCTTCTTCCATCCCCTCACTTTGTCTGTATGTGTCTTTAGATTTAAAGTGAGTCTCTTGTAGGCAGCATATATACAGGTCTTATTTTTGTATCCATTCAGGCAGTCTGTGTCTTCTGGTTGGAGCATTTAGTCTGTTTACATTTAAGGTAAGTATTGATATGTATGTTCTTGTTGCCATTTTGTTAATTGTTTTGGATTTGTTTTTGTCGGTCTTCTTTTTCCCCTTTCTTCTTTTGTTCTCTTCTCTTATGCTTTGATGACTATTTTTGGTGTTATTTTGGATTGTTTTTTCTTTTTTTTGCATATATCTATTATAGATTCTTGGTTGGTGGTTACCATGAAGTTTTTGTATAGCAGTCTGTATACATACCTGATTGTTTTAAGTTGCTGTTCTCTTAATTTCAAATGCATTTTAAATACCCTGCATTTGTACTCTCCTCCCCTCACGATTACTGTTTTGATATATTTTACATCTAATTGTTTTAGGTATCCTTTAAGTGCTTATTGTGGATACGGGTGATATTACTACTTTTATCTTTCAACCTCCCTACTAGCTTTGTGTGTGGATGATTTCCTACCTTTACTGTATGTTTGCCTTTACTGGTGGACTTTTTCCTTCCATAATTTTCTTTTTTCTAGTTGTGGCCTTTTCTTTTTTGCTTAGAGAATTTCCTTTAACATTTGCTGTGAAGCTGGTTTGGTGGTGCTGAATTCTTTTAGCTTTCACTTGTCTGTAAAGCTTGATTTCTCCATCAAATGTAAATGAGAGTCTTCCTGGGTAGAGTATTCTTGGTTGTCAGTTTTTCCCTTTCATCACTTTAAATATATTGTGTCACTCCCTTCTGGCCTGCAGAGTTTCTGCTGAAAAATCAGCTGATAGGCTTATGGGAGTTCCCTTGTATGTTATTTGTTGCTTTTCCCTTGCTGCTTTTAGTATTCTCTCTTTAATTTTTGTCATTTTGATTATAGTGTGTCTTGGTGTGTTCCTCTTTGGGTTAATCCTCCATGGGACTCTGTGCTTCCTGGACTTGGGTGACTGTTTCCTTTCCCAGGTTAGGGAGGTTTTCAGCTATTATCTCTTCAAATATTTTCTTGGGCCCTTTCTCTCTTTTCTCCTTCTGGCAACCCTGTAATGCAAATATTAATGTGCTTCATGTTATCCCAGAGGTGTCTTAAACTGTCTTCATTTCTTTTCATTCTTTTTTCTGTTCAGCAGCAGTGATTTCTACTATGCTGTCTTCCAGTCACTGATCCACTCTTCTGTATCATGTAGTCTATTATTGATTCCTTCTACTGTATTTTTCATTTCAGTTATTGTACTCTTCATCTCTGTTTTGTTGTTCTTTATATTTTCTCATTCTTTGTTAAAAAATTCTAACTTCTTGCTCTGCGCATCCATTCTCCTCCTGAGTTCTTTGATCATCTCTATGGTCATTACTCTGAACTGTTTCTTGGGTAGATTGCCTATTCACTTCACTTAACTCTGCTTCTGGAGTTTTATCTTGTTTCTTGGTCTGGAACATAGTCCTCTGCCACCTCATTTTGTCTATTGCTATTTATATTTTTATGTACGTGGTAAGTTAGTTATGTTTCTCATCCTTGGAGAAGTGGCCCTCTGTAGATGTCCTATGCGTCCCAGCAGTGCACTCCACCCGTCACCCAAGCTGTATGCTCTAGGGGTTCCCCCTAAGAGGGTTGCATGGATCTTTCTGTTTTGGCTGGCTATGTGGGTGGTATGGTAGGCTTGGTTGGTGCCTAGTCTGGTTGTTTGCACAGCCCTGCCTTGCGTGGATGCTGCTGGCTGCTCTTTAGAGGGGCTTGGTCATGAGGTGGCTGGTTGCGGAACCCTAGTGGGCCCTGAGGCTAGTGCTGGCACACTGGTGGGCAGAATCAGGGTCCCAAAGACTCTGGGGCTGTTGCCCGCCCACTGAGAGGTGAAGCCAGATCCTGGGAGTAGTACCAGACTACTAGCAGTTAGAGGTGTTTCCTGGAGTTTGACTGCAGGGCCCAGGGATCTCAGAGCTCATTTCAGATTGCTGGTGTTGTCAGGGGCCATTCCTGACAGTTGGTCATGGGTCCAGAGTGTCTGGAAGGTTGTATTAGCCTGCTAGTGGGCAGGGCAGGGGGCCAACTAGTCCAGGGGTGGGGTCTGGCCTGTGTTGCAGGATCATAGCTTTCTTCTTTCTGGAGTCTGCCCCCTGGTGGGTGAGGCTGGTCTAGAGGCTTGTGCGGGCTTCCTGGTGGGAGGGGCTGGTGCCTGCCCACTGGTGTGTGGAGCTGGATATTGGCCCTCAGGTGGGCAGGGCCATGTCTAGGGGCATGTCTAGAGGCGGCTGTGGGCTCAGGAAGTCTTTAGGCAGCCTGTCTGCTGATGGGTGGGGATGTGTCCCCACCCAGTTAGTTGTCTGGCTTGTGGCATCCCAGCATTGGAGCCTTCAGGCTGTTGGATGGGGCCAGGTCTTGGTGCTAATGATCCAACATGTCAGCCACCTGGAATGTTCACGCAATTGAATGTTCCTCAATGTCTGACACCAGTGTCTGTGTCCCCCTGGGTGAGCTGCTGCCATCCCCCTGCCTCTCCAGGACAGTCTACAAGACCAGCAGGCAGGTTTGGCCCAGGCTCCTATCAAATTACTGATTTTGCCCTGGGTCCTGGTGCATGTGAGATTTTGTGTGTGCCCTTTGAAAAGTGAAGTCTCTATTTCCCCCAGTCCTGTGGGGCTCCTGCAGTGAAGGCCTGTTGGCCTTCAAAGCCAAATGCTCTGAGGGCTTGTCTTCCCAGTGCCGGACCCCCAGGCTGGGGAGCCTGATGTGGGGCTCAGAACTGTCACTCCTGTGGGAGAACCTCTGCAATCTAATTATTCTCCAGTTTGTGGGTCACCCACCTGTGGGGTATGGGATTTGATTATATTTCAAGTCCTCCCCTCCTATCTGTCTTGTTGTGGTTCCTTCTTTATATCTTTAGTTGTAGAAGATCTTTTCTGGTAGGTTCCAGTCTTCTTCACAGATGGTTGTTCTGCAGATAGTTGTTACTTTGGTGTGCTCATGAGAGGAGGTGAGCTCAGGGTCTTTTACTCTGCCGTCTTCCACACCTACTCTGTACTTTTATTGAATTTATTCCTAAGTATTTTATTGTTGCTCCTATGAGAATATAATTGTTTTCTTTTTCTTTTTTTTTAATTGGAGTACAATTGCTTTACAATGTTGTGTTAGTTTCTGCTGTACAATGAAGTGAATCAGCTATATGTATACCTACATCCCCTCCCTCTTGGACCTCCCTCCCACCCCGCCCCCATCCCACCCAACTAGGTCATCACAGAGCACTGAGCTGAGCTTCCTGTGCTTTATAGAATATAATTGTTTTCTTTATTTTTGGTTTGTTCATTGCTACAGTATAGAGATTCAGTTGATTTTTGTATATTGATCTTGTATCTTGTAACCTTGCTAAACTCATATTAGTTTTAATAGGTTTTTTAGTGGATTCCTTAAGGTTTTTGTATACACAAGATTGTATCATCTGCAAGTAGAGTTTTACTTCTTCCTTTCCAATCTAGTTGCCTTTTATTTCATTTCCTTGTCATACTGTTAAATAGAAGTGGCAAGAATGGACATCCTGCCTTGTTCCTGTGAATTTACAAAGCCTGCTAGGCAATCTGCAAAAATGAAAACGTTGGGACTATAAGGTAATAGTTTTTTACTTTTTTAAGATAGCATGATTAAAATTTATATTTTAATAGTTTTTGAAAATGTATTTTACAGAATACATATAATGTTCTCAGGGTAGATGTGATCCTTGAGTTAAGATCAAGCTTTGTCACCTAAAGTAAACGTACCATTAGTCTTGGAGGTGTTCCTCTTTGCAGGCTGTTTTAGCATGTTCACATGTATCACACCTGTTCTCATGAAAGTACTGGAATGTAGATATGACCTTCAGTATTATAGGTGGGGAAACTGACTCACAGTAATTAAATTTTATGCCACCACTGAGTACCAGAGCTGGACTTCAAGTCCAGATCGAATTTCAAAACCTAAGCTCTTCCTGCTCTTCCATGTTGCTTTTCAAGTTTATGGCAAAATCTTCCCCCTGTAGAGAATTATGTAACTATAAGTATTGTGCAGGGCTCAGTCTAGAACACTAAAATATATTCAAAGCACCAAAAAAAAAAAAAAAAAACCCAAAAAACATGTTTTTCTTTTGGCTTTTTAAAATCACTGTTTATTCCATTTGGTAGAGGGTTTTTTTTCCCCATACAAATATTTGCAACAATTTTTAATTCCCCAAAACCATACATAGACGATAAATACCATGCTATTAAAGTATTAAATTTGTACAAAAATACTTTACAGTTTAATACTTGTTTGTTACAAACAAAAATACATATTTAAGTGACTCCTCATGATCTTTTTTTTTTTTTCCTTAACATGATTCTGCTTTATACTTTCTTGCCCTGGCAGTTCTGAACTATGATTGAAATAATAATATATTTCTTTGCACAAAAAAGAAAGCAAGGTGAACTTTTTCCTTAAACAAAGGACACAGTGTTCAAATGCTTTACCTAAGCAGTTGTTTGGATTATTGACCAAAATAAAAATGTTTGTTTAGAAAATAACTGTTTCAGTATGGAGATTCTACAATTAATATACAGATCTATTTTTTTTTATATTCACCAAATAACAGTTATTAGTGTAACAACTATTCAAAATATCTGAACAAAACAAATGAAAACAGTTGCTGACAAACATTAAAAGCAACTGTCACAATTTATTGCTTTGAGGGATGGTAATAATTGGCAATGCATTTTGTGAAAAATGTATTTACAATTTCAGTAAGTGGCATGGCTCAGGACAAAAGACAGTCCAGTGTCATTTTTAAGTACATGTGCTGTACACCCCTCAATATAATCAGTTTTCAAAACATGTCAAGCAGTATGAGTTTGATTTGCCTATCAAGATAAACCTCATTTTAATAGACTCTTCATTCTCAAATTCTTAGTCTTGAATTTTAAAAATAAGATAACTAATTCTCAGTGTTGCTAAACAAACACCCTAATTCATTATCAGAGATTTTTCAGCTATTAAAAATGTGTCCTTAAAAAAAAAAAAAACAGGTCACAAGACATATCCTGCTTGATAATTTGTTGCATAGGGAATCGCATACATCTTAGTTAAAATCATTCCTATACTTGGGCAAAACATTTACCACCACCTATTATGGTCGCCTACGTGCATCATTGCTGAAACGTTGTAAGATGATTTTATACCTGTACCCCTCCCATAGCAGCAGTCCCAGCAGTTCACCAAACTAGTTCTCCTAGTAGAGCCAGCTTTATGAAAAGCCTTGTTGGTTAAATTCTTACATGAATGACTTTGTAGTAAGAAACTGATTTCAAAGTGAATGAAGGAAATTATCATAGAGAACATTTTCAAACAGATATTTCTCTTTTTAAAAAGGAATAGGAAGATGGACTTGTAAAAAATTTCCTCTGATGTTAACTGTAGAGAGGGGTGGCCTAGCTGTTTTTCTTTTTCTCTACCCTTGGTCTTGGCAGGGGATTGCCTGTTATATACCATAGTGATCAACAACAAAGAAACCTCTTCAACTTGAAAGGGGAAGTGAACATGAGCCATGAGATTGAAAAGACCCCTGTGCTTGCAGTTAATGCCACATGATTATCTGTGCTTCAAATATCACAGAAATCTTTCTTAAAGGGATTTTTTTTTTAGCACCATGTAGATATTGTCTTTTGTCCTGCTTTATAAAAAGCATCGCTATAATGTATTAGTGGGTTCTCGTATCTCCAAATTACCACCGTGGCTCGACTGCTGGAAAAAAGCACTGTTCTGTTCACTCCATTCTCCTCCTGGTAGAGTCTGTTCTATGGACTTCTGTGAAGCCAGGGGGTTTCTACTAATAACCAGGTCCAGCTTATTACCAGATTCTGCTATGAGGGGCACAACAAGGCAGCAGTCAAAGTCTCTCGTTCGGACATGATTAATCTGAAAGGTCAAGAAGCACCGTTTTGAATTATTGTTATAGACATAAGATGATTCCCAAAACCCAGAGTAACATTTCAGACACAACAGGTTGATTATAGACTCTTGAAAGTGCTTAAATGAGCACTCTGTACAGAGAGGTCTATCCTGGCCCTGACCACACTATAACATGGGCATTGGCTTACTTACTCTCTGCTACTAAATTGTAAGGCCCTTGAGAGCAGAGAACAGGGACGCATCCCAATGTCCCCATGCTGAGCAGATCACCTTATTCATGGCAGGTGCTCCAAGTGCCAAATATTATCCCTAATTTACAGATGAGGAAAGTAAGGCACATAGTGGTTAAGAGATTTGCCTGAGATCAGAAGTTGGTAAGTGGTCCAGCTAGGATGTTGGTGAGTGGTCCAGCGAGGATGTGATCTCAGGCAGTCTGGCTGATTCCAAAGCTCGTGCTCTTGACCATGATATTGAACTACCTCTCTCGGTCATGAGCCCACCCCCTCCTCAGCTTACACATGCATTCATCTTCTTTCATGTTTCCTTATTCTTTTTTTTTTTTAACATCTTTATTGGAGTATAATTGCTTTACATTGTTGTTAGTTTCTGCTGTGTAACAAAGTGAATCAGCTATGTGTATACTTATATCTCCATATACCCTCCCTCTTGTGTCTCCCTCCCACCCTCCCTATCCCACCCCTCTAGGTGGTCACAAAGCACCGAGCTGATCTCCCTGTGCTATGCAGCTGCTTCCCACTAGCTATCTATTTTACATTTGGTAGTGTACATATGTCCATGCCACTCTCTCACTTCATCCCGGCTTACCCTTCCCCCTCCCTGTGTCCTTAAGTCCATTCTCTACGTCTGCATCTTATTCCTGTCTGCCCCTAGGTTCTTCAGAACCATTTCTTTTTTTTAGATTCCATATATGTGTGTTAGCCTACGGTATTTGTTTCTCTCTTTCTTCACTCTGTATGAGATTATGTTTCCTTATTCTTTCCCCCTAAAAGTTTAAAGAATCATCTACATGCTGCTTCCATTCCTTGACTTTTCACTCTCTCCCCAATCTTCTCAGTCTGGGACCTGACCCTTATATTGTATAAATGACCCCAATTGTCCAACACAGGAATGGTGTCTTGAGTTCTCATCCCCTCTGGCCTTTACCTACTCATCCTTAAAACTCCTTCCTTGGCTCTTATGACACCACTTTGTTTCGACCTTTTTACCATTTTAACTGCTCACTTTCAGACCTTTCCTGCCTTTCCTTCTTCCTGTCCTTTAAATTTTGTTTTTCTTAGAATTCTATCTTTAGTTCTCTTCTCTTCCTTACTAGAAATCCACCATAGGCAACTTTATCCAAATCCATGCCTTCAGTATCCCAAATCTTTACTTTTGGCTGTAACATCTCTCCTGAGCAACAAATGCAAGCTGCCAGCTGCCTCACAGACTGCTCTGCCAGGATGCACTGAAGGCACTAAAGACTCAGGTCCGGTACACGTGTCTTACCCTTACCTACCTGGTCTCCTTACCTGTGATCCTCCCCTTCTTCACCCTACACCAATCCACCTATGAGATAACTGTATTGTCTTTCTATAAAATATGTCATTATTCTGCTTAGAAAATTAATATACCTCCAGAATAAACTCCAAGAGCTTTATCTTGGCTTTCAAGGCCCTTTACAATCTGAGTCCAGTCTACTTTTATAGCCTCATCTCCCATAAAAGTAGGTATAGCTCTAATTTATAGATTAGGAAGACAGGTCAAATAACTTGTCCATAGTTATTTATTCAGCAAATGCTAGAGTATCTATGGGAAATAAACGTGTTCCTTACTCTTAGGACAAGAGTAATTGTTATATTGCCATGGTAAAAAGATCACCAGAATTGGTTTTAAAACTGTCTAATGAATCAATGACAACTTGCTCAGTGAACACGTGTCTGAAAGCCAACCAATCAGTGCAGCCTCACACTTTGAAAGGCAGCTGTTTAGGGACAGACTCATTCCATTTGAACATACTTTCAAGACTGATGGCAACCCTCTTCTCTTCCTGCAAAATGCTCTTTCTAAAAACTGTACGTAAGATCAGGAATTTGCTTTGCTCAGTGAAACTATACCTGACCACCATAGTACTCCTAGTACTTAATAGTAAACAAGGTTCAGCTTTTGGGTTTTAGACATTGTGTGAGATACTGATATCAATCACTGTATAATGGGAAATGGGAGAATAAGGTACTAGCCCTGTTCTCAAGAAGTTTAGAATCTGCTGGGGAACATATACAGGGAAACAGGCTGTTTCAGTAACTGGTAAATTCTACCAAAGGAAAAAGTGTCTCTCCTCTATAGGAGGGGCCTCTAATCTAGTCTTGAGGCAAAGGAGGATGGGTGGACACTGACCAAATAAGACTTCCAAATTAATTTCCAAATAAAATTCCATCTGAGGTCTTACCTGTAAGAGCCTGTCGTAGGGCTTTAAGCCACCAAGATCTCCTGGCCCAGCTGGGCGAATATTTTTGACATATACTCCTTTCTCCAGCAAGCCGTCTGCTACACTGAACCCGAAGTCCTCCATGTCAGAGCCCTTGTACAAGGTCACCTGGAAAATGAGAAAATGTGAAGGGGATATTTAGGTAGGTTGAGGACTTTTGCTTGTGAAGTTTCTTGACGAACCATATTTTCAAACTAATTTCAATATAATAGATGTGTAATAGATTAGGCAGCTCCCCCCAATCTTGAAGCTTTTTCCATTCTCTAGGAACATCCTTGGAATTTGCCAAGTCCCACCCAGAACTGGAAAAGGAGGAGAAATGCTGGAGAGTTCTGGTCTCTCTTTTTTTTTTACTCGCAGTCATCAGGTGTATATAGGTGAGAATTTCCCAGGGGCATGTTCACTTCTCCTGGAGCAACCCCTAGGTGTTGGGAGAAGCCAGGGTTAGCCCTTTGCAGCTGGATATCAGGACTAAGCCAAAGGCCTTTCTTTCCTGTTCACTGTGCCTGGTGCTGTGCTGGGTTCAGTGCTCAGCATATCCTGTGCCTTTGAGCAAGAGCCAGGAAGTCCACCATTTTATTTTCTCTAGTATCCCAGTCAGTGCTTCAGTACTTTAGGCAAAAAATGTCTTAAAAGGGAGAGCGGCCAAGATGGCAGAGTAGAAAGGTCCTGAGCTCACCTCCTCTTATGAGCACACCAAAATCACACCTACCTGCAGAACAACCATAGATGAAAAAGACTGGAACCTACCAGGAAACATCTTCTACAACGAAAGGCAAAGAAGGAACCACAAGATGGAACCACCAGTAGACTCGTGATGTAATCAAATCCCATACCCCCCGGGTGGGCGACCCACAAACTGGAGAATAATTATACTGCAGAGGTTCTCCTCCAGGAGTGAGAGTTCTGAGCCCCACAGCCAGGCTCCCCAGCCCAGGGCTCCTGCACCAGGGAAATGAGCCCCCATAGCATTGGCTTTGAAGGCCAGTGGAGCTTAAGTGCAGAAGCCCCATGGGACTGGGGGAAACAGAGACTTCGCTCTTAAAGGGCACACACAAAATCTCACGCACACCAGGACCCAGGGCAAAAGAAGCAATTTGATAGGAGCCTGGGCCAGACCTGCCTGCTGGTCTTGGAAAGTCTCCTGGAGAGGTGGGAGGTGGCTGTGGCTCACCCTGGGGACACAGACACTGGTGGCAGACATATTGGGGAACATTCAGCCACAGGAACACTCCTGGTGGCTGACATATTGGGTCATTAGCACCAAGACCTGGCTCCACCCTACAGCCTGTAGGCTCCAGTGCCTCGAAGCCTCAGGCCACACAACTAACTGGGCAGGGACACAGCCCCACCCATCAGCAGACAGGCTGCCTAACGACTTCCTGAGCCCACAGCCGCCTCTGGACTCGCACCAAGACAGGGCCCTGCCCGCCAGAGGGCCAAGACCCAGCTCCACCCACCAGTGGGTAGGCTTGAGCCCTTCTCTCCAGGAAGCCTGCACTAGCCTCGTCACCCACCAGGGGACAGACACCAGAAGCAAGAAAACTACAATCCCACAATGCAGGCTGGACCCTACCCCAGGGCCAGCTGAGGCCTGGCCCTCCCCACTAGCAGGCCAATGCAAACTTCTGGACACCACAGACCCCATACCCAACTGTATTAGGAAACGACCCCCCCGCCCCACACCAACCAATGATCTGAAACGAGCTCTGGGATCCCTGGGCCATGCAACCAGACTCCAGGAACCAGCTCTGCCTGCCAGTAGTCCAGCACTAACCCCAGGATCTGGCTTCACTTGCCAGTGGGTGGGCAACAGCCCCAGAGTCTTTGGGACCCTGGCTCCGCCCACCAGTAAGCCAGCACTACCCCCCGAGGCCTCCTAGGGTTGCACAACCTTGTCACCTTGCCTGGTGACAAGGCCCCACTAAACAGTACCAGCAGCATCTGCACAAGGCAGGGTCTAGCAACCAACCAAGCCTACCAGACTGCCCACACAGCCTACCACAAAGAAGGACCCATGCAGCCCTCTTAGGGGGAACCCCTAGAGCATATAACTTGGGTGATGAAAGGGGAGTGCACTGCTGGGATGCATAGGATACCTCCTACAAAGGGCCACTTCTCCAAGGTTGAGAAATGTAATTAACCTACCACAGACACAAAAACACAAACAGTAACTTAGACAAAATAAGGTGGCAGAGGACTATGTTCCAGACCAAGGAACAAGATAAAACTCCAGAAGAACTAAATGAAATGGAGATAGGCGATCTACCCAAGAAAGAGTTCAGAGTAATAATCATAAAGATGATCAAAGAACTCAGGAGAAGAATAGATGCACAGAGTGAGAAGTTAAAAGTTTTAAAGAATTAGAAAATATAAAGAACGACCAAACAGAGGTTAAGTATACAATAACTAAAATGAAAAATGCACTAGAAGGAATTAATAATAGACTAAATGATTCAGAAGAACAGATCAGTGAGCTGGAAGACAAGAGTAGTAGAAATCAGTGCTGCTGAATAGAAAAAAGATAAAGAAATGGGGACAGTTTAAGACACCTCTGGGACAATGTCAAGCATATTAATATTTGCATTATAGGGGGTCCCAGAAGGAGAGGAGAGAGAGAAAGGGCCCAAGAAAATATCTGAAGAGATAATAGCTGAAAACTTCTCTAACCTGGCAAAGGAAACAGGTACCCAAGTCTACGAAGCACAGAGAGTCCCACACAGGATTAATCCAAAGAGGAACAATACCAAGACATACTGTAATCAAAATGACAAAAATTAAAGAGAGAATACTAAAAGCAGCAAGGGTAAAGCAACAAATAACATACAAGGGAACTCCCACAAGCCTATCAGCTGATTTTTCAGCAGAAACTGAAGGACAGAAGGGAGTGGCACAATATATTTAAAGTGATGAAAGGGAAAAAACCTACAACCAAGAATACTTTATGCATAAAAGCTCTCATTTAGATTTGATGGAGAAATCAAAAGCTTTACAGACAAGCAAAAGCTAAAAGAATTCAGTACCACCAAACCAGCTTTAAAACAAATGTTAAAGGAACTTCTCTAGGCAAAAAAAAAAAAAAAAAAAAAAAGGGTCACAACTAGAAACAAAATTACGGGAGGAAATAGCTCACCAGTAAAGGCAAACATACAGCAAAGGTAGGAAATCATCCACACACAAAGTCAGTAGAGAGGTTAAAAGACAAAAGTAGTACTGTCACCTGTATGCACAATAAGCAGTTAAGGGATACATAAAACAATTTGATGTAAAATATGATATCAAAAGCAGAAATCATGAGGGGAGGAGAATACAAGTGCAGGGTATTTAAAATGCTTTTGAAATTAAGGGATAAGCAATGTAAAACAATCAGGTATGTATATAGACTGCTATACAGAAACTTCATGGTAACCACAAACCAAAAATCTATAATAGATATACACACAAAAAAGAAAAAGGAATCCAAAATAACACTAACAATAGTCATCAAATCATAAGAGAAGAGAAAAGGATGGGGGGGAAGACCTATGAAAACAAATCCAAAACAATTAACAAAATGACAATTAGAACATACATATTGATAATTAACTTAAATGTAAATGGACTAAATCCTCCAACCAGAAGAAGCAGACTGCCTGAAATGGATAGAAAAAAACTAGACCTGTATATGTGCTGCCTACAAGAGACTCACTTTAGATCTAAAGACACGTACAGACTGGAAGTGAGAGGATGGAAAAAGGCATTCCATGCAAACAAAAAATCAAAAGAAAGCTGGAGTAGCATACTTAGATAAAATAAACTTTAAAGACTGTTACAAGAGACAAAGAAGGACACTACCTAATGATCAAGGAATAAATCCAAGAATAAGATATAACAATTGTAAATATATATGCACACAACATAGGAGCACCTCAATGTATGAGGGAAATATTAACAGACATAAAAGGAGAAATCGACAGTAACACAATAATAGTAGGAGACTTTAACACCCCACTTTCATCAATGGACAGATCATCCAGACAGAAAATCAGTAAGGAAACACAGGCCTTAAATAACACATTAGACCACATGGACTTAATTGATACATATACAGCGTTCCATCCGAAAGCAGCAAAATACACATTCTTTTCAAGTGTGCATGGAATATTCTCCAGGATAGATCACATGCTAGGCCACAAAATGAGTCTCCGTAAATTTAAGAAAACTGAAATCACATCAAGCATCTTTTCCAACCACAATGCTATGAGACTAGAAATCACCTACAAGAAAAAAAAATTGCAAAAAATACAAACACATGGAGGCTAAACAATATGCTACTAAACAAATGGATCACTGAAAGAGGAAATCAAAATATACCTAGAGACAAATGAAAATGAAAACATGATGATCCAAAACCTATGGGTTACAGCAAAAGCTTATAGTGATAAAAGCTTACCTCAGGAAACAAGAAAAATCTCAAATAAACAACCTAACCTTACACTTAAAGCAATTACAAAAAGAAGAACAAACAAAATCTGAAGTTAGTAGAAGGAAAGAAAGCATAAAGAGCAGAACAGAAATAAATGAAAAAGACTAAAAAAAAATAGAAAAGATCTATGAAACTAAAAACTGGTTCTTTGAAAAAATAAACAAAATTGATAAGCCTTTTGCCAGACTCATCAAGAAAGAAAGGGAGGGACTTCCCTGGTGGCACAGCGGTTAAGACTCTGCGCTCCCAACGCAGGGGGCCTGGGTTTGATCCCTAGTCTGGGAACTAGAGCCCACATGCATGCCACAACTAAGAGTTTGCATGCCACAACCAAGGAGCAGGTGAGCTCCAACTAAGGAACCCACCTGCTGCAACTAAGGAGCCCACCTGCCGCAATTAAGGAGCCAGCGAACCGCAACTAAGGAGCCCTTGAGCTGCAACTAAGGAACCCTCCTGCAGCAACTAAGGAGCCCACCTGCTGCAACTAGGGAGCCTGCCTGCCTCAACTAAGACCCGACACAACCAAATAAATATAAAATAAAAAAATAAATATTAAAAAAATACATAGCACCAAAAATAAAAATAAAGAAAGAAAGGGAGAAGGCTCAAATCAAAACAAGAATGAAAAAGAAGTTACAACTGACACCAAAGAAATACAAAGGATATTAAGAGATTACAATGAGAAATTATACAGCAATAAAATGGACAACCTAGAAGCAATGGACAAATTCTTAGAAAGGTACAATCTCCCAAAACTGAACCAGGAAGAAATAGCAAATATGAACAGACCAATTACCAGTACTGAAATTGAATCAGTAATTTAAAAACTCCCAAAACAAACAAAAGTCCAAGACCAGATGGTTTCATTGGTGAATTCTACCAAACATTTACAGAATAGTTAACACTTATCCTTCTGAAACTATTCCAAAAAATTGCAGAGGAAAGAACACTTCAAAACACATTCCATGAGGTCACCATCACCCTGATATCAAAAGATATCACAAAAAACAAAATTACAGGCCAATATCACTGATGAACATAGATGCAAAAATCCTCAACAAAATACTAGCAAACCGATTCCAAATACTAGCAATGGCTTAGAAGGATCATACACCATGGTCAAGTGGAATTTATCCCAGGAGTGCAAGGATTTTTCAATATCTGCAAATCAGTGTTAACAAGTTGAAGAATAAAAAGCATATGATCATCTCAATAGGTACAGAAAACACTTTTGATAAAGTTCAACACCCATTTATGATAAAAACTCTCCAGAAACTGGGCATAGAGGGAGCCTACCTCAACATAATGAAGGCCATATATGACAAACCCATAGCTAACATCATATTCAATGGTGAAAAGCTGAAAGCATTCCCTCTAAGATTAGGAACAAGGCAAGGATGCCCACTCTCACCACTTTTATTCAACATAGTTTTGGAAGTGCTAGCCACAGCAATCAGAGAAGAAAAACACAGGAGTCCAAATTAGAAAGGAAAAAGTAGAACTGTCACTGTTTGCAAATGACATGATAATATAGAGAGAAAATCCTAAAGATGCCAGTAGAAAACTACTAGAGCTCATCAATGAATTTGGTAAAGTTGCAGGATTCAAAATTAACATACAGAAATCTGTTGTATTTCTATACACTAACAATGAACTATCAGAAAGAGATATTAAGGAAAAAATCCCATTTACTACTTCACCAAAAAGAATTAAATACATAGCAATAAACCTACTTAAGGAGGCAAAAGACCTGTACTCTGAAAACTATAAGACACTCATCAAAGAAATTGAAGATGACACAAGGAGATGAAAAGATATACCATGTTCTTGGATTGGAAGAATCAATATTATTAAAATGATCATACTACACAAGGCAATCTACAGATTCAATGCAATCCCTATCAAACTACCAATGGCATTTTTCACAGAACTAGAATAAAAAATGTTTAAATTTGTATGGAGGGAATTCCCTGGTGGTCCAGTGGTTAGGACTCAGTGCTTTCACTGCTGTAGCCTGGGTTCAATCCCTGATTGGGGAACTAAGGTCCCGCAAGCTGCGCAGTGTGGCCAAAATAAATAAATAAATAAATAAAAAGAAAAGAAAATTTGTATGGAAACACAAAAGACCCCGAATAGCCAAAACAAGCTTGAGAAAGAAGAATGGGTATAACGGAATCACTCTGACTCCAGACTATTCTACAAAGCTACAGTATAGAAACAGTATGGTACTGGCACTAAGACAGGCACATAGATCAATGGAACAGAATAGAAAGCCCAGGAATAAACCCACACAATTATGGTTAATTGATCTATGATAACAGGCAAGAATATACAATGGAGAAAAGACAGTCTGTTCAATAAGTGGTGCTGGGAAAAGAATGAAATTAGAACATTTTCTAACACCATATACAAAAATAAACTCAAAATGGATGAAAGGCCTACATGTAAGACTGGATACTATAAAACTCCTAGAGGAAAACATAGGCAGAACACTCTTTGAGATAAGTCACAGCAATATTTGTTTGGATGTGTCTCCTAGAGTAATAGA